>NC_135841.1:502500-1715000 GCF_029677425.1 Wolffia australiana | reverse complement strand
AAATTGAGTTTCGATTTAAGGACTGATATTTATTGGATTATAAATAAATTATAGAGGGTTTAAGATAGATTTTCGTGAATGAAATGTGAGATAGATATATTGGGATTGCAAGAGATAAATTTGAGTAACTAGAGAAATAAATAAGATATTTAAGCTGAATATTGATAAGTATATATATTAGATTATAATAAAAGATAAACATTGTTTCAGACATATTTTAATGAATCCTTAGTGGGATAGATATGTCTTTGTTAAGGAAAACAACTTGGTACATTGAGGAATAAATAAAATATATTTTTGTTTATGGTAAATTAATTCAGCTTTATTTTTGTATTAAGATTAGTTTGATTATAAATCAAGCTAAAATGCAGACAATTATTATAATGAATATAAAAAGAGAATTTAAGAGAATATTAAAAGAGAACTAAATTTAAGAAAGTAGACAAATGAACGATAGGTATGGTATTTTTATGAAACTAGAAATTTTATGTTTTTTATGAGAATAGAGTGTCATAGATAGAAATAAAGCTAAAGTACAGTGTGTGTGTATATACATATATATATTAGTGAAAGAAAGTGGGATATTTGCTTGATTATTGATAAATAGAAATTTGAATAAGTAGAGAGATGAATAAGAGATATGTTAATTTTTATGAAAATAAAAAACTTAATATACCTTATTGGAAAAAATATAAAAATTTTAAGTAACACAATAAATCAGATACGTGTGAGTTTGTTTAATGATCGGGCTTTATTTGGTTATATATAAAAATAAAATGGACTTGGAATAAATTTAATGCAAATATAGTATGATATATTTCTTATTGATAAAAATAGTTTGCATAATTATTGGAATAAATAAGATGTATGTTACAGTATGGAAAGTAAAAATATTATTGTCCTTAGGTAAATATATTTATGTGGATATTAATTTATTATGCCTGATTCAGAGAGAGATTTAAATTAATGTATTATATTTAGTTCACTTTTTTTGTTAAATTAAGCAAGCAAGATGAAATGTTTTATTTTTGAAGGTTCAGTTCACTTAATATAAAGCTTTTATTTCCTAACCCTTGACCTTTTTTATGAAAGATTTTGCAATGAAACTGAAATAACTAGCATACTTTTACCAAGATATATTGACTAACAATCTTCTGAATAGCATACTTTTATGCCTTGGTATAATGACAAGGAATTAGTACATCTTTATCAAGATGTAAAATATTAGATGGAAGAGACAAATAAGTGAGTCATCTCGAGTTAACTCTGAATGAAAAATATATTTTATGTATTCATTAAGAAAATGTTTGTTGGCATATACTGTTCATAAGGCATATTATGAAATTGATTCTATGAAGAAGAGATAGCACCCCATGACACGATTGGATGATAGCCCAAATATATATAAAAAATTGATGATTTATTTGGCATATAACATTGATTGGGAGTTGTGAGAGGGAGAATTTTTTTAAAAGAGAGAACTATTAAAGGATTGAAGTTTATCCAAAACATTTATAGATACCTATGTCAATATCCATATCCTCCCATGGGTAGATTACTTTTTAAAGATTATTTCATTATCTAATTCCTAAATTTTTGGCCTAGAATATTGATGAGGCATAATGAGAGTGCAGATCTCATGATAAAAATTTAATGGGATGATGGATTAGCTCAAACCTATATTGATCTATGAGCCAATATCCTTATTATATACGTTCATATATTGGATGGTAGTAGATATTCTCAGTAGGTAGATATTTTATAACAAAATTATTCATATGTAAAAAAAGTGGTAGCTAATTCATCCCCCCATGTAAAGTTTTTATATCTTTCACGATCGACATACTTCATATATAAAATCTCTTACATGTTAATCTCATGATTCAAGTTCGCGTCTCCCACACCTACATTTATTTTAAATTTTAGTTTCTAATTTGAATTTTATTCAATTTTATTCCCTCGTTTTAATGATACAACCAGTATCTTTGGTCAGTTAAATTGAAAGTGTGATTTCAAATACTTTTCCTCAGTTGGAGTTTATATAAAAGATATCTAAGTTTTATTTGGGAAAATTTTATCTTACTTTTAAATATAGCAACAAAATATAAACAAAAAATAGCCCAAAATTCAGTCTAATAAACAATGGTTTCTGGTATCTTTAACATTTTGAGGCCATCCACTACTTAACCATACATTATATTTATAATGATCTATCATATTTATAGTCATATGGGATGTCCTAGCTTATTTAATTTATTACTTTAACCAATATTATAACATGCTTATCCCACTTATCCTCAGTATTTCTACTTTTCCTTGGAATTTTCTAGATGATAAATTCTGATGATCATAAGAATAAATAATATCATAATATCATAACTAATGCCTTTGAGATATTTATTGATGAAAAATATTAAATATATTATGAAACACTACCAAAATAGAAATAAAATTAGAAAAAAGGATTGTGAAAAGTAGTAGTGCATTCATCAAGGGACATCTCTGGTAAAATAATATAGGCCCTCTACATTCATAACCTAGTATATTGTTTTCAAAAGGAAGTAAAAACGTTATAACAATGAGAAATAATATAGGTTTAACATGTCAATGTGTCCCCTAGATGATGAAGTAAAAGGCTAAGGGTATTTCCTTTAACGCCCATGAATACCTACTTGACAAAGACAAGAGCTTTTTATTCTAACTAGGAGAATCTATGACATGAAAAAAATTGTTTGTAGTGTAAAACAAAGAGGAAAATAGTGGCACAACACATACTTACTTTTCAGCTGTTTTAAATAGTCAATACTCAGCAGTCTTCTTATTTTTCTTGGTATTTTCTTCTTTCTCTTAATCTTTGTCTTCTTCTTATTCTTCCTCTTGTTATATGTCATATTCTTATTCTTCCCCTTCTTCATCTTCTTGATTTTATTCATCTCTTCCTCTTATTCATCATCAGGTTCTTCTTTTTCTTCTTTATCATATTATTATTATTTTTATTATGCTTCTTTCTCTTCTTCTTTTTTGTGTTAATATTTTCCTTTTTCTTCTTCCTCATCTTGCTATTCTTATTTTTCTTCACCTTTTTTTGTTTAATTATCAGGTCTTCCTTTTCTTCCACCTCTGTTATCCTCATTCTTCTTATCATTTTTAAAATGCTGTTTTCATTGACTGGATTTTTAAAATCAATGAGATGATCAAAGGGGATTTCTTACTTTCAGTTATTAAATATTTTAGCTTACACCATTCAAGTGATTATTTCACTTCTTTGTGGAGGACTGTCATCAGAACTTACTGAACTTTTTAATTCAAATATAACAATTAGTGGAGATTTTTAATTTTTAGTCAACGCCATTTTGGCAATTTTTTCACTTCTTATAATTATTTGTATTATTGTTATTATTCCCCTTCATCAACTTCTTCCTCTTCTTCTTGTTTTTCTGTCTTCTTCTTTTTCTTCTTATTCGTCCTCTTCTCTTTCAATGTTTATTCCTCTTTTATTTGCCTTTTTCTTACCATTCTTTTTGCTATACTTCTTACTCTTCTGCTTGTTTCATTTTTCTTGTTTTTATTTATTTTCCATTTTCATGATTCTTCCTATTCTTCTTGTTTTTCTTTGTATTATTTCTATTCATCTTCTCTTTGCCATGCTTCTTCCTCTTCTTCTTCTTTTCATGTCTTCTATTTGTCACGATTCTTCCTATTCTTTTTGTTTTTCTTTGTATTATTTCTATTCATCTTCTCTTTGCCATGCTTCTTCCTCTTCTTCTTCTTTTCATGTATTTTTTTATATGTCTTCTATTTTTCATGATTCTTCCTATTCTTCTTGTTTTTCTTTGTCTTATTTGTATTCTTCTTCTCTTTGTTATGTTTCTTCCTCTTATATTTGTTTTTCTTTGTCTTCTTCTTCTTATTATTTTTCTTATTTGTCTTGTTCTTCCTCCACTTCTTTTTATGTTTCCATTTCATGTTCTTGCTTCTTCTCTTCTTTTGCATCTTCCTCTTCTTTCTCTTCTTCTTAATTGTATTCTGATATTTCTTCATGCTTATCTTCTTCTTCTTCTCCTGCCTATTTTTCTTCTTATTCCTTGTCTTTTTCTTCTCCTTATTCTTTCTATTCTTATTCTTCTTCTTCCACCTCTTCCTATTCTTATTTCTTTTCTTTTTTTTCTGCTTCCCGTTATTCTTCTTCTTCCACTTCATCTTCATCCCATTCAATTTGTTCATCTTCTTCTCCCACTGATTCTTGTACTTCATATTCATTTCTTATATTTTGTGTTCTTCGTGATATAATTTTTCTTGTTGTTATATTATTATTATTCATTTTATCTTCTCCTTTTATTCATTTTCTTTTCTCTTGTTCTTTATGTTCTTCTTCTTCTTGTTCTTGTTATTTTTCTTTTTCCTCTTTTGTTTTTTTTTTCTTCCTGGTGATATTAATCTTCTTTGTTCTTCCCTCTCGTATTCCTCTTATTTTTCTTCACCTTGTTCTTCTTCCTATTCTTTTTTTTCTTGCTCGTGTTCTTGTTCTTGTTCTTGTCTTTGTTATTCATCATTATCATCATCATCATCATCATCATCATCATCATCGTTATCACCATCATCATCATCATCATCTTGTTATTATTATTCTTTTTCCTCCTCTTCTTCTCCTTCTTCTTCTCATTTTCTTATTCTTATTCTTATTTCTATTTTTATTCTTATTTTTATTCTTTTACTTCTGCTTCTGCCTCTGCTGCTTCTTCTACTCCTTCTTTATTGATTCATGAAAAAATATTCATGTATTTTGTAATATCTGGCTTAATCATATCTTAGAACAAAGTTTACATTAGTTCAGTAATATTTAAATTTCCTGTAAAATATTAAACAAACTAATGTATTTTTTTAATGTAATGGATGTTTTTTTCATTTTTATCGCTTAAAATGATTGTTTAATATTTAGTTCATAAATACAGAAAAGAATAAAGACAACCATTCTATAAAAAATCAATATGCATGATGTCAGTTGAATCATTTTACATAATGATTGAAAAATTCTTTTACTTCTATATAAGAATACTGTTTTTTAAACTGATCACAACAAAAATTATAAGATAATTTGTGATCAATTAAAGTGATTTTTATATCATCTAAGAAATATAAAAAAATAGGTGGAACAAAACTTTCCTTTTCTATATTTATGAACTAATTAGAATTCGAAGTGATAAAAAATTTTATTTTTTAATGTAATCAGTTTAAAAAACAGTATTGTTATATAGAAGAAAAATAATATTTCAATCATTATGTAAAATGATTCAACTGACATCATGCATACTGAATTGTTATAGAATGGTTGTCTTCACTCTTTTTAACTTCATGATCAAGATTTGAAAAACAGTATTCTTATATAGAAGTAAAAGAATTTTTCATCCGACTCATTAAATGGTTATGAAAATATTAATTTTATATTTTATGAATATTAATTTGAATCATGTTTTTTGAAAAATCTGACCTTAGTAATTATACTATAAAATTATTCAATGAAAATGTTTGAAAATATTAATTTTAACTTTCCTCGAAATGATAAATACAGACAATTCGGATTGTTTTGAGGGGTGATCATGAAATATTTTTGGCCCAGAACCACCACAACTAATGTGTAAGGGGTTTGGGGCCATCAGAAATTAACTATCATGGATAAAGTTATCATAATGAACTGTTAACTCATGCAAACTACAGCCAAATTTATAGTAAAGCAGATAATAAGATCAATTGATAATTATCATAAGATTAAAAAAGTAATAATATTTAAATTCAGCCTATCTATTCTGAGAATGTGAGATTTTATCAAATAATATTAATAAATATCAAAAAATTTAATAGCTCTTGTTTTATTTACTCAAGACATCAATTATTTAACCAGCCTAGATAAATATAATTTTGAAAATTTTCTTAGATTGAGAGATACATAGAGATAATGAAACAATAACAATTTTATTACATATATTATACATAGAAAATAATTTAATGATCATTTAATCTTATAAAATTGACTATAATAATGAAATATTTTTAAATCAATTTATTTTCAAATATAAGAGACGAATATTGTATTTTGAGTGTCATTTTTACCTTATATTTCTACAGAGATTTGGATAACTTTTAATTGAGTATACTAAGATAAAATTGAGGTCGGATTGAAGATCTACATACCTTAGAACATATATCAGAATGGACAAGAACATATTATGGATTGAGCACATTGAGAGATTTTGATTGAATCAATATTACTTAAACTTAAATAAACGTTGAAATTGTATAAATTGACAGAAAGTATTTCACTTATTTATATGATTTTACTGGAATGGAAGGAAATAAATTGTACTCTAATTATTGGACTGGCCTCTTGATAAACTCACAATTAGGGGTAAAATGACATCTTCATGAAATTGAGTTTCATCAATAATACTTATAAACCTTTACTCGTAAAATAATTTGATAATTCAGTGATGTGCAAGGTCGTTTCCATACTTAAAGGATCTTAGGGAACGAGCTCCCTCAATGGGGTGAGTTCGAGAAAGGGAGAAGGATTACATATAGTATAAGTGATAGAGATAGAATGAATAAAATGGGAGTAGGAATAGAGTAATGGATAAAATGGAAGATGCTAGTGATTTCAATTTTCTTAAATATGTAAAGAGTGGACACATAACGAGATCATGATGGTGTAGGTGATACGTGAGGTGGATGGTACAAGATGGTAAGTTTTTTGGTTGGTTGTTGTTGGGAGGGTAGTCGCCTTATTTAGGTTACCCCACTTACAAGTAAACAAGATATGGAAATGGCGACTAAGGTTGCTGTTTTCATTATTACCTTCTTTGTGCATGTTTAGGGGGACAGTAGATTGATTTATCCAAAGCTTTGTTGGTTGTTTTGAGAACATTGATCCCACTCTAATAAATAAATAGAAGAATTAGTTTAAATATGGAAGCGGTGAGGGCTTTTTTAACTCCTTCAACTGTCTAAAAGACGGAAATAAGATATAAAGAAGGTCATATAGCTCTTGCCTAAAAGGGACGTTCTAAACGGCCAGAACCACACGTGCACGTTTCAGAATTACTTATGATAATAAAGATTGAGGGTTTTTCATATGGGAAGGTACGTGATCCCCCTCAATCCCCCTCGGGTAATCTTCTTTCTTCTTCTGATTCAATTTCTTCTTCTGTTCTTTATTTCATAACCGAAGGCGCAACTTTGGAAGCGAAGCGGCGGGGCGGGAGCGAAAGAAATAAAAAAAGAATACATTGATAGATATGAGCGATGAATTAGATTGATAGATGATCTAACTAAATGTTTTGAAGAATGACCAATGAGAGGCAAGCACTAAAGACAGCAGGAACACCCGTGATGGACCTTAAAATTTTAACTTTCGTACAATCCACCTCTCTAGGAGGAAGTGAGCTGAAAGATACTTTTACAAATTTCAGGAGCTCCATTTAAAGCATTTAAAGCATTGATAAATCCAAAATGATAGTAATATATATGTGCAATTCTAGCTAATTTATCTACTTCTTTATCTTTATCTGAATATATTATCAACATTTATGTTAAGTTGTGAAAAATCATGAAATAAAATCACCTTTTTCTAATTTGGAGTTAATTATTATCATTTGTGGGACTAACCCCACTTAACTCAATGAGTTAAGTGGAATGAATCTCACTCTCTTCTTAGTTGATGTGGAAGATGCAGGAATTAGGTGAAAATTTCATGAATAAAGGGGATATTTAAATGAAGAGGAAGCTATTTGGAACAGAGGAGCAGGCTCAGCCACAACCTTGGGCCAAGAAAGAAGGCCCAAAGCAAGACAGTTGGCTCTAGTCTAAAGGCCCATTAAGGATGCTCCACTAAACCCACTATGAGAGGCATGTTGGGCCAAAGAAAGGAGGGCAAGGGGAAGGTCCAGTCATGATTATTTATAGACATTTCAGGGGCTTAAATGCTGATTGGAGGACAACCTTGGACGTGGATCCAAGTCAGAGAAAAAGATCCAGCCATTCAATCCACAAAACATCCAAGTGTGGAGACTTAAAGATAGCACCTTTAATGCTAATTAAGGAAATAAACCTTGAACGTCCAGGGGGTATTTCAAAGGTCTCAATGCTAATTGGAGGACCATAATGGACGTGGATCATGACCCTGAAAAGAAGATCTGGCCATCCACTGTATTAAAAATCCAATGGCTCTCATTTGCTCTCTCTCCCTATATAAACCCCTTCACCCTATTGTAATATTCATCTTGTGAATCAATCCAAAGTAATATTTGGTGGCCTAAGTGCAATTGAGTCATAGATCCATTCACCTCAGTGAGTGCCAGGCTGAGAAGGAAGCATCCAGGGCTGAAGAAGCTGGTGGAAAGGAGAAGAAGAAGTCCCTTGGACCTTGGCGGGTGTGACAAAGAGGTTACCTTCTTATTTCTCCTTTTTCACTCTTTTATGTCTTAGATCAGATAGCCAATATCCAAACGGTTCCAATGCATCCAACCACGCTCTAAAATTCATTCTAGAACTCATTCTAGAGTGAATTTAGTGCAGTCCACTTTTTCTCTCTCCTCCACCAAGCCACTTTCCCCATTTGGCATCTGGACTTAGCCAAATTTGACTAAGTCTAGAGCGCCAGCCTGTTCCATTTCCTATTTTGTTTTGGCTTTAAAACACTCCTAAAAAATCCTAAAAAAATATTTTCTGCCTACTAATATTATTATAACATTATAATTATATTTTAACTTTCCTTGTTTTATATTTTTATTTAATTAGTTATTTATTTTCATATGTAGCAAACCTACTCCTAAAATTATTAAAAAATATATAACTAAAGCACAAATTCTTAAGGAAAATCCCTTGCTCCCTGTGGATAAACCCTTACTCTCCCTGCGCTAGTAAGGTTATTATAAATTTTTGTTGTTTTAATTCGGATAAACCAACGACACTAATTAGTGAAGTTAGCTCATCACTAATTACCCCAAAATCTGAATTATCTAGCATCCATTTAAAGCATATGGATTTTATCAAAAGATTTCTCTCTCCTCAGCTACATCAGAAAAATCATGTCATTCTGTTAGGGCTTTCTCTCGTCATGATATTTAATGAGATGATTGGCTGAGATTCATACTTGTCAGCCGCGAGGAACAGACCCCATTTTGCCAAATGTCGTGCTTTGGAAAATGACAAAGAGGAATAAAAGTATTTATAATAATAATGTAGACTATAAGAGGACATGTGACGTGATGGCGTGTAAGTGCACCACGTCAGCGTCCTCCCTCTTCTCCTCCAATAATTGAATCACACCTAGGTATTATATGTACATGTGGGCTGATCTTTGAATAAGAATATATGTAGAATGATGAGGTTAGAGCAATATTTATGAGATTATTGTTGTTATCTACTACAATAATCTCACTATATATGTATAAATTGTTATTATCTACTACAATAATTTTATAAATATTGCTCTAACCTCATCTTTTTTGCAATACATGCATGAAAAGATGAATTTCTTAACATAATGCTTGAATTTATTTGTAGGGGAAGCCTTACAATTTCAACGATATCTGGAGAGAAATGAAGAGTGGTTATCAAAAGGAAGTCCTGTAAATGAAGTGCATCATCCTAGGAAGTGAAGTGAAGAACTGAAAAAAGGGAGGAGAAGAGATCTCTATCTCAGCCATTCTATCTCTCAAATTTTCTCTCTACCTCCCCATCTATAGATATCTCTCTTTTTCTCCCTATTGTACCTTTCTAACCCTAGACTTCTCTCTTTTTCTCTCTTGGTCTATACTAATTTTGCATATCATCACTGTAGGAGCTCAAAAATTTTGCTATCATTACTAAGACATTTCAACCAATCTCGTCCATCACAAACTGGCATAGAACCAAGGGGCTTTTGTTACATTAATAGTAACTAAACCCAAACAATGATCACATACACCAATTCAATGAATGATATAGATCATGTATGCATGTGTAGCATGGAAATTACACAACACGTGATTCATACATGTACATTTCCAACTTAGTCCTTCGGATTCTGAATGGAGATCAACTGAAGTTTGTTCAGACATGCTTAAATTTAGCATATTATTCATGCATGAAAAGAAACTCCATAAAGTGTCTATTACTGAATGAACATCAAAATACAAACTGCCACTGAATTACATATCCTCATGAGGTATTAAACCCATATGAGCAGTATGCTCATGAAAGACCTTTGGCGGCAGTCCTTTTATGAGTGGATCTGCTACCATGGAGTTTGTCCCAATATGCTCAATAGACAACTGCCCTGTCTGAACTTTTTCTTTCACAACTAGGAACTTGATATCAATGTGCTTTGATTTCGTTAAGCTCCCGTTGTTATTGGCAAACATAACGGCTGATTGATTATCACAATAGAGCTGTAGCGGTCTTTCAATGCCATGAACGATTCTCAAGCTTGTGACAAAATTCTTCAGCCAATTGCCTTGATTTGATGCTTCATAGCATGCTATATATTCTGCTGCCATAGTAGAAGATGCTATCAATGTCTGCTTTGCACTTCTCCAAGATATAGCTCCTTCTGCTAACAAAATAATATAGCCTGAAGTAGACTTTCTGCTATCAACGCATCCAGCAAAATCAGAATCGGAATACCCAATGATCTCCAATTGATCTGATTTCTTGTATGTGAGCATATGTCATTTTGTTCTCTGAAGGTATCGCATGACTCTCTTGGTTGCTTTCCAATGATCCATACCTGGATTACTTAAATATCGGCCAAGTACACCAACAATATAAGCAATATCTGGGCGTGTACAAACTTGTGCATACATAAGACTCCCCACAGCTGATGCATAAGGAATCTTTTGCATTTCTCTGTCTTATGCTCTCTCAGCTTTCTTCTCTTCTCTATGCTATGTCTGTTGGCATTCAACGCTCATAGCAGAGATGATCGAGCACACCAATCGTTGCTGCAATATTGTGGAATTCAGTTCTCCTTGCATGCAAAACATGTTGGGTAGTTTTTTTATGAAACTTCTGAAATTAATCTCATCGGTTAGGAAACTAATGTAACTCTTAATTGAAATCAATTTTCAATGATTGAGTTTAGAATGTAAGGGCTCAATTGAATTAAGTTCCCTTTTATTATCTTTTATAACTTACCCAATTTCTCGCTTTATCTTCTATTTACTTCACCTTTTAGATCCCTCATTTGACTTTTCTCTATTCTGGTTCGCTATCTTTTCTTGCTCTTTCACTTTATCTGGTAGTAACCACATCCTAAAATCTTTATGGATCAACCTACAAGTCTATAAAATCTAAAATTTTACACATAGTTTCAAGTTATAAGCAATGGATTTGTGGTTTCATACACAAAACAAATTTGATTTTATTAGGTGCCATGTGTCTGTGACATGTCATCGGCGTCCCAACTTTTGACCTATCAAAAGTTTAAAAATAATGCTTTTTTGATTGTTTTTGCCTCAGTCCTCACATAACCTTTATTTCAAGAAACCCATCCTCTTTTTCTATTGGGCCATGTCATCCTTGAGTTTAAAAAGCTAATAGAGAATTTTTTAAGCAACAAATTCCATTATTGCATCAGTAATCGCAATGCCGTAACGATCTACGATCAATGATTGGCTGATGCAACTCATTAAAAAAGTTCAATAATTGGCTGTTGGCAATCATTAATCATTACTGTTAGTCGGTTGCTGTTCAATGAATCGAACAGTAACATGTGGCATCACAAAAATAAGAGGCTTAACAATACTCCAAAATCAATATTAAATTTAACATAAGCCCGAAAATTATAAATTAAAATGTATTTCAACTTAGAAAAATAATATCTTTAAAAATATAGTATCGAAAAATTCATGGAAATTTGATGGTGTCAAAAAATTATGTTCTTTCGGAATTGGATTTCAGAAAAATCATTAAATGTACTCATAATGGATAAAATTCAAAATATCAGCCTACAAATAAATCTGATAATTTTAAGCTTGATAACACATATATACAATTGATTTAATTCAAATAAACATATAAATATGATCATATTAACCTAATAAAAATATGAGTTATCAGCTCTGACAATCATGGAACTTTTAATGTTATTTATAAGAAAATATTTTTTTTAAATGATCAATTGAGATAATAATATATTCATTAGAGATTAAATGAAGTAATACTATTCAATAAGCGCACTTAGTCCAAGAGGACAAAGATGATATCTTCACATGAATTTGGGAACCTAGGGTTCAAAGGCTATAAGTATAAGACTAATCAAATATTGTGGTGAAATGTGAAATTCATTTTTTTAACCTTATTTTAAGGGCTAACGAGTTTATTTTCATAGAATATTTAGAGTAATAACTAGAACGTTTATATTATTAAAGTGAAGAAGATAAATATGTTTATATTATTAGAGTAATAACGAGTTTATTTTTCTATTATTACACTTATTAATATCCTTTTGTAAAACAATTATCCTATTTAAGATTAATAAAATAAACTTCACTCTGCTTATCACAAAAACTTTTGAGCTACTCAATCAATTATTATTATAAAAGACCACATATTAAATATAAATAGGTAGATTTATTTACTAATTAAATAAAAATTATTAAGTATCAATATCCAACCTTATCCATTATGATTCACATAACTTGCTCGGCTTGAAGACTTTAAGGCAGTGTACACGTTGGCAGACAAAACCCAATACGTTAAATCCTGTGATTCCCTATAATAGTGTATTAGGAAATCGAAAATACAAACAATTCAATATTAATTTTTTGGCTCGTTGATAGATAAACGTCTAGTAAATGAGCTTAATTTATTTGTATAACCTACTCATTATACACTTAAAATTCACATATTTTCTAATGATACAAAACTAAAGAATAATACTCCCATACTCTTTAGTGAGTCTTGTGTTGATGCATTCACATGTAGGTACTTTGTACCAGATGATATTATGGAGAGTTATATTTACTATCATAAGCATTTTTTTAGTGAGGGGAACATATGACAGGTTCAACCTACAAATTCGTGGGTTTATTAAATGACTTAAAACATACAAAAATCAAAAAGTTTATAAATTAATGTTGGTAGGATGTATTTGAAACATTATGTATGAAATAAGTATTTAAAATTTTAAGAATATAAGTATATGTTCTTTATGGACCCATGTAATGATGGAGGACCATCCAGTTTATCGAGCTCCAACCTGTCACCGGCCACCTTTCAGAGTCCGAGCCAACATGAATAACCCACGCTTCCACTATCAGGTTCGAGAAGCGGCATCATTGTCTCGCCTTGTGTCGTGTGTCTTAATGTAATTTTTCCTTTTTCATCGTCTTTGGATTGTCGGGAGTCCCCTCCTGCGTGAGTACCGGCCTCCTTCATGTGTTTTTATTGTAGTTATGATTAGTGCCATCTTTAGGGCAAGGAAATCTATGTTGTACTTCTTCTCCCCCGAAAGAGCCCTTTTAAGGGGAAGCCCATTGGGCTTCCCCTTAAAAGGGATACCGATTGGGCCACCCACAACTGCCACTCCCTCTCTATAAGAAGGGGGAGGGGTGGAAGTGGGAAAGGGCAGGCTTGGTCATTGTGAAAATTCCAGACCTGAAGTTTATTTTGGCGGTTATTTTTTTAACGTGCTTGCTTTCTGAATGAAGAAGAAGACCTTGCTCTTGTCTGGCTACATTTGATTCTCGTCGATCCTTCCTTTGAGAGACAGGTGAATTTGATATTGAAAGAATTTCAGGGGAAGGTGCCCTCTTGCCGTCCTCGAGGTCCCTTTCCGTTGGAATTGAATCATCATTGCTGACTCCGTGTTTGAGGAAGAGAATTGGCGCTTGCGTCGTTGCACGACCTGCTGAAAACAAGAAAGTGGAAATTGTTTCACCGACTATACACTCCGCAGGATTTCTTTTCTCAACTGAAATTACTCGGAGATTCTCGACTGAATCGTCAACTGATATCTACAGGTTTATTTGAATCAGCTGTTTCTGTTTATCGTTCGTGTGGCATGTTGTATCGTTGCTCTCGTCGATCGAAGCCGCCACGGAACTTCTGCTATCTGATCAAACCGACGATCATTGATGGATTGTGTACGCTGGAGACTCTTCAACTACCCCTGTTCTCACAGTCTCAAGCGACGCCGACGTGATTCCTGACCGCAGCAGCTTTGAATACATCGTCCTCCGCTTCCGGCTGCGTTGACATCTGCTTTGCAGGATCTTCGAAATCTCACTGTCCTCGCTGTTTTCTCGTGTATCTTTGTAACTGCATTTACGGCAGTGTTGATTGAAGGTGTTGCTGCGTCTTCTGGTCGCTCCTATCTGCTGTGGATATCGACAAATACATCAATGAATATCCTCGCCAACCTACCTCGAATAGTCTCTGTCAGCTACTGAAATAACACTCTTGAACAGTGGGAAGAATCATGCCGACGAGGAACCCTTGTCGTGAGTGTGCCTGGCACTTAATGATTCCGTCGTTGACTCTCTGAAGAAAATACGTGCCCTTCTGACATCGAAATCACATACTATCTATTCTTCTTTGATGCAAACACGGTGCCTCTCTGGAATTTGAAAGCCCCTCAACTATCAACTAATGGAACCAATCGTCCATTGACTGTCCACGCTTCTTGGTGGACCGAGCACCTCAATTTTGACCCCACACTGCTCTGATAAGTTGTCTTGGATCTACTCTCAATGGATGTCTCAGACTTATGATTCATGGCCATAGATGTTATCTGTCCACAATCTTAGGTGTGTCTGTTCCCTTTTCATTTGCAGTGTTAATTAGTCTTTCAGTGCTGATCTCTTATCGCTCATCGCCCCGAGTGATTATACACGTGTTTAGGAATAGCCAACATTTTCGTGATATAACTTATCCTTGTCAGTGTTGGACTGGTGTCGCTCTCGGTGACAGTGTGGACGCTCACGGATGGCAAACGTCCCCTACATCGTCGGCCTTGATCTGAACAGCCGGTTCATTGGGAACCTGTCCGTGTCATAACCCATCCGGAGTCGACTAATTGCTTACGTCCCGGATCATATGACAATCGTCATACTTCTCGTTATTTCTTGAACTATACACATCATTTTACATCATCACTTGGTGTTTTGTGAATGACCCCTTTGTTGTGTAACACGATCCAAACGATCCCCGACCGTCATGTTACATCATGTAATTATTTAGTTTTACGTGAAATAAGGGACATGTATCTAAATTAAAATTTCAAATACTCATGGTTTTATGTAACTTTTGAAAATTATATGGTAGGTTTTGCATTAACATACAAAATGTTTTTTGATTAGTTATGTTCATAAGTATATAAATATGTTTGACTACATCAAGCCAGATAATTCAATGCCTAGTGAATGAGGTAGGTCATCCAATACATGAATTCAATCGGTAAATTTAGCTGACAAAGAAGTCACATGTAGGACATGAATGAACTTTAAACCTTCATCATTAAGATTATTGGGAACATTCTAAAATTCAAATTTTCAACATTCCAAACAAAGACATTCTTCCGTGATGGATTAATCAGAAAGTGATATTATAAGTACTAGAGGCAGCGCTTGAGGTGATGTTAGTGCCTAATGATAAATGTTTCATTTATGTTGTTTAATTATTATGATTTATACAAAAAGAATTATAATCTTCCATATGGGCACATACTGAGTAAGGATTGTACCAACATGAATAAGTGAATTTTAAATTTAATTTCAGTCTTTAATGATATAGATAAATTAAATCTAATTTAATAAAACCAGCTAATGAGAAGTCAATCAAAAAATTATAAATGATGAGAAAATAGGTTTCTTACTTAACTTAATTTGGTGAAATTTAATAAAATAATTTTATAAAATTTATAGAACGTCCTACAAAAAATAATAGTAAAATCTAGTTGATTTTCCTTGACTGGCACCTTGGTATTGTCAAGTGACGAGAAACAGCTGAGTTGATTGAGCAGAATAGATTTTGCCCTTGTATAATGCAGCAGATATGGATATGGTATGCGCAAAAAATGGAGTGGGCAAGTGATGTGGATTTACTTTCAGTGGTGGCAACAGATACGGAGGAGGATTAGCACTAACGAGCGCCGGAGTCCTTGGTGATGTGATAAATGATAAAAACCTAGGTTATCAACAACGGTAACTTCAAAATAATAATGATCACACTGGCCTCGTTTTCATGGGCCCGACAGTCCAAGTTGTGCTTGTTCTTCATGGATCTTGATGTGGTTCAATATTCCTTCAATCCTTCACCCTCAAAACACAAGATCAACCCAAAAATGATTTCCAATGCGCAAAGCACTATGTTAATTACAATTAAGCACAAAAATCCAAGGTCTCTTTTTTTTTCAAGGATGGGGTGGTCCATTTATAGATCTGAGATGATGGATGGATATTTGGGAGAAAGATGAAGCTACCTTCAAATTTCCAGCCCAAAATGGTTTTTGAATTATCAGGTATCACATTTGAATTTGGAAAAATTGGGGGCATCATTTTTCTCTCTCCTTGTCCCAAATCCACCATTTTACGTAATTATCGGATTCCCAAAGATTCTGCAGGGTAATCAGCATTTAAAATTCCCTCCAATAAGGCACTGGCTGTGTCTCATTTCTTCCACAAATTTCCCATTATTGGCACGATCTTATGCACTTACACATCATGCCTCATCAAAAAAGTCCCCATGTAACTGCAAAAATGAGATAGGAGAGAAAAATAAGGCTACATTTAATTCACCTTTTTATATAAAATAAATTCTCTAACAGATTTGTTTCTCCTTAAAAATTTCAGAGCATTTATCATGCATAAAAATGCATTGTTTTCATTGACTACAATATTTTTGTTTGACTAAAAGTGTTATAGAAAAATGTGACATAATTATTAAGTACCACAAATGATTGGTCAACACAAATCAATCTCTCAAGCCAATGAGTGATTGATGGTAATTGTTGGCTGTCATCTGAACAATTTTAATTGGAACACATGCCAAGGAAAAATGAAACCAGATATTAGTATTTCTAAACCCTTCAAAATATTCAAATAATTATAAGTATAAATATATTTGATAATATCTCTTACTAAGGATTTTGAAGTCAGAAAATTCCATAAAAATTTAAAACAATAAAAAATCAGAATGTATTGTAAAAATATGATGAATCATCATAATAATTTAATAAATCTTAAAATATAATTTCTGGCTCATAAAATATTTTATTTGAGAAACATATGTTAGAAAATTCAATGAAGATACCATAAATGTACGTGATTTCAGAAAATCTTTCTTAAAGGTAATAATTAATGTAGGCTTTAATAATATGGATTTATGTTTATTTCATTCTTCAGTTAAGACTGTCTTTTTTTTGTTCGTTCACCATGGCACAAAAGAATGAATATGTTGGAAATACTCACAAAGAGAGAGTTGCCTGGTTTTAATAGCCTATGCTTTCTTTCTAGAATCACCATACGATATTGGACTATCCCCCCTCCATATGACATAAAAATAAAAAATAGATATGTGCTTTTAGAAGGCTTCTTAACTCCTTTTTGTAGACATTGTACATGTGCGGGTGTCTCATCCCTAATACTAGCTTGTTGTGCATGGAGTGCCCTGTATTTCCTTGAGTACCAGCCGTAGTGACGAATACTATTTTCCGCTGGCCACTACTAGCTCACTGGCCGTTCAGCCTCCACATTTGTATTTCATTATCCTAACTATCTCCTCTGCTCTACTTCTAATGAACTTTCTTCTTAACACTTCACATTACCATGATTGTGACCGCACACCTATTTTCCACTCTCTAATTATAATCGTTTTCTTCTTAGGTGGCTCACTCCCCTAAGAGTTTTTCAAAACACCCGGGTAGCGGCACAATTATTCACACAAATCTCACAGCATTGACCATATTAAATTCCTGGTTGTACCAAAGCATAAGTCTGTTTCGAATGAATAGGTACAATATCACATTTAACGTCTGAGGTTACAAAATGACCATCTGAAATCGAAGTCTTTTATAACCTCTTAGAGTCATGGGTTAATAAGCCGTGCAACCTTAGCGATGACTTTAGGAGGCTGCCAATTTATGATATGAATGACGGAAGAAACTTAAGCTATCAGTTTTTTAGAAATGTTGTAATCTCCAGGAAAAAATAATATCTAAAAGCCAATTGTGCGATGTTATGACTGCAAGGTTATTATTTATCAGAAAAATATAGCCCATATGTTTGTTTTACTAGTGCATAATGAAGATTAAATACTAATAGCACAATTCTTGTAAAGAATTTTTATCATTTACCACTTCCTAGTTAGCAAGGTGACCTCCCATTCCAATTACATCAGGGGCACCTAAGCACATAGAATAACTGAAATTATTGTTACAAATAGCATGGTATTTATCATTATCCCATATAAGACCCTAGATACACCATCTCTATATCATAAGGGAAATTACATATGTGTATGTGGCTTAACTAAATTCTTTTATATTTTAATATTTATAGCATATTTTAATGAATTTGAATATTTTCATATTAGTAATAGTACACCTTAAAATTTACAATGTTATAAATGTAAATACAGGCAAATCGACATAAAGGAAGAGATATTGGAGAGTGATAAACCAGAATTTTCTTAAATATGTCATTTTAAGACTCTCATTTATGCAAAATATATTTATAAAATTTTCCTTACTTAGAATAGGGTAAGGGTCAAATCCTCAAGGATCAAGTAATGAAGCAGTTTATTAAAACTGAAATATATTTTAAACTAATTTCTATAGGTCATTTTATATTTTTTCTGGATTTTAAGTATTTCCCAAATAGGAAAATCAAATAAAATAAATGAAAACTTGTCAAAACTTTTTTAAATAAATAAAATACATATTTAATTTGTTATATAAAAGTGGAGATAATTAAATTTGATTTCTAGGAATTTTTGGGGACTTTTTAGGGCAAGAAATAAGGTTTAACATCAAAGAGAACCTTTGGCCAAAAGTTGTAGGTGATGGCTTTCCGTGAGGTGGGAGAATAGGGCACCAAGGGGTATTAGAATGAAAATGCTGCAACTTTTGCTACATGAGGAATTTTTCAGTGCCGTTTGATGCGTTGGAAAGATTGAAGTCTAGGCTATTCATTAGAATATTATAGAGAAACTTGAGATAATTCAAATAAATCATTCATGAGATCACACAAACTTTGTTTTCCCTTCTCTCAAGTGCCAAGTGGTGCTCTTTCTCTAGAATCTTGATCACCTTTGAACTCTCTCTCTCCCAGACTCTTGTAGAATAAGTATAGATTGAAGAAATCTGATGCACTAGGCTCCAATAACAAGTCGGAGCAGAAATTCAAGGTGATATACAAAGAAAGGGGAGTCATGTGGGGTTAGTCTAAAAAATCAATAAAATATATAAGAAAGGAGCTTACAAAAATAAAGCATAAATTTATCATTATCCTTCAATGTTGTATAATGCTAGTGCAAATATAAAAATATGTGGTAAAAAAATAACTATAAAAACATAATTTTATTGATCTAATTTGATGTTATTAGTGGGCTCAAGAAATGAGCATCAATACTTTAAAAACCTAGATCCGAAGTTTCATCATCATCATCCATTTTGATGGAGCACGCCAACCCAACCCTCAGGAAACATATTCGGAGGAACCCTCATCGTCATCAACAGCCCTGCTGGTTCGCGTCGAGTCCGGACGACTTACCAAGGCAACAGTAAAGACGCCCGAGTTCAAATACCCTTGGTAAAGCATGTCCTGGTGACGTAACATGAAGTAATGCGAGTGATGATGATGCAACGATGAAATCACTCAGAAGTACAAATCTGGCATCAACGGACACCAACGACCAGTAGGCTATGGTAAGTGGGACCTGGGAATGCCACTATGCTCCCGATGATCCAGACATCAGGTTGAAGGCTGACGGTGCGAGCTCGGCTACAGCCGCTTTTGCGCACGCCTTTGACGGTCTCAACCAAGGAAGTACCAAATGAAATCCTAATCCTCAGAATATGAATCATATCTATCACTAATCTAACCCCAACAATGAAGAATTGATGCGCATACTAGGAATGGTAGGCCCGAGCAGTGTCTGATTCAGCAACAGTGGAAGGCAACCAACACGTAGGCGTGATAATGATGCAGGTAGGTGCGGTGGTGCAGGTAAGCGCGACGTCTAAAGTAAGCGCGGCGACGCAAGTAGGCGTAGTGGCGCAAGTAGGCGCCTATGCACGGAGACGAGACTGACGATGATGGGTTTGGTGGCAGTGGGTGACGCTAGCGTAGATCTAGATGGCCAAGCAATCTGCGTCCCGATTGTCGGCTAGTGGTTGTGACGGGCCATTGTAGTGATTGCTCAGGTTGGTGCGTTCACAACGGGCTGTGGCTACTGCTAGGACTGCTGCCAAACCGACCAATCTGTGGGGCTGCTAGGGTTGCGGCGAATGCGGGCTTTTGCGGCGACTACAGCTGTGATGGCTTCGGCTACTCTAGCGGTTGTGGCAACTGTGCTAGCCGTGGGCGGCTATGGCAGCCGCTTGTTTCTACGGTGACCATGGACGACTTCGTCGGCCGCAGTTGCTGCAGCGGCCATGGGCGGCTACAACGGCCACTGGTTGGCACGACGGCCGCAGGCTGCCACTGGTTGCCACAGCGGCCGCAGGCTGTTGCGGGGGCCGGTGGCTACAGCGGTAACCGCTAGCTGCAGCTTGCGGCCGCACGTTGCCGCTTATGACTGTGGGTTGTGGCTTGCGGTCGCTGGTTGCGGCTTGCGACTACATCGGTTGCTAGGTTGTGTGGCCGTAGCGGGCTGCGGCGATTGCTAGGACTGTTGCGAGACTGAGCAATCTGTGAGGTTGCTAGGGTTGCGTTCACCGTCAGCTATTGCGGTGAGCGCAGCTGCAACACCTTTGGTGGCTCTGGTGGCTGCGGGCTGCTATGCTAGTTGTGGGCAGCTATGGTGGCTGCTTGCTGCTCTGACAGCCATGGACGACTTTGTCACACGAGGCTGCTGCAGCGGCCACGAGCGCCTGTAATGGCTGTTGGTTGTCGTGGCGACTACGGCGGCTGCTGGTTGCCGCAGCGGCCGCTGGCTGCAGCTTGCAGCCGCGGGCGCTGGCTTGCGGCTGCGGGCTGTAGATTATGGTTGCGCCATGGCTTGCGGCCAAGGGCCACGCCTTGTAGCAGCGCGCTGTGGCTTGCGGCTGCGGGTGGCGGCTTGTGGTTGCGGGTTGCAGCTTGCAGCTATGGGCGATGGCTTGCGGACATGGTCTGCGTTGGTCGCGATCGCTGTTGCGGCAGCCACTACGGCTAGTGGCTGGAAGACCACGGCAGCGGCAGAGCTGTGGCAACGGCGGCGTGGTTGGCCGCAGAGATGGCGGTCACGGGGGGAAAAGACGCTGACAGCGGTAGCGGAGCTCCAACGAAAATGGTGGTGGGGGCAGTTTCTAGCAAAGGCGATGATGGTTCTCGGCGAAGTCTAGGTTTTTTTCTCTCTCTCTATTTTTGTAGTGGCTTTTTTATAAATATGATAAAAATGATAAACACTAAAAAAATAAGGAGGAAATCCTTAAAAATCACAGTTTCTTCGATCTGTCTTCTCTTATATTCCTATGGGCAGGCCCCAACTTTTAGAGGGGCAAATATGGGCCTTCCCCCTTAGAAATAAAGGGGAGAAGGCCCAATTTAAAGCAATTAGAGCCCCCTAATAGAAGAGAAAGACACACTAACGCACCCACAGATGCGCTATCACACACGCAAATGTGTAGGTCTGTACAGCAGTCCAAACACGTGCGAATAAATAAAAACAAACACATACGCGGCAGACATACGAGGCCTACTAAACAAAGAAAATATAAGGAAAGATAACGTCAAATCTTTGTGGCCCCTTGATGAGGCTAGGTACTCTAAAGGCTGGGTCTCATGAATGAGCACTTGTTCGACAAACTGGTTGGATGGAGTCTTTGAAGCAGGATGGTCCCCCATCACCGAGCAACTCGAAAATTTTGTCTTTCCGTGGCTCATGGTTATCGTGTTTGTTGCTTTTCCTATTTTTTGTATGTTCATTTTTATGTGTTTGTATTCATCACGTCGCGTTTGTTGTGTTTGTCGTGTAGCATCCGTATCATTGTATTTCGCACTGCTCATTTTATCTTCGCGTTGTTTCATTTTTATAGTTATATTTTTTGTGTTCTAAAAAGGGGTCCCCTTATTGGACCCTTTGTGAGGGCCCATCATGGCCCTATATATGGCCATGATGAGCACCAAACAGATCTAGATCTGGATTTTTTGTTTGGCCGTTACCAGCATCCAGGTCTCACCAAGAAGAAGAGAGAAGGAGGAGAGGAAGCAGTAGGAGGAGCAAGAGAGAGAGAAAAAAATTTAAAAAAATTACCATCACCTTCCCATCTGATGTAGTAGATTCCCCATCGTTCTCCCTCGTGCGCAAAGACACACCGCATTGTTTGAGTCACTGGAGTCGCAGTCCCGCACTACAGGTTTTCATCTCGCCGTTTCGGGTGGTCTTGCATGTGTGTCAACCCTCCCAAGTTGACATCGCTCGGTCCCATGGACTCAGCCGGGCCCCTTGCCCGGTCGGGTTTAACTCCACGGTCCCAACACAGTGCGACCCCCCCGTTGGTCAATGGGATGACTACCACGGTGAATGCATGTACTCGAAGTCCAGCCGAAGCCCATGCCCCAGTCGGCACCTCGACGGCGTTTGTTGTTCCTGACCCATGCGGCCCGTGTGAAGATTGTGATTCACACATACTGCTCGCATTCATTATCGTGCATCCGCAGACAATAATCACATTGTGGTATCTTCCACCGGGTCAACATGGCTCATGCCAGCCTTTTGATCCCACGTGCGCTGACCGGGGTTCAACAGTTGGCGCCAACCCTCTGGTGCTCATGGAACGAGTTCAGATCTGCCACCCTCAACCGAGTTGCACTGTATCCGCCATCAGAATCCCTCTACCATGCATGCGCCTCTCATGTGTGCATGCCATGACTTGCATCTAGACTTGAACCGCCCGCTCCGGTGTTGCCACTGTTTTCTTTGTGGTTTCTGCCCATACAGATACTAGCGCGACAATCTATCCTACTACATCGACATCGTCCAAACTGTTGTGGCCGCGTCGATCCACCAAAATTGTCGTGCTCGTTAGTCTTCAAATCAGTTGCTCTTTCTGCCTTGTCACCGCATTTCTCCATCCCTCACCCTCTCTCGTCCGACAATCTTCTTGTCTTCGCCTCCGACGTCTGACCTTACGCTCCAGCGCCCCGCATCCGCTACTTGTCGAGCAAAGTGGCGTTCGTCTCCGGCACGCCTCTGCTAACCTGTCCACATAGACGCGTGCATCAAGGATGACTTCAACGACGAACGTCGCCATCAACAAGGTATGTCATTTCCCTTGCTCATTAATTAATTTACATCTTCCAGAATATCTTTCGACTGTAGTGTACGACACTCGGGTTAGTTTAGGTGAGAGGCTACTTCATGAAAACAACAAATCAAGTGTCTTCCTAGGTACCGATCAAGTGCGTCTGTTACATGTGAGCGCCAACAGAAATAATCTGTTTTGCATCGTAGTCATAGGCTTCGCTCAGACGAGGTTCAGGAGGTCACTGTCACAGTCATCCATCGCTAACCCCGGAGCTTGAAACTCGTCAAATCCCCATGAGTCGGGGCCTGCACATACATCTGCCAAGGTCACACCTCATCACGTAGTAACATATTCTCCTTAGGAAAGCTATCCATTGGACAACGTCGCTGACGATGTCCAACAACATCTACGTATCCAGGCATCATCTCGATATCTGACTGGACGACGTCCCCGACAACGTCCAACATCACATTTCCCCCACTTTTTCAACATTTTACATCACTTTATATCATTATGTGCCCATTTTCTCTGATTGTTTCTCTCTATTATCTTAAAATTTGTCAGGCTAACTCTTAGATATTACTTCTAGTTTCCTTACCTAAATTTTCATTAAAAAAAATCATCCATTTACCCTTCAACCCTCACATACCATTTCATCGCTGTTGAATTCCCATTCAAAGTCACATCCAACTCTAACTGGTACACACTCTTTAAGTGTCTGGATTTGGCCAGATTGTGGCTAAATCATGGATTCTTTAGGAGATCCCTTTTACCAAGGGATCACTTTCACTCGGGGACCGTTCCTAAACCCAATATAAAAATATATATTGCATTTTAAAGATAAATAAAAATAAAAACATGTGAAGAAATTAAATGTATCTATCTAGGCGTTATATGATTCAAATAAATTGTAGAAAAATGTATAAAAGTTCTTTATCATATATAGTCATTTTTTAGTTCTAATATAATTATAGAAAAAACTCTTCATTTTAAGAGGATAAATCCAAGTATATTTACTAAAATCATCAAAAAAGATAACACAATAATAAAACCCCGAATCTGAAAGCACAGGAGAGGGCCTTGTAAATCAGAATGAATTACTTCTAAACATTTCATTGAGATATGATTAGTGAGAGAAAATAGAAGCTTGTGAGATTTTGCTAAATTACAAGGTTCACATATGAAATTATTGTTGTTTTGAGAAACAGGAGGACCAAATTTATTTATAATGGAAACTAGAATACGAAATTGGGGGTGCCTAAGACAAAAATATAAAGTGTCTGATTATGTTTTTTCTCCAACAAAAACAGCTTTTGCAGCATTTGGATTTTCAAGATGATTAAGCCCATCTTTAGCTGTCCCTTTGATCAGAATCTGATTGGTTGCTTTGGCCTTCACAGGGCACTAAAAATCTCAAAATTCAACAAAACTTTATTATCTCTTTGTCATGTCAGGTACATGTAAAATATCTTTTAAATACAATATCCTATTAAAATTTGCATTTTTTTATTATCTAATAGACAAAAGGTTCAAACCTGTACCATTACCTTTTTGTAGTTGATCGTTCTCTTAGTGAGGTCGCGGTTGAATCAGTAAGCTTTGATCAGGTGTGACATGATGTGTTGCCCCACTATCAGGATACCATCCCTGATTTTCTGACATAGAAGAGACAAATGCTTGTGCATTTGTATCTTGATTTTGATTCCAGAATCTTGAATTCTATAGGTTCTTCTATATTTATGGACACTCTCTTGCTCTATGTCCAAATTGAGAGCATAGTTGACATCGAGGTTGAAATCTTTGATTTCTTCCTCTTCCTTGTCCTCGGTTTTGAAAAAAATTCTGTTCTGACTGTATTCTTTTCTCTGGTAGCTGGATCCTTGCTGATGTTTCTCAGCATGCAGGTTGTTAGCCGTAGGGGGGAAAGAATTTCTTTTATCTTCTTTTTTGAAAACCAGACACGCTTCCTTGGATTTCAGGTTAGCAACAATATCATCAAATTTTAAATGACGGAGGTTTGCGTTGATGCTAACCATAAATTGTGAGTATGCTAATCCTAGACCCCTTAAAAATGTATGAGGAGCAGATGACTCATTAACAAGATGACCCATTTGCTCTAGTGATTCAACCACATCTTTAAAATGTTACATGTAATCATTAGTAGATCGTGTACCTTTATTCATGTTGTGGAAGTGTCTTTGAAGCTCCATGACTCGAACTTGGCTCCATCCAACAAAAGTGCTCTCCAACTTTTCCCAAGCTTCTCGTGAGGATTTTGCTTTGCATATGTATGGTCATACCGGTTCAAAGATTAACTGATTAAGAAATCACAATACTTGTTGATCTGTTCTCCACTGTTTATTGAATTCCAGATTTTCTGCCATGTTTCCTTGATCATCTGCAATCGAAATTGGAGGAGATACTCCTTCTATGAATTTCATTAAGTCATACCCATAAGGACTGAAAGTGTGGAGCTCTTCCACATCTGATAGTTCTTGTTGTTCAACCTTGGGGTACTTATAGATCCCGTAGAAATTACAATTGGAACTTGTCCAGAAGTTGCTGCATCATTTTTGTCAAACGTCCACGCAGGAGTGATTGTTGGAGAACTCTCTCCAAACATCTTGATCGCCGCTTCATGGTCTGATACCACAGCAAAGGTTTTCCCTCGCTCGAGATCAAGAAGAAGAAAGAAGAAGAGAGAAGAAGAGAATAAAAGAAGAGAAGAAGAGGAGAAGAGAAGAGCGAACAATGTTGAGACATTAAGATCATTGTTTTCTCATTGATAAAAAATGTATCACATGGGTTCTTATTTATAAGATTTATAGTTATACCTTATTTAGTTAATTTGTTTTAATCTTAGTCGTTATAACAAGTATAAGGGATATGGTTCAAACTAATCCTAGCCGTTAGATCTTTTGTGTGATTGTTTGTTTTAATCCTAGTGATTATATTTAATCATAGCCGTTATAACAATTATAACGGCTACGGTTCGATCTTATCCTAACCATTGGATACGTATTTATATTGAATCCTATCAATATTGAATCGTATCTATGATGGAACTTACATTTACTCTTATTGAAACTATTCTCTAACGAGTATAAGGGGTACGTGTTCATTCATTACTAGCTTCTGTTTATTAATATCCCTATTGTTCCGTGTCAGCTCGATGACACATCAGCACAGCGAGTTTCTTTGCCACTCCTCTTCAAGCAGGATAGAGGGTGACGGAGAGAGAGAGAGAGAGAGAGAGAGAGAGAGAGAGAGAGAGAGAGAGAGAGAGAGAGTCGAAGAGCAGGATAAAGGGATAGGAGATAGTGAGAGAGAACGAGAGGGAGAACGGGAGAACACGGAAGAGGGTTAACGAGAGAGGGAATGCAAGATGGAGTGAGAGAGGGTGATAGAGAGAGAGAGAGAACATGATAGAGGGTGAGAGAGAGGGAGATATTGAGAGACAATGAGAGGTATGTCCATGCCTTATATAGGTGCATGGGGAGATCGAAACGGATCTCTGTATTTAGGAAGACATGACACCACCTGAGCCTCGTCATGACCAATGTCATGATGGCGCATATCGGCAATGTGTTGCACTCTGGTCCGCTATGACGCGGAGCATGGGATGCAATGATGGTGGCATCCAGACGGAATGGTAACGCCAGGCGTTGGATTATCAATCAAGGTGAGATGACGGCAGACCAGATGTCGAGAGAAGCCGGCGTAGTTTGTTGTACGAGAGGGTAATGGCAGATGACAGGGTGATCTTCGGGATGATCTTGTGGTGGCGTCCGTACAATGGGGCGCGAACATCCTTTGGAATGATTGCTGGTCAGTGCATGAACATGCCCCCGCAAAACCAAGGTGGGCACCACATTGAGTTTTGACCGCAGCCAATGAAACCTTTGCTTTGCTAATGCAATAGTAATTCTGCAAGCTGATCATTAGTGGAAATAAAGGAGACATGAGAAAGACCTGCTGAAACCTGCTCGCGTACGAAATGAAAATTTATCTCAATATGCTTTGTGCGGGAATTGCCTGGATGAAGATTAAGTTCTATGAGTAGAGATTCTACGCAGATGATTTCTATCATTGGGTGGGTGACAGATTTATACTCATCTTTGGTGCTGGAGTGTGATACTGTAGACTTCTTGCTGGACAACCAGCTGATAAGTTCTGAACAAGGAATAAGAGATACCCTTGCGTGGATCTTCAAACAGTGGGGTCTCAAGCCCAATCGGTGTCACTAAAAACATTAAGATTCATAGGGGGGAGCGAGAAAATGATAGGAAGTAATCAGCAGTCCCTTTCAGGTACCGGAGTAAGTGTTTTACAGCAGCCCAGTGTATGTTTTGGGGATCATGCATAGTTTGGCATGCCCGATAAATAGTATAGGCTATATCAGGCCAAGTGAGTGTAAGATATTGTAAACTACCAACTATTTGGCGATTGAGAGTTGGATTAGGCCGATCAGTAAGTTCAGAGGGCGCAGAGGAAGAGAGGCAGCATGTGGTATTTGTCAGTTCACAATCACCAATTTTTGTAGTCTGAAGAATCTGCACCAGATACTTTGATTGAGATAGAGCAATACCTTTCTTAATGGGAGTTAATTCGATTCCAAGAAAATGTTTTGCATTACCTAGGTTACACATGGGAAATGCACTTTGGAGTGAAGAAATGGTTCCTAGAACATCATGAGTGTTAGATCCAATAACTAAGATGTCATCAACATAGGCAAGAAGAAACAACTTAGAAGTTAATGTGCTTTTATAGAAGAGAGAAGTATCAGTTTTAGAGCTGTGGAAGCCTAGTTGAGATACAAAATTAGATAACTTCTTATGCCACATTTGAGAAGCTTGTTTAAGACCATAAAGAGACTTATTAAGTAAACATATATGCTGAGGGTAGGATGGACTCGTAAAGCAAGGAGGATGCTTCATATATTTAGTTTCATCAAGATATCCATGTAAAAATGCATTGGAGATATCAAGCTGTTTAATTTGCCAGTTATTAGAAATTGCAACATATAATAGGAGTCTAATAGTTCTCATTTTGACTACAGGACTAAAAGTGTCCTGATAGTCAACGCCAAGAGTTCGATTAAACCCCTAAGCAACAAGGTGAGCTTTGCATTGGTCTAATGTGCCATCAGAAATTAATTTTTGTATAAAACCCTACTTAGATCCAACAATATTAGCACCATAAGGGGGATTCACAAGCACCCAAGTTTTATTCTTACTACGGGCAGAAATTTTGGCCTCCATAGCCTCTCTCCACATTGGAGAATTTAAGGCTTGTGAAACAGTAGTGGTTTCAGAGGAAAGACAAAGACAGGGTTGAGAGTCGACCTCAATTTGGAGCACATTAGACGAGAATAGATGGTGAGCATGTTCTTGAGACAAATCTGGTAGGTTTAGTAAATTGTATATATGATGCATGCGTAGAGGTGGAGTGGAAGAAGCTGTACTTGTAGTGGTTAGTAGCACGAGCGAAGCTAGGGAAGACTCAGCCCAATCGTGAGTGAAGAAACTTGTAACATCATGGACATTGGATGTTGAAGGTAAAGAGGTGGTATCTTCGATAGTAGAGATAATACTTATGGTACAATTAGCAATAGGGGCAGAGCCATGTAACCATTTAGATGGGTGAGGCTGCTTGAAAGATAGTGAGAAAGGAAATATACTTTCATTAAAAATTACATTTCCCGAGATATATAGATGAGAGTTGGTAAGAGAGAGGCAGCGATATCCTTTATGTAATGAACTATAACCAAGAAAGACACATTGCTCAGATCATGGAGAAATTTTTTTTTTACTATATGGCCGAAGATTAGGGAATCAGAGACAGCCAAAGACTTTTAGAAATTTATAATTGGATATTTTAGAATGCAATAATTCAAATGGAGACTTGTTACCTAGTATTGGAGAAATCATCCGATTGATCAGGTATGCTGACGTCGCCACAGCTTCATCCAAGAATTTTGTTGAAAGATACGCCTGATGGAGCATGCTGAGTGCTTTTTCAATTACGTGATGATGTTTTCACTCAGCTGTTCCGTTTTGTTCTGGTGTGTGTGGGCATGAAACCTGATGTTTTATGCCACATGTTAGAAGATATTTATGAAAAGATTGAAACTAACCTCCCCAGTTGGATTGAAACATCTAAATCTTGGTTGAAAAGTTTTTTTCAACTAGCTGCTGGAATTGAATGAATGTAGGGAGCACGTCACTCTTGGCCTTCAGTGCATAGAGCTTGGTGTACATGCTGAATTCATCAATAAACGTAACATAGTAAGAGTATCCTAAGTAGGACTGCACAAGGGCCGGACCCGATAGATCAGAGTGAATCACTTGAAGAGGTATCAAGGAGGTGTGAGCGAAAGAGTTAAAGGGAAGTTTCCAAGATTTGGCTAGACAACAGGAAGAGCACACGGAAGGGGATAAAGTTTGAGAAGTAGGAAGTTCAAAATAGGAGATAATTGAAAGCTGGATGTCTGAGTCGAAGATGCCAAACATCTGCAGACTATTGTTCCCCCGAAAACACCTTCGCTTGTGAACGTTTGATGCAGTAAAGCCTGTCACGAGCTGTTCCTATGAGGAGCAATTCCCCATTGTGCGGTCCTTTTCATAATAAGCATTTGGATGAAATTAAATAAAGACATGATTACCAGAAGTTAATTTATGAATGGAGAGAATATTTTTCAAAATTTGGGGAACATGTAATACATTTTGCAAAGTGAGAGGGTGGTTAATATTGTAATAAGAGATCTTACATGAGCCAAAAGGCTGTATGGACAAACTTGAGCCATCTCCTACACAATGTTGTTCTGATCCTTCGTAGGGAATGGGTGCGTACAGACTATGGACGTCAGAGGTAATACGATGAGTGGCACCACTATCCGGATACCATACTAGAAGATAAGGGTGAGTTCGTGGAGCTGGCAACAGGTGGGGAAGTGGAGCGAGTAAGCCAGCAAAGGTTGATGCATAGGCTTGCGGAGATCCTCCAAACGCTTGCATAGATGGGCGGCCCACAACTGCTGAGAGAGCGTTAAAGGAGTACATACGATGATGGGATCCAGATCTGTATTTTGGAGCTTGGTGGCCTTTCTGAAGGAAAAGTTAGCATCATGGAATGAAACGATCATTATGTCCTCCGCGTCCTCGACTTTCCCCACCACAACTACCATAGTATGCACCTCGTTCTCGATGAGGGTTGGATTGTTGGGCATTGTATGGGGCCTGAGTGGAGAGCGTTGTTTTGACTTGATTCGCCATTGGAGCAACGGGCGCATCCATGACTTCATCATCACTCCCAAAATTACCTAAAGAAACTTTGGAACAAAGATCAGCTAAAAAATTGTCAAAGGAAAGGTTCTCATTCCGAGTAGTAACACCCATACAAATAGAGCAAAACGTAGACCCCGCATTGATGAATTCATCTAAGACTTGTAAAAATTCAGAAATATAATCATCTAGGGATCTTGTCCCCTTCTTAGTGGAATGAAACCGTGAGGTCAACTCCATGATGCAGGATTCAGATGCAGAGGATAGCTCAGTAGTGAGCTTCTCCCAAGCTTTTCTTGCTGTAAGACAGCTTGAGACGAGAATAAGAAGCTCAGGTGTCATTGACAAAATGATAGTAGATAGTACCTATTGATCATTTTGTTTCCAAGGGGTGGTCTCATCATCTGTATCCTCTTCTTTGGGCGGTGGGGGGTGGGGGAGATGTCTCCCATGCCATGAATTTTAACAATGGGGACTACCTAGATCTTCCAAGGGTTTCTCTCATCATCTGTATCCTCTTCTTTGGGCAGTGCGGAGTGGGTGAGATGTCGCCCCATGCCTTGAGCTTTAACAATGTGAACTACCTAGATCTTCCAGGTTATGTAGTTAGTTTTGGTGAACTTGATTGACATCACCAGTGTCATAGACACAGTGGATGCTCGAGGAGGCTGCGGATTACGCCCAACAGGCGCTTCAGCGGGCATTGACATTCCTTTAGTGGAGGCATTGGCAGCCTCATTTAGCTCTGATACAATGACATATGATAGTTTATGTAGAGAGAAGGAGACCGAGGACGAGGGAATAGGGACAGGATAAGATAATCCCATAAAATACACGAGAGGGATGTCCATGCCTTATATAGGTGCATGTGGTGATCCAAACAGCTCTAGGTATTTAAGAGGACATGACACCATCTAAGCGCCATCATGATCAATGTCCTGATGGTGTGTATCAGGCAGTGTGTCCCATTCTGGTCTGCTACGAAGCAGAGCATGCGATTCAACGGTGGCGGCGTCCAGACAAAGTGGTAACACCAAGTGTTGGATCATCAATCGAGGTCAGATGGAAGTGGAGTAAATGTCGAGAGAAGGCGGCGCAGCTCATCATACGAGAGCGTGGTGGTAGGGTGATCTTCGAGATGATCTTGTCATGTAGTCTGTACAGTGGGATGTGAATATCCTTTGGAATGATTGCTGGTCAGTGCATTAACAGGAGGGTGAGACCGGAGGGGTTCCTATCTAGAAGGGGTGGGGGTCACGACAGGGGGAAGAGGAGTGCGCGACCGGTCAAAGTTCACTCCCCCTCCTTTCGCCCGCTGTCGTCTCCTTCTTCTCACTATTCTTCTCTTCCATTTCCCATCTTTTATTCTTCTCTTCTTATTTATATTTCACATTTCTTCTCCTTGTTCTCATTTCATTGTGTTCATGTTTTCATCTTCCGTCCTCTTCTCCTTTTTATCTTTTGTTCTTTTCTTCTTTTTATCTTCCACTCTTCTTCTTTTATTATGTTGTTTTCTTATTTTCATCTTCTGTTCTTCTTTGTTTCTTCTTCTTTTTATCTGATGTAATTTTCTTCTTCCATCTTCCGTTCTTCTTTTTATCTTCTCTTCGTTTCTTCTTTTCATCTTCATCTATTGTTTTCTTCTGCTTCAACTACTCTTCATTTCTCCTTATTTTCTTACCTTCTTCTTCTTGTTGTTGTTTTTCTTTCCTTTATTCGTCATTTATCTGTCGTTCTTTTTTGCTCTGTTTTTTATTTTTATCTTCTTTTCATCTTATGTCCTTTTGTGCTATTCCTCTTCTACTCATATTTTAATTTAATCCGCCTTCATTTATTCCTCTTTTCTTCTCTTTTTCTTTTCTTCTTGGTCTCTTTTTTCTATTCTTTTTTTATCGTTATATTTATCTTTTCTTCTTCTTTATTTTTCTTGTCTGCTTATTTGCTTCTTTTCTTCCTCTTTTTCTATTGTTTTTTATCTATTTATTCTTTTTTCACCTTCTAATTTTATTTTTTATAGATCACTTTGTAATACATTTTTCCTTTAACCATAAATTCCATGACAATCCCTTTATTTTGACTTTGAATAGTCAACATGACAGGATCAGGACCGGACCGGGACCAGACAAGACCGGATCATAACCAGACCAAACTTTAGGCCACGGTTAGGTCCTTACTAAATAACCAGAGCGAACCGGGACTGTCAAACCCTAAGCAAGAGAGGAAGAGAGAATGAGAACGAGAGCAATGAAGAGATTGAGAGATGGGAGAGGAAAAGGATGTGGTCTTTGGTCTGTATCGACGTGCGAACTGGAATTGGAATCGAACATTTGGTCAGCCCCAAAAAGAATGACCAACAGTCCGGTATGGTTTGGTCTGAACGAATTTTGGTCAGACTGTGTCCTTCCCTAGAAGTGATTCAGGTTATAGTATAGACATGTTCTTGGACCTCTTATAAGGTGTTGTGATTATAAATAAACACATTAATATAATATTATATCCGAAATGGATATTAACATTTTTCGCTACTTTCAAGAGTAGTTAAATAGAATTTACTCTTCCACATCTTGTTCATGATCAAATATCTTGGTTTCCTGAGAATATGTAAGTGTTTTGGACCAGCTCCAGTTGAAGTTTTAGTAGCATTCACAACATGTGTTAAAGGTACATAATTGTTGATACGGAGTAAGTAACTGATGATAAAATGAAACCTTTATTAAAAATAAGAACATGTTGAGGCTGATAGGAAAAGTATAAAAAGGAAAGGAAATTACCAAATGGTGACATTTTAAATGTATAAGTGAAGGGGAATCCTTTATTAAAAATAATACAAATGACAAATATTGAGTTGATTATAGTAAAGATCTGAACATTTTGAGGTTTTCTTGACATTGTATTAGGGTTAATATACTGGAAAAAATATATACATAATTAATAAATATGTCTACTGTTGGATATTTAATGGTGGTGATCTTCACATCCTATATAGAGATGAAGAGATTAAGTGTGATTCTCATGGAACAGATTTGGAGAATGACCTATATAAAGAGTACAGCTGAATTGAGTAACTATTGAATAATTATCTTGACCCTATGAAAAAAAATTCATAGGCACTAGGTTCGCCTTTAAGAATACGTTTAAATAAAAACAAAGATTTTATAAAGAATAAGGCAATTTTATTTTATTAAAACAGGTAATTAGAAAGAAGGAACTTAGTATAGCTATAAATATTCACCATCACCTAAAACATGACCATAATCATTGGACGCATTTGGTGATTCTTTTAGTTTTTTATGATGTATATGTTTATGAAAAATATGATATTTGAATTGATTTTATTTTATCTTACCTAGGTGTCAGTAAATGTGTTGAAATAGATTTTAAAGATTGAAATTTTCAAATATTCCACTCCCAGAAATTATATTTCACTTAATTAATTTATAAACATGTTTTTTTAATAGTCGTTCCTCTATGGTTTTTGTGAGGAAATGAGCAGCCACAAAGGTATTTAATTAAATAGGATATCATAATTGATAGTTTTGATGATCTTAAACAAATATAATAAATATCAGTACAAAATTAAATATTATTTCATCAAGATTAGTTTATACGTTCATCAAAACAGAGATATTAACCATTAAATATTAACTTACTTAGTTCAAAAGGCCCAAGTAAATGTTTTCATGAATAATAAATGAGGTTAAATTATAGTAAAATATGATAAAAGAACTCAAGAAGTTGAATAATGAAAAATAATTTGATTAGAACATAAATTATTTCAATTAACAATAAATATATTTATGCATATAAAGATAGTAACTTTTTTCCATATCATCAATGGGAAATGCATTTATATTGATTTAAAAAATTCATGTTATGATAATCATATGTCATCAATGATTATATAAATCTTTAGGCAACACAGACTTCTTTAAATGAGTAGTGACATGATCAATGCACATGCATGACATTTGGTTAATATTTTCATTATTATTCAACTGTCTTCTGAAAAATCAACATGGACATTTATTTATTACTCGTATATTAAATATAATATATATTCAAATATACATATAATTTTATGAGAAATTTTTAGTGTTAAATTTTTTAGGATAAATTAATATTGCTTTCTCAATTAAATACCTTTTTTGTATGAAATACATTAATTTCACAGAATTTGAAATTCATATATGAGACCATAACCATAAAAAAGATTCATACATAAGCAAGCCTAAAAAACAAAACTTATGAATAAGGAGTCTTTGGTAAAAAGTTTTTAACTTACTCTAAAAAAAAGATAACATGATAACTTAGGGCCCAAAGCAGGTAGAGACAATGTTTATTACTAAATTTATCATGATATCAATATTTTACCTATATGTATGCGTATGAAGGAAACTAATTTATATGTAGAAGGCATGATTGAGTATGAGGCAAGCAAGTCATTCACAGCTAATTTTCAGAAATAGTTCTGGATAGTATGAAGGCTTTCAAAATTGGAAGTGTCATTCGAGGAAGGGACCATCCTGATATTTCTAAAGGAAAAACTGTCAAAAAGAGAGCAAAGTGTGATGTAAAACCCATAAATGGATATTTTTATTTTTACCAAATTGGTTTGACATATTTGACAGAAAAAATTTTGGTATAGGGAAGTATACCATGTAATCCTTTAAATCTATAATGTATAAAGGTAATCATATGATTTAGGAAGAATCTTTTTTTTGTGAAGTGTAATGTACTTGAATCACTTTAACTGATATACTATTGTGTATGATGGGATCATATTTGGAATAATGAACTGCATTACATTAAGCACACATTAGTTTCTTAATTTTGGTGCAAATCTCTAGTTTAGAGTATAAAAACAATATACCTTTCAATATATTCTAAGAATTATACTTTAAGGTTTCATTTCTTCATGAAAATGTATAAAATCATATAAAATCATAGATTTCGACGCTGGATTCCACAATTCTTAATTTCTTTAATTTTCCTTAACTAGTATGAATTGCATTTGCATGATTTTAAAGTCCATAAATGTATTTTAATATTTACAATTATTTTAAGACTTCAAGTTTACTCTGTGTGGAATCAGTATTGATCAGATATTGTGTTATGTCACAAATAAAATTCTACAAGTAAATAGAAGAATATGTAAATCGTAGGAGCATAGAATAAATATACTTTTATATTAAATTGAATATAAACTGAAGATATGAATATCAAGTGATAACAAGACAGCTCAGCTTGAAAAGATTGAGACCATTCACATCTTCTATATTGTAACTATATGTCACGATCCATTCATGTCTATTCAAGAGATATGTTCGTACTTTTGTCTTGTCATTTGTCCTTTCTCTCCTACATAATGAGTGGAGGCCTCCCCAGTTTCTTACACTTCATTAACAACATCATCTTGTAAACATTAAGAATAGAAAGGGCTGCCAATAATTATAATTCAGTGTTATATTCCAGACATCATTATGAGAAAGAAACCAGTAATGAGTGTAATTTTGATTTGAAGTGAACTCAGTCAACTTTTTAAAGAATTCATTGTAAGAAACATTCAAGTTCTTCATAGTAGTATATTTGAATTTTATATAGAATACATATGTGAATTTTTCTTAAACTGTATGCGTGCCCATGGCGTAGCCTGAACTGTTGGTTCAATGGGTCAACGGACCAGGGTTGAATTAACTGCCATTATAACAAAAGCCAAGAATGCCCCATATGCCCACTGATAAAATGAGCTTCTCCGATGATTTCAACCCAATTGTCGTTGTTTCATGAGAATGGAGCTACTTTCATTGTTTGCAAAGAATGCGAATTGGTGGGTTTTTCAACTTCCAAGAACCTGCACACGCCACCGGTAGAATAGCCTGGGTGCAAATAGAGGATGAACAGCAACGTCCAATCCACCATATCTTCAAGGATATTTTCCAATGCGGGATAAAATGATGATTATAAAGGATGTTCCCTTCTCCCACCATCGGCTAAGGAAGATAATGGTACCCTTTTTACCTTCTTACATGAATTCACCATCGGCTCTCTTTGCTTCAGTTCTCTATCTCTTCGGATAACCATGCACACTCGCATGCGTATACAACCAACCCATTAACAAAGCTCTCAAATTCTCACGCTTCAGTGATCGTACGTCCACGCATGATCGGCGTACACTCCTTCAAAGAGACGGCTAAGGCTCAAAGAGAGAATAATCACATCAGATATTTTGGTCTTCCCCAATTGGGAAACTACAGAAGGAAGACGATATCTCAAACTTCGTTGAGAGATCACGGTCTCGCACTAAATCTCGACCGCTTCAATAGGTAATTCATTGAAATCATTAAACCTTCAGTGCATTCATGATCGACTCCTGTTGAAAATGTCAAACCCCCAGCCCTAAGTTTCAGGATTGTGGGGGTTGACTTGGTACAACCTAGAGAGTAGGATGACTTAACACCCCTCAACACCCCCAACAAGTGATAGCAGAGCTACGTGTTGGAGGGGATGTGTTACGACTTACGAAATGACAACTTCCATTATTTCTCAATACAACGTTGCTAAATTGAGCAGCCCGGTCAACTCCAGTCTGCGGCAACAAAAAGTGAAGGACATATTGATAAAAAAGGATGTACTTGATGCTTTGCATTAATTGAAACCTGAAGGTGTCAAGAATGTCGATTGGAGACGGATGCAAATGAAAGCCGCTGGCACTATTCGTCAATACTTGTCGGATGGTGCGAGATATCATGTTTTTGACCTTGAAGACCCTGCTCAGATGTGGAAGACATTGGCTCGATGCTATTTGGGGAAGACGTATATGAGCAAAGCTTTGTTAAAAGCAAAGTTATTTGGACTCTGGATGGTCGAAGGTACCAAACTGGATGCTCATATTAATCCTTTCCAAAGTATTTGCGTTGAATTGTAGAAGTTTGAGGACAACTTGTCTACGAAGAGAAAAATGGTTATCTCATTGATTTCTTTGCCCAAAAAGTACGAGAACCTTGCGACGACGATGCCTCATGGGACGAACATGCCAAGTCTTAATGAGGCAATTTCAACATTGATGGAGTTTGACCAGAGGCGATCTGCATTTGATGCTGATCAGAATCAAGGTTTGTTCGTGCAAGGCAGGCAAGAAAGAGGTTGTACGAGGGAGGGAAGCAAGACCAGAGAGGAGGGACGGTCCAAGTCAAGGGCCAACTGGTTGAAAAACCAGGAATGCCGTAAGTGTCATGTCAAGGGGCACTTAAGGTGTGATTCTCCGAAGCTGAATGATGGTAAGGGAGCAAGCAGAGAGACTAGTTCGGCCAATGTTGCAAAGGCCAAGGATAGTGATGATGAAGTATATTCTACCCTAGTAGCAGCCGTGGAGTTGGCGGACACATGGATCCTTGATTCCAGCTGCTCTTATCATATGTGCCCACATGCTGATTGGTTTGACTCCTATAGGAGTTTGACAGGGACTATTTCTCTGGGAAACAATGCACCGTGCGAGGTTGTTGGCATCGAGAGTGTGAAGACTAGGCTGTCTGATGGCGTGGTGAGAATGCTGGGGAATGTGCGGCATGTACTCGCCTTGCGTCAGAACTTGATTTCACTTTTTTGAGCTGGAGGGGAATGTATGTTCTTATCAGGCCAAGAACGGGGTGCTCAAGATTTGTTAAGGTTCTGATTATGAAGGGGAATCTACAGTGAGCCAACATTTACAGACTTGAAGGGAGCACCGTTGTAGGTGGAGATGTTACATCAACAACCCATGAGCCGTCAATTGATGACACCCAATTATGGCACTTGCAACTAGGCCATATGAGTGAAAAAGGAGATGCAACCTCGATAAAGGTTGAGCACCTTGACGATTATTGAGTGACAAGTGCATTGGAAGGGAAGTTTTACAAGGTGGAAAATGTTGTAAATGCCGAACCCCCCATCCCTAAGTTTCAGGATTGTGGGGGTTGACTTGGCACATCCTAGAAAGTAGGATGACTTGGTACATCTACAAAGTAGGATGACTTAGCATATCCTTGAAATGTCTACTTTCTAGGATCGCCCCTAGTTTTTAGGGGGCATTTAGGCCTTGGGTTGTCCCTATAAAAGGCCCCCCATCTCCCTTGTTTTTCTTCATCCCCAACATCTCTTGATGTGTTTTCTTTTCTCCGTTTGAGTTTAGTAGAGTTTCTTGAAAGTTCATTTGAACTAGAAGACCCTTCTTCCTTCCCTCTCTCTCTCTCTTAGAGTTGGTGCTCTCTTGATGGTGACGAAGCGATGTGATAAGGCTAACGATTAAGCCTTGTTGTTTCTCCTCGTGTCATCCTAGAATCATCGTCAACATCTTCTGCATTGGTTAACGTCCAAGTGCGCTTCCACGAGTGTTTGCTGTTGAGACAATTCGCGCTCCATGAACAGAGAAGAGAAAGAAGAAATAATAAAAGAGATAGAGAAGAGAGAGAGAGAGGGAGGGAGAAATGGATGATATGAACAAGCTGAAAGATTGTTATAATCGTTGTTAATCTGTAGAATGTTACATGAATGTTGTTTTGTATTTATACTATATAAAGTTATTGTAATAACGTATATAGTTAATTCATTATGATGGTAGCCATTATAACTAGTTATGACAGCTATTTCATAACGAATTATAGCTGTTTGGATCTTGGCGAGAATATGAGCCTATCTATGTGATGTAACACGATGTCGGGGCAACCGACTTGTGTTGTCTCACAAGGGAAATGTCGTGGCAGGTGAGATGTAACTATGAGCTAATATGCATCAATGTGTATTTCAAGATACAACGAGAAGCCTTCAACAGTCACTAGATCTGGGGCGTAAGGCCAGGAAATGACACATGCAGCGTCGAGACCTGGTCAGACTCCCAATACCCCGTATGTTCGGCTCGAAGACCAAAGAGGTGAGGAGCGTGTTACCGCCCATGAGCGTCCACCGTCGATGTGAGCGAACCGATCCTAACACCGCCAACGAAGGATCCTAATGCGAAGACTGGCTAACCTATAATACCATATCGAGATTCACTCAAGCAGAGGAGAAGTCGGTGATCAATACTGAATAATGTAACGATACTGCAAATGTAAGAGGAGAAGGAATGAACATGTGGAGTCGCCACTGCGAGTCTGAGTGGCAAAGGGGGGTCCGTTGAGGGCACGATGGGGGGGTGGTGTTGGTGCCCTAGGGCTACATGTGGTGGATCTAGGCAAGGGCAAAACGTCTACAGCTTAGCTATAGGGCTCCACGGATGCTGGAGTCTATAGAAGCAAGGGGTAGTGGAGGCTCTACACTAGCGTGTTCACATTGTGCCACTGGTAACCTGATGAGTGTCAATCTGGCAGTCGGCTCTGGCGCAACAGTTGGGTCGGATGGGCTACTTTAGTACCCAAGCTTCTGTTGGGACGGGCGTCTATGGATGCAGGGAATGCGGAGGCACTACACCCGTGTGTTCACACCTTGAAGTCCGACGACCAGGGAGGGTCAGTCGATATTCAGTCTGACCTAGCAGTGGAGAGACCGGCTAGCAATCTCAGGGCCGTGTCCATGTAGGGGGGTGAAGACCGTCCCCCTGAGATGTACCGGGTGCTTGTCCGGGAGCTTCCCAACCCAGTGGCTAATGTACTTGTTGACTCGATCGTAGAGAGGATGTGGCTCGACCTTTTTGTCTTTTGTTTTCTTGTTTTGACTATCAGTTGCGTACCTGGACAAGCGGGCCATCGACACAAGCAGTGCAACAAATGAAGTGAGGTTCGACACTCTCGGTGCATCATAGTATCCATGCTGACTGGGAATTTCCGGTCCGCATCCTTGGCGATGGTAGAAATTACCTATCCTTGGTAATGTCGAAGATGTTACACTACCACAAACCAATTTGGGTAGAGGAGAGACTGAACTAGAACTCAGAAAAAAGAGAGGGAGAGAGAGGGGGTGAACAACACATGAACCTTAACAACAAAACAGCACTAGTTTTTTCATTCTTCTCAAAGATGACCACCCTTCAGAATGAGCCTCCCCCGTCCCTTTATAGTGAACGAGGAGGGAGGGGAGAGGGTACGGGTGCTCTAATGGGACACTTTGGGGAGGAGGGGGGAAGAAATCGAAGGCGCGGTGGGCTTCTCTTCCCCTCTAGTAGGTGGACATATTCCAAAACAGGACAAAAATCCAAGAACAGGAAAAGAAAAAAGGAAAGGAGGAAGGGGTAGGCCGTGCACACGTAGGTGGAGGCCCCCCGACTATTCATGGTAACAAGATGAAAAGGTGATGCGACATGAAGACAAAAACTCCGTAAAGATGATAAACGGCATGAAAACGAAAGAGACAACACAGTGCGACGGTTCTTTTAAACAGGGTACTGGAAGTTTGGATCCTTCATGTCGGCTCGGGCTGCATGTTGAGGCCGACGACAAACTGGAGCGTGTCCGACGAGGTGGTCCTCCATCACTATGTGAATCTATGTATGTGAATTCCTATACAAGGTTTAATCCTATACAATGTTTGAACTTATGTTGAATCCTACATCTATTTCTCTAATGAGTACGAGGGTACATGTTCAATTATTACTAGCTAGTCTTTATTAAAGTCCCTATTGGGCCATGTTTTGCTGAGTCTTTGAGTTGAAGCACATTTCACTTATGTGACATGTCGTGGCGAGACTTCATTTTGCTGACGTGGTGAGTAGAACTCCTTATCACCCCCTCAAGATCATTGGCGTTTCAGATGACGTTGAGCTTGTCCCTGAGAAAACAAAAATGAATTTTTGCGAGAGGTTTGGTTAGTGAATCTGCTAATTTATTATAACTATCAATGAAATGAATTCAAAGAGCTTTTGCTGCGATTTGTTCTCGTACAAAGTGATGGTCAATCTCTATGTGTTTCATCCGAGCATGAAACAGGGGATTGGCTGCTAGATACGTTGCTCCCACATTATCACAACATAATGTCCGTATGGAATGTGTGGGTATCTGAATTTTTTTTAATAGAGACTGTATCCACATGATTTCTGTTTTGGCATTTGCTACAGCTTTATACTCTGCTTCGGAGCTTGATCTAGCTACCATTGGTTGTTTTTTTGAACTCCATGACACAAAATTTTTGCATATATAAATGAGATGAGCTCCTGTACATATCCTGTCTTCTTGGTCACGTGCCCAATCAGAATCACTGAAAGTGCTAATATTCGAGTAAAAATTTTTGTAATTCAGTAAAGCATGAAGAATACTTCCGTTGAGGTAGTGAAGAATGTGTTTGAGCGCATCCCGATCACTTGGATTAGGTGAATGCATCTTTTGACATGTTTTATTTACTACAAATGCTATATCAGGTCTTGTTAATTTCAGATATTAAAGAACGCCAACTATTTGTTTGTATGTGATATCACATACAGTATCTGTAGTATTAATATCACCCTTATTGTTCGAAGATAAAGCAACAGGAGTAGATACAGGTTTAGAGTGTTCCAGTTGTAATTTTTAAGGATAGACAGTAAATAGCTTGATGGAATAAAGACCTTGAGATTTTGTAATAAAATTATTCTAAGAAACTATTTGGCAGAACCTAGATCTCAGATTCCAAATTGATCATTTAGCCTACTAACGTCATGCATAATTTCAAGTATTTCAGGAGACATTATCAGGATATCATCCACATATATCAAGATAAAAACAGGATTGCCACTTGTTTAAAAAATAAAGATGAATCAGTTTTTGAACCTGTAAAGCCAAGTTTTTGGAGTGCAGGAGACAACTTATGAAACCATGGTTGAGGAGACTGTTTCAAGCCATATATCAATTTTTAAAGTAAAAAAACAAAATCAGGACAAGAAGAATGTTTAAAACCTGGATGTTGTTCCATCTAAACTGTTTCTTTTAAATCTCCATCCAAAAATGCATTTGACACATCAAGCTGATATATCTTCCAGCTTTTGCTAATAGCTAATCACAAGAGTAATCTTATAGTAGTACATTTGATTACGGGACTAAATTTTTCCATAAAATCAAATCCTTCCTGTTGAATAAATCCCTTAGTTACTAATCAGGCCTTGTATATCCATCTGCATCCTATTATATGTAAATTATTATCCTATGGAACTAACTCCTAAGTTTTACTCTAAATGAGAGCATCATATTCTATTTTCATTCCTTGCATCAAATTTTCATTTTTTGATGCAGCAATGAATGAAGTAGGTTCAGTAACATTTAAACATACTGATAGAGACGTAGGAATGGGATGTCTAATGGCAGTAAAAGACAAATGTCTTTTGTCTTGATGTGTATCATCTTATTGATGCACATCACTAAGTTTTCTAATTTTCATTTGTTGTCCATGTTCTGATGTATAATCTAGAGTACTGAATATTTCTAAAATATCCATTGTGGGTGTTGTCAAAATACTTGTAATATCAGAGGATTTGGTAACCTGATTATCATCATAATTTTGATCTGACACAGAGTATCATTATGAGATCTTGATGGAGCGCGTCCAAACGACATCGACGAAACATCATCGGAGCTGCCATCGTCGTCATCAGCATCACCGTCGATTTCAAATACCCCCTGTAGAGCACATCCGCGCACGTGTTCACGTTTTAACTCTGTTTTCATTCATTTTAATTTTTGTTTTGTGTTCGTCATGATGAGTGCACCCTACTTGTCATGATGCGTCCTTATCATCGTATTTTTGTATCCCTCTGTATCATTTTATTTTCACGTTGTTTAATCTCTTATTTTCTATATTTGTGTTGTAAAAGGGGGGTCTCTCATTGGACTTCCCATTGTTGGACCCATTGTAAGGGGGCCATCATGGCCCTATGTAAGGCCATGATGGGCACCTGTTCGTTTTAGTTCTGGGGTTATATTTGACAGTTAACGTTCAAGCATCCAGGTCTCACCCCCAAGAAGAGGAAGGAGAGGATGCGGAAGAGGAAGAGAAGGAGAGGAAGAAAGCAGAAGAGAAGGAGAGGAAGAAAGCAGAAGAGAAAGAAGAGGAAGGGTGAGAAGTCGGGAGGAGGAATCCCTATGTCTTCCCCCCCCCCCTCATGAGTCCTACCGCCAAGCGACGCCACAGTTCGCTGATGTACCCGCTACATATCACGTGCAACATCGTTGCACCAAACAATCACCGTGCCACGGTTGCTCATTTGGCCAGCAATCAATGGAACAGGATTCTCGTACTGTTCTGATCTGCATTGCGCGTTGAATTCCTACACAGAGAGTTGCCCAGGATCCTGATGACAATTTCAACCACAAACGCCGTTGTTGGTTGCACCATCCAGCTTGAGTTGAGGTCGTCGGAGGCTCAAGATCCCTAAGCAGCATTCTAGTGCCACAATCAAAACGTAACGTGAGAACTCGATGAAGCATTCCATGGCCTACAGTTTGGCGTGTGCCCCGCCAAGTTCTGCAAATCCCGGTGGTCAACCAGGCCACCCGATTGATCATGCTCCCACGGTCATTGCACGGCGATCAGACGAGTTCTGACGATGACCCATCGCCCTGCATTCACGCGGTCAACGCCCTTGCATCATGAGCCGGCGACGTCATTATGCCCACATGAAGCATCAGCGCAAGGCGTCATGTTGTGCCATCTCGCTATCGGTCACCGGTCGCGCCTTCACTCAGCAGCTCATTGCATTACGGCACAAGTGATCTGCCCACGACGAGACTGTTGCACTATCGTGTCACCAAGCAGCCGCAGGTTGCGCCTGCCGCATGGCTCACAACTCACGTCGAGAGCTGGTGGAGGATCGTTGTACAGTCAACACTACACAAAATATGTGTGCGACTGATCTTGCCGCCAGTATGTGGCTGTTGTGCTGCCGGTGGGTCGGTGAGTCATTGGTCAAAACAAGAAGTTCTTGAGGCCGAACTTTGCCATCATTGCAGTAAGGGCGTCGGTCGACCATCCTGCCGCTTGCCATTCCTAGCTTCGCTTCTACCGCCAGTGAGCACAGTCTGCCTGTGACAATTCTCTTGCTACGATGTCGGTTGTTTTGTACCTTGACAAGTTGTGCCACTTGTGTACTTTGCTTCCGGCCCACGTGGATGCAATCACGAGAGGTCCGCACTGTCGACATCACTCCCTATACGGGTGACACCTTTGACGTGTTCTGCCTGTGCCAATCTATTGTACTATTGCACTCGCCAAGCATAGGTTGGTTGCCCAAGCCACTCCGTCGCCCCTTCCCTCCTCCTCGCCTCAAACCTCCTCTGCACTGCGCTCCAGCACTGCACCACGGGCATCTGTTGAGCTACCCCGAGCCCATCTCCGGCACCCCTCCATCATGCTCACCTATTCTGGTTCGTGCTCACGAAGACACCGATGACGAGGATGCCACCACTAACCAGGTACGCTGTTCCCCTTTACTCGTCAGTTACATTACTTTCTACAGTATATTTTTGGCTGCATTCCACCGCGCTCGGGTTAGTATAGGTAAGAGCATTATTGAGAAAACTATGTTACGAGTGATCCCCTAGGTACAGGTCGAGCCCATCCGTTACGTGCAAGTCCCCACAGAATTATTCAGCTCGATACCGTAGTCACCGTCGTCGCCCCGACGAGGGTCAAAAGATCACCATCATCGTCATCAGCCGCCCACCCCGGAGCTCAGATCTCAGCAATTTCCTGCAAGTCGGACGTGCATGTACACTCCTTCTAGGTCATATGCATTCATGTAGATACATTCACTTTGTGACTTACCCATCCCATGAAGTCGTTGACGATGTTCGACATCATCTTGGTATTAGAGCATCGTCTCGATACCCGCATGGATAATGGCATCGACGTCGCCCTGCACCAAGTTGGTATCAGAGCATCATCTCGATACCCACACGGACGATGATACCGACGTTGCCCTGCACCAGATCATGAATTGGATGTTGGTGATGATCTACTAAGTATTTTGTCAATAATTAAAATGCTCGATACAATAGTTGGAACTCTTCCAAGTATTCCAGAATTTTTATTCACTATAGAAGTAGTATATGGAAATATGCCAACAAAAACAAAATGTCTGGAAATATAAATTTTACCTGTTTTAAGTGACAAACATCTGTAGCCGTGATGTAAAGCACTTTACCCGAGTATTTTTCTGATCTGTGATCCAGTTTGTGTATCGCATGTGGTATTAAGAATGTAAAACATTGGCATCCAAAAGATTTTAAAAACAAGTAGTCTGGTATTTGGTTAAAAAAAAATTCAAACAGAGATTTATTATTCAAAACTGGATTAGGAAGCCTATTGATGAGATATGCAGCAGTAGGTACAGCTTCAACCATATGTCTATATTTTTTGGCATTGATGCATGATGAAGCATTGATAGTATTGTTTCTATAGTTTGTCTATGTTTTCTCTCTGCTGTTCCATTTTATTCAGGGGTACGTGGGAAGATACCTTTTGAACAATACCTTGAGTTGTAAGATATGAGTTAAGAGTTTGAAATTCTCTCCCCCTCCCCAATCTAACTCAAAGTACTTAATTTTTGTAGAAAATTTATTTTTTCACTCTTTTATGGAATTCAATAAACTTTTTGAGTAATTCATTTTTCCATTCAAAAAGATAAAACCTCCTATATTTACTGTAATCATCGATAAACATAACATAATATGAAAAACCAAGATTAGACAATATGGGCGAGAGACCCCATAAATCAGAATGTACAATTTCAAGTGGATATGTAGAAACATTCTGTGAAATTTTTAATGGTAGTTTGTGAGATTTGGAAATTCTACATGAATCACAAACTTTTCGGAAATTTGAGTAAATGGAAGACAAAATTTCTTAATGACAGATTACAAGACTCTGAACTATGGGTGTCCTAGTCGAGAGTGCTAGGTGTTTGAAGTTGATCTTTCTCCAACCAGTGATGCTGGTCGGGTTTTCTATGGCTTCGAACAGTACAGCCCATCTCTAATTGTTCCTTTTGAGCAAGATGCGTCTGGTTTTGTCGTCCTTCACAAGAAAATAAGAAGGATAAAATTCCACAAATACATCATTGTCTAAGGTTAGTTTATGAACGGATAAGAGATTTTTCTTAATTTCAGGAACATGTAAAATGTCTTTGAGACGAATATTTTTATCAAAAATTGAAATTTTAGATGAGCCTATAGACAGAATTTTCAAACATGTTCCATTACCTATCTTTAGTTGCTCACTTTCTTGATTGTTGGATGCAGTTGGAACAAGGCTTGGATTTACAGTTACATGATGCATAGCCCCCCTCTGTCTGGAAACCAAACTCTATTTTCTGATTTGCTCACTGCATATGCATGTGGTGTATTTTGATATTTTTGCTTGATTGATCCAAAATTTAAAGTACTCTAAACTACTGACAATCACAAGCTCTATGACCAAATTGAGTGCATATTTGGCACCTCAGTTGAAACCGATTATTCCGGGCTTTTCCTCATCCTCGATTATTACTGAATCCTCTTGAATAGTAGTTCTCCCTTCAAACTGATTGAGTTGAGGTCGATCCTTGTTGAATTTGGGTTGTAACACGATGAACAGAATTGACACCTCGTGTCACATCCGGAGGGCAAATTCTAAAGTGCGATGTCAATGTCGTGGGATAATGCAAATGATTTTAAGAAAATATTAATGAAAAGAATGTCACGATAGTCGGATGACACAAGATGCAGTTCAATCGCACGACACGTGATGGGTTTTGTCATGATCAAGCTCCCAATGATCCACATAATCGACTTGAAAGAATCAACGAGGTGGGGGAACGTTCTTCGTCCAATAATGTCCACACCATCGACGTGAATGAGCAGATCTGATACCAAAAAGAAAATTCCCTAACACGATGACGGAGTCGAAATGTTTTCAACAATTAATGGACTCTCTCGTAGCAGAGGAGCAATATAAGTCATGCACTGAAGAAGGTAATGTTAATGTAAGAAGGAGAGAGGAAAAGATGACCTGCAAGCCTGGGGATAGGTCGTTGATAGCAGGACTGTCGAATGTGGCAGCAAACGTCGAGTTTGTGATATTCTGACTTCTCAAGAGTATTCTGACTTCAAGAAAAAAAATTTCCTCGCACAGATTATTTCAGCCGTCGATGAGAACAGGGATGAGGGGTTAGGCGTCGTTTGTTCTCTTTTGTTATGTTTGAGACAACCCAGATGTCTCCTGGATGAAGAATCTGCTCCACGGACAGGCTTGAAATAGACAAAAAAAAGAGACTAAGAATTTCCCATCCTTCACCGTGTAGAAAGTTCAACTGTCCTCAATGATCGTGGGTTGCCAGAATGAATAGAATCACCGTTAACAGAACGGAATTAACAGGATTAACGAGTGACAAGTGGTGTCCGCTCGACAGGAGAGAAGAAACCAGGAGAAGAATCAACAATAACAATTCAACTGAGGGTCTTTTGCCGTAGCAATTTGATAGCATAAGCAGCGTCGTCGATTTCAATTTCATACGCCCTCGGTCAAATGGGTTACAATGGAGAAGGCATCGGGACCTTATTCTCACCAACAAGAATGTGACGGTAATCAGTTTTTTCTTTCTTTCTTTCGTTTGCTGGAGACGGTGATTTCCACCGGAAAATCGTCGGCTGTATTTTCATGCAGCGTCAATGAAAGTGGCAAGCTTCCAATGAATAAAGTCTCCCCTGGTAAAAATGAAACTGGCAATAGAAAGTCCAAGAATTTGGTCCCCACAAGAAACCTTACGATGAAAAGAACTCTGTCAAAAGAAAAGAATGGTGGGGGCCGATTGTTCAACCTCTCTAGGGTGACACAGAGACACCTTCTTCTTCTTCAACAAAACACAAATAACTAGTAATTCAAAGAACACAGATCTGGATTTCACAATTGTTCAAGCCTACCTTATCCCACGTCCACTCCTCCCCTCTTATAGAGGGAAAGTGGTAGTTGTGGGTGGCCCTATTGGGCCCCCTTTAAGGGAAGCCTATTGGGCTTCCCCTTACAAGGGCTCTTTAGGGGAAGAAGAAGCCCATTATGGTTTTCTCCCCCTAAAGAGGGCAATTAAGCACAATTTAGTAAAAGAAAACACATGCAGGAAGCCGGTACTCATGCAGGCGATGCCTCCCGACAATCCAACAACGACAAAAAACAGAAAATTTATATAAAGACACTTGACACTTAGCGAGACAACATTGCCGCTTCTCAAAACTGATAGTGGAATTATAAATCCTTCACGTCAGCTCGGGCTCCGCGACGTGGCTAGCAACAAGTCGGGGCACGATCGATTGGATGGTCCTGCATCAGGAAGACATTTGATTTTGCCTTTTCCTGATAAGCCAGATAGACTTCATGACCCTTGAGATTAGTAACAATATCTTCAAACTTCAAGTGATCAAGATTAGCATTAAAACATAAGACTAATTGGCTATACTCAGTTCCCAAACCTCTCAAAAACGTATAGTTCTTTGTATCATCATCGATTTTGGCTCCAGCAGAATCTAAAGACTATTATAAATCTAAAATGCTTCACATACTCATCAAATGGTCATGGTACCTTTGGAGATCATGTGAAACTGTTGGTGTAGATTCATGACTGTGGCTTTGATTTGGCTGGAGAATGTGCTCTCAAGAAGATTCCATGCTTCTTTGGCGGATTTTGGTTTGCTAATGCAAGGAATGATGGATTCTAACAATGTGGAATGGAGGAATCCTAGCACTTTTTGGTCATTTTCCCACCATTTTTTGTAATTGGGATTTTCTACAACTCTTATATCATAATCAAAGTTTAAAAAGAAGGTGGATTTTCTTGAACAAACAAAAATAATTCACCCCCATTCAGGATTGGAAGAACTGAGCTTTTCCAAACTTGATAATTGTCATCATTGAGCCTGACAAGAACTGAGACTCCAAGCAGAATATTCACCAGGACTTGTCCAACGGTGACTGCAGAGCGCGAGGCCGTGGTGAGTGCTCCGATGTGTGCTTCTCCAGCCCTGATAATCAGCTGCTCTGATACCATGTTGAGACGATTCGTGTTCCACAAATGGAGAAGTGAAAGAAGAAAGAATGAGAGAGAGAGAGAGGGGAGAGAGAGAGAGAGAGAGAGAAAGAGGGAGAAATGGATGACATGAACAAGCTGAAAGAAAGTTATGATCGCTTTTAATTCTCAGAATGTTACATTAATGTTGTTTTGTATTTATACTATATAAAGTTATTATTATAACGTATATAGTTAATTCTGTATGATTATAGCCGTTATAACTAGTTATAACATCTATTTCATAATGAATTATAGCCGTTGAATCTTGGCGAGAATATGAGCCTATCTATGTGAATCTATTTATGTGTATTCCAATACTAGATTTAATCGTATACTATGTTTGATCTTATATTGAATCCTACATCTATTTCTCTAACGAGTATGGGGGTACGTGTTCAATTATTACTAGCTAGTCTTTATTAAAGGCCCTATGGGCCCACGTTTCGCTGACTCTTTGAGTTGAACCCCATTTTGCTTATGTGGTATGGCGTGGCGAGACTTTTTTTTGCTGATGTGGCAAGCAGAATTCCTTATCAGCGTGTTCAGGTTCTTGAAAGTTGACAAACCCAACAATTCGCATTCTTCGCGAACAGTGAAAATATCTCCATTCTCTTGGAACGATGACAATTGGGTTGAAATCATCGGAGAACCTCATTTTATCAAACGACATGAGGGACATTCGTGCCTTTTATTATAATGGCAGTTAACTCAACCCTGGCTTGCTGACCCATTGAACAACCAGTTCAGGCTAGGCCAAGTGCACGCATACAGTTTAAGAAACATTCACATACGTATTTCATATAAAATTCAAGTATACTACTATGAAGAAGTTAAATGTTTCTTACAATGAATTGTTTAAAAAGTTGACTGAGTTCTTCAAATGAAAAGTACACTCATTACTGGTTTCTTTCTGACAATGATATCCGGAATATAACAATGAATCATAATTATTGGCAGTCATTTTCTTTGTTTTCTATTTTTAATGTTTACAAGATGATGTTGTCAATGAAGGGTAGGAAACAGGGGAGTCCTCCACTGATTGTGTAGGAAAGGAAGGCTAAATGACAAGAGAAAAGTACAAAATATATCGAGACATATACGTACAACATTGAAGATGTGGATTATCACAATCTTTTCAAGCTAAGTTGTCTTGTAATCACTTGATTTACATATCTTAAGTTTGTATTAAGTTTAATATAAACATATGATTTATATATGCTTCTATTTACTTTGTCCCCAAAATTCTTCCCCTTGGGGAGTTTCCCTTTTTTGAAAGAAAAATCTACAACCTCCTCGACTCTATTGACATGGGTTTTCTAAAAAAAACTCATAAAAATGAACCAATATTTACACCCCACTTTGCTCGCTTCTTGACAGTTTTTATTTAGAAATATCACGATGGTACCTTCCTTGAATGATACTTCCAATTTCAAAAACCTTCATACTAAGACCTATCTCTGAAACTTAGCTTTGAACGACTTGCTTGCCTCATACTCAATCATGCCTTCTAAATATGAACTAGTTTCTTTCATATGTATACATAAAGGTACAATTTGATATCGGGATAAATATAGTAATAAAACATTTGCTCTACCTGCTTTGGGGCCCTAAGCTACTGATAAATCCAAAATGTGTGACATAATTATTCATATTTTAAGGTCATTTTGGGATGATTTCATGTGTATTTTATCCAATTTTATAAGATTTTGCATCACACGCACTATTTCTTATAGAGAAAATTATAAAATAACAAATTTTTATGTCATTTTCATGCATTTCTACAAATCTAAATATTTCTTAGTGAAAATATGTTTAAGACATTATAGTTTTCTAATGCTCCATTCAGTATATATCTATGGTTTTTCAGGAAAGAAAACAGAGTTGCAAAAATAAATTAAAGAAAGAAATAGAAGAAAGGAAATAAAGAAAAAATATATATATTTACAAAAACAAAAAAAAATTGTTTCTTAATGGGCCGGCTAAGGAGCCAACCAAGAACGCCAGCGGCCAAGCCAGCCAAAGCGAGCGCGCAGTGCACTCAAGCCCGCCCATGGCCAACAAGGGGCGGCACACCCGGCAAGCCAGCCCAAGCAAGCGGCATGAAGTGCAGAGGCCCAGAGAGGCCCACAAAGAAGTCATGGCTGCGCATTAGAGGTATCTAATTTTAATTCGGTAGTAAGAAATGCCAAAATATATATAGTGATTTATCTTTTTAAAATGATCCATATGGAATTTACAGCCCAGTCTATTTTATCGCCGCACGGGCCGGCCACTGGATAACCAAGAGTTTGCGACCCGATGGGCCGCGATCTCAATAAATAAAAGAAAGAAGGAGACTAGGCTTCAAGCCAGCTCAGCCCGAAGCCTGTCTATTTTCCGGTAATTTTAAAAGACAGATATGATCTTAGCCATCTGATCTTCTTAAAGAAGATCGGACGGTGGAGATCTATTCTGTTTATTTAACTTCTTTATATTTTTTTTCTAGGCTCTGATTGGCAGCAATCACTGACACAGATCGCAGGACCTGTCGATGGACGATTGAGAGAAGGTGTATATGCTGTAAGCTGCTTACGTGGATTGTGAAAGGTGCTGACGATGGGATGGAGGGGTACACCGACCTCTATGGGTCCACGAATGCCATTTAATCTCCACCTTCTTCACCCATGATCGTCCTCCTCATCGACCGGCCAGTGACGACCACCGAGGGGACCACTGGCCGATCCAACGGCTCTCTAGGGGCCGTTGGATCAAGCCTTCCACTCTAAGGGGTCAAGAGGAACTCTCTAAACCCTTTAAAGGAGAATTTTAGCAGCTAATTACACCATCTCTTGTCGCAAGAAAAAAAGGGATGGTGGAGGACTCTCGTAGGTGACCTAGGATCTAGTTGAGGTGTCGTGACACGCCTCAACTGCATAAAGGACTCTCGAGAAGATCACGAAGGTCATAGCATCATTGAGTCACACCCAGACGGAGGAGAAGAGCTCCTAGGTCACCGCACCCCTGACCGTTATCTCAACTTGGACCGGAAGGGGGGGGGTGGGGGGGGGGGTGTTATCTCCACCTTCTTCACCCCTGACCGTCCTCCTCGTCAGCCGGCCGGTGATGACCACCGACGAGGGGACCACTAGCTGATCCAACGTCCCTCCAGGGCCGTTGGATCAAGCCTTCCCCTCTAAAAGGTCAAGAGAAACTCGCTCGACCCTTTATAGGGGCATTTTTGCAGCTAATTACACCATCTCTCATCGTTGGAAAAAAAGGGACGGCGGAAGACTCTCGCAGGTGACCTAGGAGCTGGTTGAGGTGTCGTGACACACCTCAACTGCTTAAAAGGACTCCCGAGAAGATCACAAAGGTCAGAGCATCATTGAGTCACACTCGGACGGAGGAGGAGAGCAGGGAAACCACTAAACCAAGGTTCAATAGTGGCGACCAGTGTCGCCACTCCTGTTCTCTGAATCAGGGAAATCGGTGAGCTCCAATCATCGTAGATAGATCCCTTATACATCTGTTTTAATATTAGCAGAAAATTTTGCCAAACATTTTGCCACATAGTACATTTCTGATTGATTTTGATTCGTGGATCTTGTTTGGGCATTTTGTCGAACACCTTGTGTGTTCGAGGAATATATTCCGATTTGCCTAAGTTCATACTTCCCAATCTTATAAATATAAAAAAATATAAACATATCCCTATTACCCGACTTATTTCCGGCATTCTGTCAAACACCTCGTGGTTGTTCGACAGAAATATCCCTTTTATGTTGTTTTATGTAAAAAAAAATTCTGAAAATACACTTATCGGATTCTATCGAGCATTTCGTCGAACACCCAAGGGGCGTTTGACAGAAGACCGTCCTTACCATCGATTTCCTCTACAAAACTTATATAAATACTTATAAAAATCATAATATAACTAAGTATATATTGTACATCTATTTGTATTTGACTTCCTGTCGGGCACTTGGTCGAACACCTCTCGGGGGTTCGACTATATCTACCCATTACTTCATTAAATCAAATGTGAAAACCACATAAAAAAATCTAAAATCGTATAAAAACTGTATAAACTATATATAATTCTCTCTCGACCCAGTCTAGGGCATTTGGTCGAACACCTCCAAGGTGTTCGACTAAAAAACCCATTCTACACCCTAAAATTAACTATAAAAAATATATAAAATTTAAAAAACTACTAGAATAGGTGTGCTAACTTCTATTCTATATATTATAAATATTATACTTATATAAATATTTATTTCTTCTACTCCCCCTTTACTCCTTAATATTTCTCTATACTTATACTTAATATACTATAATTAGATATTACTAATTCCTTCTATCTAAATCCTTCCTTAAATATTCTTCCATCTTATTAGTAATTACATATATTAAGTACTCTACACTAGGTCCCTAATTATATTACTATCACTTTAAATATAATAACTAACCTCTTCAATTTTTTAATATTCTTAGTATCTCTAATACGTATATATATACCTATAATCTCAGATATTCTCTCTTCTATACTTATCTTATTAAACTAATATTCTCTCTACTTATTAATTACTTATCTATTCTCATTCTTATTATCTTTCGTATTATTACTATATTTTCTTAACTGATAACTCAACTATTGAATATACACCTAAAGGCCAGTCCCTGTGGAGATGACCTTACTCTCACTTATACATCTTTGAGTAAGATTCTACATTTTATAAATTATTTGATTGTAGGCAAATAAAAATTACAACGGCAATTAAAAATATTTACGTAGTTTCGTACATCAGTTACCCTGTTTTTTTTTAGACCAAAATAAAAGATATTAACCAAAGATTTCCTACATAAGATTTTTTATTTAGGCTCGCTTATTTATGACTTTTTTACGGTTATGGTCTCGTATATGAATTCAAATTTTATCAAATTAATGCATTTAATCCTAAAAAGGTATTTGATTGAGAAAGAAGCATTAATTTATCCTAAAAATTTTAACACAAAAAATTCACATAAAATTATATGTATATTTTAAATTATATTATATTTAATAAACGAGTAATAATTAATTTTCCATGTTCATTTTCCATAAGACAGTTGAATAATAATGAAAATATTCACCAAATGTCATGCATGTGCATTGATCATGCCATTACTCATTCAAAGAAGTCTGTTTCACCTAAAGATTTGTATAATCATTGATGACATATGATTATTCATAACATGAAAATTTTTAATCAATATAAATGCATTTCCATTGATGATATGGGAAAAATTCACTATCATTATATCCGCAAATATATTTATTGTTAATTGAACTAATTTATGTTCTAATCAAATTATTTTTCATGGTTCAACTTCTTGAGTTTTTTAATTTTGCTATGATTTAACATCATTCATTCGGATTTTACTCGGGTTTAATCAGACCATCAAAGGCTTGGTATGTATTTAATATTCATGAAAACATTCACTTATGCATTTTGCACTAAGTAACTTAATATTTAATGGTTAATATCTCTGTTATGATGAACGTATAAACTAATATTTTTTGAAATAATATTTAATTTGTTTACGATCATCAAAACTATCAATTATGATGTCCTATTTAATTAAATACCTATGTGACTGCTCGCTACCTCACAACAACCTTAGAGGAACAACTACTTAAAAAACACAGGTTGGTAAATTCAAAGAGTGGAATATGTTTTTTGGGAGTGTAGTATTTTAAAATTTCCATCTTCAAAATCCATGTCAACACACTGATTGACACCTTGGTAAGCCAAAATAAAGTCAATTCAAATATCATATTTTTTTAACATATACATCATTAAATGCCTCAAATGATTATGGTCATGTTTTAGGTGATGGTGAATATTTATAGCTATACTCATTTCCTTCTTTCTGATTACCTGTTTTAATAAAATAAAATTGCATTATTCTTTATAACATCTTATTTTTTTATTTAAAGCTATTCTTAAAGGCGAACCTAGTGCCTATGAATTTTTTGTCATAGGGTCAAGATAATTATTCCAATAGTTACTCAATTCAGCTGTACTCTTTATATAGGTCATTCTCCAAATCTGTTCCATGAGAATCACGCTTATTCTCTTCATCTCTATGTAGGATGCGAAGATCACCACCAATAAATATCCAACAGTAGACATATTTATTAATTATGTATATATTTTTTCCAGCATATTATCCCTAATACGATGTCCAGAAAACCTCAAAATGTTCAGATCTTTACTATAATCAACTCAATATTCGTCATTTCTATTATTTTTACTGAAGTATTCCCCTTCACATATACATTTCAAATGTCATCATTTGGTAATTTCCTTTCCATTTCATGATTTTCCTATCAGCCTCAACATGTTCTTTAGGTTTCATTTTATCATCAGTTACAGAAAATAAATTTACTACGTATCCACAATTATGTAACTTTAACACATGTTGTGAATGCTACTAATACTTCAACTGGAGCTGGTCCAAAACACTCTTAAATATTCTCAGTAAACAAAGATATCAGATCATGAACAAGGTGCGGAAGAAAAATTCTATTTAATTACTCTTGAAAAGGACCTTTGCAGGCTTTTTCTATAACGGGTCAAATATATGGGTGTGATTTGTCTGAATTCACCTGGTCTCTCTCTTTTTTTCTCTATCTCTCTCACCTCGCTCTCTCTTTCTTGCTTTCTCATCTCTGTCTCCTCACTCTCTCTATCTCTTTATCTATATATATTTATCCATCTATTTCTCTCTCCTGGTCTTCCTCTCTCTCTCTCTTTGTCTATATATATTTATCCATCTATCTCTCTCCTGGTCTTCCTCTCTCTTTCTTTATCTATATGTATCCATCTATCTCTCTCTCCTGGTCTTCCTCTCTCTTTCTTTATCTATATTTATCCATCTATCTCTTTCTTCTGCTCTCTCTCTCTCTCTCTCTCTCTCTCTCTCTCTCTCTCTCTCTCTCTCTCTCTCTCTCTCTCTCTCTCTCTCTCTCTCTCTCTCTCTCTCTCTGTCTCTCTCTCTCTCTCTCTCTCTCTCTCTCTCTCTCTCTCTCTCTCTCTCTCTCTCTCTCTCTCTCTCTCTCTCTCTCTCTCTGTCTCTCTCTCTCTCTCTCCCTCTCTCTCTCTCTCTCTCTCTCTCTCTCTCTTTCTCTCTCTCTCGCTCTCTCTCTCTCTCTCTCTCTCTCTCTCTCTCTCTCTCTCTCTCTCTCTCTCCATCTCTCTCTCTCTCCATCTCTCTCTCTCTCCCCCTATATATATATCTAACACCAAATCTATCTATCTCCTACCTAGATATAAATGTGTGTATGTATATCTAGCACCATGAAAGTACATCCATCTCTTTCTCTCCAAACTCTATTTCCTCTAAAGTCAGTGATTGATAAGTCTCCGTGATGTTTCTCTAAACTCTGGTTCAGAGTAAAAAAGGCCAACCCAAGTCTCTTCCTATTAACATCTCCCATCTTTCTTTCAAACTCAACCAACCAACACACCACTTTCTGCTTATCTCTCTATCTCTATCTCTACTCTATATTCATTCTATCTCTATCTCTATCTACTCTATCTCTGTCTCCATATATATCATTATCTCTCTCTCTTCAGGAAGAAAGATGTCAACCACTAGACTTCCAGTCAACCATGTCTCTCTCACCACATGGAATATCTGGACTCTATCTTTCCTCTATCCATCCCTAAAGTTGTATATGTATTGAGCTTCAGATTTTTCTAAGAAACATATTTTAACTCAGTTCCTCCTAGAGAGACAAACTGAAAGAGTGAGCTTTAGAAGTTTGATCAAGGGTAAACAACATCATAAAAATGGCATGATCCTAGCAGAAAATAGGGATCTAAGGTTATTATCTTTCCTTACAATGATATATCTTCAACATATTCAGTTCTGTAGATCATATCCATTTCATCATCACCATCAACTATCATCCATTACCACCCATCATCTACACTATCATGTCTCATTCTCAAATCCACATTTAAATCACAAATCATAATATAAATGCGTGTTATTATCGTTTCCCCTTGATCATGATCTTTTCTTTTCGTTACCTCTTCACATATTCCTCCATCTCACTCCCTGATTTTCCCTCACTTCATTCATGTTCCACTATCTACCATTGGTGGTAATATTCATCTTATTCTTATTAAATAGCTATTACCCCCATCTCATCTTACCATCTCCATCTTATCACTATCTCTTATCCTATTTGATTATCACCTCCTCATATACACATTTTCGTTGTCTCGCTACCTTCTATTTAATAAGTATTCCTTCTCATTATTTTAAATTTCTAATCAATGTCCTCGCGGTGACAATCCTTAATCTTCCTTAGATAGCCATAATCAAATGTAATGAAGGCTTTTATAAATTTATTGAGTAAAATCGAAATCCAACAACAATAAATGATTAAAAAAACCAAATTTTGAGTTTATTAGGCACATAAATGGAGATATCAGAACATGGGAATAGATCTGATACAGATACCGACTAGCCATTCAATATTTTATGTTACTCAAATTTCATACTTTAACACTGGATCCCTCATAAAAAAGAATATTTGAAGTTATCAGAATTTTACTAAATACTTGCATATCTCGCACATTTTTTTACAAACAAGTATGTAAAAAGTAAAAAAAATATCTCTGTTAATTAGTCCATTTCCATCAGCTGGAATGTGGGAGTGAGAAATGAGATGCCTTAACCATCCTGATTGTATCAGAATAATAACACACTATGGTTTTGATGGTCATCCATTACAAAAAACTTTTCTCTTAGTGAATCTTGGGAAGTATGCTCTGATGATCTAAATAAACATGTTGTTCCTGAACCAATTGAGATGACCCAATGAATTTTATATTTTGATTCTGCCAGTCCTTTGGATAAACATAGAAATGTACAATTCATAAAAATATAGGTCCATCGAGGGATAAATCAAAATGAAATGCTATTTTCTAAGAATTATTAAGTACTTCCACTTATCCAAGGCCTGGGTTTAAGAGCATTGGATATCACTGAGAAAATTAAATAAAGAACACCCTTTGAATTTCCTTCACTCCTAAATAGGCTCCTGCTCTTACTATGGAATTTGTGAAGAAAAAAAACAGAACATCTCAATCTGTTCAAAACACACATAATTTTATATTATTTCATACTCAATACCGCAGGCAGAAACAATTCTCAGTTAGGTGGTTATCCCATAACTTTGAGACTGTAAGACCTTGGCAAAGGGTATAAAGTAACAATCACAGACATGAATGAGGGAGAAACCCAACCTACTTCACTTAAGCTAGAACTGAAAAGACCAGTTTCACACACATGAGACACACTGAAGGTAAGTCAAGAGCCAGACAAACACTTAGTCCCATTATTTTCTCAGGTGATTTTTATTTATCTTCCTATAGACAAGAACAACCAACCTGCTCCCATCTTAACTCCTAAATGTGTGCCTCCATAGCCTGTCTACCTTCATACTGGATACCCCCACATCCCATTGTCACCATAACAAGAATGTTATGTTATGGTGTAAGTCTTGAAATTGTGACCAAATACAAGGATTACAAGATGCTTGCAAACTGTCATTCGCTTCCAGCTGTGGGTACCATTTCAGATTGAGATGAAGTTTCATAGTTGAATTGGCAAGTACTGCATCATCATTCCTTAGGAACCTTTATCCTTCACTTTTTTAACTACTCACTGAGATTCAAAATGGAAATTCAGACATGATTTTAGGAGCGAAGAAGTAATGATTTAGATTCATCAATGCTGGACAGTGCTTAGGAACAATAAATGAAGATCAATGTTAAAAAGTAAATTATATGAAGTTAAATGTTAGGAAGTCAATTCAGATTCATCTTTATGTGAAGTTCTGATTTAGGTATGACTTTGGGAGGATAAGTGAGATGCAAATGTATGAGCAGAAGTGACATAGAAAAGTAAAGAACAATTTATTTTAGAATGTTCTGAAATAAATAAAAGTCAAATAAAAGTAAATAAATATTCAAAACTAATCAACCCAAGAGAGAAGCACGACCATGTCACTGATTGATTCAAATTTCTCGCCGTCTTGTGCCCATTTCATTCGCCAATTTATCATGTTTTATTTTTGTTCTCTGTATCATCCTGCTCGTATTTGTCTGTATCGTCGTGTTCATATTCGTCTGTATAGTTGCATCATTTAATTTCCAATGTTTGTTTGTCGTAAAAAGGGGTCCCCATATTGGACCCCTTATTTGAACTCCTTGTAAGGGCCCATCATGGTCTTATATAAGGCCATGATGGGCATCCACAAAGTTAGATGTGGCATTTTCTTTGTGGCAGTTACCATCATATTCCAGGTCTCACCCCAGAGAGAAGAGGAGAGGAGAGGAGAAGAAAAGAGGGAAGAAGTAGGAGGGGAAACATGGACGAGCATCATTGGTTGTCATCTATCTCGCCACGACGCCGTCCTGTCCATGGGCTAAAACAGCATGCCTGGATGTGACCCGTAGGTGTCGTCGATTCTCGCCCGATATTGTCTGATCTGCAGCAGTCAATGCAACCGCGGAAGGCCAGTTGCCATGGTTTCTGTTTGCCAAAAATCCTCCATTCAGCCATCTGTCAACCGAACGTGATTCCATTGCACCATATGGGTACTTCTTGCCACGGACGCCCACGTGCAAAGCAGCACCGCAAGACCTTTATCCTGCAAACACCTTTTTTGTTTGGCACACATTTTTGCGGTCAACGCATTTGCACCGCGGGTGGGTCTCCAAACCACCCCCGTGATGAGCTTCGAACGAGGGCACGCTCCGGACCCAAAGCACTATTCGATAATGAGAGAGAAATGGAGAGAGAAAGAGAGAAATATAATTAGAGAGTGAGAGTGTGAGAATGTGAGAGGGAGAGATTAAGAGAGTGAGAGTGAGACTGAGATCGTGCAAGATGGAGAATACCAGAGGGAGAGAGTAAGATAGTGAGAGAGTGAGAGGGTGAGACTGAGATAGAGAGACTGCAAGAGTTATTGAGGGATAGAGGGAGTAGTTAAGAAGCGTAGAAGAGGGAGAGAGCAAGAGAGTGAGAGAGGGTGACAGGGAAAGCCGGAGAGGGGAAGTGAGAGGGAGAGAGGGAGAGAGAGCAGGCGAGACGGAGAGAGTTCAGTAGGGAGAGAGTGCGCGAGGGAGAGGGAGCAGGCTAGATTGAGAGAGTATGAGAGATAGAATGAGAGAGGGAGAGAAGGAGAGCCAAAGTGAGGCCGAGCAAGCAGAGAATGAGAGGAAGAGAGGAGTGAAAGCGGGAGAGAGGTTGACAGAGAGAGGGAGAGAGAAAGTGAGGGTGAGAGAGGAGGAGAGGGAGAGCAGGAGAGAGGGTGAGAGAGAGAGGTCCTTGAGAAAGGAGAGGGAGAGCCAGTGATAGAGAGAGGGAGGGAGGAGGAATGGGAGAGTAGTAGAGAGGTCGAGAGAAAGAAAACAAGAGGGAGAGAGTGAGAGCGGGAGAGGGCGATATGGGAGTAGGGAGGGAGAGCGAACGAGAGGGAGGGTGAGACCGGAATGACGGGGAGAGAGAGAGACAGGGAGAGAGTGGATGAGAACGAGCGAGAGAGACGGCTAGTGAAATAACGGGAGAGAGGAGAGAGGACGAGAGAGAGAGAGAGAGAGAGAGAGAGGAAAAGAAACTAAGAGGGAGAGAGAGATAGAGGAAACAAAATGAAAGGGAGAGAGAGAGATAGAGTAATAGAAAACGAGAGGGAGAGAGTGAGAGCGGGGGAGAGGGTGAGAGGGAGGTCTTAAGAAACGTGGGAGAGGGAGAGCGGACAAGTGGAAAAATGAGACTGAAACTACAGAAGAGAGAGGGGCGGAGAGAGAGAACAAGAAAGAAAGAGGGGATGAGAGACAGAGAGAACGAGAAAGAGAGAGGAGGAGAGAACTAGGCAGGAACCGGAGAGAAGGGGAAAGAGAGAGGCGAGAGGTGGCGAGAGACAGAGAGGGAGAGAACTAGTGGGATAGAGGGTGAGAGAGAGAGGAGAGAGAATGACCAGGAGAGAGAAGGAGAGAGAAGGAGCAAGAGAGGGGGAGAGGTTTTTTTTTTTTTAGATAGATAGATAGATAGATAGATAGATAGATAGATAGATAGATAGATAGATAGATAGATAGATAGATAGATAGATAGATAGATAGATAGATAGATAGATAGTGATGCAGGACCACGTCCGAGACGAGTTCCGGCCGTCACCGAGAGGGGACGCTCAGTGTCGAGATTGTGTCGGTCCGTGACGGACACTCGAGAGGGTTCGTCGAGCACGAGTCTCCTACGAGGATGACCTACAATGAAATGATCGGGTAGGGATGTCGTACGTGCAGCTGCCGACGAACAGAGAGAAGCCGACGACCGGGGGGGGGGGGGGGGGCAACAGGGTCGTCCGGAGACGGGTAGGGGACCTACCAACCCTCGTCCTGATGGACGAGGTTGCTACGACGCCGAACGGGAGGACTCCCGCCGGGGTTTGCTCGCATGAGGCGGGCGAACCGACTCGTCCCAAACCAGGAGAGACACTCGTAAGCACGTGATTTTCACTCAACCTCACACTCTCACCTACGTCTAACCCGAGCGCGGTGGAGGCAAACGAAAGCTTACTGCAAGAAATAAAGGACGGCAATAGTGCGGTGTACCTAGTCGGCGTTCCGGGCTTCGTCTTCTCGAGCCCGGGTTCAGAAGAGGTCGCTGGGTGACAGGGTCGCGGTGGTGTCGAGGAGCGGCGTTCCACACGGCGAAGTGTAGAGCTAGGCAGTCGCGGTTCCAAGTCCGGGGGGGCAGCGGAGCGGGAATGCGTCGCGCGGGCGTTGCCAACGGCGCGCGTTGGAGCGGCGCGGTGTGGGCGGTGCGGCGCAGGGGCACGCAGGCGTCGCACCACAGAGGAACCACGGTCGGCGGTGGCTACACTCTGCCGGACGGCGTGGCGCTGCTAGCGGTGTCGCGGGTGCGACGGTCAGCGCTAACGCACCAAGACGTCAGGTCAGCAGGGTCAACAGTGCAACACAGTCGGCGGCAGGCCGGTTCTGCTGCGAGGTCCGGGGGCGGGGCGCCCGGCAACTAGACATGGTCGTTCCGTTCTTTTGGTGCGAATTTGTTCGAATTGTTCGTTCTGTTCGGATTTCCGAACAGAACAAAAACGAATTCGAACAGAACATCGAACAGACCAGTGTTCTGTTCTTTTGTTCGCTTTGTGCGAACAGAACAGAATGACCATGTCTACCGGCAACTCGGTGATGAGGGAGGAGACCATCTGGAGAGGGGCCGACAGCACCTGGAGAGACGACCAACGACAACGTCGTTCGCCGGGTCTCACGAGCACGATGCGAACGCGGTGCAACGGCGTCACGGACCGCCGGCGACCGGTGCAACGCAGAGGCAAGTCGGGCAGGCAGGTCGGGAAACGAGCAAGTCGAGCGCGGCGCCCCGTGAGGGAGTATTATCGACGGTGCAACAAGGTGGGTCGCGGTGCTGCCGTGCAGCGTCTGCTCGACGGGAAGGCCGCACAGGCGGGTACTAAACCCCCTGTGGGCAGTTTCGCGACGCCAGGAGGCTGCTGACTGCGGCGGTGGCTCACGGCTGCAGGGTGGAGAGTGGCGGGGTCAGGAATAGGCGCCTCCCGCCCCTGCCTTCTCTACTATCTCCCTCTAGCGTTTCTTCTTCTCTTTTTTTCTTCTACCATCCCTCTTCTTCTTCCTAGGGGCGAAACCCTAGAGTTCACGAGCACAGCGTCTCCATGTCGAAACAAGGGCAACAATATTTTCTTTGAAAATTCAATAGTGTCCTCCTTAGGGCAACCCTACTTCCCTTATATAGGGGGGGAAGTGTGGATGGCCCATTAGACCCAAAAAAAACAACATGGACTTAGCTAAATGAATCCTAAAGACCTAGGACCTTAAGGAAAGTAAACATGCAAGACGAACACAGGGAGGGGGGAGGGAAGATCCTTATAGGGTCGAACCTCCCTCCGTACACGTGATCACGGTGCATAAGAAAACAACGAACGACGAGGTACGAGACTGAAAACAACGGATAAACGAAGACGTAAAGACGAAGATAAGTGGTTCGTTACCCGGAATACTTGAATCCGGGCGTGCATACTGTCGCCTTGGCTTGCCGAGCGGGCTGAACACGTACGGCTGGCGGTGTCGGGGGCGACGGTGACGTCTCCGAAGACGTGTCCGGGGTTCTTGCTGGAGCTGCCGGGGACGATGATGATGTCTCCAAAGACGTTTCTGGTGCTGCTGCTGGCGCTGCGCCATCAGATAGATAGATAGATAGATAGATAGATAGATAGATAGATAGATAGATAGATGAGAGGGAGATGAGGAATTGGAGAGATAGAGAGAGAGATGAGAGGGAGATGAGGAATGGGAGAGATAGAGAGAGAGAGAGAGAGATGAGAGGGAGATGAGGAATTGGAGAGAGAGAGGGAGAGATGAGGAATGGGAGAGAGAGAGAGAGAGAGAGATGAGAGGGAGATGAGGAATTGGAGAGATAGAGAGAGAGATGAGAGGGAGATGAGGAATGGGAGAGGTAGAGAGAGAGAGAGAGATGAGAGGGAGATGAGGAATTGGAGAGATAGAGAGAGAGATGAGAGGGAGATGAGGAATGGGAGAGATAGAGAGAGAGAGAGAGATGAGAGGGAGATGAGGAATTGGAGAGATAGAGAGAGAGATGAGAGGGAGATGAGGAATTGGAGAGATAGAGAGAGAGATGAGAGGGAGATGAGGAATGGGAGAGATAGAGGGAGATGAGAGGGAGATAAGGAATGGGAGAGATAGAGAGAGAGATGAGAGGGAGATGAGGGATGGGAGAAATGGATAAATAGTGGGAGAGAGGAGGGAGAGAGGGTGATGCGGATAGGAGAGAGGGAGAGAGAGATAACAGATAAGGAACTAGAGACAGATGGGCAAGTAGAGAAAGAGATTGGAAAAATCTTCCCTACTTGCTCTGAGTTTCCAATCAATTGGACGATATACTCCACTAATCCTATACTAAAGATTAATACGGTCATTAAGTTTGACAACAAAATCAGATTATCACAGATATTTTCTTCCTGGTCGATCATTTAGCTGACAAGTTACCCAATCATGTCCTCATTTTAATCGTATCAAAATATTTGACTTCAATGTTAGTAGAGGAGCATGGAAATAACATGGTAGTAATGCATGTTTGTTATTTTAATCGATCTCAAATAACATGGTTGTAAGAATAGATAAGGTGTTTCCTTTGATTGGTTACAGGAACAAACCTACACCAGGCAGAGAAAAAACCAAGATAATCGAGGAAAAGTTGCACCAAGAGAACACCATACAACCTTCAGCACTGCATCCCAAGGATATGACCGGTGTCACAAACAAGTGACATACGTCCTGGTGTTGAGCTGGAGATTTCCAACATGAGAGAAATCCAACCAAAGAGATCGAAGGTGAAGCCGGGAAGAAGCATCTCTCAGCATAATGGGCCAAAGCGAAGGAAAAAAAAAAAAGATAAAGAGGAGGATGGAGAAGCAACTCCAGTCATGGCTGCAAGACAAAAATCCAGAGAGGTAAAGAAATGCTGAGAAAGAAAAAGGACAGTCAAGAGTTACAAAGTTTATACTTTAAGATAAAGGAGAGATGGTTTACGACGCAGAGGCAACATACGAGATATGCAACCACAGATAGAACGGCACAGGAGATGACATGGATTGTATGCAAAGATACATGCAGAATCTTTCAACTAAGAAAAATCAGGGTCACATGAAGAGGTCATACAAAACAAGGAGAGGGGGAAGGCAAAGATTCAGAGCAGAGGAAGCATATAGTGCCCTATTCAACCACAAAATTGCTCTTATCCCTGAGTTTTATGCCCAGAGGGCATTTTTAAAACAATGTGCTTTTACGCTCATATCAATAAAATTCCTTTGTTAAAATAAAAAAAATGATAGATAGAGAGAGAGAGAGAGAGAAATATGAAATAACAATATATGAGAAGAGAAGGAAAAATAAAAGGAGGAGACGAAAACTTAACAAAGCGGAGTAACGCAAGGATAACAGTAGTCACAGTTTCCCAATTCTTAGGCATACTCAGCGACCCTCGATCTCCCCCTGTTCTTCATCATCGTCTTCTTCCTCGCGCGTGAGCCCCATTCCGACAGGGTGAACCTCCGGCGTAGCCATGGAACCCACCTTCACCAGCAGCGCAGCTTGTTTGTTCTTCGGATCGTTGCATTCTTTTATCTGCTTCCTGTCCATGTAGATGACGTAGAGGACTATCTGAGCCACTACGAAGAGAAATCCCAGAATATTCGGCGCCTGTCAAGGAAACCCAGCATAAGACAAACTTCTCCATTGTGGTATAATTTGCACCACGGCGTGCTTACCACTACATAGGGATCCCTGATGAGCAGCCCATATCCGAGCCACACGACAGTGCAAAGAGTGGGGAAGAAGGAGAGAGTGAACAGCATAGCCTCCACAATCTTGGTGCATATCACCAGCCTATGCCCACCGAAACCCACGTTACAAAATCTTGACAGGACAGAATCCATCAAGGAACACTATTTGGGTGGAGTGGGGCTGACCATGATGCTTAGGGGCACCACGAAGATGCAGACAGAGAAGACAATGTTCACGCAGCCGATGACCCGGACGCAGTTGTGGCCTTTAAAGAGGAGGAGGGTCAGTCCCACGATGATGCAGTAGGCCACAATGTTCAACGCCGTCAACATATTCAACGTAAACACCTGAACTCCGGTTACCAGTTAAGTCAATAATATTTATATTACAGAGTATATCTATATTATAATAGTCTAGGGGGTGAGAGTACCCTGGCTTTTTTATAAGCAAAGATGAGGAACAGGACGATGTAGACAATCTCTATGAAGCAGCAGGCGGTTGATGGTGATCAAGAGGAAGGAGTTGGTCTTGATCATCGCGTAGTATATCATCAACATGGCGCTGAAGAGAGTGATCACGTAGGGCATGTTAAAGTCAACATTGCAGACACGTTGGCGGTAATGTGTCCTCCTGGTAATCCTGCGCATACGGCGAAGGAAGACACAAAGACACCAACGGATCTTGCCGGTCATCATAGTCAGCAACTTCCAAGACAACACTAAATACACACGCGCCTTCCCCATGTTTAAGTAATCATGACTTAACCTAACCATGGTTGAGATAACCTTACCATGGTTAGGCTAAGGCTTCCTATCGTAGTCTATAAATACACATGAGATGTACTGACGACAGCATCCTTCTCTATTCTATTCTTCCTATCAAGTCTATTATTGTTTATCTTCTCGTGTGCACATCTACCTCTCTACCTCTAAGGGTGCAACCCTAAACTTCAACAGGGCACTGCCTGGACTCCCTCCGTTGATCTCTTCTTGCATATCCGGTAAAAAGTCAGACTGAATTGATGGGCAAAGACAAACCAGCCAAATATGAGTAAAAACCATAAGGAAATTCTGAAGTAAGACGCACTGGAAATGTTGCTTACACGGGCGCGAGATACACCATGAATGAGGTCAAGCTGCCTGCGAGGTAAGCCAAGATAAGTTATGATCAGGGATGAGCAGAAGAAGAAAAGAATAACGACAAAGATAGAGTGATTCCCAATGACCTAAGACACCAAACATGAGAGCCAGAGGGTGGTGGATAGCACCCATTCTCTTCTGATGAAGAGGGAAGACGAGTTCAAGAATAGAGGGCAGTGAGGAAAGAAAACCCAGGAGCCTTCTATCTCTCACGCGTGATGCTGTTATGCTCTCAAACTCCTGTAGTAACTCCGGAAGGAGGAGCTGGGACAGTCGTCTTCACTTTCTCCCTCTAGAAGGAGGTCACAGTTTAGGTAATAAATGCTTAGCCGCATTCACGGGACTATACTAACAAACCCATTTGGCAAAAGCTCTTAATTCTCACGCGCGCGACGGCCCTGGGGGCCGTATCTTACGTTACGAAGATGACGCAATCACACCGGTCTTCATAGTCGCGTCCTTCTTCTTTCCCACTCTGGGAAGACATATCATGCAGTTTAGTAGTGATTAGGAAGACCGCGCGATTGCGGTAGATTGGGAACATCCTCTCAACGAAGATATGGTGGATTGGGAACATCCTCTCATATCCTTCTGAGAGGATGTTCCCAATCCACCATATCTTCGGTTATGAGAGGATGTTCTCAACAAGATATGAGAGGATGGTGTTGAGAATGCTTGTGCCTCGTGTGCAAAGAAAGAAGAAAGAAAGAATGGAGGAAGAAGAGAAGGAAAAGATTGCAAGAAGAAGAAAGGCGAGGCCGTTAAGATCATTATTTTCCGTAAAATGAAATGTACATGTTGGTTCTTACTTATAGTAGCTTAATGTTATAACTATATGTACGTTATAAACTAATCGAATGATCCTAGCCGTTATAACAGGCTATAACGGCTATATCGTCTTAAATCCTAACCGTCTATCTGTTTTCCTATCTATATTCAATCTTTGCCGTCTATCTGTTTATCCTATCTATCTTGAATCCTAGCCATCTATATGTTCCTATATTTAATCCTATTTTCTAAGTCTCTTAACGAGTATAGGGTATGTGTTCGTTTATTACTAGACTACTCTTATTAATGTCCCTATTGGCTGGCGCTTCGCTGACGTGGCTTGAGTGGCGAGTAAAACTCTTCTTCATTACCCCCTGCAAGTTCATCGGCGTCGCAGACAACGTTGAGCTTGCTCCTGAGAAAACAAAAATGATTCCTCGAAAGGGGTTTCGTTAGAGAGTCTACTAATTGATGATCACTGCTGATGAATTGGATCCAAAGAGCCTTGGCTGCAACTTGTTCCCGTACGAAGTGATAGTCAATCTCTATATTTTTCATGCGAGCATGAAACATGGGATTCGCTGCTAGATATGTAGCTCCCACATTATCACACCATAAGGTTGGTACCGTTTGAGTAGGAATTTGAATTTCGTTCAGTAGTGACTGAATCCATAGGACATATGCAGTTGCATTGGCTACCGCTTTGTACTCAGCTTCTGTGCTTGATCTAGCCACTGTTGGTTGTTTCTTTGACCTCCATGAGACAAGGTTTTTACCAACATAGATCAAACAGGCTCATGTTGATCTTCTATCCTCTTGGTCACTTGCCCAGTCAGAATCACTAAAAGCACTAATACTTGAGTCAGAATTTTTGTAAATAAGCAAACCATGAAGAATACTTCCTTTAGATATCGCAATAAGCGTTTGAGAGCATTCCAATCACTTGATGTTGGTGAGTGTATTTCTTGGCATGCTTTATTGAAAGCAAAGGCTATATCAGGTCTCGTCAATGTCAGGTATTGTAGAGCATCCACAATTTGTCTATACGCATTATCACACACTAGATCTGTTGTTTTGTCTTTAACTTTGTCGGTTGTAGACAGACTAACAGGAATTGATACAGGTTTAGAATTTTCAAATTGTGATTTTTTAACTATAGATAATAGGTATCGTGATTGTGAAAGGATAAATCTTTCACGATGGGGAACTAATTCTATTCCAAGGAAGTATTTAGCAGGCCCAAGGTCTCGAATTGTTAAATGTTCATTCAACTTACACATGATTAGACTTATTTCATGATTATCGGGAGACATTATTAATATGTCATCAACATAAATTAAAACAAAAACAGGTAGTCCATCTGGTTTAAAAAACAAAGAAGTATCAGTTTTTTATCCTAAAAATCCGAGAGACAATAATGAAGAAGACAATTTATGGAACCATGCTCGAGGAGACTGTTTTAGACCATATATTGATTTTTTAAGCATGCAGATGAAATCAGGATAACTTGGATTTTTAAATCCTGGCGGTTATTTCATATATACAGTTTCATTCAAATCTCCATGAAGGAATGCTATAGATACATCAAGTTGATGTATCTTCCAATTTTTGCTAATAGCTAAGGACAATAACAACCGTATTGTGGTGTGTTTGATTACAGGACTAAATGTCTCTGTGTAATCAAACCCTTCTTGCCGGTTAAATCCCTTGGTCACTAGACGAGCTTTGTACCTATCAATTTCTCCATTCGATTTATATTTCAGTTTGTAAACCAATTTACAACCTCTTACGTGTAGGTTTTGATTTCTTGGAACTAATTTCCAAGTACTATTCAGAATAAGCGCATCATATTCTTCTTTCATTGCTTGCATCCAATTTTTATCCTTAGATGCAGCAGTGTAAGAAGTCGGTTCTATACTGTCTAGACATGCAGTTAAACATGTAGGTATGCGATGTCTAATAACTGTAAAAGTTAAAGGATTCCTCTTTTGATATGTATCATCTTGTAGATACAAATCACTTAGTTTTCTTATTTTCATTTGAACTCCTGGTTCAGGTGTAGGGTCAAGGGTACTGGATATTTAAGAAAGATCAGAATTATGTGAAGTCTCAGGTAGATCTGGATAATTTTCTTCCTAAGGAACATCATTGTTCAGATCTGTTATCGATTCTGATAATAACTGAGTGTTATTATCATGTTCAATAGTATGATCTGGTTTCAACGATGTGGTTTGAATTTTGTCAACTCTTGGAATGTTTAACACAGCCATGGGTAATTTTCCAAGTATTCCTGAGCATTTACTTGGAAGCAGATTATCAGCAAAAGTGAAGCGAGAGACATCAAAAATAACATGCCTGGAAATGTAAATTTTACATGTTTGAAGCGAGAGACATCTGTATCCAAGATGTAAAGAGCTATATCCCAATAGAACACATTTCTCTGAACGAGCATCCAGCTTATTGCTTGCATATGGTCTTAAGTGAGGGAAGCATTGGCATCCAAAGGTTCTCAAAAAAGTATAATCAGGTTTATTTTTAAACAATACTTCGAAAGGAGATTTGTTGTCCAAAACTAGTGATGGAAGTCTGCTGATGAGGTATGTAGCTGTGGCTACCGTTTCATCCCAGAATTCTTTTGGCATAGATGCATGATGTAGCATAGCAAGAGCTGTTTCTACTACATGCCTATGTTTTCTTTCTGTTGTACCATTTTGTTCAGGAGTATGTGGACAGGATACTCTATGAACAATCCCTTGTGTTTTCAGATATGAATGAAGAGACTGAAATTTTCCTCCCCAATCTGATTGGAAAAATTTAATTGTAGTAGAGAATTGATTTTCTACCCTCAATTTAAATTCTATGAACTTTTCCAGTACCTCATTTTTCTTTACAAAGGATATAACCAGGTGTATTTGCTATAATCGTCAATGAATACAACATAATATGAAAAACCAAAATTTGATATTATGGGTGCAGGTCCCCACAAATCGGAATGCACAATTTCAAGTGGTTGTTTGGATTTGTTGTTAGTGATGTTGAACAGAAGCTTATGAGATTTAGACATTCTACAGGAATCACAAACATGTTGTTTTGAAAAATGAGAAAATGGAAGACCATAGTTTTTAATGACACGTTGTAAAATTTTAAATTGTGGATGGCCTAGTCGTGAGTGCCACACGTTTGAAGTCGTCCTGTCTCCAACCAAAGCCTTTGGTTGGTGTATCTCTGGCTTCAAACAGTATAGCCCATCTCTGATTGTTCCCCTGAGTATAATGCAGCCTGTTCTTCTCCTTCAAAAAACAATAAGAAGGATGAAATTCCACAAACACATCATTATCTACTGTTAGTTTATGAACAGATAATAAGTTTTTCTTAATTTCTGGAACATGTAAGACGTCCTTAAGAAAAATATTTTTATCAAAAGTTGATATTTTAGAAAATCCTATTGAAAGAATTTTCAAACCTGTACCATTACCTATTTGAAGTTGCTCATTTCCTTGATAGGTGGTTGCATTTGGAGTCAGGTTCGAGTCTGCAGTCACATGATGAGTCGCTCCATTGTCTGGAAACTAGGCGACATTCTCCAAGCTATTTATAGTGTATGCATGGGGATAATTTTGATGACCTTGTCTTGAGGTTTGTATTCTTGTCAATTCTTGGCACTCAAGAGCTTTGTGACCAAATTGAGCACAGATTTGACATCTTGGTTGGAAACGATTGTTTCTGCCTCTTCCCCTTCCTTGGTTCTGACTGTATCCTTTCGTATAAGAGTTATCTCTCCGTTGAGCTTGATTTGATGAGGAACCTGCTTGAATCTGACTTGTATTTGACATAGGAGGAAAGAAATTTGCCTTTGCCTTTTCGTTGTATGCTAAGTAGACTTCATGCCCTTTGAGGTTAGTCACGATATCTTCGAATTTCAGGTGATCAAGATTAGCATTAAAACATAAGACTAACTGACTGTGTTCGGTCCCCAGTCCTCTTAAGAACGTGTAATTTTTCGTATCATCATCTATTCTAGCTCCAGCTGAATCCAAAGACTCTACTATAAATTGAAAATGCTTGACATATTCATCTATAGTCATGCTACCTTTAGCTATTGTATGAAACTGTCGGTGAAAATCCATGGTTCTGGCTTTGATACTTGCTGTTATAACAGGCTATAACGGCTATATCGTCTTAAATCCTAACCGCCTATCTGTTTTCCTATATTTACTGAATCTTAGCAGTCTATCTGTTTATACTATCTATCTTGAATCCTTGCCGTCTATCTGTTCCTATATTTAATCCTATTTTCTAAGTCTCTTAACGAGTATAGGGTACGTGTTCGTTTATCACTTAGACTAAGTATGGTGTCTGATATTGGATGGATTTTGTCCGATATCAGACACCATATCAGACGGATTTCTAACACCCTTAAAAAATAAACTTAGACTACTTAGACTATATGGACTTGAATGGATTTCGTCCGGCTTTCGTCCGAGTATGGTGTCTGATATCGGATGGATTTCTTCCGAGTCCGATATCAGACACCGTACTATTAAGAAGTTTTACTCGCCTCCGCTAAAGGACTACTGAGACGAAGTCATGGTGCTAGACGAATCCGCTGATGAACTATCGAGTCAAAGCTATGGAGCTAGAGGAATCGGTAGTTGTCTTCCCAGCTGATAGGAACTTTAAAAAAGATTAGTTAGTAAAATTAAAATACGAGATACTCGTTAGAGATTAGAGGAATAGGATTCAATATAAGTTCAAACATAGATTAGGATTAAATATAGATAGGATTAAACTTTAGACGGTCAAGATTAAATCATAGGGAGTTATAACGGTCACAACTAAATCTAGGATAGCCGTTCTACACGATGGACCACAGCACAGATCAACGGTGGAGATCTGTGCAATCCCTCAGTTATAACGGTCAAGATTATATAACAGAACTATTATAGTAGACGGGTAGAATGCACCTATCAACGGCTGTGATCGATGCACCCGATCCGTTATAACAGACAAGATTAAACCAAACTTTTAAATGTATATATCCGTTGTAAACTGTTAGAATGAATATATACTTATAACTACCCATATGAATACATATCAATACATCACCAATGTTCCAAAATCAATTCCGGGTTAATACAACAATCTTGATCTACTTTCTTGTCTTTCTTCTTCCATCTTTATCTTTTTCATCCTCCTCTATTCTACATTTTCTCCCTTCGTTCCTTGGTCCGGTGATTCAAGAAGATCAAACACATACAACATATCATACTCGAACTCGGACAGATTTCATTGTGGTATGATGTTTGATATCGGATGGATTTCATCCAAGTATGATGAATGGTATCGGACGGTTTTCGTCTGCTATTAGACACCATACAGCATATCATACTCGAACTGGGACAGATTTTGTCAGGATTTCGTCCGAGTATGATACGGTGTATGGTGTCTGAAATCGGACGGATTTCATTGTAGTTGCGTCTTCTTGGAGCAGATTCAAGAAAAAGCCCTCTCTAGGAGCTTTCTTGGAGCTTCTTGGAGTTTTGTTGGAGCTTCTCGGAATAGATTCAGGAAAAAGCCCTCTCTTGGAACTTTCTTGGAGCTTCTTCGAGTTTTCTTGGATCTTCTTGGAGCAGATTCAAGAAAAAAGCCCTCTCTTGGAGCTTTCTCGGAGCTTCTTTGAGTTTTCATAGAGCTTCTTGGAGTAGATTCAAGAAAAAGCCCTCTCTTGGAGCTTTCTCGGAGCTTCTTCGAGTTTTCTTGGAGCTTCTTGGAGCAGATTCAAGAAAAAGCTCTCTCTTGGAGCTTTCTTGGAGCTTCTTGGGGCAAATTCACGAAAAAGCCCTCTCTTGGAGCTTTCTTGGAGCTTTCTTAGAGCTTCTTGGAGCATATTCAAGAAAATGCCCTTTCTTGGAGCTTCTTGGAGCACATTCAAGCAAAGGCTATCTCTTCCTTTCGCTTAATAATATATATTTAGATATCTATCTCTACAACTTTTCTGTCTTTCTCTATATATAAAATCCTTCTGTTTATATGCAATCTCTCTCTATATACATATTATCTCTCTCTTTCTCTTTATATATATAATAAAACTCACTCTGTATCTCTCTCTATTTATATATGCACATAAGATTTTTCACTCTTTCTGTTTGTCTCTCTCTCGCTCTATCTTTAGATGTACCAGCCCTTTATAATGAAAGAGAAAACATGAAACAAAAAAATTCGCTTTTCTTAGTTCAGCTGGCCAACCAATCCTTAGGCGTTGTCGTTCAAGGAGAAGAGGTGAGAGACAATTCTTGTCGGCTTCTAGCATCACATACGATAGACAGCTCAAGTATCTAGGCATCACACACTCCATTCTGAGATTACATAAATATATGGAAGCACCTTAAAAACAGAATAGATGCAACTTTTCAAAGCAACTTTAGGAAGAAACTATTCAACTAAATTCTAAAGACATGTAATAAAAGGCTTCTCGAATAACTAGAAGAGTTGGATCTCTTCACCTTGACTTCAAATCTGTAACTTTCATTTAACTTCCAATAATCAAGATTAAATCCAACTGTCTCCCCCTTAATCTTGAAGCCCTTCTGCAATAATATAAACACCAAATCATAAGTTTGGTGCCAGAAAAAAAACTTAATGCTTTAGAAAACATATCTGTTGTATTTTATACTAGCTAGATCCTTTGAGTTGACATTTTTTATACTAAACTTATTTTCTTCCAACATGACTAGATGAAATGAAATCTTGTATCGATGATTTTTGAACACCCATGAAACACTGGGTTCTTGCTTAAGGCTACAGAGGATTTTTAACATCATAACCTTCACCACCTTCACATCTTCCTTCTTCATTCTTCAACTCAACAATCAACTGTGCCAATCAGATCCAATCGCAGGCTACTCTTTTACTAGCTACCTACTCAGCTTCACACATTGATAGGGCCACAATTTTCAGCTTCTGCGATACCCAGGATATTGTATTCCCTCCAAGGAAAAAAAGCATTACTAAAGTTATTTTCCTATCTTTGACATCACCAGCATGATCAGCAGCATTGTACCTAATCAATTCTTGTTCTCCTTGCCTTTTTTAGTTGAGCCCAAGGTTCAAGGTGCCTTTGATGTGCTCAAGATTCCAGTCATGTGTTCAGTAGGACGCGCCCCCATGTTCCTGCTCAAAATGCCAAAGAAATATTTCAAGGTATAGTATGGGTTATATGAATTAAACTGTGAATTGAACTCCTGAACTTTTTAGGATTAACAGATGGAGAAGATCTAAACTCACCAACTTTTATCTAGCTTACAGTGGAGTTTGTACAAGATTGTTTTCTTCCATACTATTATCCATCTTGACATTCAATGCTCTTGGTGCTTTCTTGAACTCATACAATTCTTTCATCAATCTCATACCAAGTGCTCTTTGTCCATTTGAACGAAGTTATCTAGTTGTCTAACATAAACCTCTTCTTCTATCGTCCCATTCAAGAAGTAATATTTAACATTTATAGGATATAAAGTGCACCCTTTAATTGCTGTTTTTTCAACCAAAACTCTAATTGTTCAAACGCCAATTTTTTTAACACACCCTCTAACGACTAATCGTGCTTTGTGCTTCGAGATATCTCATTTGGGCCTTGTGACCTTGTAAATCCACTTTAGACCAATAGGTTTACATCTAGATGGTGCAGTAATAACCTCCAATGTTTTGTTTTTCACAATGGCTTCAATCACTTCTAGCATTTCTTGTCTCCCTAGACCATCTCTGTAAGCTTTTTCAAAATTATTTGGATCCCCTTAAACTAGCATCAGCTTTTGTTGATCCAGATGCGCCTCCACTGAGTCTTCATAAAATATGTCCAATGCTTAAGGAGAAATATTTTTTGATGGTGGAAATGTCTTCATTAGCTTCAGTTTCTTGAGCTCCTAGCTCAGGGAGGATTTGTTCCTCTAGACCATCATCACCATCTATTGTTAGTTCAGAAGAAACATGAATTCCAAGTATGCCTTTAATCATCTGATTTTTTAAACTATTCCAATTCCATGAGTCATTTTCTTCAAATACCAGGTCCCTGCTCACATAAACTTTGTTCTTATTTTTAGCATCTATAAGACTTTTGAAACACTTTCGTAGCTCAAAAATTATGTAGGTTTCTTATGTCATGTAGATTCATCAAAGTTTTTTCCATCTGTCTTGATGTGAGCAATAGCTTCATCAGCTGTCTTGACTTTTAAATGATCAATATTTAGATTTTTCCTCCTCCAAACTTCAAAGGAATCTAACCAGCAAGACTATTCCTAGGAAACCAGTTAATGAATACACACATGTTGACAACTTCTCCCAAAAATTCTAGTGACACACTCCGGATTTTCAGGATGCCTCGCACCATGGAAATAATATTTCAATTATTATATTCCACTATGATATTCTCCTGAGGCAATTATGCAGTAATAAGTTGTCTCTGAATGCCATTCTGCCCTCAAAACTCCTTGAAATATTTGGACCAGAACTCTCCTCGTCAGTCTTTTCTCAAACTTCTAACAAGGCTTTAAACTTATCGAAGTCCCTAAACACATCTGCCTTCTAATAAAGTATAGACACCCAGGACGATCGGAAAAAAATATTGAATAAGCGACATAAAGTACCCTGATCCAACAATTGCATAAGGTGAGATCAGACCATATATATGTGCATGGACAAACTCTAGAGAATGTGTCACTCTGGAAGGCGATGCTGAAGGGAATGGTCAAATGAGTTGTTTTTAAGTGACAGAATCTATAGAAACTCTCAGACATCTTTAATAGAGGAACACCATTGATCATTTTATGACTTAACAGTCATCCAAGTGACTGGAAATTCAAGTGGCAAAATCTATGATATCAGATCTATGTTATTCTTGACTGCTAAAAGATTCGATGATTACAAACTCCACATTTTCTTGGTTTACTTTAGTGGTCTAGCATGATGATCATAAATGGTGAGTCTTCCATTTTCCATCACCATTTTACACCTTTTCTCATCGAGCTAGCCAAGAGAAAGAATATTAGACCATCTCTATCTATATATACATGGATTTCTGCATTTAAAACAATGCTTTAATCTTGAGCTGGCACATGTCAAAACTTTCCTTAAAGTTGTGGAAACATGCACCTCATTGTCTGCATCCAACATCGGTTTTTACTTTTTGAAAAATCATGTTGCATGTGTATTTGCAGTGCAGACATGTCGTACCACAATTTATTGTGATTTCTCTTTGTGCATGGTGTCCTTGTTTTCCCAAATATCTTGTGCTTCAAATTCCTATATTTTTGTGTGTGCATGTTAATCGCAGCACCATAATATTACCTTTTTCTCAATGATTGGAGAAGTCATTCGTTGGTCACAAGCACAGGTTGGTTGATGGTACAGTACAATACTCTATGACGAAAGACAAGGGGATAGATGGTAGAGGAATTCATGCACCCTAAAATCAACTATTAATTTTCTCCTTTTCTGTAGGGGTCTCATGATATATAACTGCAGTATTTTGCCCAAACTGAGATTTTGAAGAGGACAGACCTTATTTTCATGTCCGTCATTCATCTTCATTTATTAAATTTAGGGAGCCTAATTTATTCCTAGTTTGTGATGTGCTGCTGCTACTGCTGCTGCCCAGTCTTCAAATCATCACCTAATTCATTGATTTGGGGGGAAATTAACTGTCTATGAGGGAAGCTAGAAATCAAGGTTCTTGATTGATGAGGATAAGTAAGCTTACACAGTGGAGTGATCTGCTGGCACAATAAGGTGGTTCCTTTTATCATATTTGGATAAATTGAAGATAAATTAGTAAATATTAAAATAAAAATGATCAAGCTCAAGCTTTATGTCCTTTAACTCTACATAAGGTTCCACTTATTTCATCTTTATGATATTCCATGTTAAGGTTTCTATTTCATTATAAAAAAACTATTCCACTTCCAGTATGTTAACATTATACTTGGTATCATTAACAATTGATTTATGATATTTATTGAAATACCATTTAAATCATAAATGAACTTTAAGAAAGAATATATATTGAACTCGAGAAAGAATAATAATAAACAAATAAAAATGGTTTATTTTTTAATATTTATTTACTTTTTATTTTGACTTTTTCTTTATTTCAGAACATTCCAAAAGAACTTGTTCTTTACTTTGCTATGTCACTTCTGCTCATAAATTTGCACCTCACTTATGCATCCAAAGCCATGCCTAAATCATATCTTTCTTTGTACCACGAAGATGAATCTCAATTGGCTTCCTAACATTTAAATTCACATAAGTGACTTTGTAACATTGATCTTCATTTCTTGTTCCTAAGCACTGTCCAGCGTTGATGGATCTAAATCATTTCTTCTTCGCTCCTAAACTCATATCTGAATATCCATTTTGAATCTCAGTAAGTAGTTAAAAAAGTGAATGATAAAGGTTCCTAAGGAATGATGATGCAGCACTTACCAATTACACTGTGAAACTTCATCTCAATATGAAATGGTACCCACAGCTAGAAGCGAATGATAGTTTGCAAGCACCTTGTAATCCTTGTATTAGGTCACAATTGCAAGACTTACACCATAACATAACATTCTTGTTATGGTGAAAATGAGATGTGGGGGTATCTAGTATGAAGGTAGACAGGCTATGGAGGCATACGTTTAGGAGTTAAGATGGGAGCAGGTTGGTTGTTCTTGTCTCTAGGAAGCTAAACTACAAATCACCTGAGAAAATAATGGGACTAAGTGTTTGTCTGGCTCTTGACATACCTTCAGTATGTCTCACGTGTGTGAAACCCAGTCTTTTCAGTTCTATCTTAGTGAAGTTGATAACTTGCAAATTATAGTGTTCAATTGATGAATATTACATTACATATATGTCTTTTATTATACATATTTTAATGTTATCATACATAAATGGACATTAATGACTTGAACTATGATTTAATAATTCCTTTTATTTATTTTAGTATTTTAACATGACATTTTACCTCAACACATTTAAGAATTATTTTTCATAGGGTGTAAAAAACTTGGCTAGATGTTATTAATCGTTTTAGTAAGTTTTCTAGAATTTTTCCATATTTGTTTATTATCATTATATAGCCAAGAAAAAATTAGAATTAAAAAAATATTTTCTATAATTTATTTATTATTTTAAATGATATTTTTTACCAATTTGGTTGCATCCAAATCATTCTCCCAAAAACTCAGGGCAATGAATGAATGCATAAACGAGAGCTTTATTGGCTCATTATGGCATCGCAATGCACGATGCCATAAATGAGCAAATCATGACCTCAAAAAGGACATGGTGCGGGTGTCAAGGAAAAAGGTTTTTTTTTATTTGACTTGGCTTTTTTTGTGCATAAAATGCATGCGGAGAATCGATCCCCATGTGCATTTATTAAATACAAATCTTCTGCATAATCAATGAACACGGAATCAAATAGCTGTGTGCATTGGTTGCACACATAAATCAATTCTGGGTACATTTATAAAGTAAAAAAGATTCCTCGTACACAGAATCAAATAGCTGCATGCATTAATTGCACGCGGAAATCAATTCCATGTACGTTTATAAAGTAAAATTGATTCTTCGTGATTAGCTGCATGCTTTGATTTGCACACGGCAATCGACTCCACATCCATTTAATAAGAGGTAAGTTCACCTTTGTTTTTTTTAATTTTACTCAAAGGAGAATAGAAGTGACGACATGGCACTTTCTTAGCCACTAAAATGCAACACCATTCCGCAACGATTGCAGCCTGTGGAAGCACACAACGACGTGTCAGAACGTGATCCGAGGGCAGAGAAATCAAGGAAATGAATCAAAAAAAGGATTATTTCATATTTTTGTGGAGGATATATAAAATATCCAACGGCCATGATTAATCGCCAGTAAAATGGCGATATCTTGAGACCTAGCAGTCTGATAAAGCTCAAATTTTGAGGGTAGGTTTGTCATTTCATCCTCTACGATTCACACAATTGGATTTTTTAATGGAGGTTGGGAAGAAGGGAAATTTTACCAAGGAAGCTCTCCCCAAGAAATTGGCCAGGAAGGACACAGGTGCTGCTTCTGGAGTCGATAGATCTTGGTTCTTTATTCAGAGTTGTAAGCTTCTTCTTCATTATTTCAACTTCTTCTTGAACGAATCTAAAATGCCAAGGTATAGACAAAATGTACATGCCCTTGAAGTTGATTTGAAAGGAGATTAGCATTGCAATTTGATTTTGATTCAAGATCTGACTATTAATCCTTAGTTCTACATTGTTTTTCATCCCATTTTGCATCTTAGATCTCTAGATTATGGTCAAATTTCTTCTTTATATCAATTTCCCTCAAATTCTTCTACTTTCTCTCTCTAGGTTAATTCGTCTAATTTCGCTCTCTAGATTTTGAAATTGATTACTTGAAAATTCAATTTAATAAATAAAAACCTAAATCCAAAATTTCATCCAAAAAATCGTCCATCTTCAAGTCCAATTTTAAAATTCCCTTTCTTGCTTATTAGTTCCCACTTTTAATTCATAAAATTGTCTTCATAAATCATCCTGATTTGAATATTTCAAATCCAAATTGAAATGATATAAGAGTTAAATATATCCTATCTAGAGTGACATGAACGAAAATACTAAGATCACGATTGAGTTTTGCTTAATTTTAATTAATTACAAAACGAAATTAAACACAATTAAGTCCCATTAAATGGAAAATTAATTCATTTGAAATAGGATAAAAATTCTTGCAGAGTGCCTCCCTGTGGTTTGACCCCTTTCTATACAAAGTATTTACTGATTAAGGGAAATTAAAAAATTTTATTGCATGTCTTAAAGCCCAAACGAGAACATAATTTACACACGAATTCTAGGATTATCATAAGTAGGTTGGGCTGCTCCTGCTTTCATGCCTGTGGCTGTTACTTTATACCCTTTTCAAAGGTCTTACAGTCTCGAAGTTATGGGATAACCACCTAACTGAGAATTGTTTCTGCCTGCAGTATAAAATTATGTGTGTTTTGAACAGATTGAGATGTTCTGTTTTTTTCCTTCACAAATTCCATAGTAAGAGAAGGAGCCCATTTAGGAGTGAAGGAAATTCAAAGGGTGTTCTTTATTTAATTTTCTCAGTGATATCCAATGCTCTTACACCAACCTAATTCTGATAAGCCTAGAATTGTTGTCTTAATTAGAATTCTTAGAAAATAGCAATTTATTATGAGTTATCCCTCGATGGACCTATATTTTTATGAATTGTACATTTCTATGTTTCTACAAAGGACTGGAAGAATCAAAATGTAAAATTCCTTGGGTCATCTAAATTGGTTCAGGAACAACATGTTATTTAGATCATCATAGCATACTTCCCAACATTCACTAAGAGAAAAGTCTTTTGTAATGGATGACCCTAAAAACCATAGTGTGTTATTATTATCATACAATGAGGATGGTTAAAGCATCGCGTAGTTCTCACTCCCACATTCCAACTGATGGAAATGGATTAATTACCTGAGATATTTTTGCTACTTTGTCCATACTTGTTTGTAAACAAATGTGTGAGATTTACAAGTATTTAGTAAAATATGGACAGCTTCAAATATTCATTTTAGCGATCTAGTGTTAAAGTATGAAATTTGAGAAACATAAAAAATTGAATGGCTAGTCTGCATCTGTATCAGATCTATTCCCATGTTATAATATCTCCATTTATGTACCTCATAAACTCACATTTTTGGTTTTTTTAATTATTTATCAGTGTTGGATTTTGATTTTACTCAATAAATTTATAAAAGCCTTCATTAAATTTGATTGTGGCTATCTAAGGAATGATAAGGATTTTCACCGCAAGGACATTGATTAGAAATTTAAAAATAATGAGAAGGAATAATTATTAAATACAAGGTAGCGAGACAATGAAAAATGTATATATGAGGAGGTGATAATCAAATAGGATAAAAGATAGTGATAAGATGAATATGGTAAGATGAGATGGGGGTAATAACTATTTAATAATAATAATATGAGTATTACCACAAATGGTAGATAGTGGAACATGAATGAAGCGAGAGAAAATCAGGGAGTGAGATGGAGGAATATGTGAAGAAGTAATGAAAAGAAAAGGTCATGATAAAGGGGAAACGATAATAACATATATATATTATGATTTATGATTTAAAGGTGGATTTGGGAAGGAGACGTGATAGTGTAGATGATATATGATGTAGGTGGTAAATGATGACAGGGGATAATGGATGATAGATAATGGTGATGAAGAAATGGATGTGATCTACAAAACTGAATATGTTGAAGAATATCATTGTGAGGCAAGACAATAACCCTAGATCCCTATTTTCTGCTAGGATCAAAGCATTTTAATGATGGTTTTTACGCTTCATCAAACTTCTAAAGCTCATTCTTTCAGTTTGTCTCTCTAGGAGGAGGTGAGTTTAAATACATTTCTTAGAAAAATCTGAAACTCAATACATATCCAACTTTAGGCATGGATAGAGGAAACAAAGATGAAGCTACCCTCAAAATTTCAGCTCGATCAGCCTTTTGGATCATTACATATGAAGCCCTAAAGCTGGAAAATTCCTGGCCATTGATTTATCCCAAAGTTTTCTCTCTTCTTATCCGTGTTAGCGTAGTCATATCATTTTTAATGGTATTTTTCGTTATCATTACGTTATATGTAATGGTTGGCTGAGATTTTCCACTGTCATCTATGATCAATGGCTCCTCCTGTGCCACTTGTCACTTCCTATAAAAGTCACAATAAAATTATAAAGTTATACTAACATACAGATAAAAACAAAAAGGAGGATGTGGGATATGGTAGAACATCAGCATGTGCCATGTCAATGCATTTTTAATAAAGGTCGGTAAAAGAAGGACATGTGTGAACTATATGTGTTGGGACACATCAATCAGTGCCATACATTTTTTTACTAGTTAAAACCTTAAAAAATAGTTCTTTGAAAATCACCATCCTCATTTTATCATTTATCCACATCATCATGTGTCTTATAAAACTTTTAGTATTTAAGACCATTATGGCACCGTTAATTGTGATGACATAACAGTTTTGCTTAAATGATCAACAATGTTTTGTTTCCTAAAACTATGGGCTGATTCAAAGAGAGTGAGTTGAGGAATCCATTAAATGATGTATTTATGTCTTGGGATGCTCCCGTCTTGACCACACAATCATCTCCGTGGGCTTCTTACTATGTCAGAGCTAAAACTTGTCTGAATCTCATGGTTAGAGACTCGTAAGTCATAGTCAAAAAATAATCTTCCATCCACGGGATGTCATTGGTGTCTTAGTTCAACATATCACTTATACAATTTTGATATAAATCAACATGATTGACGATTAAGTAAGATATCATTTAGGAATTCATATCGATCAATTCAGTGAGCTCTTTCTCCAAAGAGCACCCACCATGTGTCCTTAGTCTCTCCACACTAGCGCCCACATGATCTACCATACTTAACATATAAGTAAGATCAAATAGTGTTACTATTTCCAGATAGTTCGATGTCCACCTCAACCATCCATTGAATAGGAATATTTGGTATACATGTTTAAAGATTAGTGATCACCGTATTTTGATCTCCTCAAAATTCACTAGGTCATTACACGTGTTCATGGACTCATCATAAATATCAGATAGGAAAAATAATGAAGTAATATTTCATTCAATAAACTTGAATAAAAACATGCTGAAATGATTGGCTTGAGGACCACATAATAGCTGATAACATACATTTCTAGTGCCTTATATGATTATATTTACACTTTTCACATTAAAGTACTCATATTTGCATGCTATCAAGCTTAAAATCATTAAACCTATTTTTAGAACAAATTTCTGAATTTTCTATATTTTTTTGGAATTTTCTAGCAATATATTCTAAAAGAATCTAATTTTTAAGACAGAATATGATTTTTCTGGAATTTTTCAACATTAAAATTGGAAAGATATGATTTTTCTCAGTCGAAATATATATACATATATGTATTTTTTGGATGCTTATTTTATTTTATATGAATTTCAACAGTTTTCTTATTTTTATTATTTTGCCGCACCACGTGTCACTGTTCGATTTGTCGAACGGCGACAAATCAGGTCGAACGGCGACAAATCAGGTCATTTTATGATGATTGGTGCCAGCCAATCATTAGCTTAGTTAATGATTGGCGTCAGCCGATCATTAATGATGCAATCATCGCTTTGCGATTCGCGAAGCGATGATTGCTGTCATTATTAAAAAACTTCCTTATTAGCGCAGGGGTAACGTGGGGCGATCGCGTCCACGTGATTAAAACAAAAAATATATATTAAACTAAAGAAGAAGAAAGGAGACAGAGAGAGAGAGAGAATGGCATGACGCGCACGCTGATGCGCCGCCATGTCACTCTCGAAAAGTGATTTTTTCAATGTTTTTTTTTCTCTCTCTCTTTCTTTCTTCGCCTTTCTTTGTCCTTTTCTTCCTCCAAGGAGCATGTGCACGGAAAAAGACAAACGCGCACAGAAGACCAAAAAGCAGGGAAGATGAGGTGTTTTGACTTCTAATTGGGCACAAAAAACGAGGATGATGATGAGGAGAGAAAAAATATCAATGGCTAGGATTACTCAAACTTCAAACGGACATAACTTTTGATCTACAACTCCGATTTAGCTAAAATTTTCAGCATTGCTTCGTCTCCCCCTCCTCTTTCTATCCATACCCTCTGAACTATAAATAGAGACCTGGATCATTGTAAAATTCATCTTGAACTTGCTTCCTACTTGTGTGGGCTGATTGAAAGATAGTGAGTTTTGAGATCCATCAAGGGTGTTCTTGGTGTCCTGAGTGTGTAGGAAGAAGCATTGGAGAAGGGGAGGAGCTTATCGGCACTCGTAAATCAACATGAGCATGGCAGAACGTAAGGATCTAAGGTAAGCGTCTTCGCCTTATGTTGTTTCTTTCTCGTCAATAAAGTTTACAGAATTAGGGTTTATAATCGTACTTGCACGCTCATTATGCTCTGTTTTCTTGTCTTTTCATCTTCACCACACCACTCGATATCCAACCACTACCCTCATTCATATCGTTGTTCATTGTCATATCCATCTCAACCACTCACTCTTCTCTTTGAGTTAATTTAACTTATAAATTATGTAATTTTTATCCATATCACTAGCTAACATCCTTAAATCTTGTTTCCATCAATCTTCTCATCCATCATCACTAATATAAGAAAACAATTCCTTAATCATCGTTCCCTATGGAGACGATCTGTACTCACAACTAACTATGTATTTTAAAGTACAGTTAATGTATTTTTATTGAATAATCTCAATCACCAACGACGAATTTTAACCCTAAAATTGAGATTATCAATATCCATCAAAAACTATATCTGAATATCAAAAATGTTAAATGATTATTGAAAATTTTAATATGAGCCTAAGAGTTGAATGATGTAGCATAAATATTTTAGCAACTAGAAAGATAATTTTTACTATCTTATAATTATTTTTGCAGAAAGTTATATCTTGAACATTGATGTTTCACAGGATCTCAACAATTCTTATTATGAAATTATAACTTAAAAGGTATTTCATCAAATATACTGATTGTATTTCATTTGATGAATATTTAAGAACAGGGTGGATCCTATGAGGATAACGCTTAAAAAAGATGAAGAAAGGGAGAAAATCTTGTTGGTACATAGGTGGTCCTGTTTTCGCCTATGAGAGGATGAATTTGAAAGATATTGATTATACTTTATGTTATTCATATTCCATTCAAGTCACAAATTTTCCCACATCTGCATAAACCAGGATTGTTCATTCTAGTGGGGACCTGACAAGTCCTATCTACGTACCTATATGAAGACTATAATCACCACGAATTTTACTTTTTCGCTAAATCAATTATAATCCCCATTATTATTGTAAAATTCTACCCAATATAGCTGGGCAAAGTCATTCTCCTTGGCAACGAGCTCTAATCTTAAAATCTGATTATTTTAATTATATTTTTTCTTTTTTACCACTTTTTCTATCGATATAGAAATATAATATGGTTTGATTATATCTTTATAAAAATAAATTAACTTTTGGGTAGGGACCTACTGCGGGAATATTATTATAAGAAGGGATGGTGAAAATGCTTGAGTAATATCACTTCCTACTACACTCACAGTACCCTAGGAATAATTCATGGATCGGCCTGGTCCACCCAATTAGTATCAGTTGGTTCTACCAGGTCAACCAGATCGAGATAGGTTGGGTTGACCAGTTCGAGCTGAACGGGGTTGATCGGATCGAGTCTGGTTGGATCGATCGAATCGATCCGATCGGAGATCTGTGAGCTGACACGGCCAAACTTAGCCGAGTCAGCCTAGCCAGCTCGACCCATCGCTCCTAAGTTAGCATGCAGGTCCTGCTGAGCTGGCCGGGAGTCCATACTATTTCTACCATCTGATCAGTGAGCCGCCTGATCCAACAGTGCCAATGATGTGGAATAGTCAATATAAGTGGGCAGCACGTTGAGCGATGTGTCCGAAAATGCATTTAATGCATTGTCATCATGTGAAAAGTTTGTAAAGGTGGCAGTTGGTGTGGCGCATCTGATGGCGGATAAAGGATCTATCAAACTTGAAAAATCAATCCCCAGCATGGGATCTGACGTGGCAAGGTCAAGGGCTTCTAGGCAAAAAGGTATATTTAATGAGTCGTTGGCATTTAAGGGGTCCATCCTACGGACCGTCGCAATCGCGACACGTGGGCATCGCGATGGACCACTTGCCCAGCAGCATTTAATGCTCCTCGGATTCCTTTTTTGTATCTTAAGTTTTTTTTTTATTTTTTGTTTTTTTCGTTTGAAAGGAGTTGTCAGATGCATCCAGGCTATCAGATCCGACACCCTAGGTGCTTTTGATGGCTGACGTGGGCAGAATCTGGTCCACTGTGGCATCAGTGGACCAGATTTCTGCTTCTAGCTGGGCTGCCATGGTCAGCAACCCAACTGACATGGGAGCCACGTTAAGAAGCTGACCCTGGCACCCAAGTTACTCTACAGCTCACATTGGATTACGAGCTGCGAGTTGCCTTTGACCGTAAAGAGGAATGAAAACTTAAAATTTTCTAACTAAAATGTAAAATTCATATGAGATGAATAATACATATAGATTCATCTCGTCAAGATGAAAAATTTAAGTATAAATTTGATATAATTATCACATCAGAATCATGAGATTTTCATAAATTAAAATTCAGGTAGAAAACTGACCTATAGGATTCAATGGCCTCGAATCTGAGCTATAAGACTCCATTAGTGACGTTCTCATAGTTGATTCTTATATATTGAGGCCTTCCAAATGCAGTGAAACAAAAATCAGCTCAATTCGAGGTATGTAGCAAAAGTAATGGTGAAATCACCAAATTTAGAGGAGAGAAGCTCTGAATCATTAGATATGGTTTTTGTTGGTTTTGGGGAGTTGGTATCAAATTTCACTAACTATTAGATCATAAATACAATCTATTTTATCCTAGAAATTAAACCTTTTATGATTTTGTCTTAATGTGCAAATGGAATCGCTAGGCCAATTTCATAATCTTTCCTCTCAATCCTAGTAAGGGCTTTTACATGCCAATCAAGCCAAGCAATTTAGAAATGCAGACCAGGTTCAAGAGGAAAATTCACAAACTTCACTAAAACATAATGCAAATTACACTAAAATTCAAATACAATAAAATAAAAAGCGCCTAATAAGGTTGATCCAGGATGAAGCTCCTCTCTGTCTTGCATTTCTAATAGAGCCACCTCCAAAATGACCAATTCGTTTCAAATTTTGGCTTTTATACTTTGGTTAAATGGTAAAATTAACCATTTTACCCCTAACAAGTAATTTATTTTTATCCATCAATGTAAGCTTTATCTGAATAATCCAACTATATAGTAGAAAGAGGAGGTCAAGATGAGCAAATCCATAAAAAATCATCTCAATCGGTCTTTAGGATCAAAACTTATTAATAATGTCGTGTCATTCCCTGATTGGCCGATGCATTTGAACTTTAAAAATAGGTTCAATTTTGTAGTGCCACATGCCCCCTATCTTGAAATTAAAAATAAAGAAAAACAATAAAAATAAACATAATACCTCGCGATTTGCATTTCCATGTGGGCTCTTCATAATTTAAACCAGTCACGGAGTGCCACTCCCGTGCATGTGCTTTGCATGCACAGCTTGGGAGGTGAACTTACCTCCCGGAGAGAATGGCCTAGAATTTTGCAAAACAGTCCATGATTCAATACGAACACCCAAACTGACACCGCCCAAAAACTATTTATGTATGTATCCTTTTCGCTCTCTCTCTTCCATTTTTTGCTGAAAACATTAAATAAAAAATAATGATTATTTGCAACAAAACCCTGTATCTATTCTAATTGCTTACAACCACAAACCAGAGCTGTTTTAAGGGCATAACTGCAACAAAATTTTAAGAAAACCCCCTTTAGCTTTAGAAATTGCTTGAAACTCATATTTTCTATATTAATATATCATTTTTCTATTTAAAAATTCATTTATTCCTCAAATAAATCCAAAAAATCCAATAAAACCTTTAAAATTTCTAGAAAACTCAGTAATTTGTCCCCACATTAATTAACATCAAAATTAAGTTTTAAACCTGCCATTTTCATTTGAACAGAATTATTACAAGCTTAAATAAATTCCATAAAGTACATATAATTACTAGAAAATTAGAGAAAAAATCAGAATTCACTTGGAAAAATTAATTAACACGTAATATATGATAACAACCCCATTTTAAACTCTTTGTGTGCATAAATTGTGCTAATTTCTTGAAATAAATACCGAACTTAGGGTTTTATCAATAAATTAATTAAGGATCAATTTAACCTAATCAATAGGTTAAATTTCCAGCCCGTGGGGTGCCAAGCTACAGCTCGTGCTCTAGAAGATACCGAGTCATGTTTAAACACTCTCATGAATTCTTTACTGCCATCGGTTATGGTATATCTAAAATCCCTCATGTGCGTGAAACTCTCGAATGACATAGGGTATGGTTTATCGTCAAACCCCAATCCGTCATTTGGTTAGTACTGATGTGTAGTGAGGATCATTGGAGAACTCCTACGATATCCTCTGATGTAGCACGATGTAGCGGCAAGGTTTGAGTCATGTTACACCACTAGGTAAAGAGCACAAAACACGAGATGATGAAGTGAATTGATGCGTATAAATTTGAGAAAATCAACAAGAATTTTGTTGGAATCTGAACGATCTGAGGCGTATTCCAATTAACATGGAAAAAGGATCAGGGCAAAATTAGAATCCCAATGACTCGCAAGTCAGTTCAACCAACATGACGAAATGGGGAACGATTTTTGTCCAATAGCGTCCACACCATCGATGCGAATGAATAGATCCAATACCGACAAAGAAAAAAAATCCCAACCCGACGATGGTGGACAAATCCTTTAACATGTCGCGGAATTTCTCGTACCCGAGGAGTGAGCGAGGACGGCACTGGAAGACGTAAATAATGATGTAAATTAAAGCGGAGAGGAACGTCACCTGAGTCGCCGGAAGACGTGCAAACGTTGACCGAATTGAGGGACACCCACAGAGCAATGTTCACTTATGTGATGCAGAAGGAGACCTCCCAATTCACTTTGAGTCAAAGAAGTGAGAAGGTGGCGTTGCTGAATCGTGAGCACCCAAAATTTGGTCAGTCAATTCTAATTTTGGATGAAATGACGCCTGAGAAGATCCACCATTTAGAAGCATCAGAGTGCTCTCTAGAGGCAGAACTTTGGCGAGAGTTGGATGGATAAAAGTCTCAGTATTAAATAACCAAATTTGCAGTTTACAGAGTAGTAATATGGCAACTCATGTGTCGATCGACAACCATCTGAACAGTTGTCACTGAAAATAGCCAACTCTCATGAAGGGGTCGAAGATCTTCCACGGGAGTGTCAATTCAATAATCAAATCCCGCGTCAACAAATCTATGGGCAAAACTTCTGAGGTGTTCGATTACTTCAGAGGGAAATGATCGATTGACCATTGTATGCAATCGAAGGACACAAAGGGGTCAACGGTTACCAAAGAGAACCAACTAATTTTACGATGGCCGGCTAGATGAGGATGGATTTTTTCTTTGGGGATGAGTTCACTCGACCAGGAATGCCGGGAGAATCTATAAAAAAATGACGGCTGGGAATTCCAGTGTCAGTGCTTCAGGTTCAATCGTCTGCAACCTCAGTTGAGATGAACATGATCGTGTAGAGTAGGATGAAATGCACGAAGATGACTCTCTATCAGATATGAACAGAAGAATTATGGAAGACTTTGATGACTTTTGTGGCTCAAGCGAAGGAGAGATTCACCAATAAGAAGTTCCCGTCATTGATCTGACTGGTCAAAACAAAATCCACCACTAGAAGGAGATGGAATAAGCACGATAAACTAAAATAACAACTGCTTCTATCACAATTTCAGATCTAGAGAAATACAAGCATGCCTTCTTTCCATGTCCACTTCTCCCCTTCTTTATAGAGGGAGAGTGACAGTTGTGGGATGCCAATTGGGCCCCCTTTTAAGGGGAAAGCCTATTGGGCTTCCCATTAAAAGGGCTCTTTAGGGGAGAAGAAGCCCAACATGGATATCCTCCCCTAAAAGATGGCAACTAACATAATTAAGATAAAACACATGCAGGAGGCCGGTACTCACGCAGGAGGGGCCTCACATCAATCCAAAGACGACAAAAAAGAAAATTACATAAAGACACACGACACGAAGCAAGATGACGATGCCACTTCTCAAACCTGATAATGGAAGTGTGAGTTCTTCACGTCGGCTCGGACTCCGCGAGGTGGTTGGTAATGGGTTAGGGCTCGATCAACTGGATGGTCCTCCATCATCCTCACTGTCCTAGCCAGGGATTTTTTGCACTGTCTTGACCACACAATCATCTCCACGAGCTTCTTACTACATTCGAGCTATGACTCGTTTGTATCCCATAATTATAGGCTCTTAGGTCATAGTCAAAATGGAGTTGTCCATTCACGAGATGTCATTGGTGTATCATGTCAGTGGATCACGTATACAACTGTAACATGGATCAACCTGATTGATGTTTAGGTATAGTACCATTCAGGGATTCATATAGATCAATTCAGTTAATTCTTTCCCCAAAGAGCACACACTATCTTTCCTTAGTGTCGCCACACTAATAGACATAGGATCAGTTATACCTATCATATAAGGAGGATCAGTTAGTGTTATTCTATCCCGATAATTTGAAGTCCATCTCGACTATCGATCGAATAGTTATATTTAGAATACATGTTTAAAGACTAGTAATCATTGTATTACAATCTCATCATAATAACCTAGGTCATTGCACGTAGTCATGGACTTCATTATAAACATCACAATGGAATAATAATAAAAATAATATTTTACTCAATGGACTTAAAAAAACATGGTGGTGTGATTGGCTTGATGGCCACGTAATATCCATCACGTACGAGAGGCCTGGGAATACCACAAGGCTCCCAATGACATAAATGTCATGTTGACCGATGTTCGCGCAAAAATGGTTATTGCAAATGGTGTGTGCCCTTTCGTTGACTCTATCTAAGGGTGTACTGACTGGAGTCCTAACCCTCAGTGCAAGTTCCCTATCTACATTTACCCTAACCCCGGTGGTACTAAAATAAATAAAAGGAGCGCTCAACAGGGTGATTGTGAGCGCACATGCAAGCTAAAGCCTGATTGACTATGACGATGACCGCTGGAGTCTGGCACTGTTGGTAGCATCATTCGCTGGGTTGTGATGGCGGTGTTCAGACTGCCAGAATCAACATGCAGTGGCTAGGGCAGCAGTGAGGCGATGGCTCGTACAACAATGTGAGCAGCAATGTAGTTAGCAACACTGGTGGCGCGCGAGTGGAGGCATTGGCAGGCACTAGATAAACGCAAAACATTATGCTTTGGAATAAATATAAATACCATGTTATTAGAATATATTGATCTATTAGATGAGTTCGGCATGATTCTTCATGTTGCATGGAATGATGATCTAAATCGTATTGAAAAATTTTCTTAAAAGTTTCTTTTGAACAGTAAATATATATTCTCTAATGATGTCATGTTTCTTTCTCCAACGCCAGTATATTATCAATGTCAAGTTTGGACTAATATAAACATCAAACAAAAATCAAATTATATGCTTACTCATATGGGTATTGAACATCTTTTACATCTCTTTTATCCATGAAAACATGTTTCTTTCAAATTCATTTCTCTAGGATCTGCCTTTCCGTGTGCATAATTCACCCCCCAAAAATAATAACGAATTAGTATTTCATTTTATTTCTTCTTTATTTTTCTTTGCTTTGCTTTGTGTTTGGTTGTTTGTGCTTATAGATGTTAAAAGCCTATAAATGTATTGCACACTAGGGGGACACATTACAAATAAATCTAAAAATATGCATGAAGATGAACAAGATTACCCCTCAGTATGCATGCTAAGGATATTTTGATATATTTTTCAATACATTAGAGACCATGCTTATTTTTAAGTTGGGAGGGGGGACTGAAATTCATGTGATATGTTCTAAAAATATATAATTTACATTCATGCACCATTGTTAGTTTTGAGGAATTATTTTTTGTGAAACAAAATAAATGTTGAGAACCACATCTTGATAATTTCATTCCATCCTTGATCCAAAATGAGTGAGTTGATAACTTCAACTCTGTGAATGTATCATATGCTTTCACAATGATACCAACCTTGATTTTAGACAGCATGTATGATAATTGACAAATAGTACTGATTACTAGTATACTAAGTTGGGGGGTTGAAAAATAAAAGGGTGGAAATTCTGTGGATATGAATGATGACAACGAGTGAAAGTAGTATAGGAACACCTCCACCTCATGTAATGGATACCCAAACCTAATTTGAGTGTCCAAATCATTCATGAAATGGAATCATGGGTAGGAAGGGGAATGGTACTTCTTCAAGTCCTGAGCACAAAGTCACTTTTCTTGATCCACCAAAACCTAAATTTAGAACATATATATTTACCCTCTTCACCATTATCCTAGTCTACCAAAAACCATCCCCATAAGCTTTTATTACCTACATGAACCCATCTCTAAACCTTCCCACTATTACTGATGATATGATTTCTCCCAAGTCTGTCTATCTTTCCCTTTGTGATATAATTGTGACATTGTTTTCTTGTTATCCGTCTTTCTTATTTCACTCTTCATCTTATCAATCTTATTCATCTCTCTAATTTTTCTTCATGCTCATTACATTCTCACAGGAATAGATATTTATGGTCACGCAGAAATTATATGGATTTGCTTTTATTCAGCAGTTAATTTTTTGATGTAGCCTTTTGAAAAAAAAATTCTTCTAAAAAAATTTATTCAAAAAAAGATAAAAAGGAAAATAAGAAGAAAAAAGTACCATTGGGGTTTTTGTACTGAAAGTTTATTTTCTCGTGATGAAATCTCCTTCCAAGTCTTGTGACAAATATTTTGATAATTTTCCTTTATCTTTTTTTACCTACCCCCTTTTGTCTAAAATATTGGGAGCAAAGTTATCTAAGCAACATTTCTATCTACACATGTTATCATTCATCTTAGCGTTCCCCTTGCTTTCGAGCCATCCATCCTTTTCTTCTCCCTTTAACTATAGCTACCCCATGTAACCATATCCTGACAACCTCACTTCATGGGCAGCAACTTGATATTTTTTTCTCACCAAGAGGAGAAAAGTATATCATCCCAAACTACTTCAGAATAAATATATCAGATAGTTCTAGCACCCAATAGTGACCTATTCAGAGTGTGTCCATATCCTTGAGAGATGTGAGGGCCACTTATTCGTTGAGAATTGTAAGGTCACTCTTATCTATAACATCATAACTGGAGAAGAGTAGATTCACTCTCTCATCTTAATTAGCTCTTTCCAACATACAAGGGAGTTAACGTACATGTCCTTTACAGGTTTATGTCTAAATTGTTTGCAAAAGTATCATGTGTTAATAATTTATTGATATTTATAACACTTCACTCTCTCTCTCTCTCTCTCTCTCTCTCTCTCTCTCTCTCTCTCTCTCTCTCTCTCTCTCTCTCTCTCTCTCTCTCTCTCTCTCTCTCTCTCTCTCTCTCTCTCTCTCTCTCTCTCTCTCTCTCTCTCTCTCTCTCTCTCTCTCTCTCTCTCTCTCTCTCTCTCTCTCTCTCTCTCTCTCTCTCTCTCTCTCTCTCTCTCTCTTTCTCTCTATATATATATATATATTCAAGGATGATTACATAACTCAAGAAATAATGGACATTTTTTAGGGACGAACAATGATTCAATTTTTTTTTTTAATGGCAAAAAACATAGTGCCGGGTACGGCCTACCCTGCGGTTGTGCCCGTAGACCAATCCATCCGTGCCTTGGACACCACCCCGGGGGATTTTATTTATAAAGTGAAGTGTTTATCAATGTTTATAGGCATGGAGCGAGTATAAATATCCCAATTACACTCGGATCTCACTCGTCCACGCCCATGTGCAGAAAATGAAAAGATACATAAGTGATACCCGGCAGGTGCTCAGAGAAGTGCTCGCGTCGATGTCTCACCGGAGCCCCCATGTTAACAATGATGGAGCAGTATTGGGGTTGTCCTCGCCTCCGAGAATTGGCAATGATGGAGTATGTGGCAAGGATCCATTCGAGGTGGGGGTAGTCCACCCTGCTAGCTTGAGATGGTACGGCTTTGGATTAGGCGGAAGGATGAGTGCTGCCACCCTGAGTGTTCCACGAAATCCATCAATCTCGCGGGCCTGCCGACGAGAGTATGCGACGCGTGCGGAGGGTCAGCAAGCCGAGATGGTCAATGCGGTAGCAGCCCCTAGCTGTCGAAGGGATCGCCTGCCAAGAAAGAAAAAGAGAAGAAGGGGTTCGTGTGTGTACCGCGTGGTTGGCGAGGGCATCTGCTATCTGGTTGCCTTCGCGCAACTGATGACGAACGCTAATTGTGTGAGGTCGGCACCGCATGATGTCCTGCCATACACGGTGTAGTCTCCACTGGGAGCATGTGCTTGCACGGAGCATGTCAACTAACACTTGTGAGTCCAATTCCACAACGATATTATGAAGTTTTTGTTCCTCGCAGAGGAGTAAACCATCACATATCGTCATAGCTTCGACTACTATGTTAGTTTGTACACCATAGAAAGAGGAGAAAGCAAAAAGAATATTCCCTGTATGATCGCGAAGGATGCCACCTCCCCCTGATGGGCCCGGGTTCCCTTTGGACGTACCATCCACATTTAATTTAAGGATGCCAATTGGCGGTGTGAGCCAATAGATAACATGTAGTTGAATGCGGATGGGAGCAAGGGTCGCCGAAATGCCCCAGGACAGAAGAAGTGGCATGCAAGTGGCGAGCTGCAGGCTCGAGGGGTAATGAGTTGATGGGTACGTCTTAGCCACATCTTGACCCGACGCATGATATCCACTGCTCGTATGGGTGTACCTGCAAAAAGAGAAGAATTTTGCCCCTTCCATATCTCCCATAATAAGTAAGCTATGGTGATGTGTAGGATGAGGCTCCATTTGGAGCATGTTGGCGAGAGTAATAGCTTGCAAAAACACTCTAATGGGGTCAGTGGACTATGAGAGAGCGGACGCCAAAGGTGTGTAATTTGGCGCCAACAGTCTAATGCTGTCTCAATATGGAAGAAAAGATGTTCCATAGTTTCAATATGGGGGGATGCTGGACAGCAATGACAACGGGAACTGATAGAATGACCAAGACGGATCAGTCGATCATCAGTCGGAAGGCCACGATGTAGAAGTCTCTAGAGGAAAAAGGAGACACGAGTAAGGATCACTGGATGCTAGATGCGGTGTCCCCAGTGCTGGATGGGGGCTTTCTCACGAAAATGCTCCCATGAAGAACTGCATGAGTACGCTTCATCGAGTGTGAGCGTCCAAATGGCGCAATCAGGATTGGACCCGATTGGAGTACTCGAGACCTGGGATAACGTGGGGGGGGAGGTCATGCTGCTCCCATAAGTGTTGCATGTTGCCCATAAGCAGTTGGGCCACTGTGAGCCGCACTCTATGAGGTATAAAGTGGGGATGGCTAGCGAAGGGCTCATCAGCATGCCAAGTATCAAACCACATGCTTATCTCACCTCGGCTAATATGTCAGCGCGCGACCTTGGTGATCTCAAGCTAGTGTCGCTGCCATGTCTGCCATGTCGCGTGACCTTGGCGACCTCGGCTAACAATGATTCAATTGGGCTGTATTTGATTGCATCAAATTAGATCTATAAAATTATCCTTTAATACTTATTTTTTGCCACATATTTTTAGATTTTCTCTAGCATTATTCACCATTTAAGGATTAAGAGAGAAAGTTATGCTTTACTTTCCTGATTTCTATTTTTTATCTTTTATTGATTATTAAGACTGACCCTAATTGACTCTTTAGAGTCAAATGGATTTCTCACATCTTCTTGGAGTTTTATTTGAAAAGCAGGACTTAGGTAAATACAAAGGTAAATTTGAGATTCAAATGGGAGGAAGGTAGAAACCTACGACATCTAATAATAGATAGTAAGAGGAGGCCCAATACACAAGAAGACATTCTAGGAGCCAACTCAAACCTCCTTATAGACCGGGTCAACTAATGGCAAGAATTGTGGAACTAGCCCACAAATTGAATTTTTTTGAAAGGTCTATTTCCGAATCTGAGAAGTAGGGCAGGTGGTTCCAGTTTGGAGATAAAGAAATCCTATCCCTCTAAGCCCTTGGAATTAAATCCAATGGCTGGGAGAATTAAGGCACTTCTATTTATTTTCTTCTCTCCTTTCTTTGTATCTCATCTTGGATTTCTGCTCTCAACTTATTGTTAGAGGCCTAGTGCATCATATTTCTTTGATACATTATTTTTCTACTAGATAGTGGGAGATAGAGTTTAAGGTTGATAAAGATTTTTGGAGAAATAACACCACTTCTCTCTTGAGGAAAGTGATAACAATCTTCGTGTGATCTACTGAATGTTTGATTTAAATTTTCTTGCATTTTTCTCTATTTAAATATTCTAGTGGATATCCTACACTTCAAGCTTTCCAACACATAAAAAAACATTGAAAAATTCCTCCTACAAAAATTTTGCAATGTTTTCAGTCGATTACCCGCTCGGCGGAGCTCCGCCACCCACAAACTGAGGCCAAGGGCTTTCTTCAAAGTTAAATCTTATTTATTGTCCAAAAAATTCTCAAAAATTTTCAATAAAATCACATTAGATTATTATAAATTACCTAAAACAAAATAAATATGTATTTCATTAAATTAAAATAGTTTATTAGTTTTCATTCCTATTAACAAAATATTTAAAATCCAGAAAAAAATTCAAAATTGCATGCAAGAATTATTTTAAAACATATTTGAAAAAGACATTTACTCTCTCATTGCATGCTCCTTGTAGATTCGACCCTTACTCACCCTATTCTAAGAAAAATTTTATAAATATCATTGCATAAATCAGAGCCTAAAAATGATTTATATAACCTAAATTCTTGTTGATCAGTTATCGTCAACTTCAGACCTCAGTTGATTGTCATCATCATCGTCCAGGCTGTCACTTAATTATCTTTTCTTATATCCTTCTCTCAAAGATCTCTCTTCAGATGACGGCCTTGTCACCACCGCAAACCAAAAAAATCAAGAGAAAATGAAAAAGATAAAGGAGGATCATCCCCAATTTAAATTTCAATGTTCAAATTCAGAGATGGTATTCCTAGTAGAAAAATTCAGTCAACGGCTATGATTAAGTCATGACCCGCTTTAGTTCTGGTGGTCCTCTCCCAATCAGTACCTTCCCCGTCAGTTCTGGTGGTCCTATTTCCAGTTGGCGATGCATCATTGGTCCGCATAAGGCTCTATCGCTGATTTCTCACCTATAGAAAAGGAAAAGATATTATAATGCACAAAAGAAATTGGGTCGTTCGATTTTCTTAGAAACAATCAACGACCTGTCCCCCCGCTTAGTTAAATCTTTTAATATTTGACCTGGCATGGCCCGCATTCTTCTAAAACTTCATGTTATTGCAATCCTGCATTGAAAGATTTAAAACTCATCACTCGGATATAATTGTCAAAAAAATATAACATTTGAATTTAAAATAAAGAAAGAAAGGAAAGGAAAGGACCTCCTATGTGTGTGTGCATTGGTGTTGATGTTGTGTCCCTTCGTCTGTGGCTCTGGTCTGCTCTTTTTGTCTATGGTTGCAGGTTTGGCCGTAGGGTACTACCTTAGCACCCGCGGCCATGGTTACGCCTAGAGTACTATCTGGCCGATCTTTCTAAGGCACAACCCACCTTTCTTTTGTTCTCTTTCTTTTCCTTTAGTAATCATTATTTATATTTTTTTCTTAGTATCTTCAGGTTGTAGTCATAAAAATAGAAAAGTTTATATAATATATGAACTGAAGCATGGAATGGAATTTATTCATCTCATATCAAGAAACATATATATATACTAATTCCATCTTGTAAACACCATATTACCTCAAAATGATGAAATACATGCATGAATTTGAATATGTCAATAGGATGACATGTGTCAGCGACAATGATGGTGTGGGCAAAGCAGGCTGCGACAAGGCGACACCATGGTGGTGGTGCAGTCACTGGCGTGGTGGCACTAGCAACTCATGGTTGGGGTGCAATCAGTGGCGCGGGCGATGGGCAGGGCAGCGCATAGTGGTGGCGAGGAGGGCAGGTCGGCATGGCTATCAGCACTATCAGCAGCAAGGCAACACGTGATCGGTGGTGCAGTCAGCGTGATAGCGTCAGCATGGTCAGGGTGGGGATGGCATGGCTGGTGGCACAAGCAGTGCAGACGATGGGAGGGTGGTGTGCAGTGACGGTGAGGGCAGCACGGGTCAAGCGGCGACAGCAAGGAACAAGGCAAGACGACGGCGATGGCATTAGGGTGTGTTGAAAATGTAGCAAACAAGGAGGATGGCAAAAAGGGAAAAATAGTTAAAATAAATAAAATAACACATATTTTAAAATAAAATTTTCCTTCTCTCATTTTTAGTCTGTACTCTCCCCCTCCTTTCATACCGGGTCACATGCCTCCCTAGGAAAAGGAAACATGCCCACATGACGGGTACTATGGGCCCTCTAAAAGGGAGAAAAGCCCATACATAGGACTATACATTGGCCCGAACTCACATAATACACACATATTGGCCCATTTAGAAGGCCACAAATGGAAAAGAAGTCCCAAAAATATGAGTGAAGATAATGTCTACCTCTGGGGGCCCATTGACTAGGCCTAATACTTGAAGGTCGGGTCTTTCACTTCAGCCCATGCTCCTCCAGCTGGTTGAGACTAGTGTTCGGTGCTAGATGTTCCCATCATAGAGGGTCACATGCAAATGGTCTTTTGGATGTCAGAAGGTATACTTAAGTTTGGGGTTTTTAAGGAAAATACCCACTTAATAAAAATAGATGGAGGTCTTGAACAAATTCTCCCAGGCCAGAATTGATTAGGGGCCTTCTGCGTCTTCTTTCTTCTCCCCATAGCTCCTCTCCATTATCGATACAACCGGTATGGCACAATGATGACGACGGAGGTTGAATGGAACTTGTCAAGGTACAAGAGGAGATTCGATGTGTCGAGGATCGCGTGGATACCTCTGGAGGTTGCACACATGAGCAGCTCGACGTGACTCATTCGAGGATTTAAGGAATCATAGATGTGGTCCATGCCCAAGTGATTCATTTCATGGTTTTAATGATGTTGTTACAATTTTGTTAATCTTTCGCTGCAAATCATTTTGAGTTTTTCATCCAGATCGAGGTACTAGAACCAACAATAAGAGAGACCAAATTACTTAAACATAAGTTGTGTTTCTTCAAATAATACTTAAAACCTAGGAAGATTCTCTTATTTTTTATATGCCCCAATTTTAGTTTTGGATGGTGAAGGGAACCCAGCCATTTCATCTTGTATTCATTGTTTGTTATGAGATTCCCACCAAATTTAGTCATATTTAGGCCTCTCCCTACATCCGCAATGAATTTGGGCTTGGTCCAAATTTTATAGTCCATATAACAATCCTCTTAATCTCATTTTATGCAAATCTTCATTCATTTATGCTCCATAAAAATACCTACAATAATCCCCTTCACACGTGCATTGAACCTTAAAATATCTTCAAATATTTTCCATTTGGCTTCAGTGACCATGCAGGTCAATAAAAAATTGAGTAAAATAAGCAAATATAAGAATGTTAAGACAAGTATTTGATAATATAATTCATGAAATCTCATGAAATAATATTATCGAGTGTGTATGTTTCATATAATTTTACTAATGTATGTATCACACAATACTTAAATATATCTATATTGGCATGTTATCTTGAGTGAACTTGGAAGCTTGCGATTTTAAGGATGTTTGCAATTCAGTTGTGATTTCTATGAATTTGGTTGCTAGCTGTGGCTGGGATTTAGGCATATTTCATTAGTTGGATGCCCATGTCATTATGACAAGGGCTATGACATGTGGATGTGGCCCAGGAATTTCTCCGTAAAAATCACGATCTTGTGTGTTTTTTCTAGAAGGTTTAATTCAAAATAATATTGTTATTTATTGATGGTAAATAAATCTATCATTTCCATCATTTAATAATGAAGTGAAATCATAATATATATTCACCTACAACCTTGGTCATGTAACATTATGGAAAAACCACACATATTTTGGTTAATTAAAAGAAGGCTCATTAGTGAAATAAATGTATTTAGGTAAAGATGCAATACATGTAAGTGCAGAGTAAACCTGGTATCATAGAGGTGAGATAACAAGAAGGACCTTGAAGGAACGAATAAGCTGATCAGCTCAATAGGTAGTTAGCCAGTCTTAGAGATAGATTCACTGTTTAAATATATCATATTTATATCCTCAAATCCATGAAATAATGCCAAACAATGAAACTTGAAAGAGGAAAAATGGCACAGCAATAAAAGGGAGACCACCTGTCAATGGAACTGAGAGTCAGATCTTGAGGGCATGAGTGTAATTCAAAATCCCTCATTTTCTTTCATTAGCTTAGTCAAGCATATCACAAAAGAAAAATTATTCTCCCTTTGGGACCAAATAGATAAATAATGAAATCAAAATTGCAGTTATTAACAAACATAAAAACTCTACAGATCCTTCAGGCCGTCTGCAACTGCCTCGAGATCCGATCTGCTGCCGAAACTCTGAAACTCTTAAACCCCAAGTGCTCTTTGTTTAGCACAACGGCAGACACTTAATATCTTAACAAACATAAAAACCCACATCAAAAATGGCACAACTTGAATCTTATTAACACCAACCCACATAACTCAGCTTTTCTTTCGTACTTATTCCTCCCACAACTTGAATCTTAACAATGACAACTCAGCTCTTCTTCCTCCCACAACTTGAATCTTAACAATACAAACCCATATAACAACTAGGCTCTTCTTCCTTCCACAACTTGAATCTTAACAATACCAACCCATACAACAACTCAGCCCTTCTTCCTCCCACAACTTGAAACTTAACAATAGAAAACCCATATCAAACTCAGCTCTTCTTCCTCCCACAACTTGAATCTTAACAATACCAAACCCATATCAGAACTCAGCTCTTCTTCATCCCACACCATGAATCTTAACAATAAAAAACCCATATCAGAACTCAGAACTTGAATACAATACCAACCCACGTAACAACTCAGCTCTTCTCTCCTACTTATTCTTCCCACAACTTGAATCTTAACAATACCAAACCCATATCAGAATTCAGCTCTTCTTCCTCCCACAACTTCAATCTAAACAGTACAAAACCCATATCCTCCGACAACTTGAACCTAAACAATACAAAACCCAGATCAGAACTCAGCTCTTCTTCCTCCCACAACTTGAATCTTAACAGTACAAAACCCACATCCTCCGACAACTTGAATCTAAACAATACAAAACCCAGATCAGAACTCAGCTCTTCTTCCTCCCACAACATAAAACCTAAACTACACCAACCCATATCAGAACTCAGCTCTTCTTCCCTTCTTCCTCCTCCCACAACTTGGGCCAGTTCCTGGCAGCTTCATCCCAGCCAAGCAGAGACCCCTCTCTCTCCGGCTCCCAGCTAGTGGACAGCGTCCCATACGCTATCCCCAGCGCCGAAGTACCAAACGAAAGCAGAGTACTTGCAAAGGGCACCCAAACCGGCACGTCCCAAACGCCGCTATCCTTGAGAGAATTCATCACATAGAGCAACCCAACGCCGCTGCCCATCGGCAGCCCAACTGCTACAATTATCCGCTTCACCATCCTGTCAAATACAACCTGAGGAATCTCGTCATCTTCTTCATCAGCTCTTCGCTTTCCTCTGCCTTCTTCTTCACCTCGGCGGCCCTTCCCTGCTGCAAGTATTCTACTTGTTCTTGCTCTTGTTCTTCCGGTTTGCTGGGGAGATACCCTTCTTCTCCATGGCGGTGAAGTCGTGTTCATGATTGATGATGGGGAGGTGAGCGGTTGAAAACTTGGCAGGGATGCGGCCATGGTGGATTATTTGGAAGATCTTCCTGCTCGGCCTGCTTTCAGGGTCTGAAAGAGGATAATCTTATCTTATCTGGAGAGATTTTCATGCAGAATAACCCAGATTTTTCCTTTTTTGTGCAGCAGGTGTATGGATGTCTAGGGTGAGGAAGTGCTCCATTTGATGTTTCATTTCCCAAGTTTTTAAAGATATCCTTGGTACTCAGGTGTGATGAAAATTTGCTTTCCTTCATTAGTATTTCAGTATTGGCATGTCATTGCCATCATCTTAGATTACTATTTCAGTATTTTAAACAATTTTATTACTTGTAAATTTCACCTTATTAATTCATGTCTAATTAAAAGATCAAACATGGAGATTACCTGAGTTTGTTTTCTACATTATTATGTACTAACCATGGCTAACCTTAGTGACATATCACAACTTGTGATCAGAAAGAAAGGATCCATACATTATCCCAGATACATCATTTGATTTGGGAAAAACGATTCACTTAGATATCTTCATATCATGAAAAAAGAGGGTTATATATTTGATCTAAATATTTGGCCTCCACCCATATTTTTTAAGATAACAACTAGATGTATTTTGTATAAATATATTATATTCAAATAGAAAATAAATAAGGTTCTAGACATATTTTTAATGTACACATTGTATTCTCATGTAGTCATGGTTATCCAAGTATGATAGATGATAAGATAAAGATATGAGTGACAGAAAATTATAAGTTTATATATTCATCATAAAAATATATGTGAATTTTTTTGGCTTTATACTTGGGAAAAGACCATCAAATAGCATCAAAAATTTTTGAATGCAAATAAATCGCATCTTAAAATTTGCTGAGCGTGTGTTAGGGTAAGATGTGTGTATTTTCTTGGTATTTTTAATGGTTTGGGAACAAAAGACAGCACCATCCCTATGATACTAGGTGAACGATATCCTAGCATGCTAAGTGATGTACCTTAGGCTTCAGTTACCGACCTTTTTGACGTAGGGTCTATATTTATTCTATCTTCTCACATCTGTGTCTACCCTATAATAATCTGAATAATTATCGGGGTCTTCTATTAAATGTTAACAAGTTTTGAATTTAAATATGTAATATAGAGATATTATTATAACTTGACTATCCTTTGAAGGAATATATTAGAAAGCTTGAGCTAATAAGTATTAAGCTAAAAAGATGATGTCTAGAAGGATCGAGGTGTGTGAAATTTATTTCAAATAAATTTTATAGTTTATTTTTTATGAAATTTCGTGTCCAAAGGGATCAAAAACTTCCCAAACTCGTTCTATTATGGGATTTTTCATGTCTACTTACCAGAAGCCTATTCTTCTGATGATTTCTGTTTTAAAAAAAATATGGATGGACCAATTTTAAAAGACAACTACGTTTAAAAGACATAAATATCTGAATCGGGAATTTGGAGTTCCATACTTATCTATCAATTTTAGCATTAAAAACTCGCTTACCCCCATTTTGGAACTTAAAAATTTTTGGGAGACATCGCCCATGGTGGACTCACTTTTTCAATCATCATACATGGTAACATAATTTTGACACTAATATGTCATCAGATGATGAATTTCAAAACATATATTTTCACACTCATGAATTTCTCTAGCTTTTTAATCATTTATGTTGTGGACCATTTATTATGAATTTAGTTCTATACATCCATATTTGTTTGAGGATTTCTCCTTACAATTTCATCATTTTGTATAAATAGCTACTATTACTTTTCATTGGTTTGTTGAGTGAACATCAATTTAATACTAATAATTATTTAGTTTTATGCTTAGTTTCATAAACAATACTAAATTATGCACATATATTAGTCATCTATATGGATTATTTAAATCATGAATTATTTACTAAGGGCTACTTTATGTGTTTATTTATTAATTATTATGATATTTTAATCAAACTTTAATTCATGGATGCAAATTGGAGAAGAAAGAGAGTGAAATTCATGTTGAGTTAGAATTGACGGCCCTGTACTCAAGGATGATGAGAACAAACCCAATTTAGTCCTCTTAGGAGACCATGTCAAAGGAAAACAAATTTTTAGGAAATAAATCCATAATTTGGCTTCGGAAGTGGTGTTCCTACTGAATTATGGATGAGAACATGTATCAGGGTTGAATTCAAGACATATCAGCCCTCTATATCCAAGGAATGAGATTGAAGGACTTCAAACATCTGGATTCTTCAATTTAAACTTATATTTATCTTATATGTATCCATTTTTGAGATTTGTGCCCGCACAAGGATTGAAAGATTGAAACAGCATTATCATTAAGGTTCATTCATATTCCCCAAGGATGTAGAGTAGAAATATCAGGATGTGTGAGTTAAAGGGAAAAGCATTAAAGCATCCTTAGTCAGGAGTGACAATGCTGTATGTAGTTTCTCCTTCTTGATTACTTTTTTCTCGCATCCTCTTTAATAAGTCTTGAAAGATAATAGGGACCTATATCTTTCTACTAATACAAAATCAATAAAAAAAAATTGGCATGCAGTGAAAGTTATAAGTAACTTAATATGACGCAGGCCACCAAACAACCAACCCACCGCAGTATGTAAAATCCACAACAGCACATGTAGACCTTTGTGTAAAATCAGTTATTTCTGTTATTTGACCCAGTTGAATGGGCTCCACTGTGTCAAATTGATCAAAATGTCTCAAGCCAAAATATCTGTTTGAAAATTTAAAATTTGGGGAGCTAGAACCTATTTTCATGGATCTATTTCTAGCTGATGGATCAGTGTGACAACCGCTTTGAAGAATAAATGGACTGTTAGTTAGAATTGGAAATTACACATTTATTTTTTACATTGTTGTGCAGAGATGAATGTTACCTGAAATATTAGACATTCAACTGTTATTTTGGGTCACCTTTTCATAGCTATAACAAATGCAGATTACAGTTGGGGAAAATGTAATATGGATTTTACAGTCGGAATGAGAGAGTGGAGTTCATGATTGCTAAGCTCATGAAATATCCAATGTAAATTCATGATGAAGTTAGCGTATGAGAGTTTTATGGGATGGATGAAGATGAATCAAAGGGATATCTTCTTAGGATTCAAGATTTGAATCACAAAAAACGGTAACCTAGTTCCCCGAGACTCCATGAATACCCTCTTGAGAAAATCCTAAAATCCAACTATTTTATTTCTAGAATATACATTTTAATTACTCTCTTCTTTTATCATATCTTCATATTTGACCCCTGAACCATAAATGTGATACCTACATGTTTTAAGAGGTCATAAGTTAGCCATAGGTTGGACCATTGACTATATTAAAGTATTTCCTTAACACGTATGTGCGTATTGAATTTTTGTTGAAGAAGGATATAAACCATTTAAGGCGAGCCAATGTAGTTTAAATATTCACATGATCCTGTCTTACAAAATAGATCCTTAAATGGTTGGATGTTAGGTTTCATTATGATATTTCTAATAGTTCATGGTCAGTCCTATTCATGTGATACCAAAGAAATATGTTAATACTGTAAAAATAAACAAAAAATTTATAAATATTAGCCACCTATTGGAATTTTTGAGTATATAATAGAAAATTAAATCAGTGGTAATAAATACGATTCTTAATTACATTTATTGATCATATTTTGGAAAAAAAATCATGGAAATTTTAGATTCATCTTGATGGTTATGCAGGTTATAGTATAATTAAGATTCATAATGCTGATAGACAGAAAATTACCTTTATCTGCACTGTAGGAAACTTTGCTTTTAGAAGAATACCTTTTGGACTATGTAATTTTCGTGCCATCTTTGAAAGATACATGAATCCCATTTTTTCAGTCTCTGTAAGTGATTCTCTTGAGATTTTCCTGGATTTTCCTTCAGTTTTTGTAACCTTTTTTGTTAATTTCCTAACCTGCCTAACCAAAGAGTTCCAAATTTGGATTGAAAATATTATAGTACTAAGTTGTGATGAAAATTATTTCATTATGCAGGTAGGCATAGTCTTGGGGCATCGGTAAGAAAACAGCAGCTGGAGATAAACAAGGAGAAGATCAAAGCAATAAAGGCACTACCTCTTCCATCATCCACGGTAACATAAATTTGATACTAATAGCTCGTCGGATATTAAAGTTCAAAAAATGTTTTTCTCATGCATGAATTTTCTATAATATTTTTCTTAAAACATTTTTTCACTTAGTTTATGCATTATTATTATTTGTGATACCTTATCTTTCTTCTTAAAGTCTCTCTAATTGATCATCAGACTTCCACTCATTTTGTATTAATCTTCATTGAGTTATTAACCATTATCCAAATATTAAAAACACTTTGGATTAACAGGTTTCTTTCATGAAAGTGAAACTCTTAAAAATATTGGACTTTACTAAACCTATATCATTCATAGGACATTCTTTTTTATACATTATTATGCATCTTATGTTATTTAAAACCATTGTTCTTTGGAAACTAAGACGATTTATGTCTTATACAATAGTCCTAAGATCTTTGATTAAAAAATCTGTGACAATGACTATTATGATTTGAGTGGGCACCAAAACGATATTTTTTTTATTAATGCCGATGGTCTAGAATTCTAATTGCTACTTTCCTTATAACATTCCATTAAGTTATCCAATATGTTCAATATTGCAAGAAAAAAATGATATTGATTTTATATATTCATTATAAAATATAAAATATAATAGCATGCATTCAGATTTTTTAATCGAAGAACATAGGACTCTTATATGAGACATAAATCATTTTAAATCTAAGAGAGAGAAAGAGAGCAGGTAGGCCCAAAAATTTCCATATTAGTAAACCTATACTTATTACTTCTTTGATTCATCAGCGGCAAGCCAAAAGATTAGCCCCTCGTCCATAACTTCTCTATTCTCTAATTGAATAAAAATTAGAGAGAGAGAGAGAGGTAGACAGATAGGCAGAGAGAGAACATGGGGGCCTAGATATTCCATGTGGTGACGACATGTAAATTAATGTTTATAGATAGACAGATATATTGTAGACATTTATAGAGAAGAGAGGGAGAGACCAAGAGAGAGAGTGAGAGAGGAAGAGAGAGATTGAGAGAGAGAGAAAGAGAGGAAGAAAGAGAGAGAGAAAGACAGATAGGCAGAGAGAGAACATGTGGGCCCAGATATTCCATGTGGTGACGACATGTAAATTAATGTTTATAGATAGACAGATATATTGCAGACATTTATAGAGAAGAGAGTGAGGGAGAGGCCAAGAGAGAGAGAGAGGAAGAGAGAGAGAGAGAGAGAGAGAGAAAGACAGATAGGCAGAGAGAGAGAGAGAGAGCAAGAGGGAGAGGGAGAGAGAAAGAGAGAGAGAGGGAGAGGAAGAGAGACCGAGAGAGAGATCAAACGAGAGACCAAGAGAGAGAGGAAGAGACAGACCAAGTGAGAGAGAGAGAGAGGGAGAGAGAGAGAGCAAGAGAGAGAGAGAGGGAGAGAGGAAGAGAGAGACCAAGAGAGAGAGGGGGGGCGAGAGAGATTGAGAGAAGAAGAAGAAGAGAGAGAGAGAGTGAGGGAGAGAACAAGAGAAATAGAAGGAGAGAAATACCAAAAGAGAGAGAGGGGGAAAGAAAGGGAGAGGGAGAGAAAGTGAGGAAGAGAGAGAGGGGAAGAGAGAGAGAGAGAGAGCAAGAGAGAGGGAGAGATGAACAGAGAGACCAAAAGAGAGAGAGAGAGAGAGCAAGAGAGAGAGTGAGAGATGAATAGAGAGACCAAGAGAGAGAGGGAGAGATGAATAGAGAGACCAAAAGAAAGAGAGAGGCCAAAAGAAAGAGAGAGGCCAAGACAAAGAAGGAGAGAGAGAGAGAGAGCATGAGAGAGAGTGGGGGAGAGAAGAGAGAGAAAGAAGAGGAGAAACCAAAAGAGAGAGGGGGAGAGAAAGCGAGAGGGAGAGTGAGGAAGAGAAAGTCCAAGAGAGAAAGAGAGGGAAGAAAGAATGAGAGAGAAAGAGAGAGAGAGAGAGAGTGAGGTCGAGAGAGAGAGGGAAGGAGACTAAGTCATTAATAGGCATCAGGGATCAGATCGTATCGGATCGTTCGAATCTTGATCTACAGATTCGAATGAACACAAGCCGATTCGAACGATTTGTTCGAATCTTTCGATCGAACAAACCCTTTGTTCGTGTTCGATGGAAAGTTTCGAACGAACAAATTGGGTTGTTCGTGTTCGATTGCCATTTGTTCTACCTTGTTCGAACAAGTTCGAACAATTTCGAACAAATGGCCATCGGCGCCAGCAACACTCTCTGGCCGGCGCTGGCGGCCGCTGGCCGGCGCTGGCGGCGCTGGCGGCACTGGCGGCTGGCGCTGGCAGCCGCTTGCCGGCGCTGGCGGCCGCTGGCCTGCGCTGGCGGCCGCTGGCCGACGCTGGCCGGCGTTGGCAGCCGCTGGCGGCGGCTGGATGGTCACTGGCTGGCCCTGGGCGCAGCTGGCCGCCACTGGCGCCATCGGATTCGAACATTCGATTCGATCCGATTCGAACAACGTGTTCGAATCGGATCTTATTCGAACATTCGATTCGATCCAAGTTGAACAACATGTTCGAATCTGATCTTATTCGAACATTCGATCCGAACAGCCACCTTGTTCGAACAATCCGATCCGAACAGATGCTCAGATCGGGTTCGGATCGGATTTGAACGGGGCAGATCGGTGTTTGGATTCAATCGTTCGAATGCCCGATCCGATCGAACATTCGAACGATCTGTCCGAATCCCCGAAGCCTAGTCATTAATGGACCAAGGGAGAGAAGGGGAGGGGAAAACCACAGAGAGAGTAAGAGAGAAAGGGAAACCAAGAGATAAGAGAGAGAGAGAGCAGAAGAGAAAGAGAACACCTTGAACCAGACGTCCCATCTAGGTCAATCACATACCTTTTACTTTTTTGGCTCGTCAAAGAAAAGCCCAGAGACTAACCCCTTATCTAGAACTTCACTGTTCTCAAAGGGGGTCTCAAGACAATAGAGGAAGAGAGAAACAGATAAATATATATAGCCTGTGGCCCCAGACATTCCCTTCTGGCCATTACCTTTACCTCAGGCACATCTCTCTCTCTCTCTCATTATATATATATATATATAGAGAGAGAGAGAGAGATAGACGAAGAGAGGAAAGAGAAGAGAGAGAGATGGAAATAGAGGCCAGACATTCCATCTGGATTCAACATTTACCTTTTGATTTCTTTGACTTGCCAGAGGAAAGCACAGAGGCTATTCTCAAACTGGATTAGAGGAGACATAGAGAGAGAGAGAGAGGGAGCCCTGGAAATACCCCCTTGTCTTGAACCCTGTAGAGAGAGACAGGGGAGACCAAGAGAGAGACAGAGAGAGAGATAGGGAGACCAAGAGAGATAGAGATAGGGAGATCAGGAGAGAGATATAGGAAGACCAAGAGAGACAGACATAGAGAGACCAGGAGAGAGAGAGAGAGAGAGAGAGACATAAGGAGACCAAGAGAGATAGACATAGAGAACAAGAGAGAGAGATAGGGAGACCAAGAGAGATAGAGAGAGACCTGGAGAGAGAGACATAAGGAGGCGAAGAGAGATAGACAGAGAGAGATAGGGAGACCAAGAGAGATAGAGAGAGACCTGGAGAGAGACATAAGGAGGCGAAGAGAGATAGACAGAGAGAGATAGGGAGACCAAGAGAGATAGAGAGAGAGATAGGGAGACCATGAGAGATAGAGAGAGAGAGACCAGGAGAGAGAGAAAGAGATAGGGAGACCAAGAGAGACGGAGAGAGATAGACCTGGAGAGAGAGATAGGGAGACCGAGAGGGAGAGAGAGATATGGAGACCAAGAGAGATAGGGACCAAGAGAGAGAGAGACCAGGAGATAGATAGGGAGACCAAGAGAGAGACAGAGACCAGGGGAGAGAGAGAGAGAGAGAGAGGGAGACCAAGAGAGATAGAGGGAGCGAGACCTGGAGAGAGAGATAGGGAGACCAAGAGATCAGGAGAGAGAGAGAGAGATAGGGAGACCAGGAGATACATATGTAGAGAGAGAGTGATAGGGAGATGAGGAGATACATATGTATAAAGAGAGAGAGACCAGGAGAGTTAAAGAGGGAGAGGGAGACAAGGATATACATATGTATGGAGTGAGAGAGGGAGAGAGAGAATGAAAAAGGGAGACCAGGAAAGATAGAGATAGATGGGGAGAGAGAGAGAGAGAGAGACAGGAAGACCAGGAGAGAGAGATAGATGGATACATATATATAGATATAGAGAGATAGATAGAAAGCGACAGATGAGAGAGAGAGCGAGAGAGAGAGTGAGGGAGACAGAAAGACGAGAAAGCAAGAAAGAGAGCGAGGTGAGAGAGAGAGAAAAAAGAGGGAGACCAGGTGAATTCAGATTTCTGACAAATCACACCCCCTACCTTTGACCCGTTATACAAAAGCCTGCAAATGTCCTTTTCCGAAACTTTCTTTACAAGAAAAGCCTACAAAGCCTACATATATCACACCTGCCCTTCTACATCGTTTCGATACACGTCGATGCTCATCCTGACATAATCCCTGCCGTCCATCAAACCTCTCCAGCCAATCGCAGTCGTCAGATCTAACCTCGGGCTCAAATCTCGAGACTGATTGTTCCCACCACGCAAGCCATAACCGATTTTCAAATCAAGGACATCCGACCGTCGATTCAGTGGACTAACTCCCCTATGCATAATCTCAACCGTCCATTAAACGTCTCCAGCCAATCGCAGCCGTCGGATCTAACCTAGGACTCAAATCTCGAGACTGATTATTCCCGCCACGCGATCCATAACTGATTTTCAAATCAACAACATCCGACCGTCGATTCGGTAGACCCTCGGTGGACCCACGGCTATAAATACCGCGTCGTCCTCTTCCTCCGGCGATTTCTGCAGACTGCAACAGCAGCTTTTGTCTGCCTGCAGAAGGAGCTGCAGACGTTACGTCAATTACTCCATGGACCAGTCCACGTCGCGCCTCTGCCGCTGCAGAAATCCTCTCAGAAGGCGAAGGTCCTCCCTCTTTCTGTCTCTTTTTCAGTATTTTATCGCTCCAGGTTGCAAGAACGGCGCCGGATCTTCTCTATTTACGGTTCTGCGATCCTCTGCCATGAAGAAATCATTGTTCTGGCGGTTGCAGGACCTGCGATCTAGGTTTTGAAGTTTTCAATGTGGATCGGGATCGAAGGCGAGTCGATTATCTCAGTCTGCCTGCGATTTAGGGTTTAGATCTGCGTCGGACGAGCGTTAACCAGGTCGGTGCATGCGATCTAAGCCTTTCCTTCTGGTGTTCTCCGCCGCTCCTGATTCATTGTCTCCGCTTCCCATTTTTAACCAGATGATCGAGTATTAATCAAGATTTTTGTGGAATCGGCATGGAAGGAGGGTAGTTGACTGTGTCGATCCGTCTGCGATCTGGGGCTTTATTCCTGTTGTGACTGTTTCCGCTTCCGATTTATGAACTGATCGATCGAGATTGAAGTTTTTTATCAGAGTTCGAGGATCGCAGAATCGGGAGATGATGGAAGGAAGGAGGCATTCCGTGGATGTTCCTCTAGCGAAGACGTTGGCGGCAATGAGGAGAGTTCGGTCTCTGCGTGATCCAGAGACGAGCTCCATGGACACGTACTCCATGCACATGGAAAACGTAAGCTGGGAAACTAACTCCGCCTGCGATCCAATCTTAAAGCTGGGCGATCACCGCAGTGAAGCGGAAACGGAATTCCGAGAGTACAACTTCAGATCAAGCAGCAAGATTCAGCAGCGGCCGTACTTGTCCCCAATCAACAGCAACGTTCCTTGCACTCCGGCCATGGATTCAGGCCAGAGACGCTGCGGCCTGACTGATTGCTGGTCGAGAACTCCAAGGAATCGAGACTGGGGCGGTTCGTCAGACGAGGAAGAGGTATCTCATCCTCTGCTGGAAGAGGAAGTCGAGGGCAATTCGTGCCCAGAAAATCCGAGAAGCCTGAATCAGAAGTATAGGCCAAGAACATTCGATGAACTTGTTGGGCAGCCTGTTCTTGTTCAGTCACTCAGAAATGCCATCTCCAAGAGAAAGATCTGGCCATTTTACCTGTTTCATGGGCCTCACGGGACCGGAAAAACTTCAGCAGCCAAGATCTTTGCTTCTGGGTTGAACTGTTCTTCCCTTGATGAGAAACTCAGCAGAGACATTACTGTACTGGACCCTTCTCGGATCAATTCCAAGGAGAGTCTGAGGACTTGCATCAGAAAAGCTCTTCGTAGCCCAATCTCCTCCAATTACCGCGTTTTCATCATCGACGACTGCGAGAATCTAAGTGCGGGAGCGTGGACTGCCATCTTGAATGCCCCCCCTGAGCTCCATAAACGAGTGATTTTCATCTTGGTTACCTCTGATCTCGAGAAGCTTCCCAGAGATTCTCTCTCTAGCTGCCAGAAATACCAGTTTCAGAAAATCAAAGAGCCGGACATTGTTCAGAGATTGAAGAAGATTTGCCGGACGGAGGGAATTGACTATGAAGATGATGCTCTGGCCTTCATCGCTGGGAGATCAGGTGGGTCCCTGCGCGAAGCCGAGACGACGCTCGAGCAGATTAGCCTGCTGGGGAAGAAGGTCACCCTTTCCCTGGCACAAGAACTCGTAAGCGACATTAAACTACTATAGTAAACCACTAAAGCTTCAAAATTTTGAAAAAAAAATCCAACTTTTTCTCTGGGGGTTTGCAAATTTTGCAGTCAGGTGTTGTCTCTGAGCCGGAGTTGCTGGATTTACTTGATGTTGCTCTCTCTTCTGATGCGCCCAACACGGTTAGGAAGGCGAGGGAGATGATGAGCTCCAAAGTTGACCCGATGCAGTTGACTTCGCAGCTTGCAAATCTAATCATGGATATTCTGGCTGGGAGATGCCAAACCCGTAAGTTACTACCCAAATCAGTTAAATTTGGATGATAGTGTACTTCGTTTTCTAATTAGTAATCATACAATGCATATAGTTACTGACAAATTCTATTTTCTATCTTCGCTAGCCGTCGATGTCGGCTTCCAGACGCTGAGAAACGCGCTGAAGGTGCTCTCTGAGACTGAGAAGCAGCTGAGATCATCAAGCAGTCGAGCCACGTGGCTTACTGTGGCACTTTTACAGCTCAATACTGGGGATTCTACTTCTGTTCATGATTCATCTGCCGATGACAAGGCATTGGAGACTAAGAAAAACGAAGAACGAGCCCTGGAATCGATAAGCAGAAGCCTTTCAGCAAGAAATGAGGAATTGGATGCCATCTGGAAGAAAACTGTTGAGTTCTGTGGTTCTGATCTATCCAAAAGTCTCTTGAAGAAAGGGCGCCTGACGTCAATTCATCTCAAGCATGGTACAAATTCGAAACCCAGGCTAAAATTACTGGCGTGTTAAAATATCTTACATGGCTTGATTTAGAACGTCACTGTGCAAATTTAATCAGTTTTCTGATTTTTGAAGTAACATTGTGCTCGCAGAACCGCAAAAAACTTTTAATCTATCTAAAGCATGGTACATGCTAACACTTGTTCCCTTGATCAAACAAAATTGACCTGGACAAGTCTCCTACAACCCAGCTACATAAATTAATGTTTCAGACCAATTTTTTCCCCGGCTTCAATTTCTAAAACATTTGAAGTCTGAATTTACCTATTTTCTGGTCTTTGAGAACAAAAATAGTGCATGTTGAACAGTAACAACTGGAAAAAACCGCAACCTGATTTGTTTAACTGTGCGTGGTCGTATGCCATTTTTCTAGAAACTTCTTATTTTAAGGACAGATCAGATTTACTTTTTGATACATGTGGAAAAATAACGCCTATTGAATCGAAAATTAGTAAAACAAATGACTCGCTAGTCTGGTAATCATGCATCGTAAACGCATTTTCCTTATTAACTATTAACTCCATTGTCCAGAAAAGTTTCTCCCAGTTTTTTATCTCACGCAATTAAAACGCGCAGAATAGACCGATCTACATTTTTTTTTCTAGAAAAACTTTGCTCACCGCAGCCAGGTTTGCAGAGTTGGCTATTGCCCATGTGGAATTTTCCTCCTCCGAGATGGTATCCAGGGCGGAGTGTTCACTCAAAGCCATCGCAAGCTCGTTACAGAGCGTGCTGTGTCGCAACGTCGAGCTCAAGATCAGCCTCGCCCGCTGCTCATCCTTCTCCAAGACCAGAGAGCTGACCCAGAAGTGGCTCAGATGCAAATCTGTGAAAAGACAATCTTCGCATCGTTCACGCGCCGACAATGAGGAGGATAAATCGACGGAAAAGGCGGCTCAGATGCCCGTCAAGGGCCACCCCTGGGGGACTTTTGTGCCGCTTCCCTGGAAGTTCTCGCTGGAGACGTTCTTCTGCCCAAAGGCCCGGACTTGTTCTAAACAGGTATGATGATGCGAGGACCTTTTTTCTCTAGTGTGACTCTCAACCCATCATGAAGATTCATCATTTTAGGATGATGATGATGATGATGATGATTTGGACAAATGACTCTTGGTAGCCAGATTACAATGAAGATGACAAAATGCCATCATCCACTTTGGACTTCTTCATTGTGAATGACGAGTTCGTCACCATAATGTCACCATCATCCTTGTTCGAGCTTGGACGAGCGATGATGATGATGATGATGATGACGTTCCATCAATTCATCATCGACATCATCCATACATCACCGTCCTCTTGACATCGTCATTGTCGACATCAAACCCCACTAGGAACACGGGATCCCTCAATTCAATGGAAGATCGTAGCATCATCAAAAAAGAGTCACCTTCAAGCGCTCGTCATACTGTGCAACTGTCAATCAGTTTTTGGGTGATGGATTGATTCGGTCGCGAAGAGGGTTGTGAGTCTGTGGTGTCGGATGATCGTGACGAGCACGTACGCATTAGCCAGGAGGAAGAGTATGCTTGCAGCCCAGAGTTGGATAAAGACATTAATGCCCTTGAATTCCAGTAGATAGGCCCACATAAGCCAATGAAGCTGGGAGAACATCCACACTGATATGCAAGTTAGGCCCTCAGACCTCAGCTTCATCTTGGTCCACGGAAGAATCAATGGCAATAAGCAGAAGAACCATACAAAATATTGCGCCGTTATAACCTGCCCAAAGAATGATTCATCCCAAAGGATTAGTCTCAAGGACTAGCCAGTGCAACTTTGTTTAAAGAACTTAGACATTCATCTCAAAAACAAAATGCTTTGAAATCCTACATTGTGGAAGTGACTTTTACATGAATATTCAGTTTCTGAAAATTCTAGGGAGTTCATCATACGAGTTTACGGATGACATATTAGTTTAGAAAAAATAATAATTTGGAACTGGTCACTAACCTTATTGAAGGCGACGAAGGCCACCGTCTGCGTGAACATGCAAAATAGGAGGTCTTGATAGAAGCAGAAGACGACGACCGATTGCATGATCAACTGAGGGAGAAAAGCCACCAGCTTTTCCATAATTGAAAACCCATCTTGATGATGAAGATAAATATGGTAGAAATAAATCGAGAAATTGTGCCTTGGATCAGTCCTGGTGAGATGGTATAGTAATGCTTCATTCAAAAATTCCCATCCGTAAAAATAGAAAAAAAATGCCATGCAGAAGAAGAACACTGAGGCAGAGACCAGCCCAAATACCACCCTTTTCCTAGTTATAAAATTTCTGGAATATATCCATAAGTTTGCCTTTGAAAATGTGATTGAACTCGGCCATGAGAAATTGTGAGTGTCCTTCCACAGTGTAAGAGAGGGGCCGCGATCTTGCCGAAGAACAGTTTCTTGGAGAACCAAAAGAAATGGCAAGGAATATATAATTGGATATATTCTAAAATGAACGACGAGTCCGTACCAAAATGCCGCCTGCGACGTGTTTCCTAGTAAAACAAATGAGGCACCAGGCAGAAACTCATTATCGACGCCGACTTTGATCGAAATTAAAATGTATAATGTATAACAAACGATTCGTTCGAATGAAAAATTGGAATATATTTTTTAAATTGTTGAATGAACGAAATACCCCAAAAAAATCAAGACATGTTTCTATGATGGTTAAGTACCCCAAGAAGCGACACTATAGGACATGAGTTTATGGGGTATTTGTGCAGATAGAATTAATTAAGATATGTAGATTTCTAAGAAATGATATACTCAGAAAAAATGAGAGAACTCGGAAGCTAAAAAAAAGCGAATTACTCTTTTGCATTGATTGAATAAAAACACCAAGGAAGAAATGCCGCAATTTGCATCGGTAGGCCAGGATAGGACATGAGGTCTGTGTGGAGATAGAATGAATTAAGATAATACAGATTTCTATGTAATGTACTCAGGTAGAAGAATGAAGAGAACTCGGAAGCTAAATATATTGAAATAGTCTTTTGCATTGATTGAATAAAAAAACGAAGGAAGAAATGCTGGAATTTATCAACCTTCGGTAGACACGGATGCTTATCTGACCACATTGCATACTCTGGGAAACCTTCGGCTATGGGGTTATGGCATTTCATATTGGATGGAGTTATATGTGTTCACGTATTAATTGAAAAAAAGATTTCAAGCAAAGTAGTCATTCAAATAGAAAAATTACGAGAATTCAGAAGATAAATATATTCAGAAACTCTTCGGACACCGACTTAATGAATGAAACAAGAGATTGGGGATACCTATGTGTATCCGACCTCTTCACATACTATCATGACAGTTACGTATTCCACTATTTGATTCTTTTGGGATCAGGTTATGATGAAATCATTGCCATCCTCATCACCACCATCCGTCGGTTAATACTGAATAATCATTGTCATCCTCATCGCCACCATACATCAGTTAATACTGAATAATCATTGCCATCCTCATCACCACCATCCATCGGTTAATACTGAATAATCATTGTCATCCTCATCATCACCATCCATCGGTTAATCCAGAATAATCATTGCCATCCTCATCATCACCATCCATCGGTTAATACTGAATAATCGTCGTCATCCTTATCATCACCATCCATCGGTTAATCCAGAATAATCATTGCCATCCTCATCATCACCATCCATCGGTTAATACTGAATAATCGTCGTCATCCTTATCATCACCATCCATCGATTAATACTGAATTATCATAGTCAAAGTCATTCATTCAAGCCCAAACATGCCCAGAAATAATCAATTTGGGGATGGTAATGATGATGACGAATTCATGCTCATCGATCATAAGCTCAACCCCAAATTGTCAAACAATCCAAGAGAGAATCCAGGAGCCTGAATTCGCCACTCCCAGCCGATGGCTGAAGGAAATTTGCCCTAACCCTACCCCAAAATGACGTAGAAAGGGTTGCGGACTTTCTCATGTGCGTCGATTAGACTCACTATCTGACTATCTTAAGTCAGAGATACCTAATCAGGCCCATCACATTGTCCACCTGTGGACAATGATGTTTCATTATGTGACATCGTCATCTGATTTCCAAGACACATCATCGTACGATTACACCATCCTCATTCTTCCAAGCCCAAAAATTGGATAATGATAACATGATGAGATTTGGGTATCACAATGATGATGATAAATTCATCGTCGTCAACATCATCATCATCATCATCATCTTTATCATCCAACTATCAATGATTTTTTTTCATTGTCATTGCCTTGCATCCAAACCATGCATAAACAACGGTAATGATGATGAATTCATCATTGTCCCCTTATCGTCCTTAAGATGAACTAAAACATGAGACAGAACCTGCGACTCATCTGCACTACCACTGATAGTTCAAAACAATCAATTAATCATCCATTTGAGAAAAAAATACAAATTTTTAGTTTTTTGGTGATTCTGGACTGCATATAGTGGAGGAGAGCGCAAACCTCTCATGATGCATATTATGATCCACAGAACCATCGCACAGACTATAGGCTCGCAATTTCCTCGGGTCCCGATCGTAAAGGTGAAAGGGTTGAACAGCCAGGCAAGAACACAGTACAAGCGCAATGTCTCCGGCACTCCTCGTAGTTTCAAGATCACATCAATGAAATAGCCTACCAACAAATCTGAGAAACAGATTGAAGGCCAAGTAGATTCAGGACCAGAAATCATGATAAAGAGAAGGTAGATTCAGGTTCAGAAATTATGATAGAAAGAAAGTTAATTCATAATCAGAAATAACGATGAATAGGAATTAGATTCAGCATCAGAAATTATGATGTAGAGCAAGCAGATTTAGGATCGGAACTTATTTAAGAAAAAAAGAAGATTCAGAAGCTAAAATTATGGTAGAAAGAAAGTAGATTCAGCATCAGAAATTATGATGTAGAGCAAGCAGATTTAGGATCGGAACTTATTTAAGAAAAAAAGAAGATTCAGAAGCTAAAATTATGGTAGAAAGAAAGTAGATTCAGCATCAGAAATAATGATAGCGAGAAAGTAGATTTTGCATTTCAAAATTGCAATAGAGGAAAGATGATTCAACATTAAAAATTGTGATGGAGAGCAAGTAGATGCAGGATAAGAAATCATGCAAGAAAGAAAGAAGATTCAGGTTCGGAAACTAATATAGAGATAAAGTAAATTCAGGATCAGAAATTATGATATAGAATGTAGATTCAGAATCGGAAAATATGATGAGGAGCAATTTAAACTCAGAACCGGAAATAATGACGAAGAGCAAGTAGATTCAGGACCACAAATTGTGATAGAGAGAGAGTAGATTTACATTAGGAAATTACGATAGAATGAAACTAATTTCATGACCAGGAATTATGATATCCATAAAGTAAAATTAGACTCGGGATCGGAGATATGATTTCAATAATCAACCACATTCAAAGCAGAAATCACATAGAACAGATCCTGCGAAAAAACCCAGAAGCGATTCTTAAGAAAGCAGTACTCACTAATCAAAAATCACGAAAGGACAAACTGCGATAAACCGGGAAAGTAGATTCAGATTAAGAAATTAAGATACAATGAAAATAATTTCATGACCAGGAATTATGATATCCATAAAGTACAATTAGACTCGGGATCGGAGATATGATTTCAATAATCAACCACATTCAAAACATAAATTACATAGAACAGATCCCGCAAAAAAACCCAGAAAGCAGTACTCATCAATCAAAAACTACAAAAGGGCAAATTCACGGGGCTCACCGCCGGCGGAGAACAAGATCTTCCCCCAGCAAGGATGAATAAGGGAGTTAGGAACAAGAATCAAGGCCAGTATAGGAGAGTAGCGATACGTGGATCTCTTGAATGGCGACGAACCCTTCGCCATAAGCGCGGCAGCGTCAGAGAATACGAGATAATCAACGTCGGTGTAGCGAACTTCCATGTGGGCATCCTGCCACTCGCCGTAGAACACCAGCAAGCCCCGAAGAATCGCTGAAATCGCCATTATTCGATCGAGATTCACTCTGGGAGCCATCTTCTGCCCCTCTGAGAATCACCGGGAAAGAAGAAGATGATAGAATACGTAGAAGAACCAAAAAAATTCAGGATTTGTACTGTTGGACTTGAATATATAAAACCCAGCAATGATTTTCGAAGCTGTGCGTTGAATCTGCAAACCCAAATTTGATCCTTGAATCTAAAAGCACAAGTGAACTATCCCAAGAAAAAAAAATCTCTGACAGATGAGGTGATGAATCCTTCGCCATGGTAAAGAAATACGTCGGTCGGTAAATTTCATTACATGGTAAAGAAATAAGATGAAATAAAACTCAGAAATATGACATAGATGGATGCTCAATGGAAAATTTTCAAGCCTCTATATAGTACAGGAAGAAGATGAAATAAAACTCTGAAAGATGAGATAAGTGCATGCTCAATGGGTAAATTTCATGCCTCTATGTTGTATAGGAAGAAGATGAAATAAAACTCAGAAAGTGGGTGAATTTCATGCCTCTATGTTGTATAGGAATAAGATGAAATAAAACTCAGAAACATGAGAAAAATGCATGCTCAATGGGTAAATTTCATGCTTCTATGTTGTATAGGAAGCAGATGAAATAAAACTCAGAGAGATGAGATAAGTGCATGCTCAATGGGTAAATGTCATGCCAATATATAGTATAGGAAGAAGATGAAATAAACCTCAGAAATATGAGATAAGTGCATGATCAATGGGTAAATGTCATGCCAATATATAGTATAGGAAGAAGATGAAATAAACCTCAGAAGTATGAGATAAGTGCATGCTCAGTGGGTAAATTTCATGCCTCTATATATAGTATAGGAAGAAGATGAAATAAAATTCAGAGAGATGAGATAAGTGGATCCTAAAGTGTAAATAGCATCCCTCAAATAGTATATGAAGAAAACAAAACTCAGAGAGATGAGATACGTGCATTCTCAAGTGTAAATAGCATGCCTCTATAGTATTTTACAAAGAAAAAACTCAGAAAGATGAGAAAAGTAAATCCTCAATTGTAAACAGCATGAATTCATAAAGTATATGATGATGAAGAAGAATAAAACTCTGAAATATAAGATAATTGCATACTATATTTTTTTTAATAACCTTTGTCAAAATTTGAATAAAATAAGATTAAAAAATAAGGAAAATGGGAAGCTTTAGTGACTTTTGAGTAAGAAAATTAAACACCTTAATAATGAAACACTATAACACAATTTGAAATAGTTCTCGAAGAGTCAATGTCAGAAGAATAACTTAGTATCATTAGAATTTAGAAATTATTTGACCAATGCTAACCCATTGTCAACAATGAAAATACATTTTCTATACCACCATCTAACATTAGCAGTCAAATTGAAGTTATCACTACTAAGTACTCAATATATTCATGGTATTGTGGATATATTGTGATACAAAGGCGAATGGGACAAATTAAGTTTTTCTCATCAAATTTAATACATTGAAAGTTCAATTTCACACAGAACAATGGTTAAAATGTAATTTTAATCAATGAAATGGCCAGGTCAGTCCCCAGTTCATTAAACGGTTCACATTTGATAAGTGTATATAAAATTTTTAATATAAATATAATATTACCAAATTTATATATAAACATTCAAACATGTTAAATAAGTTCTATTTTATTAAGAAATTTGTATAACTTTTAGCTTAAACTGTAAGATTTTTAATATATACAGATGTAAAAGATCATAAATGGTATTAAATTTTTTTTATTTACATAGAAATAGAAAGTTTGAATGACTGCAGTTATTTTGTTACTTGTGAAATAGCACACAAAATAATAAAATTTCCATTTTTAATAGATACATACAAAATAGTCATTGAAAGTTAAAACTTGATGACAATATTTATATCTATTAGACAACGGAACACTTACTAAAGGATCATAATTCAGAAAAAAACCCGTTGTATGACAAATATTCTGTTATCATTACTTTTTTCCAGCTCTACTCACATATGGAGGATAAATAACATGCATGGAAAATAAATTTGCTTGACTCGGATGCTTTTATATCTAAAAATAACTTTACATACTATGAACCATATCAAAAATCACAGCTTTTTACCTAGGTCATCTACAAACCCATGCTGTCATATTTTTTGAGTAACATCAGAACTCAGAATTTGTGTTTGAACGAGCTGTTTCTTATGTAGACTTTCAATGACTAGAAAAATATTGGCCATCTCCATAAAATATTCACAACGAACATGCGTTCATAAACTTCAAACCAAAAATAAGCGACGCTTGAAAAATAGACAGATTAATATGACCTGAAGATAAATAATTCCTACGTAAATTCATTATATTATTCTATTATCAACATTTTTTGTGGCATTGGGCCACCTCAAATGGCATGAGCTGTGTGCGAGGAGACCTGCACTTATGGCCGAAAGACTGACTTTCGCCCTCACCCAATAAGAGGAACTGTGAAATTAATAGAGTACAAAACTTATCTTCAAGCTTTATCTTATTTTTTTGCGACCACGGAGTCATTGAATGAATTATCCCGTTTATTTCAGAGGTTCATCATCTGAACGAGGTAGACATGACTAAGTGACATGGAATATGGTGACGACAACAACATGTTATAGAAGGAGATAACTGGCAGAGCCAACCACTCACTAAGACTCGCATATCTACAACTACATCCCCTAGTGGCAGTAAAATGGGGGGCGAGAACGTGAGATGTCAACAGAATGACCACCTGGATAGAAGCTAGGGCTGCTTCCCATCGTATACTTCCATGTATGTTGGATGTATAAGGTGAGTGCATCAGAAAGAGCAGGAACTGGGTCATCCATGGCGAAGCATTTGAAGCATAACTACACACTCACATGATCTTTGCCGAGATAGGAACATTTGGATGAACTGGTAAACTACACTTGGCTCTAGATAGATGTATGGGCGGAGGGCTTGTGGTACCTACTGCCCACCCTTCTTCTTTTAGAATATAAATCTTGGTCAAGCTGACGGAGCAATACTATTACGAGTCGTGTTATAGGAACTATGATATTTCATATGCTTAAAGTATTCTATTGAATGATAATGTGCGGCTAAGATGTGTTGAATAAACAAGATTCGAATGATCACGAAAGATAATTATATAAAAAAAATAATGTTCAAGGTATAACTAAAAAGGAATAAATTTTTTTTTTCTTCTAAAAAAAAGAGGAACACCTTGTTCCATCCATCTCAGTCAATTGAGGGACCAGACACCATACTTATCTTTTGTGAAATGCAATGTATAATAAAATATTTTTTATGGAAGGAAACTAGGGTGTTGGCCTAAATTTGGATTAATTATATCTACGACTCCGGAGACAGCTTTCTGGTCATTACTTCTGTACATATTCAGAATGTATGTTGAAAAAAATTATTTATTACTTGGTCTGACTAGGAAATCAATGGCGTGGTCCAGAAAATGTCCACAAACTAACTCATGTTCATAAAATTTGAACCCAAAAAGATCAAAACCTGAACAGTAGATGTACTACAATGACCAACTGATAAAGAGTTTCCTTCATAAATTAAGTATCCTCTTCAATTATCAGCCTATTTTGAATTATTATTGACCCACAACAATACAAATCATTACCATAAATGTATTGAATACCTATGTTGTCTAGAGACCCATGATATCATATTTTTCTGAAAAACATCAGAAAAGGGAAACTGAGTTGGAACAAATAATTGATTACGCAGATGACCCGAGTATGACCTATACAATAAAATGTCCACAAATGAACTAGTGTTCATAAATCTGAACCTAAAATAATCTGTCTGAACATTAGCTATATCAGTATGACCTGATGATAAAAAATTCCATTATAAATTAATTTGAGTCATTTATCATAAAAATTTTTAACTTAATTTCCCATCACGAGCAGCCATCACAGTACAAAATCTTTAAAACCCATGACGTTAGATTTTTGAAAAAGTATATAAAATTAAAATTTGTGTACGAACAAGTTATACTCTCGGTTGCTGTGAATATAGATCCGGATCGTCCCGGACGTGGACGAAGGACGGGACGGTTTTTCGTCTCGAAATTCGTCCCGGAACGAAAAAACACATTTTATATTTTTAATATATTATAAATTGTACTTGCAAGCCACGTGGTGACATCTCAACTGTCGGTTGTTAATCCGGCAGTTTTCCGTCCAGATTCGTCCGTCCATCGTCCGGAGACCTCTGGACGGACAATTTTTTCGTCCCAAGGGACGAAAACTGTCCCGTCCGGTGGTTCCCGGAAGAATTTTCGTCTCAAAGTTCGTCTTTATCCTCGAACGGGACGGTTTTTTCGTCCCAGGACGAACAAATCGTCCCGTCCGCGTCCCTGATCTATAGCTTTGAAGTTCTTAGAATTGCGGTTGAGTTGAAGTCATTGCAAGGAAGAGGCTTTCCGTGATCAGAACGGGACTCTGTAACGAATTCACTGCCTGTCGGTGCCGCCGAAGTGGTTGAGTTCGGAGAACGAGGATTTTTCCACTTCGAGCAAAAAAAGGTCGAGGAAGAATAGAGAAATAGGAGATTTTTCATTTTTGACAAGGGTTGAGGAAGAACAAAGAGAAAGAGGAGATTTTTCATTTTTGAGGAGAAGGGTCGAGGAAGAACAGGGAGCCAGAGGAGATTTTTCGTTTTTGAGGAGAAGGTTCGAGAAAGAACAGTGAGAAAGAGGAAATTTTTCATATTTCAGGAGAAGGGTCGAGGAAGAACAGGGAGAAAGAGGAGATTTTCATTTTTCAGGAGAAGGGTGTCGGAAGAAGAGAGAAAGAGAGAGAAAATTTTCATTTTTGAGGTGAAACGTCGACGAAGAAGAGAGAAAAAGAGGAGAATTTTCATTTTAGATGTGAAGGGTCGAGGAAGAGAAGAGAGAGGAAGAGAAAATTTTCGTTTTTGAAAAGGCTCGACGAAGGAGAGAGAGAGAGAGAGAGAGAGAGAGAGAGAGAGAGAATTTTCACTCTTGAGGAGAAGGGTCGAGAAAGAACATATTTTCATTTTTTGAGGTGAAGGGTTGAGGAAGAAGAGAGAGAGAGATCAGATTTTCATTTTTGAGGTGAACGGTAGAGGAAGAAGAGAGAGAAAGATAACACTTTCATTTTTTATGAGAAGGGTCGAGGAAGAAGAGAGAGAAAGAGAAAATTTTCATTTTTGATGGCAAGGGTCGAGGAAGATGAGAGAGAAAGATAAAATTTTCATTTTTTTTGAAAAGGGTCGTGGAAAAAGAGAGAAAGAGAGAGAGAGAGAGTAAATTTTCGATTTTGAGAAGGGTAGAGGAAGAGAGAGCAGATTTTCAGTTTTGTGAAGGGCAGAGGAAGAGTGAGAAAGAAGAAACTTTTCATTTTGAGTTGAAGGGTCGGAGGAAGAAGAGAGAGAGAGAGAGAGAGAGAGAGAGAGAGAGAGAGAGAGAGAGAGAGAGAGAGAGAGAGAGAGAGAGAGAGAGAGGGCGATGGCGAGGGCAGGGCAGCTGCAACAGCAGCGAAGAAGTAGCGCTCTGTTCTTTGGGGCGACAATGGTGCTTTGGAGCTTATCAGTGGCATTCGAGATAACATTCAACAAGAAAACACAACTCTTGGCCATACTTGGAGGATTCTGCTTCTACCGGGGAGCTAATTTCGTCATCCGGCGTTTCATCTCCAGAGATCCTCTCTTCGTCAACACATCAGTATCTTTGGTTCATTCCACCGTTACTTCTGCTTCTGGTAAATTTCTCTTCTTTTTACTTGTTCCCAACATTCATACCCAAATAACATGCGAAAAAGGTTCATAGTAGATGAAATCAGAGCCTTTTCTGGTCATTCTTTGAACTTGAAAAATGATAATGGAAGTAAGTTTTTTGATAATCAAGAAAATGGAGTTCACTTCTGCTCCGCTTCTGGGGATTTCTCTGCTTTTTTGATAATCAGAACTTTTCTTTAAAAAATAATAATAAGTCAGGAGTGTCATACATAAAAACTAGTCTAAAAGGGCTCTAATAAGATGTAGTGGGAGCCTTTTCGGTTCTTTAAACTTGAGAGTTGAGAAATGATGATAATCAAGAAAGTGGTGTTTACTTCCGCCGCTGATAATTTCTCTTCTTTTACTTGTTCACGAAGTTCATACCCAAATACTATGTGAAAAGTGTTCACTTGAGATCAAAACAGACTCTTTTCTTGCCATTCTTTAAACATGAGAAATGATGATGAATTAGTGTTTGATTATAAAGAAAGTGGAATTTAGTTTGCGGGTCTCATGTATTAAGTTAAACGGTATATTTCTCTTTTCCCCAAGGAAGCTACTCCAATGTAGTGGGATCAAGGTAGACATAAATCATACGTTAATTACCTTACAACCATCAATTTGTTTTGAAGAAAAAGAGGGAAGATCACCCAAAATCGGTGATCAACCCACGTTACAACCATCATACCCAAACCATGCGTTGTAAAAAGTGCTCAAATCTGATGTATTATTCTTTCTTTTTGTCAATCAGTTGTTCTTATTCTGGTCAATCAGTGGCTATATAAAGGCCTTTACTCCATGTTTGAGCACAGTGAACTGTTTAGTGAGACATGGTGGGGGGCTTACACGGCTCTGTGCTTCTCATGTGGGTACTTTGCTTATGATCAGTGGGATATGCTTCGATATCGGCTATACAGTGGTTTGATACCGTCGATTCTTGTTCATCATCTAACGCTCTTGTTGTGCTTCACACTGGCAATCTATCGGAATGTGACCATCAACTATCTCATCCTTTCCCTTGTATGCGAGGTACATCTTCTTCTTGTCAGGTTTTTTTTCAAGATTAAGTAATTTTTTATGAAATTCATCTTTTACCTTGCATAAGAAATGATTTTTTTGTCAAATATATCATCATATATCTTCCTTTATGAAACAATGGTTTTAGACCCTGTTACTCTATTGCGCGCATCGTCCATACGGGCGCGAGTAAACGCCTAACCTGAGTGCCCCTCCTAAATTTCCGTTGGTTGACTGTTTGACTGATGGCACATCTAAGATGGTTGTTGTCACATGTGAAGTTTGTCGCCAGTTTTAGGAGGATCATCATACCAGAAAGGACCAATTGGATCATGTATCATCGGAGGGAGTGACAGAGACAAATATAGACTTGAATCATTAGAAGAAGTGTCGCCTCTTGTGGACATGGGTCATCCATGGTTATTGCTGGTACCATTAGAGGAAGTTAATGTCACGTCTTGTGGACATGGGTCATCCATGGTAATAGCTGGTACCATTAGAGGAAGTTGATGTGATACGAGGCAGCATCAGACATATCAGAGAAAACGCACAAGGCTCGCGGCACCAACCCAAGGCGGACACGTAGCGGTCAACCGTAGTTGACCAAATCGACTTCCCAAGACAGTATATAAAGAAGAGTACGACAGAGAGAGAGAGAGGGCGTGGGAGTGAGAGAGGGAGAGAGAAAGAGAGAGAGATGGACAGAGAGAGAAAGAGAGGGTGATAGAGAGGGAGAGGGAGAGAGAGAGAGAAACGGAGAGAGGAAGCAGGTGAGAGAGAGTGTGAGAGAGACTTCCTGCCATGTTAAGAATCTAGGAACTTGATAAAGACTCCAATCCTGAGAGCTAAGAGACACTCTAATCCATCTCTTTTTCTTCTGTTTTTATCTTTGAAATTTGGGACGACTTTATCTCATGCAGTACCACTCTTGAATATTTCCATTATTTGCTTTTTGTGCAAGTATGGACATTTTTTTCTTGGGATCAATTCTAGTTTAGCCTCTCTTAAGACGTTGGCATTCAATGCCTTAAAGAACTTGATTCCTGCTGCTGGGGTGTTGTATGTCCTGATGATGTTAACGTGTGATGTTGACAATGATGTTGGCTGGCGGTTGACGATGATGGGCATCAACATCATCGTCGCCATTAACAGTCCATGAAGAAAATTTCCGTCAATGTTATTGTTACTAGTTCTTTCAGTATTATGAACTTTTTCAATAAGAATTTTACTAAGTTGATGGGTGACATCAATGGATGGAATCAACCACCATATTGTGTACCCATCTTTGTCAACACCGACCGCCAACAATAATCTTGTTAACATAATTGTCGTCTCCAGCCCGCCGCCTCAAATTGAATTGTGCGTGATAAATTTTATCATTACTTAAATCATTTCCGTTTAATACCTGAAAGAACTTCCCTACAGCTTCATTCTATATTTCTCCATGTGAGGAAAGTCCGCAGAATGGCCGGAGTCAAGGACTCAAACAGTTGGATGGTGAAGATTGAGTGGGTATTGAACTGGGCAGCCTTTTTCTCGTCAAGGCTTCTCTGCCACATCCTCATCACTTACAAGCTAATCAAAGATGCCCCCAAATTCGGCAAAGGGATCGAGCTGCCACTGGCTCTCTTGGGCATGACTGGGATGAACATCCTCAACATATTACTTGGTCTTGATCTCTTCAGAGCCTTCAGACGGGAAATGAACCGACGCAAGAACAAAGATTGAAGGGATTATTGGGAAGAAATGTTGAGTTTATGAATGGTAAGACAAGCCCTCCTCTGAGTTGTCTTATCTTTCAACTTTGGGGTCTTTTTGCAGTAGATTTTCAGGTATTTCAGTATATTTGAATTTGCCAAGTGGGGGGAAGTTAATTAGTGGGGTTTCAATTTGTGGAAACTAACGGATGGGATCAAATCATCATATGTCATTGAAAGTCCATGATAGGAGGGAACATTAATTAACATAATGAAAATCTTACCTTGAAAATTCGGTAAAAGGCAATAATGAAAACCAAATATTTTCCTGAAGTAGAACATCCTTCTGTCAATACGATGTTGAATTTCAAATTATGATGACTTACGAAAGTTCAAATGTTTTACAGGAATCAACCTTCTCTTGAAAATGCAAATGATTTGACAGAAACGTGGCAAGATAAAGGTCAAAGGGGGATGAAATATACCGACAAGCACTATGCCGATATCCTTTAAATATCCCAATTTGGTATTTAGGACAAAAAAAATCTTGAGTATGATACTTCTATGAATGAATTCATTCCTATTTTTGTGAATAAACATTTCATCAAGTCTTATCTCTAGTTCCCTGCCGGCACAAACAGACAGTTGACTAGTATTTGATTTGAGCATAAACATGATCTCTGGTGGTTTATGAATTTAGATCTGGGGATCTGCGATTGAGATCTCTGGCTTAGTTTCAATTGTTTTTGCAGGAGAAATAACCAATAATTTTTGACGTTTTGGCAGTTTTTTCTTAAGATTAGAAACGACTTCAGATTGGTTCTCAGTTCTCTAGGTCATAAATCAGGGATCAGTTATCAGTAATTGACCTCAACTTAATTACGAAGATATGACCACTCTCTCCCAGCTCTTTTGCATCCCTGGCACTATAAAGTTTTCTAAATAAATTACACCAGAAGGTATGCATTTGATAAAATACCAAGAAGAGAAGGACCAGAAAGATATTTTCATACCGACTCTATCTACTCCCTTGTTCAGTTCTAAAGAGAATGCTCCCTTCCCTCCATACTCTTGCAAGTACTACAAGGTCACTACTATGAATGAAATGGGTCACACAGCAGTTACACTCACCCCAGGCCACCCAAATTTATGTCATTAGCTGAATATTACCAACACATTGAAGCAAATTCAGTTCATGAAATACAACTAAGTGTTACCAAACTTTAGGGTTGTACTAAACATGGATGATGAGATAAACAACTTGTTCTTTGTAGGAATATTTGTGCGGTCCGGGGTGATTTTTCGCAAATTTGCGCTAATTTCCGCTCGCATAAAACCCCCCGTGCGATGAGCAGTGCAAATTTGTGTGGTAATTCATACTGCAGATCGCACAAATTCGCATATATCTTACCCCATAAATGTCGAATGCTGAACCCCAGACTTTGGTTGCCGAATGTCAAATGCCAAACCTCAAACTTCGTTGCCAAATGTCGAATGCCGAACCCCAAAGTTTAGTTGCTGAATGTCGCCGACTTGTTGAGAGACGAGTCACTTAAAAATAGCACATTTTTGCACCTTCGCATCGCACAAAGGTCTGTGGGATGTGCAGTGTGGTTCCGGCACACGCTGTGCAAAGTGCGGCGCGAAATTCGCACCGCACCGCACAATCTCACAATTCAAAATCGATCGCACGAAAGGACCGCCCCTAGTTCTTAGGGGCAACTAGAGTTAATCAAATTCAATTTGGTGGACTGGGTTGGACACAAGTTGAATATTAACTTATGATATTCTCAAGGAGATCATTATTTACAAATGAAGACGAACTTCAATCAATCCTTATTGCCAAGTTGATATGGATTTCACAATGGATATGTTAGCTTTCAGCAGCTGCTCACTTGAAGATTGATTGGGCTTAGTGTGGTACTTTTATTAGTGTCTCTGCGTTAATCTTATTATCCTTACTTTTCAGAAGAATTTGGCTCACAATAGATCTCTCAGATGGCATTATTTTTTTCGTTGTTTTTGAGCTGTGGATGTGCTTTAATAAATCAGCTCAAAGAGGGGCTATAATGAGAGAGAATGCAAAATTTATGGTTTCCGTTTATATTTCACTTTTGATATTGTACATAGTGTGGCCGAGTACAAAATGGGCAAGACTTCTCCTATATAGGAGCACATTATAAGCCCATTAAACTTAAAGGTTTGGCATCTGCTACAGTGCATTGAATTTTTTTATCAACTTTTTTACCACAGCTATTTATACTACTGTAAACTTTTTCTTCTTCCATATGGGACACTAGTCCTCTTTTTTAAAACAAATATCTGGTTATCGGATATCATTATATGGATACCATTTTTTGATACGGATTTCGATCTCCGATATCGAAATATCAGATTTAGATGTTGGAACTCGGATTCGATATCCAGTACCGACATCCGCCACGTCCGGAGCCCTGCAATATTCGTCCTGATATCTGATGTCGATGGATATTTAATATCCGAAATCCGATATTAGAAACCGCCCTGATTTCTACCGGATATCGGATGTCGGACGGGCAATCACCAGTCCAAATACAGAAGCAGGGATGTATATCCATGTTTCAAGGTTTGAAATTTTCACATATCCATGTGAAGAATGTTCTCAAAATCCTAAATAATACAAGCCAAATACTTACACTTATATGCATGTATACTGCACCAGTAAGAAGCTACAATAATCCTAAATTCCACCAATTAAGTATATTGCATCTAGATCAAGTGATTCTTGAAAATCAAAAAGGATAAATGTACTTCACATCCAACTTCACAATCCATTTTTGGTAGGACAAGGAGTATGGAATAAGATACTAATTAAACTTTCTTACATCACGGGTGCACAGGCAACCCCATAACCAATATCCCCATTAAGTATATTATGTCACACTAATATTACATTCTTTATTTTATAAGATAGGGAATGAACTTTAAGAAACCACTTTATGTGTCTCATTTTATTACAGGATTGGGTTAATTCATTGATTTCCTTATTGAAAATATTTTTTATACCCCAATGCTAAGGACTATGAATAAAAAATAAATGTCTTTTGGATGGTAGGACAGGGTGTGCATTGTACAACAAAGTTCACCTCTCTATTGACATTTTATGATTATGTGTCTCATCTGTTATGTAAGGAAATTTATCCACGTATTTAATAGACAATCCTCCCTCGGAATATTTTGTGAGAAACTTGTTTATCAAAATATATTGGATGTAGAAGGATTATTCAGTGAGACACCAATGTAACTCTCTCATCATGAAAGATTATGTAAATACTTTTCACCACTAGGTGCTATGTTTATAAAGATATACCTCAATGATAGTAGGACATGAAAGAGAAAAGACAAGTTACATATCTTCAATCATGGGTTATGTTATACTTTTGCCTATCGACTGCGAATGATTAGTAGGGTGCTAACTCATCAAACATTAAAGTACTAGATATGGACGATCACATAGAGCGTATAAACAAGAAAACATTAAGAGCACTAGACATATTTCATATATGTCTTATCTCTCATTCACGTGAGGAAACTAAGAAAATATCTTTTTAAGTCTACATCTGCAATATGAAGTGGACTATATTATTTCAAACTGTATTACTTCCTCTATCTTTTCCACTTAAATGATTCACCCATTGGCTCATCTAACTCAATTCGAGCATTTTTTCAGGTCCCTACATAGTCTTTTCTAAAAGGATTTACACCTGAGATTTGTCATATTAGATATCTTATTGGGACATTTAGTTTATCATTCAAGTCCTAAATGATGCATTAATTGAAGGAATATACTAAAAGTTTTTCTTTTGAATTGAAGGAATATGCTAAAAAAATTTCTTTTGAATTGAAGGAATGTACTGAAAATTCTACTTCTGAATTGAAGGCATTTATTTTCAAAATTGGTTTTATTGTAATTAACTCATGCAAAGTATCACTACTCTTTATAGATATTGCAATCTATCATCCAACAATATCCTAAATATTGAAATAATATTTATGCGAGTCATCAGAGTTCGTTAAATCACAATCACTTGTAAACTACATTTTAATTTATTACAAAAAATATTTAGCAATACTTTATCAAAATTCCTTTCCAATTGTATGGTTTATCCGATTTCCTAATTTTTTAATTATATACTTCTTAAACAGAAGCATTTTAGTCCAAAACTTATCCCCAATGCTGTGATCCAATTTTATATTATCATTCTGAGGGAGTTACGTTTAAAATTAAATTATATAAGCTTTGATTTCTAGCGAGCATATAAATATCAGAAAAGTGAGTTATAAAAATGAAAATGTGGAGTGCAAAAAAATCAAGTCTTATCAATCACCCATGCAACTACTATAATTTCGTGTCTTCAAATATTAATAATTTCAAGAGACAGATCAAATTAACTTTTCCTCATCAAAAAATATATTTTAATGATAAATGTTTTTTGGCATTTTATTATTGATAAAAATAAATTTTTATATTCCAAAGATAGGTTCATCATATTCATGACCTATTGGGTTCTATGGCTATGATTGAGGTGATACATTGATGATTCGCATAGGCAAAGATGTAAAATGGAATCCTAATATCTCTTTGAAAATGATGATCAAATCACCTCGGCGGGGGTCGGATTTGAAATTTCTTGGTTCCTAAAGTGAAACATATTGAGTTTTTCATGTGTCCACACTCTAGAGATATCCACTTGATTCCCTTCACATCAAATATCATCCTTCATCTTGATAAATTCCATATTCACTCCATTGTTATTACTTTGTTCCGATTGCATCAAAAGTGGAGAGGAGCCAAGGATATGCACCTGAACAATTATGGCGAAGGTGAATTTCATTTAGGGCGTTATCTTATTTTTACTTAATGAATTTGTTTCAGAAAACCCCAAAAATTTAAGTATAACTCCCAATGTCCAAAAGACCATTTGCACATGATCCCTAGACTCCTGTATTAGTATAGCTATTAACTCAAGCAACCCAATAAACTATTTTTCCTAATAATTAATTTTACCTATCATCATATTGATGTATTGATCATCAATCAATTTGAAACAATCAATAGGTTCAGTTTCTAGCCCAAAGGTTGTCGAGCTACACATCGTGCTCTAGAAATACAAAGGAGTTCATTGAATAACTCACAAAATATTTTTGTCTTCAATTACTATGTATGTTTAGTCTGTCATCTGTTAGATGTTCCTAGGATGCTTAGGATATGGTCTCTTGTCAAACCTTAATGGGTCATCCTAGTTAATATTGATGTGTTGGGAAATCATTGAAGAACTCTTCTTTAATATTACACTACCTTGATGAAGGACTTCATCGTACCAATTTCCTTGAGCTGTCACCTCTTATACTGAGGGTGGATAATCCCATTTTGACCACTCAATCATCTTCGTTAACTTATTGTTGGACCTGATCTAAGATAGTTTGGAATCCTCTGAATAGGAACTCAAATTTCATTGTCAAAGTACAATCTTCTATCCACAATACGTGTTTGGTGTGTAAAGTCTCAGAATAACGTATATAACCATGATAGTAATCAACTTTATTGACAGTTTGGTATAATACCATTAAGGGATTCATCGATACCAGTTCAATGAACTATTTTTTGTTAAAGAGCACCCATTATTTGCCCTTAGAGTCTCCATACTAATGGTTATGCGATTGGTCATACTAATCATTCTTGAGTATATAGTGCTACTCTATTCAAATAGTTTGATGTCCTTCTTGAGTATCTTTCTTATAAAAATATCTGTAACACATAGTTAAAAACTAGTCATCACTGTATTATAATCTCATCGTAAGTGACTAAGATGGATGATGTATTCATGGACTTCATCATAAGCATCACACATTCTTTATAACTAATAATTATTTTATGACTGAATACTGAATGGGATATGCAATGTGTGCTTGGCTTTTTCTTGCCGCATAAAATTTTATTAGCCGCATAATTGAAATTTTTTGAATTGTATGAATATATATAGGAAACGAAATGAAAGACCCATGGAGAGAGCACCAAGAGGAGGCATAGATAGTGAGAGAATGAGAAAAGGGAACCATTTTGAGAGAGAGAGAATGAGAAAGAGGAAACCATTTGGAGAGAGAATAAGAGTAAGACAAAGATAGGGAGAGAGAGCACGTGAGAGAGATAGAGATAGAGAGAGAGAATGAGAGAGACAGTGAAAAAGAGAGAATGCAAGAGAGAAATAAAGAGTGAGCCTGAGAGAGAGAGTGATAGAGAATGAGAGAGAGAAATGAAGAGCAAGCCTGAGAGAGAGAGAGAGTGAGAGAATGAGAGAACAAGGGAGAGAGAGAAAGAGAGAATGAGAAAAATAGCAAGAGAGAGAAATTGGAGGAGAGAGAGTGAGAGAGCCAGAGGGAAAACCCGAGAAAGAGAGAGAGATCATTTTTTTCAAACTGTTCCATTTGGTTCAAACAATTCAAATCAGTTTATATTCTGTTTCAATTTCTGAGATTGAATCAATCAGAAATCTACATCAAACTCAGGCAAAATCTTTGTTTGAATAAAATATCTGATCTGTTAAGATCTCATTTCCTTCTATTCAATAGAATAATTTGATCAAAATTTGATTCAAACGCCACTCCCTAATCATATTTAGGAACTTGAGCCCACCATTAGACTCATTTGTGGACAGTGATCCCAGTCTGGCATTAAATCCCAGTAGTCGTCAAATCATTGGTTGTTAAATCCAATTAACTGATGATTAGCATAAATCATCTACAAACATACATTTTGGTAGATAATTATATCCCCCTGTTTGGATATTATTATCTCTCATTACAAATATTTCTAGTGGCACCTTATGATATTAAATTATGCCTCGACATTTTGCATAGGGCACTGAAAAAAATATTTTTCACTCATCCGAGGTCATTTTGAATATATGTTTTGTGTGATTTTGTTAGTGGCACCTTATGAGATCAACATCACTAAGAATTTTCATAGCGCACTGAAAAAAAATAAATCATCCAAGGTCATTTTGAATATATTTTTGTGTGATTGGGTGAAAGCACTGTAAATATTAAGCAAAAATGGTAGACACTTTTCTTGAGCATCAAGAAACCAGTGTTCTTGAATATTCGTATAATTTTATTACTATGGCATACTGAGATGTCATATTCCTAATATTTTTATGGATAATTGTGCTTCATAAACTAGCCATCTCAAAAATAAACATAGAAATAAATAAAATGACAGTAAAGATGAAAGAAGGAAAAAAAGAAAAAAAGTGTCTTCCTCTATTTGAAACCTCCAAACAAATAATATAACAAAAAATTCAAAAAAGGAATATAATAAAAGGTTGATCAAAGGTAAATCTCACTAGTCATTTGAATTACTTTATTATTATTTAATTAAATAATTAGATTATACCCTGAAGAGGAAAATTTATTTGGTGGAGTAAAACAAACATGGCAAAAAAGATGAAAGAAGGAAAAAAGGAAAACTTTAACCTTCATATGACTGAAACCTCCAAATAAAAAAATATAAGGAAAATTCAAAAAAGGAATACAATATGAGGTTAGTCTCATTAGTCATTTCTCTTAGTTTGCATGATTTATTTAATGAATTAGATTGCACCCTAACATTAACTTGAGACATTAAAGCGGATAACTTGTTAGGTGGAGTAAAAATTTTCATTCAATTGAAATCAAGTAGGAAAACATGTTCATTTAAATTGACATTTAAGATCAGGTTAAATGATGAGACAATATTTAGAGATAAATATGATTATAATGATACTGGAAATTGAACAGTAAGTTTGAGAACACAATTTAATTAAATATTGGTTCACATGAGATTGAATTATTTTTTTTGGATTGAACTGAGAGTCTCATTTATTTAATAGAGTTGTGTTTGTATGCATACAGTTTAGTTTCAACTGGTAAAATTGGTAATGAATGGAGATTTATTATTGATTTTTATTGAGTTGATGTTAATTTAAGTCCCATAAAAATATATGAGGAATATAAATTTGAGTGAAGAAATACATTTACAAAATTTATGACTGATCTATTATTTCAATTGGATTAATCATTATAGTGCGTTTTTGCTCCATCTTACATTTAACAAGATATTTGAGTTTGAAGAAAAATCTCATAGAAGGCCGGGATGGATGAAAGTGGAGGAATTGAACCATAATGTGGAAGCCTTGATGACAACAGGTTGGGAAGGAGTAGTTAAAGGGTAATGAATTTTGAATTTTTTTCCTTATTTTATCATCTTGCTTTTGGATTATGCTTTGGTAGCTGAATGCTCGATACAAAGATAATGTGAGTTTGAGGCTCTGGAATAAAACAATTCTCAATATAATGTTAAATGCATGTATGAGAACTACTATATTACTCCTTATTTTATTTCCCCATTCCTCTGATAAGATTATATTAACCTAGTTTTTATATACTTCTTGCCTATCAAGTAATTATTTGATATAAAATTTCAATATAAAAAAATATTCACCTCTACTTAAGTTTTAGCTCGCTATTTTAAATAAATGGCATAAGCATTAATTATAAATTATTATGCACCTTTAAGATTGTTCTGAATCAAAAAGTTTAATTTGAGTTATTTTGAGTGTATCTTCAAATTGCAAGCATGAATAACAGAGCTATAAACACTCTTTAGTATGAATAAAAAATTCATAATCAATCTTAATAAATGCATTCAAAATTACAAACCCCAAGTAAATTGTGATACTGTAACCCAAATTTTCAATTAGTTATATTAATACAGCATCTTCCCCAAGTATCATACCATGTGTATTAATTATACGTGTCTAAAGCTATCAGTACAAGTATATGTATCGCCTTTGGTATAATATAATTTATCTTAATCAAAATTTCTACAATAATGATAACAAGAATATGGCATCTGCACTTGAGCAGCATTTGGAAATAAAGGAAGCTGATCTCATGTAGGATCTTTGCTATTCATGGAGTAGATATGAAAATTTTGGATATTCAGAAACATATTATCGTTGTGGAATACTCCCACAGGGTGTCATTTTTGAGACTCATCCCTAATTAGTAAACTCCTCCAAAGGAAGGCAAACCTACTGTCAACTCATTAAACGACTCATTTCTTAACAAAAAACTATTTCCTGGGTTTCTTGAAGATATACTATTTTTGTGCCCAAGACTTGCACACAAGACGTGGTGTTAATACATTGTATGATCCATCTTCTTTCCAAACCTCTTGGCCTGGTATTCACCCATTCCTAATTACTCCCACCGGATCACGCTTAACTTCGGAGTTCTCGTCCCGTGGTATCCGCTTCGGCTAGCCAAGCGGATCGCGAAAACATACATATTTTTAGCCGAAATCAAGGGAATTTCACAATTCTCATTCAAATCCTAGAAAAAAAACTAGGCCCTGATTAAGACAGGCTAAAGTGAGAAGAAAGAGGGCTGAAATATCTGAAATATCCTCTTGTTGGGGGACTGTCCCAGCCACAGCTTCCAGTCTATCTGCTCCGTAGCGATTTGCACGGCCCCCTTGCGCTCATCTCCGGTTCAGGCTGACGTGTGCCACGTCGGAGGTGACGTGTCCAGGCAGAGGATTGGGAAACTGGGCCCTACCCGCCACGTGTACTGCCCTTCTCCATGAACCCAACTCGAGCTTTGGTTCGCTGTACACTTGTCAGCTCGTGGAAGGCCAACGGAGATCGCGGGCATCGCCAACCTCTTATCATCTTCGAGCAAGAAGAGAGAAAAAATCTCAGTAAATAGACAGAAAAACTCTGCTTTCTTCTTCTCGGAGGGTCTTCTCTCACCTCTCTCTAGCCCACCGCCAATTGGGCGGAGCAGCGCCGGAGAATGACGGCAGCGGCGGCGATATCCCTCATACCCGCCTCCGTTCACAGACCCAGATCGAGATTCTTCGCCAAGAGGGTAAATTCTTCAAAACCCATTAAAATTTCAAGGTTTTGGTCCAATTCGCAGGTTCGGAGATCGAATTGACGGTTTGGGTTTGGCTAATTTTGTGGAGATTTGCAGAGCTTTCAGGGGAGAAGTGGGTTTAGGGTTGTGGCAGTTCTTGCGGAGGAGGGGGGCGGTAAATTGGAGAGGAAGAACTCGTGGGAAGCGATATTCGATGTGGACGATCCAAGGCCGCGGCAGCCGCCTTACAAGGGGCAGTTTATAGATGCCAATCAAGCTCTGGAAGTGGCTAGATTTGATATTCAGTACTGCGATTGGAGGGCTCGTAATGATCTGCTCTCGATTATGCTTCTTCACGAGAAGGTAACGGTTTCCCAGATGCTGATTTTATTTATGATCTGATTTCATTGTTTTAGAATGCGGTCTTTCATATGATAATTTTTCTCAACAGTGTGGATTCGATATGAAAGTATTATTAATTCATACAGTTGACGGTTGAATGTAAATTAAAGTTTTCAATTGTTTCGTGTGATAGGATCCTCTAGTTCTTCCATTTGATCTTAGTTTAGTTTCTCTAGATAAGAAGTGGTTGAATTGGGTCGTAGCCATTCTTATCTTTCATTCGTTATATATCTTTCTTCTATAGAGATTACCCTTGACAGGGATAATTTTTTTATGTTTTGGCAGTCTCTTATTATTGTTTTAATTTCAGGTTGTGGAGGTATTGAACCCTCTAGCAAGAGAGTTCAAGTCTATTGGCACCATGAAGAAGGAGCTAGCTGAGTTGCAGGAGGAACTTTCCCAAGCGCATCGGCAGGTTTGAAAGAATTCATCTTTCTACTCGCCCTTTACTCGTCTCTCTGATAATTATCATTAGACTAAGTTAACATGAATTTTCAGGTGCATATATCAGAAGCACGAGTGGGGGCTGCCCTTGAAAAGTTGGCATTTGTAGAGAGCTTGGTCAATGACAAACTATTACAGGAAAAAGACACCAGAGAAGCTGACTCCGATGTTTCTGTACTCTCCCCAAGCACATCTTCTCCCTCCCAATCTTCAGATAAAATGACAAAGCAATTTCGAAGAAAAGCCTTGAATGTCTCTGGCCCGGTTCAGCCATATCACCCGAATTTGAAGAATTTTTGGTACCCTGTTGCGTTCTCTAAAGATATGAAGGAGGATTCCATGGTAAGTCCTGTTCAAATTATCTGATTTTTTTCTGGTGAGAGGAGAAAAAAGAGTTGGCGATAAGGTTGGAGGACGATGACAATTTCATCATCGATATCCACAAGATCTTCTTCGTCGTCGTGATCATCATCCAAGCCGCAGACAATTGAGGACATTGACAATTTGTCATTGTCATTGTCATCATTGTCATGCAGGATGTGGAGAGAGTTGAGAGAAAGGAAGAGAAGGAATAATTCTATGTCGTTTCATCTTGCATCATAAGTATCTTCATCATCGTCATCCGTAGTTGCAGACAAATGACAATGACGAGCCATCGTCAACATTGTCACCCTATACTCAGACTACTGGCAAGGTAGATGATGACTTCTCGTTTTTATCGTCATGCTGGATGCTGGGAGAGAGTCAAAAGAGAGATTAAGAGTCACAATTAGAGATAATAAATAAATTAACTTGTCACCCACCTTCATTGTCCTTGTTCTTCATCTTGGCAATGATGATGATGACGATGACGCATCATCATTGTGATCAAATGACGAGGTCAATGAGGACTCATCGTCATCCTCTTGGCATTGCAATCATAAATATGAAACCCTAATTTGTGGTATTTTTTTTTGATGGTGCTAAAGCTGATTTATTTTTGTATATAGATACCCATTGATTGCTTTGAAGAGCCGTGGGTTTTATTCCGGGGGAAGGATGGAAAGCCGGGATGCGTGCAGAACACATGCGCTCACAGGGCGTGTCCTCTTCACCTTGGCTCTGTAAACGAAGGCAGGATCCAGTGTCCTTATCATGGTAAAGACTGGCTGAATTTATTTTCAAAGTGGAGAAATTCACTTCGAAATATGATTTTTACAATCTGGATCTCATCATGCCGTATGTGGGCTATTTCCAGGATGGGAGTATTCGACTGATGGAAAATGTGAGAAGATGCCTTCAACAAAGATGGTCAACGTAAAAATCAAGTCTTTGCCATGCTTTGAGCATGAGGGCATGGTCTGGATCTGGCCAGGCAGTGACCCACCCACTTCCACCCTTCCCTCCCTGCTACCTCCTGCTGGTTTTCAGATTCATGCAGAGGTAAATTGACCAATAGCAAAGGCAGAAAAAGATAAAGCTTCTTTTTTTGACATATTCTCTTTTTCTCTCTTTAATTTTTATCTCACAAAAAAAAAAAATAACATGGTCTTTCCTCACCATCTATGAACAGATTGTGATAGAGCTACCAGTGGAGCATGGTCTTCTCCTGGACAATCTTCTAGACCTTGCTCATGCCCCATTCACTCACACCTCAACCTTTGCAAAGGGTTGGGCTGTGCCAAGGTGCTTCCATCAACCAAATCTCCAGATTTTTTTATAGTTGATGAAATTATACTCAATATGGATTCGAATATCTGCAGTCTAGTGAAATTTCTGACGCCGTCATCGGGACTTCAAGGGTATTGGGACCCATATCCCATCGATATGGAGTTCAGGCCTCCTTGCATGGTTTTGTCAACTATCGGAATCTCAAAACCCGGTAAATTGGAGGGACAAAACACAAAGGAGTGCTCAACGCACTTGCATCAGCTCCATGTTTGCATTCCCTCTTCAAGACAGAAGACCAGATTGCTCTACAGAATGTCTCTGGATTTCGCCCCCCAGTTGAAACACCTCCCTTTCATGCAAATCCTCTGGAGATACTTTGCAGATAAGGTAGGCATATACCCAAAATCCCATTTCCTTGCAATTTTCCAACAGTGAGTTTCTTCAGAGAAGAGAGAGGACCTGGGGGCCGGTGTGAGGAGCTGGCTGCCCTGGGGGCGCGGAAATAAACCCTAGAAAAACAATAGAATAGCTCATCTTTTACTTCATGGAGGTGTACTCAATTTACATTAAAACCATTGTAAAGTAGTGTGGCATTTTAACCTTGCAGTCTAACACTGAGAGACAGAGGGCAGTGAAATTTTTTTCCTTTGATGAATGACCAGATACGTAAAACTTAATTCTCTTGAATGCAGGTGCTGAATGAGGACTTGAGGCTAGTGCTTGGCCAGCAGGATAGGATGGTCCAGGGGGCCAATGTGTGGAATTTGCCTGTTTCATATGACAAGCTTGGAATCAGGTATAGACTATGGAGGGAGGCGCTTGAAAGAGGAGTTGATCAATTGCCCTTCACCAAATAGACATCACTACATTATACTATCCTTCAACAATTTCCACCGGCATCGCCCGGGCAAGCTGAACCAGTGAAGTGAAAGAAAATATTATCAGATGGAAGGATGTGGCACTCCCCTGTTTGATGGTAGAAAGACGGAGTTTCACCTCAAGATCTTACTTCAGTCTCAATCCATAGTCAGGGGGAAGCTCAGGTGATCTGCTATTTATCTTCTCCATTTTTTGTACATGAAATACTTGGGTCTTCCTCTTCACCCTCCTCCCTTCCTTCTCCCTGACATGTCCAGCTTTGTCAAGAACCTTCCAATTCTAACTTCCCTCTACCATCCTTGTAAGGCTGAAGGCGCCAAACGACTATCCATGTTGGGTAGCATTTGCCTATCTGTCCTGCTGACCCCTTCTGATTCTTCCTGTAGAAATGACACTCTGTTTTTCCTGGATTCCACTACTCCTATGCATGCTTTTGTTAAGTGGTTGAAGGATAGGAATGCCTCTAGAGGGAAGGGATGAGAGAGAGGCAGAGAGAGAGAGAGATAGACAGACAGACAGACAGAGACAGAGATAGAGAGAGACATAGATAGAGAGAGAGAGATAGAGATAGAGATAGAGAGAGAGATAAAGAGAGAGAGAGGAGGAGACAGCAGCATATGGGCTTCTTCTGGTGCTTAGTCCCATGCCCTGCAGCCTCAAGCCCTTGGCATATCTTTACATTTTTTTCATAATCAGAGTTTAAGATATATCTCCATGTAAGCTTATCCCCCAAGACTGCAATTCTTGAGAATAAAATAGTGAAAATAATAGGCACCTATGAAATAATATCCTACTCAAAACTGGCAGACGCATGATGTTAAAGAATTGTTTGATCTTTCTCAATAAATATACAGATTTTAATGAGAAGATTCAATCAGAAGAAGAATGAGGAATAGTCTCTCTTGTATCATAAATGGTTTACATTAACTTTTTACCCATTAGAGGGATGAAATGGATAGAAATAAAGAGAATAGTCCCAATGACAAATAAGTAAGGAGAATGATAGTACCACTTTTATGATAAATTTACATGTAATTTAGCACCATCTATAGAGATAGTTCAATAAGGTCACAACTATCCAAATCCATAAACATAGATATCATCTCCAAAAGGAGTTTTGGGATGGGGAACTCTGAGAGAGGTTCATTGTGTCATGATAATGAGATTAATCATGCACATCATTCTATGTGCAATGCCTGAAGTGGCTTGAGCTCTAATAGTTATGAGCACTAAAACAACATGATATGTGTTTTGGATGTCTTGAGAAGACAAAAGGAAATATCGCGTTCATGGAGAAGATGCATTGAAACTCAAGGGCTATATATAAAATTGAGTTTTCAACGAGATTCAAATGATAGAAAGTCTACATTTGAAGTTATGTTTTATTGTATGAAAGTATAACCTATTGGAAGGTTTCCAAGTAGGTCAACTTAAAACTTGACGACAAGAGTGGATTACATCATTGCAGTTGGTGTTACGACAAGAATAGATAGTGATTGAAATGTTCATCACTAACCATGCATTTATATTTGATCATAAACCCTATTCCATTGTTGTGTGACACCAATGGTGCTAATGCACAAGTGAAATAGTCTAGGTCTCATCTGAAATTGGAGAACTTCTTAAGACACTTCACTTGATTAGGAAGATCATCTTTAATAGGAGATTACATAATGGAAGTGTTCCATTGACCGACATTATAGCAGATCCATGGACGGAGCCATTAGCTCAATTTATCTTGAGTATCACTAGTAAACAAAGGGTTTGTTCACTAAGAGTGATTGGCTTTTGTCCAAGTGGGAGATTGATGGAAATATATGTGGCCGGCAAGCCAATCACACATTCTACATCTCGTTCCATATTCATTAATAGAACATATTCATTATAGTGCACGTGTGATGCGTCGAATGAAGTCCATGAATACATGATCGGACTTAGTGAATTATGATGAGATCGTAATGCGGAGATCACTAGTCTTTAAGCATGTGTTCTAAACATTCCTATTCGAAGGATACGCGAGAAGGACATCGAAGTATCCGGATAGAATAACACTATCTAGCCTCACTCATATGATGAGTATGGCCGGTCCCGTAACCATTAGTGTGGCGACACTAAGGATAGATAGTGGGTGCTCTTTAGTGGAAAGAGTTCACTGAATTGATCCGTACGAATCCCTGAATGGTATTATACCAAACTGTCAATCAGGTTGATTCACGTCACGGTTGTGTAAGTGATCCTTAGACCTGAGACACCAAAGACGTCTTGTGGACGGACGGTTGTACTTTGGCTATGGCCAACGAGTCTCTAATCATGGGATTCTAAACGGTCTTAGTTCGGGTGCATCAAGAAGTACACGAAGGCGATTGAGTGGTCAAGATGGGATCGTCCACCCTCGGTATAAGAGGTGACAGCTCAAGGAAGACGATGCAACTAAGTCCTTGGCCAAGGCAGTGAAATATCGGAGAAGAGTTATCCGATGATTTCCAAATGCATCGGTACTAACTCGGATGACCGATTAGGGTTTGACTGTTGACCATACCCTAAGTCGTCTAAGGAGCGTCAAGTGGATGAGGGATTATACATATACGGTAACCGATGACGAACAGGTTCCATGAGTGAGTCAATACACACTCCTTTGTATCTTCTAGGACATGAGGTGTAGCTTGGCACCCCACGTGCCGGAGTCTCGACCTATCAATTGGGTTAAATCGATTCGACATTAATTAATCTATATGATGATATAGTTAATTAATTTGGAAGGCCAATAAAGGTTATTGGGCCGCTGGAGTCGTTAACTAGACTGATACATGGGCCTAGAGGGTCACATGCAAATGGTCTTTTGGACGTTGGAAGATATACTTAAGTTTTGGGGGTTTTTATGAAAAACACCCACTTAGTATAAATAGGGGAAGGCCCTAAATGAAATTCACCCAGGCCAAAATTGTTCAGGGGCCTTTCCCCTTCTTCTCCACTCTTCCCACACCCCCTCTCCATCCCTGATGTGATCAGGATGACGTAACGACGTCGATAGAGAAAGAACGGGGCTCGTCAATGAGAAGGAGGAGATCCGACGCGCCGAGGACTGCGTGGATACGTCTTGAGGCTGCACACTTGAGTAGCTCGACTCGTCTCGCTCCGGGATCGAAGAAATCACGGATGCCATCCGTGAAAAGGTACTTCGTTTAATATTTTCGTTGATGCCGTTCGATTCGCAAAAGACTTCCGCTGCGCATCATTTTGATTTGTTCATCCAAGTCAAGGCCTCTAGAACCCAACAGGTTATAGCTCATTTTTTCTTGCAGCGCACCAATGCAGGATAGATTGCACTCAGTGGATTTGTATGGGTCCCATATTTACAAAAAACAATATATCTGAATCAGACATGTCATAGATGTTTCACAATGTCCAATTAATTCTGTCTATCACAAGCCAAAAAAATGGTTGAGGTATTCGTACACATACAAATTCATTTGGACATCTGATGAAAATTAGGCAGCTTAAATCTTTCGTGTAATCAGATTTTTCCTAAATAAATATTTTATACATATATAGTCCCCCTCACATAAATCATATGATTTTTTACTAAATCAATAAGGTTGTTTAATAAATGTTATTGGGTCATTAAAGTTATTAACTAGACTCGGACAGGGGCCTAAAGGAACACACATATGAGATCTATGAATGTTGATGGATATACTTAAATATCTAATGTTTTTTAAATAAAATTCTCAAAGAATTATGAATAAATTAGGGGTCCCATTTTAGGTGTCCATGTCAGCCAGACCTAGGTGTCCCCCTTTTCTTTTTTTCTCAATCCACTCACTCCACTAGTGAGGCCTGACGTTAAGGAGATCCATGAGATCTTCAAGAAGAGTTGGAGAAGAGGAAGAGGAGATCCACCATCATACTGAGTTTATAGATATGTATAGATGCCATACACATCAAAAGGATTGAAGAAACTCTTCCGCGGAGAAATTCAAGGGCGTAATTATTTCCATGAAATGTGATTTGATCATGTATGATTTTATAGATCGATTCGGAATTGATTTTCACTATCAAATATCTATAACCCTAAAGGGAGTGTAGTAATGATCTAGCCCAAAATATCTATCCATTTTTTCAGCCATGTCACATTTTCAATGAACAAATATGATCTAATCACATTTCGTGGAAATATCTATCCATTTTTTCAGCCATATCACATTTTCGTCTGTTGGATTCCTCGGATTCAATGAACAAATATGATCTAATCTGATTAGGGAGTCTTCACCCTCATTTGAACTTGTGAAAATTACCTATATTTAAATTCTTATGTAAAAAGTTTGTGCACAGTGGAATAGAAAGGGACGTGATTACTATTCTTAATCATCCCTTCCCTTTGTGTTTTCGTAAAACTATAGAGAAATGCTTGTTTTCCTATTTTAAATGTTTGTATACAAAAATTCCCTAGTAAAAAGTTATGGATTTATGGTTGCATTTAAGTTTTTTCGTTGAGAGCTTGATTCAGAGGAAATATTATGAATAATAGAAGGGTACCTGTAATTTCCGGGAGATTGAAGAGGAGATTTAGGAAGAAGAAGAAAGAATTTTTATTCAGTCAAAAATGCCCTACCTTCAAACATTTTCCATTGTCCCTTTTAAAGAGAACTACATATTGGACCGTTGGGGCTTTCACGATCGAAGAGGAATATGACCGTTGGAATCAACGGTCATATCTTATGACTGTCTAACGGATCAGTCATAAGAAGCCTCTGATCGGGCCCAATAATACATGACACAATGTCTAATAATGGGCCTCATTTGGACCACATGATCTAACAGTACCTTTGACCGTAGGCATTTCCATGGCCACTCTGTTTGGATATTCTTAGTCATTGCAAGTTGTTCAGGTGATCAACTAGAAATTGAGGCAAATTACATCATTTAAGGGTTATGATTTATATGACAGTATTTAAAGTTTTCCTTATGAACATATGGCGAGGGTCAAAACCATAGGGAACATGTATTGAATAAGTGAATTTTAAATTTAATTTGTATTATTATGAATTTTATATCTTTTTAATAATTATATACAATTTAATGAAGCCAACCTATAGAAAATTGATTCACAAGAATTCAAGGAAGCAGGGAAAATATTTATCCATTTTTATTTAATATTTTTGGGAATTTTTAAATATTTTGAGAGATAAATCCTATTAATTCTAATAAAATGCCTAAGATGGTGCTTTGACAACTCGGGAGACAATTGATAGTGATCGTGTGAATGGAGTAAGTGGATGAGTTTGATTCTCATAGATTGTGCCATATATGAATGCAGATTCGCATCCGCAAGTAGTAAAGATGAGAGAGGAGATGAGTTGGACCATCACGTATTGATCTCAACATGACTTCTTCAATCCTGCGCTCTTAGATTACGAGAATAGACCCAAATAAGATTTTGAATGAGAAATTACTTTACTAATTATAATTAGGAACAAATCCAAGGGTGTCCTTTTTATGAGGATGGTTTCTATTGAAGTCGAGAGAAATTTGATGGGTAGAGAAAAAGATGGAACTACCCTCAAATGTTAGCCAAAAACTCATTATGGATTATTAGATATTACAATTTGAAGTTGAATCGTTCCCAACTATGATCCATGTGGTAGATTGCCAGTGTGGCAGAAATTTTTAGGAGAACAGAAAAAAAAATCAAAAAACTGATTTAATCTATTTAAATAAATAAATTCACATATACATATTAACTTAGAAAAATAGTTTTCTTTCCAAATTTAACATCATAAATTTGTGTACAATACCAGAAAACAGGGAAAACCATAATATTAATAAAAAATATAAAAGCCCCTGAAATTATTACATATTTTTTTTAATATTCTGAATTATAAAAAGATTCAATATCATAAAATTCCAAAAAAATGGGTAAACTAAATTTATAGTCTACACAAAATAAAAGGCTCTAAAAATATTTACATAACTATGAATATATATTGACATATTTTTTAAAATCAACATCATTTAAATTAGGTTAAATTTCCATAAATTCGAGAAATAATAAAAAAATCCATTCAAAAATGTATCAAATCATTTTATGTTATATCAACATTCATTTATGATTATATGAAGTCAAATAAACACATAAAATACATAAAATTACTAATAAATTAGTGCGTTATTTACGATTATGGCATGGCCATTGTGGTAAAGGGGTATTAAAATTGGACTTTATGTTATGACATTACAATTAAATAAATTTATAAATAGACTAAGCAATGACCCAAATGAGTTTAGGGGAAGCCTCGCCCACTGTTCTTCCTTGTGTTCGGAAAGTCTTGACAACACCTTTATTGTAAAGTTAACTTCATTTGTATATTTTACGTATATTTCCCCCATTTCATAGAGGCTTCTCTAGAGATAATTTGGTTCTCCTTTTATCTCCTTGTGCATGTTCATGTATGAAAATTCTCATTATAAGGTGATTGTAAAAACATCCTTGATTGACTATATTATTATTTCTCCCATGATTTTATGTCCAATCATGAGACAAAAGTATATTCCTCCCAAAATAATCTTTATCTTCCACTCATGCTCAAGACGTTCCCTACCCCTCTGCTCTAAATAGGAGAAAACCTGTCCATGACTATGAAAACAGGTTGCTAGAAAATTTTAAACAAGCCACCATGACTGTTACTGTAGAAGACATTCTTAGGTGTGCGCCTTCCTTAAAAAAATACCTTAAGGATTCTTGCACTGGTAGAAAGCCTAGGGAAGTAGTTAAACTTTCAGAAAATGCCTCTAGCATTTTGAATGCCATCCCTATCAAAATGAGAGATCCCGGAGCCCCTTTCATCACATGTGAAATAAACTCACAACAATTGTGATGACCCAGCGTCATTATGATTGGACACAAAGTATCACGATCAAGCGGATCCAATCTGGTCTAGGTCCTATATGGTCCACCTTTATTTTATGTACTTTATGTGTTTAGTTGACTTCAAATAATCATAAATGAATGTTGATATGACTTAAAATGATTTGATACTTTTTAGAATAGATTTTTTTATTATTTCTAGAATTTATGAATTTTAACCTAATTTAAATGATGTTGATTTTAAAAACATCCTTGAGGGTCCACAACCCCTAGTTTTCTCTATCATGTCTCCATGTTTGGTGTCATTCTTTCTACATGCGAGAGGCGATGGACGAGGTGGGGGTGACACACTCACTACAGGCGAGTAGCATGCAAGCAGAGGAGGAGCAACATGCTCGCTACAAACAAGTGATGTGTGGGATAGACACGAGCCGACTACATGCAGGCGTTGTGTCATCAGCTTTGTAAGCGCATTTGCGGCGGCGGCAGCGGAGATCCACAAAGAACTCTTTGGGTGAAATGAAGAGCTTCTCTATTCAAAATTCACCAATGTCAACATCAAGGGAGGCACTTTTGGAATTTAAAAAAAATAGAAAGTTAAAACTTTCATCACGTCACGCTCTCTTCGTCTCCACAACGGCAGGCCCGACAGTAACCATTCCATTTCCCCAGCCGTTCCCCATCACTAAGAGCTCTCCATTATAGTTTCAGATCGTCCGGGATGTGGACAATGGACGGAACGGGACAATGTTCATTCCGTCCTGCGTCCCAATTTTTAGAGTTTCGTCTAAATCGTCCTGTTCAGGGTTCGTCACGTCCCATTTTTTTCGTCCAAGTCCCGTCCCCTTTGAACTGTCCCGGTCAATAAATTCTCGTCCCATTCGACGTCCTTGGACAAAACAAGGCGTGTGCCAGAATTAGACCACTCAGAAATCGACATGTGGCGCAGCCAGCTGGACCTATCAGACTTGTACTATAGTCCCACAAGTTGCAGATACCGTCCTGTTCACCATCCAAGGCCCCAGACGGGACGGTTATTTCATCCATGGACGAAGTAATCATACCGTCGGGGGGCAGGCAGACGATTCTTAGTCCCGTCAATCGTCCGAAGTCCTGGACGGGATGATTTTTTCATCCACGGACTTAATTACCGTCCCGTCCTCTTCACTGCACTAATTACCCACTCTCCATTGTCTGTCCAACTCTGAGATAAAACTCTTGTTTCCCACAAAATAAACCACTAATTATCAATTAAAAAGCCAATCCAAAACGGATCGGATCCAACAACCCGACAACCAACGGTCATCTTAATCGGGTCTCGATCCGACCCGCAATACCCTTTCTCTCTCTTCTATTTACTGGTTGTTGCTTCATTTCTCTTGCCGAGGGAGGAGGAAGAGGAAGGAAGGGCGCCCTAGGAGCTCGGACGAGCGCCCGCTTCGATTTCTTGCTCGATTGTGCAAGGTTGATGCATATTTCGAGGAGATTGATCTGCAATGGCAGAAATCCTCGAGCCATTCGCGTCCGGCGGCGTCGACGCTGAGATCGCCGCCGAACCCATCATCGAAATCAAGAACCAATCGCGACCCAGCAAGCCCCCGCGCCACCACCTCTCCGTGATCCGCCAGTGCGTCAGCAGCGCGCGGCTTTCCGGCGAATTCGTACGATTTTGCCATCTTTTCTTCTGATTTATCTATCAAATTTGAGGTTTTTGCCCGTTTGGTAGGATTTTGAGGCCAATGGCGTCGGTCTTGGGTCTCCGTCGGATGGGGGTGGAGGTTGTTTCTTGCCTGTTTTCAGATCTGGGAGTTGGTCCGAGATGGGTCCCAAATCGTACATGGAGGATGAACACATCTGCATCGATAATCTGACTTGCCATCTCGGATCAGAAGTTGACCTTCCCTCACCCGGAGCATTTTATGGGGTGAGCGAACTTGATTCCTTTATCCCCATAGAAATATCTTTAGTGTTTTATGGCGGCATCGTGATATTTTTTCTTTGATCTCTGTTTTTTTTCAAACTCGAGTGCATGGGAAATCCGCGGTTATTTATGATCAGCAGTATATAATGAGAGTTTTGCCCATTTGTGTAGAATGCATTCGTGGCTTCCGTTTAGACAGTGATCTCTGATCTCTGTTTAATTTTACCCATCTTTCTTTGATCTCTGTTTAATTTTTCCCATTTTTCTTTGATCTCTGTTTTTTTAAAACTTGAGTGCTCGGGAAATGTGCAGTTATTGATGATTTCCATCAAATAATGAGAGTTTTACCCAGTTTGTTACAATTCATTCGTGTTTTGTGGCGTACGTTTGATAATTAGGCTGTGATCTCTGATATTTGGAATCTGCGGTTATCGAGCATCACGATCAAGTATTGAGACTTCTTACCCATTATGGCTCAAATCGTTAATTTTTTTATGTATGTGTCCGTTAGAGTAATAGGCTGTGATCTTTGCCCTCTGGAACTAGAGTTCATGGGAAATCTGTGCTTATTGATGATCAGCAACAAGTATTGAAACTTTTTACCCATTTTTGTTTGAAGAGTTAGTCTTTTATGGTGTCCATTAGATAATTTGGCTGTGATCTCTATTTTTTCGAGCTTGAATTTGATCTATGACTGTTGATGATCAGGTATTCGATGGGCATGGGGGCAAGGATGCGGCATCCTTTGTGCAGAAGAACATCCTCAAGTTCATACTTGAGGATGCCCACTTCCCCTCTTCAGTGGACAAGGCCCTGAGCAGTGCCTTCCTGAAAGCCGACCATGCTTTCGCCGATGCCGCTCGGTCTGTTGACATTTCTTCTGGCACCACCGCCCTGGCCGCCCTCATTTCTGGCAGGTCTGACCTTTCTCCCACCTAGTGCTCGCTGACACTGACGATGATGACGAGTCGTCATCGCCTTTGATACTCACCAGGTTGACAATGTTGAGACAAAATCATCTCTGTATCTCGTCATAATCCCTTTTTTAATCTCGTTCAGATGATAAGAGATTAATAAAATAATCATCGACATTTGTACACCATGGGAACAATGACATTTCTGTGAGCATTAGTCCCACTGGTTTTTTCCCTTCCTGTCATTCGTCCTCAAAGGATGGCAATGATGTTGATGAAATCATCATAGAATCGTCATCGTCATCATCATCGTAACCTCACTCAGATGATGATTACGCAAGGGTGCCATCACCCTTCCTCAAAGACGACGATGACTATGTGACAAAATCGTCATCTGCCTTTTGTTAACATCTCTCAGATGATGATGAGTCGCCATTGTCCCCGACATTCATCCTCTTCGGGATAACAATGACGATGATGATGACGGGAAAAAATTGGCATCGTTGAAGTCATCATCATTCAGGCCTATGGACGATAAAAAATTAAGATTTTCTTCATCTTCCACTAACATGGTCTCATCCCGATAAAAAAACAGGAGAAAATTTTCGAAAACTAAATTATCTCAAATAGGGTAAAATGAAAGATATGGTATCTTTCAGGAGGATGCACATTGCAAACGCAGGGGATTGCAGGGCGGTGCTGGGGAAGAGGGGGAGGGCGGTGGAGCTATCGAGAGATCACAAGCCAAGCTGTGCATCAGAGAAGATGAGGATCGAGAGGCTGGGTGGAAGGGTCTTTGACGGGTACTTAAACGGACAGCTGTCCGTGGCGAGAGCGCTAGGAGACTGGCACATGAAGGGGGCCAAGGGCTCGTCATGCCCTCTCAGCGCCGAGCCGGAGCTGCAGGAACTGGTGCTGAGCGATGAAGACGAGTTCCTGATACTGGGTTGCGACGGGCTGTGGGACGTGATGAGCAGCCAGTGTGCTGTCACCATAGCCAGGAAGGAGCTGATGGCACACAATGACCCGGAGAGGTGCTCCAGGGAACTGGTACGTGAGGCTCTCAAGAGGAACACCAACGATAATCTGACTGTTATCGTCATCTGTTTCTCTGACGACCCGCCGCCGCCAATCCAAGTGCCCAAGTTGAGGGTTCGCCGTAGCATTTCAGCTGAGGGATTGAACTTCCTCCAGGGTGTTCTTGATGGCCATGGCTGAACCGATGAACAAACGCCGGTTGCTTCTCTCTCCTCTTGATGGAAGAGTGTCCAGGGCGGGTCTGGGTATTGATTTTCTGCTCTTGTTTTGTTTGCTTATTTGGTTTCTTCCAGGGTTTGGGATTGGTGGGGGAGACGGCTAAGCTCTTCCCTCCATCAAGGCCTATTTCGAGGCTTTTTGCTGTTCTGTATTTTTCATGCATTAATGCATGGATTAGATTTTTGTGCCGCTCTATGGGGCTATCCAAGTTTCAATTTCCAATCCAGCTAATATGAGTATCATATGTTGGGACCAGACTTGTGCCTGTATCATAATGACCATCTTGAAGATGAAACCAATTTTAACCAACATGTTATGATGATTGAAATCCTCAGGTCAAGTTATTGTTGAATGTACTCTGATCCCTCTTCCTTCTCCTGTTGATACTCCTCTCTCTGCTGAGAGCAGAGAATACCTGGCGGATAGGGTTTGAATAAACAAAACAAGTCATTCTTACCTTTCTTCCATGCTGGATTTCATACCAGCCAGCTACAGAGTCGGTGGGCCCCACATGCTTAAGTCATGTGGGCCACTAAACACAGGTATGGGCCACTTATAAGAAGTGGCCCATTTACATCACTTATAAAGGGAAAAATAAAGAAAAGAAATAAGAAATGAACTAAGATAGATTATTAAGACAGATAGCTCTAATCAACAGTTATCTCTAAATTTAGTCATGGGCTTGATCAAGTAAGGTACCATGGAACCTGGAGGAAAATTTAGAAGTAAGATGTTGATACGATCCTATTCCCCCAAGGGTACTTTGGCACTTAAGCCCATTAGGGGCTCTTTAGTAATTTGAGTTCTAGGATAGATTGCTTCCTCTCGAGATAAATGTGTAGCCCTTCCTTTGAGAGGGTAAGATGGGCATTTTGGCTCACTGTCTCAATCATCCCTATCTCGGTTCCGTCCCCTTGACCGTACAGCAATCCCCTATACTGTGATTGTCTCACCGGATCTTCAGCCGATTACCCTTCAATCTGATCCCTACCCCTGTCATTTGGTTCTCTTCTACTCTATGATGATCCCTGTTCCCGCGATCATCAACCCTTCACTGCATCTTTAGGCGGCTCGTTCCTAGTCATTCCCTGCCTTCTCTGTTCCACCCCTCCTAGCATTCCCCTTTCTATATCCTACCCCGGAACTTATACCTTGCCTTGCCCTCTACTCCCCTCCCGAAAGGCACCTAGGTAGAGGTTTGTATCAGATGTGAATAAGCTACCCTCACAGACCTCCGTTGTATGGCTGTTGGCTTACTGTGGAGCAACCCATGAATTTTATCATGGAATGGGTGGTCAATCAACTCTGCCTGCCACTCTCAGATAAGAATAAAAATTGGGTAATAAAGTTTCAACCTGGGGGAATGGATTCTGTAAGCAGGTGGTTCTAGATCATTCAGAGATATGGGTCATCAAAGTTTATTTTCTGATCAACCTTCATAAAGATTTTTCCATGCTTAATGTTTGACCCCATATTATCCGCATGAAAATCAGAGAAGAATAGAGAGACGTGTCCACGACATGTTTTAGGCTGCGATTAAACAACACTACATGAACTTGTGTTCAAGTCTAATGCCCGATGGGGTGGTATTTTGTATAGTTTACCATGTGATCACTGAATTGAACATTTCTTATATTCAATCCCCACAGAGATTGAACTGCTCAATGAGCTACATGTAGACAAAGCCTTCCTGAGACTGGATATCAAAGATGCTATCTATGTAGTCAATTGATATAGAGAAGGATATATTATGCACCCACGTTGGCCATTATGAGTTCCTCTTGATATCATTTCAGGATTGAACAACACTCCATCTACCTTTCAAGGGCTTATGAACCATATGTTTGTTGATCACTCACATTTTTTTCTTAACATTTTTTTCACCAAAAAGTTACCTACAATGCATATACTCATATACTCTTGTCAATATTTCAGGAGCAATATTAAGCACTGTAAGGTTGCATTCCTTAAGAATTACATTTTTGCCCTTATGTGGAAGTTGACTTGGCCTTCTAATCAGTAGGAACTTTTGGGCTCCTATCTTTTACTCCTAATTACCAAAGATTTTTGGTGGATTATGGCAGTTCAAGAAGGATGCCATATGTTAGACCAATGTTGGTGATACTGTGAATGCTTTCAAGTGCCTTCTCTCAGAATTCCATTATTAGATCTTCATGATATCTCCAAGCCTTGATATATTGAAGTTGGCATCAATATATCTCTGCACAATTGTTTATTGCCCGTCTAATGAGCTGTGAATATCATTTCTTCTCAAGAAATTCACATTCATCTGCTGATTAATCCATTCATTATTTCTTCACAGCAGTTTAGCCTTAAATACCCTACAGAACAATCTCTTTATTTTTATTTTCAAAAAAAAACCCTACAGAACAATGACAGATACATTCTAAGTAATGTCAATGTCAAGCTAAAGTTCTTGGGTACATTTTTTATTTATCTATGATGGGGGGGTTCAGACAATAAAGGTATATAGGATACATAAGTACCGCCATTACATTTAAACGCCCCTTAAGTTAAAATTGCTCAATTGGGTGCAGGTGGCATAGAGGATATGTGTGAAATATGAATTGGGAAGGCTCTAGAAGGAGCTAGAAGGAAAAACCATGGCATGACCCCAATACCATAAGAATAGTGCACAACTGATGCAACATAATTGAGTCTTCCTGACTTCCAAATATCCTCTCATCATTCGCGTACTCAAAAAACACCATAGAAAAAATAATCACGATAACCAAATCTACCCAATTTTTAAATTAAATTAACGTTCAGAATCATTGAGGCTTAATCTCAACAAATATTTATCAAATATTATTACATATTGAAATCAATATAATGTTTCACAAATATTAATTACTAAGATATGTAGTAACTAACTTTAGCTGAAATATAAAATCTACCATCCTTTAGTTATACATCCATATCTTGTCTTGATCTTCCCTTAAGTTCTCTTCTCCTTCATTTCTTATCTGATGCCAGATTTGCAGTGTCTTCAGCAAATCTAATCACAAATATTCCAGTTATGATGTCTTCTGTGAATTTTAATTCATGTTAGTGGTATGTTTTGTGTTTCGTGAAAACTCAAAAACTGTTTGCAAAAATCTCCAGAAAATAATCTTACAAGTTTTGTGTTGAGTAGAAACTCAAACATTTTAATAAAAATATGTGGAATATAATCTAACATTTTAGGCAATTTTTTTCCCCTGTAAGTCCATGAAACCTTCGCCAAAGAAAATGACTCTGGATCCTGTGGATTTGGGTTTTTTTTAAGAACAAATATTGAGTTGATATAAACTCAGAACAATACCTGGTGAATTCTGCATACAGCTTGTTGTAGCATGATTTTCAGGAGATAAAGAGAGAGAGAAAAGGGGACTGTATATTTGGGCTTATCAGTACATATATGCATTAAATAAAATTACGTCCCAAATTAAAAGGAATAGGTAACATTGAATTGCATTAAATGAAAAATATACAGTATGGAAGCTGTAATCCTTTTTTATTTTTTCTTTATATAAATATGATTTTTCCATTCATTTCAAAAGTGTCACAACATAGAGGCTATAATTGCAGTTTATCCATAAATTTCACTCCGAAAATTTTATTAAATTGTATGTATATTTATGATTTTTTATTCAAAATGTTGCATATAAGTAAGTACATATATCTTATGTATGTAAGTTCTAAAAACTAGTCAAAAAGTTCAGTTATAAATATCTAAGGGGATAAATGCATATCAACTGTAGCATAATATTGATCAAATGATCCTACAATCTTTTTATGTTTCTCTACCCATTTGACTATTTTTTTATCAACAATATGTGGTATGTTTCTCTATGTGTAATATTAATTTGAATCTTAACTCAATGATTCACCCCGACAGTCGAAGGTTAGCTATATTCTTACTCATGAAGATAGCCATTTTGAATGACATTTAATGCATGAGTGAGCTGCAAAAATCAATCCATTTAAAGTTATGCACACTTTGTGGCATGAATGACTATGTGTGATCTGACATCAACCCCGTTGACTTAGATTCAAATTGGCACAAGCCAGTTTGAACATTCATCAAAACACTTAAACCAGTAGTATAATTGTTGGGCTACTACATAAGCCACTAGTTGCAGTACCACACATGATATTATTATATTTATACTTGATAAATAGTCATATCATCCCAACATCAAATTTTAAGTTTCTACGCAAATTTGTGATGGCGTGTATATAGACAAAACATTATTTTTTTGGTTTTTGCCAATTATATATTGATCATATCATCTCATCATGATAATAATGGTGATGCATATTCAATCATCAGAGAGAAGTATACCATTTTGGCATAATTTTGAATGTTCGTTAAAAATCAACCTTAAAATAAGCCTTAACAACATAAAAAATGAAATATAAAGTTGGCCTAGGTTTTTTAGGAGATCAAAAAAATATTCATGTCCTTTTCTACAAAAAAATGTCCAAATTCTGTTTTATTTAACTTGAGTTTGTCAGTCTTAGAGTAGACACTTGAGTTGTAAAAACTCAAACAGTGATGTAGAATCTGGAAAACCTAATTGGCATACCGAAAATGTCTGATTCTTGAGAGAAGCAACAATAATGTATAATTTATTGTGACATTGGACATAATGGCAATAAAGATATGGAACCCAAAGCGATAAATATTTGTTTAGTTGACTTTCTGTTCACAAGACTCATTAAAACAAACTGGATGTATAACACTATGTGATGAGAAGCTATCTGCCCAGTCATTAATCCAAAGGCCAACAATGGCCCATTGCTTGATAATGTAGAGATCACTTCCGGCCAATAGGTCACTGGTGAACTATAGGAACTTATAATTACCATGTAATAACTTTTAAAAATGAGGTTCTCTCTTCTCAGGATAGATGGTTTCTTTCCATTTATCAAAATATAATTTACAATGCATGTCTGACTTATGGCATATTACTAATTTGCCTTCCATGGGTTTATAAAACTTGATCATAGACTATTTAAAACTAAAACCGAACTTAATTGAGAGCAACTGTTTGATTAGTTCTTTAGAGTAATATCTTCCTGGTCTTTATGTGATTCAATTTCACTTCCCGATTCCTCTTTTTTTATCCAGATGGAAAAACAAATCTCTGGAAGTTGTAAAAAGTATAATTTCTTCCAAGACTCAGAACTTACAGAAAATTATTATTTAATTAAAAAGGATAATGAATCGATCATTTTAAAAGCCACAAGAGTAGAAGCATTGAACAAATGGGAGGGCCAGACACAAGCACCCAGTCCATGAAACCACATCATAAACAATAGAGGAAGAGAGAGAGATGGGGATGGATTCATCATGCTCTATGCAGTGACAGGAAAGAAAGAGAGAGAGATGAGGAATGCGGTACTAGTCGGCCCTGGATTGCCCGGCACGAGAGGAGAGAATGATACCGACGATGAGACCGTAGAGGGCGAGAGCTTCGGCGAAGATAAGAATAAGTATCATACCCACGAACAGCTTCGGCTGCTGAGCATTGGCCCTGAGAGAATTATATTCAAAACATGAATGTTGCTTAAAGCTGCAATCTCCACAAACATTAACAAAAATACTATGTCAAAGGAAAATAGTTAATTTTCAGGAGAGGGAATAATAGGTATCAGCTAAATTGATTCATCAAAATAAATGAGGAGAGAGCATAAAGTTCGAAACGTAATCTTCGCATGATAATTCAAATAAATGCATGAAAATCAAAACATTACAATAACGAGTTGGCGATAAGGTCTGCTTGAATATATTATTGATTTTCTAAAACATTTACAAAGATACCATGTCAAAGGAAAATAGTTGATTTTCAGGAGAGGAGATGATAGGTATCAGCAACATTGATTCATCAAATTAAATGAGAGAGCAGAAAGTTCGAAACTTAATCTTCGCATGATAATTCAAATGAATGCATGAAAATCAAAACAATACGATAACGAGTTGGCGATAGTCAACTATACGGTCTGCTTGAATATATTATTGATTTTCAAAAACATTTACAAAAATACTATGTCAAAGGAAAATAGTTGATTTTCAGGAGAGGAGATAATAGGTATCAGCTACATTGATTCATCAAATTAAATGAGGAGAGAGCAAAAAGTTCGAAACTTAATCGTCGCATGGTGATTCAAATGAATGCATGAAAATCAAAACATTACGATAACGCGTTCGCGATCATCAACTATAAGGTCTGCTTTAATATATTTATAGTGCAGGGACGAGGACGGGACGGGTTTCTTTGTCCTGGGACGAAAAAATCGTCCCGTCCAAGGGTTTGTACGAACTTCCAGACGAAAATTCGTCCCGAGGACGACCGGACGGGACGGTTTTTGTCCTGTGGGACGAAAAAACTGTCCGTCCGGAGGTCTCGGACAATGGACGGATGAATCTGGACGAAAAAACACCGGATTCACATCCGACGGTTGAGATGTAGCCACGCGGACTTGCTAGCCTCGCAATCTCCGACGTTGAGGACGGGCGCAACAGACGTCGGGGAAGCATATGCCGACGACGAGGACGGGAGAGGTGGCACCGGCGGAGAAGGGAGTATGGCATCCGTAGGGGAAGCGAGGTGGCACCATATGCCGACGACGAGGAGGGGGAGGGACAGATAGCCAGTTAGCCACTGGACGGGAGAAGTTTCTTCTTTCTATTGGTAGGTTACGCCCTAAACGACTCAACGGACAACACAAGTTCAATTAAATTAAAAAAATAAAACTGGTTTTTTTTGTCCAGGACAAGGGACAGAAAGGTTTTTTCCCCGGCGCGGACAAAAAATCGTCCCCGGAAGACTGGACGGGATGGTTTTCGTACGGTCGGACGAAAAATTTGTCCTGTCCTTCGTCCCCGCACTGACCCCAGACGTCAGACGGGACGAAATTTGTCCCGTCCCGTCCATCGTCCACGTCCGGGACGATCTGGAACTATAAATATATTATTGATTTAATTAATATCATCTAAGCATGCCATTATACACAAACAAAGCAGAAAATGAACAGACCACCAAAATACATTATTTTTTGCTAAATGATAAATGCAGAAATAGAAAATTAACACCGGGCAGCTCTACATTTTCTCTTCAACAGATCGATAATTTGATTACTCATCTCTCACGTATTTAAAGATACGATCAAAAACATTCAAAAATTGGCGAGAATCAAACATATTAAATCCAGATGTTGGCCAGAAATTGATTAACTCACTCTCAGATACATATTTTACTATAAAAAAAAACCTCAAACACCGGCGAGAATCAAATAAAAAATCAAGATATAGACAAGAAATCAAAGATACCTGACACCGGCATCACCAACGATACCGATCGCCATCCCTGCAGAGAGTCCAGCAAGCCCACAGGCAAGACCGGAGGACAGATGCGCGTAACCATCGAACAAGTAATAAGATTTGGCCTTGGGATTGATCCCAGTGCTGATGATGACAGCTATGATCAACCCGTAGATCCCGAGCACTCCCGCCATAACAACCGGCACAATCGACTTCATCACAAGCTCAGGCCGCATCACCCCCATCGAGGCAACTCCTACCCCACTCTTCGCCGTCCCATACGCCGCTCCCATACCTGGAAACATACCCATTTTTAGCAAGGTACTGATTGTATCGTCAAATATTCATTATTAATTCACAGTATATAATTAATTCAGGTAACAAGATTCTAACCGATTGGAAAGGATATTTTGATCTGCGAAATAGAATGTACAGAATGTAACATCAAAGTATTTTTAGCAAGGCATAGTTCAAAAAAAAAAGTACTTTTAGCAAGGTACTGATTGTATCGTCAAATATTCATAATTAGTTCACATTATCTAATTACTTCAAGTAACAAGATTCTAACCGATTGGAAAGGATATTTTGATCTGCGAAATAGAATGTACAGAATGTAACATCAAAGTATTTTTAGCAAGGCATAGTTAAAAAAAAAAGTATTTTTAGCAAGGTACTGATTGTATCGTCAAATATTCATTATTAGTTCACATTATCTAATTAATTCAAGTAACAAGATTCTAACCGATTGGAAAGGATATTTTGATCTGCAAAATAGAATGTACAGAATGTAACATCAAAGTATTTGACGGTATGCATTTTCATTCAGGTAATAGATTCTAGCCAATTCAAATGAAATTTGGATCCGTAAAATCGAATCTACAGACTGTATTGTCACGCATTCTTTATTAATTCACAGGATCTATTTCATTCAAGTAATAGATTCTAGCCAATTGAAACGATCTTTTGATCTGTCAAATAGAATATACAGAATGTAACATCGAAGAATTAATTTTCAGAAAAAAAAAACATCGAAGAATTCAATATGTTTCCACAGTATCTATTTTCATTCAGATAACAGATTCTAGACGATTAAATGGATCTTCTGATCTGTCAATATCAAATGTACAGAACGTATCGTCAAATATTCAACATAATTCCGCAGGATTTATTCTCATTCAAGAAATAGATTCTAGCCGATTGAAAAGATCTTCTGATCCATTACAATCAAAGGTACAGTATGTATCGTCAAATATTCATTATTATTTTACAAGATCTATTTCATTCAAGTAACGGATTATAGTCAATTGAAAGGATCTTTTGATCTTCTAAATAGAATGTACAGAATAAAACATCAAAGTAATCAGTATGATTCCACAGGAAGTATTTTCATTCTGGTTACAAATTCTAGCCGATTGAATGGATCTTATGATCTGTCAAATCAAACGTACAGAACATATCGACAACTATCCAATATGATTAAACAGGATCTATGAACATTCAAGAAGCAAATTTTAGCCGACTGAATGGAACAGAACGTATCCTCAAATATTCAATATGGTTCCACGGGATCTATTTTCTTTCAAGTAACTTACTATAGCCAATTGAAAGGATCTTATGATCCGTAAAATCGAAGGTAGGGAACGTATCGTCAAATATTCATCCTTATTTCACAGGGTTTTTATTCATTCAAGTAACAGATTCCAGCCAATTGAAAGAATCTTCAGATGCACAATTTTTTACGCACGGAATGCATCGTCAAATGTGCAAATATGATTCAGCATGATCGATATTCATTCAAGTAACAGATTCTCGCCAATTGAAAGGATCTTCAGATCCATAATTTTTTGATGCACGGAATGCATCGTCAAATATGCAAATATGATTCAGCAGGATCTATATTCATTCAAGTAACAGATTCTCGCCAATCGAAAGGATCTTCAGATCCATAATTTTTTGATGCACGGAATGCATCGTCAAATATTCAAATATGATTCCGCGTGATCTATATTCATTCAAGTAACAGATTCTAGCCAATTGAAAGGATCTTCAGATCCATAATTTTTTTATGCACGGAATGCATCGTCCAATATTCAAATATGTTTCCGCGTGATCTATATCCATTCAAGTGAGAGGATCTTATGATCTGCGAGATCGAAGGTCGGGAAGCCAAAAAAAGGAAGAAAAATTCAGTAATTGGGTAGAAAACGAGGAAAATTACAGGAGAAGACGAGGGCCGCGGCGGCGCCGAGGAATCCGAAGAACGGAGCCGTTTCATCACCGCTGAAGGTGCTCATCTCTCCAACGGGAAGTGGAAATTCCAGAAACCCTAGATCTCGAGGCTCTCTCTGCACCGCTCTTGACACAATACAGCGAGAAGAAGAGGAAATTTGTCTCGAGATAGAGTTTTATACGAAAGAATCTCTGTCATCTCTCTTCCTATCTCTATCTCTTCTTATCTCTCTCTCTTTCTCTTTCTATCTCTCTCTCCATCTTTATCTCTCTCTCTGTGTCTCTCTTTGTCTCTTTCTAACTCTCTCCATAGTTATATCTTTCTCTTTGCCTCTTTATCTCTTTCTATCTCTCTCTTCATCTTTATCTCTCTCTCTTTATCTCTTTCTATCTCTCTCTCCATCTTTATCTCTCTCTCTTTATTTTTTCTATCTCTCTCTCCATCTTTATCTCTCTCTCTTTATCTCTTTCTATCTCTCTATCCACCTTTATCTCTCTCTCTTTATCTCTGTCTATCTCTCTCTCCATCTTTATCTCTCTCTCTTTATCTCTTTCTATCTCTCTCTCCGTCTTTATCTCTCTCTCTTTATCTCTTTCTATCTTTCTCTCCGTCTTTATCTCTCTCTCTTTATCTCTTTCTATCTCTCTCTCCATCTTTATCTCTCTCTCTCTTTATCTCTTTCTATCTCTCTCTCCGTCTTTATCTCTCTCTCTTTATCTCTTTCTATCTTTCTCTCCGTCTTTATCTCTCTCTCTTTATCTCTTTCTATCTCTCTCTCCGTCTTTATCTCTCTCTCTTTTTCTCTTTCTTTCTCTCTCTCCGTCTTTCTCTCTCTCTCTTTATCTCTTTCTATCTCTCTCTCCGTCTTTATCTCTCTCTCTTTATCTCTTTCTATCTCTCTCTCCGTCTTTATCTCTCTCTCTTTATCTCTTTCTATCTCTCTCTCCGTCTTTATCTCTCTCTCTTTGTCTCTTTCTATCTCTCTCTCCATCTTTTCTCTTTCTCTTTGTCTCTTTTTATCTCTCTCTCCACCTTTATCTCTATCTCTCTCTCTTTGTCTCTTTCTATGATTCTATCGCTCTCTATCCCGCACCATCTTCAGCTTTATATCTCTATCAATCTCACCCTACTTATTTCCTGTCTCTCTCCATCGTTATCTATTTATATATCTCTCTATCCCTCTCCATCTTCATCTATTTTCCTTTTTTTTGTCTCTCTATCTCCCTCTCCATATTTATCTCTTTATCTCTCTCTCTCTATCCCTCTCCGTCTCCATCTATTTATTTCTATCTCTCCCAATATATTTCCTCACAGTGTATCTGTCTCTCCATCTTCATCTATTTATTTCTCTCTCTCCTTATATATATCTTTCCTGTCTCTCTATCCCTCCCCATTTTTATCTCTTTATCTCGCTCTATTTCCCTCTCCATCTTTATCTCTTTATCTCTCTCTATCTCCCCTTATATATGTTCTCTCTCTAGCTCTCTGTATATCTCTCTATCCCTCCCCATTTTTATCTCTTTCTCTCGCTCTCTTTCCCTCTCCATCTTTTTCTCTTTATCTCTCTATATCCCTTATATATGTTCTCTCTCTAGCTCTCTCTATCTCTATGTCTCTATGTCTCTATGTCTATCTCTCTCTCCATCTTCATCTCTCTGTCCCTGTAATTTCTCTATCTTTCAATTTATCTCCATCTCTATCTCTCTCTCCATCTTCATCTCTCTATCCCTGTAATTTCTCTATCTTTCTATTTATCTCTCTATATCTCTATCTTTCTCCTCCATCGTTATCTCACTACCTTTCCCTATTTCTTTTCTCTATGTATCTCTATCTATCTCTCCATCCTTATCTTTCTCTATATCTCCATCTCTCTAGTCGTCTCTGTCTCTTTATCCATCTTTTCCTAATTATCAGTCTCTATCTTTATCTCTCTCTCCCTTCCTCTTTCTCTCTATATATCTATCTCTCTCGCTATATCTCTCCTCTTATCCTATCTATCTCTCTAATGTTGTGTCTCTCTCTCTACGTGAATTATCTCTTTATCTCTCTCTCCTGCTCTCCGAATTATTTCAGAACTTGGGATTTTAAAAGTTACTGACTAGAATCCCAACAAATTATTGACAGTGGGTATTTGTTTATATAATTAAATATTAAAAAAACTCAGCCGACGGCTGTCTATAGAGCAAGAACAAGGGAAAGCTGGCTCCATACAATTTTATACAGATTACTCTCTCTCTCTATATAATATATATATGTGGCTCTCTCTTTATAAATATAAAATTAATACGTAGCTCTCTCTGTTATTGTCAAAAAAAGTATGTATCTCTCTCTTAATGCAAATAGATCTTGATATATATCTATCTATCTATCTATGTCGCTCTCGCTCTCTCTATCTATTAATATGCATCTCTCTATCTACCTATCTATCTCTCTTACTCTCTCCTTATACAAACAATATTAAGCTGTATCTATATAAGTGTTTATATTTCAATCGATATTTCTTTATATAAATATATGCATCTCTATATATATGCATACAGTGATTCTATGTCGCTCTCTTTGAACAAACAGATATTAATAGGTACATATCTTTTTCTATCAATCTATATGACTCTCTCCTTGTACAAATAGATATTAATTTGTTATACTCTCCTTTTCTATCGATCTATGTGACTCACTCTTTATACAAATAGATATTAATACTTATCTCTTTCATTTTCTGTATATCTCTGTCATTCATTCATTACAAAAACATATATATATTTGTAACAGAGACAAGACATTCTATATAGTAATAACATAATCTAGCCATAAAAGCTCACCGTATACATTTATAATGAATTATTGAAATTAGGTTCCTTATATATCAATCAATAATTCATATATCTGGAAATCTCTTCTGATATCTTATAGAAGAAGCCTTGCAAGCAATGACTTATCTATGAATTTTATTTACTGAATTAGATGTTAATAATTGGTTTTAACAATGGTAAAAACAGAAGTCACGGGAGAGTTTAGGAAATACCCTCGTGGATTAAATATTACTGAATTGAACTATATATTAGCAGGCGTGCACTCCTAAAAATGTAAAATGAGGAGCTCTCAAAACGTTTTAAATTATGGTGGATGTTGTTATTTATGACCAAGCAAGATTGGGTGGAAAATATTGGGTGAATTCCTTTAAATTTACATTGGTGTAATATATGAATATTTCATATAAAATATTTGTTTTGATGAATATGCAAAATTTTATCTCTATAAAATATTTTATGCCGAGGTATGTTCATTAAAACATTTCACAAAGTATCTAGCTTGACACCTGCATTCTAATTAAAGATCAAAAGAGATACATCTCTAGATTTTTCATTTCATAATGTAGAGAAATATGACTCGGAAGGAATAATTTTAAAGCATGAATACATTTTATTGGCTATAATGAATGTAAAATAACTAAGATACTTCGGCTGGATTGAATATGGAATCACTCGAAACAAATCTTTATCCAAAAAACTCTACCAAACTTGTACTAATGACTTTATGCACGTAGACTTGTTTGGTTAAATAGTAATACCTTCTTTTCTTCATTAGGACTTTATGTGTCACGAGTTCTATTATGTGTTATTTTACGTGTTTATTGATGTATTTTGACAAACGCCACTTTAGTTCCATGAAGTTAAGTAGTAAGATTATCATGTCTTCGTGAGGTGATTGGAGTGTAATGACTATGGGAGAATTTATTGAGGACTTATAGAGTAAATGGGAGAAAAGCACTATCCCAAGCTACAACATGGACCAGAAGAGAATGCCCAACATCAAAGTTATATTAGCGACTTGTGGCATAGTCAAATAGGTTCACACTTTATGGTTATGGCCAAGATTCCATAATTAGTTCTCCATGTCTTGGTCAAAGTCATTCCACATGTTGTGGGCTGGGTCTACAATTGAATTCGGTAGCTGATTTTTGTTATAGGGGAAACAAATCAAGAGAAATATGGAACACTAAACTATTAATAGTTTTTAATTAGCCACTAGTTTAACAAATTGGTGATTTTCAAGGCCCATTATTGCACATGTTTATGCAAAAAAGTGACTATAAGAATGTACATAGATTTTCTCTGGGAACTTCTACGTCAGGTCCACGAGCTACTTGCGAAAGGCCTCATCCAGGAGAGCCTTAGCCCGTGTGTGGTACCCGCACTTTTGGCCCCGAAGAAGGATGGCACATGGCGTATGTGCTGCGACAGTCGAGCCGTCAACAAGATATCGGTCAGGTACTGTTTTCCCATTCCCCGTATACAGGACCTCTTCGACATGATGGCTGGATCCACTAACTTCTCGAAAATAGATCTTCGTAGTGGGTACCATCAGGTTCGGATTCGTCCCGATGATGAATGGAAGACCGCCTTTAAGATTAAAGACGGGTTGTATAAGTGGAGAGTCATGCCCTTCGACCTCTCCAACACGCTGAGTATCTTCCAGCATCACATGAACGAAGTACTCCGTGTATTCATCGGCAAGTTTGTCGTTGTCTACTTCGACGACATTCTCATATATAGCCGCACACGAGATGACCATCTCGAGCATCTTCGACAAGTCTGCACAATTCTCCGATGAGAACAATTATATGCCCATCCAAAGAAATGTAGCTTCCTTACCCTAGAAGTTACATTCCTAGGTTTTATCGTATCAGCTTAGGGTGTCACTACCGACCCGGAGAAGGTTTGAGCCATCATGTCATGGCCCCCGTCGGCTAACGTCCATGACGTACAGAGTTTCATCAGACTCACCACATTCTACCAGAGATTTATACAGAACTTTAGTTCTGTCACGGCTCCCATCACCGACTGCCTAAAGGTAGAGCCGTTCACGTGGACACAGGCAGCATATCGAGCTTTCCAGCGAGTGAAGCTCATAATGACTCACGCGCCCGTCAGTTCAGCTATTGCTCGCCGAACTCAGCATGCAGTGGCGGCCGTGTGACGAACTACAACGAGACGGGTCAGCCGTGCGATCGCGCGATCAGGCACCATGCAACCAGTCAGCCGCACGATCACGCGACCAACCCTCTGCGACGCTCTCGATACGACCATCTACCACTACGACCTACCACAGAAAAAAAAATCCACGTGACGTGGTATTCTGCGAGACGTTCTTCCTGCATCCCGCTGCCAGAATATCTGCCCATCTGAAGGTCGCCGACAGCACTACGATGTGATCCACCGACCTCCCTGTGGGCGCATCCGAGGTCTATTGAGCCCGGTGGGAACTGGGAACGAGCTGTGATTGGAAGGTTGTAGTCATCCTACGGTTGATCCTCGCCCTCTAGGGTGGCCGAACCCCTGCGCGGCTTAATACGCCGCCAGTGTGGATCATTGTTACCGCCTTGCCTGGACTTGCAGATTGCTCAGCGTTTCACCCTGCCGCACCCAGTGTCGTTGCCGCCGTCATGGCCGCTGGTTGTGGCTGCCCACTACCGGCGAACACCCTTTGTCCCGCCCCGACCGCCTCGCTCCATCACTATGGACGAGTCCATTGAGCCCCGGACATTCACTCGGTCGCTTCCTCGCTGCATCTCTCTTCTTCATCCTCGTCTCCGAACAACCCCTTCCTTCAGCTCTTGCGCATGTTTGCTACTTGAGCCCAGCCGTAACCGCCTACGGCTCGTCTCACACTGCACCTGCCCTCTTCAGAGCGTGCCCCAACGAAGATGACAATGACGACGACGAAGAACGCCACCGACAAGGCACGCCATTCCCCTTTGCTCGTTAGTTATATTACGTCTTTCAATATATTTTCAACTGCACTCCATCGCACTCGGGTTAGATTAGGTGAGAGAGAATTACTTCGAGAAAACTACAAGTCGAGCGACTTCCTAGGTACGGGTCGAGTCCGTCTGTTACGTGCGAGCCCCTGCGGAACTATTTCGTTGAGCACCGTTACTCATCAGCAGAGCCATCATCGCCGTCATCAGCATCGCCACCGGTCTGTGTCCAGCCTGACCGACATGCCAAAGCACTCGGGTTTAAATACCCCAAGTAGACAACATGCACGTTCGTATCATTGTGTTTTCATCTTCGTTTGTATTGTTTTCGTCGTCATTTTCATTTTTCATGTCCTTTCATTCCCTATGTCCTTTAATTGTGTTTTGAAAGGGGGGGTTTCTTATTGGACTCCCCTTGTTGGAACCTTTGTAAGGGGCCGGGGCCCGTCATGGCCCTATATAAGGCCATGATGGCCCTATTGGGTTCTAGAGGCCTTGACATGGATGAACAAAACAAAACGATACGCAGCGGAAGATTTTTGCGGATCGAACGACATCAACAAAAACCATTGAAACGAGTACCTTTCCACGGATCGCATTCGTGATTTCTTCGATCCCGGATCGAGACGAGTCGAGCTGCTCAAGTGTGCAGCCTCTAGATGTATCCACACTATCCTCGGCACGTCGGATCTCCTCCTTCTCATTGACGAGCCCCGTTCTTTCTCCGTTGGCATGGTTACGTCGTCTCGATCACATCAGGGTTGGAGAAGGGGTGTGGGGAGAGTAGAGAAGAAGGGGAAAGGTCCCTGACAACTCTCGCCTGGGTGAATTTTGTTCAGGGCCTTCCCTTATTTATACTAAGTGGGTATTTTTCATAAAACCCCCAAAACTTAAGTATATCTTCCAACGTCCAAAAGACAATTTTCGTGTGACCCTCTAGGCCCATGTATTAGTCTAGTTAATGAATCCAGCGGCCCAATAACCTTTATTGGTCTTCCGAATTAATTAACTATATCATCATATGGATTAATTAACGTCAGATCGATTTAACCCAATCGATAGGTCGGGACTCCGACACGTGGGGTGCCAAGCTACACCTCGTGTCCTAGAAGATATAAAAGAGTGTGTATTGACTCACTCATGGAACTTGTTCATCATTAGTTACTGTGTATGTATAATCCCTCATCCACTTGACGCTCTTTGGACGACTTATGGTATGGTCAATTGTCAAACCATAATCGATCATCCGAGTTTGTACTGATGCATTCGGAAATCATCGGAGAACTCTTCTCCGATATTTCACTGCCTTGGCCAAGGACTTTATCTCGTCATCTTCCTTGAGCTGTCACCTCTTATACCGAGGGTGGACGATCCCATCTTGACCACTCAATCGCCTTAGTGAACTTCTTGATGCACCCAAACTAAGACCATTTAGAATCCCATGATTAGAGACTCGTTGGCCATCGCCAAAGTACAACCGTCCGTCCACAAGACGTCTTTGGTGTCTCAAGTCAAAGGACCACTTACACAACGGTGACGTGAATCAACCTGATTGACAGTTTGGTATAATACCATTCAGGGATTCGTACGTATCAATTCAATGAACTCGTTCCACTAAAGAACACCCACTATCTATCCTTAGTGTTGCCACACTAATGGCTACGGGACCGGCCATACTCATCATATGAGTGAGGCTAGATAGTGGTATTCTATCCGGATACTTCGATGTCCTTCTCGCGTATCCTTCGAATATGAATGTTTAGAACACATGCTTAATAACCAGTGACCTCCGTATTGCGATCTCATCATAACTCACTAAGTCCAATCATGTATTTATGGACTTCATTATACGCATCACACATGCACTATAATGAATATGTTCTATTAATGAACATGGAACGAGATATGGAATGTGTGATTGGCTTGCCGGCCACATATATTTCCATCAGACCCCACGTTCTTTGGCAGATCTGGAATCGTTTTGTTGCAGTTACACATCGTGTTCCAGTTCTCACCCAAGAGAAGAAAGGAGAAGAGAGGGAGGAGGAAGAAGAAAAAAGAGGAGAGAAGAGAAAAGAGGAAGAGGAAAGGAGAGAGCACCGCTCCACCCCGCCGGCGCCCTCCATCACGGGTGCACCGATCGACCTCTCCTTGAGCCGGGCTACCTAGCCAGAATGACAAGTGCACCGCCGTCTTGCAACTAGCAGGTGCATCGTCCCTTAACCGTCTCCTTGTTCCAGGGACGGAGGGTTACATAGTACCTGTATACCACGAAGTCGGCGAACAAGACGGTCCCGACCAACCCAATAGGGTTAGTGGTCGTACGTGGCACCTTGTTCGCCATGGACTTGGGACGCAAGATTGACGACACACCAGTGTGTCTAGCCGTCACTCTCGACGCATCCCCAGATGCACACGTAGCTCCCAGACCACCCGAAGTCGAGACCCTCATATCGGAGTTTAGTGACGTGTTCCCCGACGAGTTACCTGGCGAACTACCGCCAATGCGTCACATCCAGCATGCGATTGATCTCATGCCCGGAGCATCACTTGGGACGCGAGATTGATGACACGCCAGTGTGTCTAGCCCTCACTCTTGATGCATCCCCAGACGCACCCATAGCTCCCAGACCACCCGAAGTCGAGACCCTCATATCGGATTTTAGTGACGTGTTCCCCGACAAGTTACACGGCGAACTACCGCCGATGTGTCACATCTAGCACGGGATTGATCTCGTGCCCTGAGCATCATTGCCGAATCTGCCCCATTACCAAATGGAGACGCAGAAGTCAAATCTATTCCTAGATAAATATAAGTCAAACCTATTCTAGTTGCACCTTACAGCCATTGTCTATGAAAAGTATGTATTTATCCTTTTGAAAAATACCTGCATTTTCCACCACTCTCTATTGATAGATTCTACCTATCTAGCATGTTTCTACCATTATTTTCTCTGTCTATTCATCCATTGCTATAGTAGCAACAACGTAATGGGCTTGTGTTATTCACATGAACATTTGCTTATATTTCCACTCTCCATCGTTTGACTCTCTTTCCTTTTCCAACCATAACCGACATTCCATAATGACCAAACGATATTCCTTCTCGTAAATGCCATTATTGCCCTTCTATTGTTACAACTGCTATGACACAACAACTATGGCATCACTGTTGTGTGCATACCCACTGACTTTAGAATTGTCAATCCCCAACACAAATGCACAAATCAATTGAAGTCATTGATCATGGGATCATCACTTTTACATTTGTTGTTGTTGTCGGTATCATCACAAGCAACACACAAGACTGCCACCAGACACAACAAGGAACCACTATAGTCTGTTTTTGAAGGAAAGATATGTTATCAGCACACCAATCACACATTTCATATTTCCTTTAAAGTTGATCGATGCGAACATTCATTATAATGCATGGATGATGCTTACAAATGAAGTTCATGAACATATAAATGACTAAGTGAATTATAAGATGCCACAATAATGTGACATTAAGTCTTTAAACATGTGTCCTGAATATTCAAACTTAACAGGTACACAAAAAAGACATCAACAAATCCAAATATAGTAACAATATCTAGCATTGTTCATATGGTTGATCGCGTAGTCTTTAGTGTAGAAACACGAAGGAAAAATAGAGGGTGCTCTTTGTGTAATTGATCTTTATGAGTCCCCAAATTCTATTATACCAAATTGTTGATGAGGAAATTCATAGTGTTATTTAGTGGCCTCTAGACTAGTGACGTCAAAGATGTCTAGCGTATTTATTATTATACTTTCACTATGACCTTAAAGTTCACATTCATCGAATTCAAGAATCTACAAGCTCAAATGTAGCAAGAAGTTTAAAAATATGATTGAATGTTCCATATGATATTTTTTGGTCACGGTTTGAAGGAAAACATCGCAAGGAAGAGGATGACATGAAGTTCTTCATTAGAGTATTAGAATATAGCATAAGTTTTTCTCTCATGATTTCACGAAATACATGAGTACTAGCTTACATGACGGATCAGGATTTGATAGTTGACCATACCCTAAGTCATATTAGGAGTCTCAGGTGGATGGAGGAGTATAAGTACCAATAGCCAATGACAGTATGGTTCCATGAGAGAGTCATTGCAATAAAAATAACTCATATAAGATAATCATTGGTTATGATGGCTATATGATTGTCGACGCCACGATGACACCTTCTCTCATTGCCAAAATTTGTGATTGGAGGACATTCCATAAAGTCAAGTGGTGACACGTGGTACAACAAGAATTTAAGAATGAAATTATTAAAAAACTGAATAAAATATAAGTCTTAAAATTTGTAAACTATAGATTCTGACTAAGACACATAATGTATTCATAGATTTTGTGAAAAATATATCCCGACTCATAAAAAATTATTTTAGAATATGATATAAAAAATACTTAAAATACAAATAAATCCAAAAAAGTCAGAGTATACAATTAAACATGTATTTATTCATTTTGGGGATGATAAAATTTTTATAATTATTTTAATTCATAAAATATGAAAAACTGAAGCTATTTACTAAATAATATGGATGTTATCACCTGTAGACTCTATATTTAAGATAAATTATTTGTTAAAGAGTATACTGGAGTTCACTTTGTTGCTTTTTCCCTCATAAAAAATATATGGAGGCCATAATCTTTATGCAAAATCTGGCTTACAGAGAGCCAAAAAACATCGTTGCATAATGGATTTTATTATTTCAAATGTATGACCAACATCTTGGATTTATGGGTGTTGTAAAAATGTTAATTATTTTATTTTTGTTATAGAATTTATTTATAATGATTATGACGTCAGAAACATTAAATATCGACGTGTCATAATGAATGAGATATATAATCAAATACTCGCTATTCAATGTATTGAAAAACTTGTGCACCATCGAATATGAATGATACGAGTAATTATAAATGGGTGAAATTATTGAAAAATGAGATAAAAGTTATTTAATTTTGGCACTAAAGATTGTGAAACCTTATACACCACAATTTTAATAATATATTTCTTACTTTATGGAATCTGTATGATTTGAATTCAAAGTATGATGGACATTCTATAAAACAAAGCTTTTGATGAATGCACAATACATACTACGCCTATGTGTTTGACTTCATTTTGACATTTTCTTTAAATTTATGAAAATGATGGTAAATCTAGCACAAAAAATTACAATTATTTTACAATTTTTTGACATTTCATACACTGGTTGTTAAGGACTTAGGCAATAATGCCTATAAAGGAACGAGATGCATTGTTAAAGGAACCTGGACACAATGGCCAAATATTTGATTCCAGCCATACCAACAGTTGTATGCAAAAAGGAACCTTATAAAAGACCAGTATGATGTGCTAATCGGTCCCATGATATGGCACAACTTGGATTAATTCTGAGACTAAAAGTAGGTGTTGGTTTCTAGAGCCTTGATATGGATGTAACAAAAGTGGGTTCTTGTAGCAGAAGACTTGGAGCAACATTGAAACACTATCAACAAGACAATGAATCAAATCACACAAGCAAGAATCACGTTCGTGATTTATTGGATCTTCGAGTAAGATTTGCTGAGCTGCTAAATTGTGCAGCCTCTAGAAGTATCTATAAAATCATCGGCACGTTGAATCTCCTCCTCCATATTTGTGAGCTCCGTTCAAGCTTCATCGCCATCGATATGTCGTATTGGTCACATCGATAATTGACTGGAGCTATGGAGAGAAGGGATAAGGCGGAGAACCTTAAACAATTATGGCATATGGGACTTTCATTCAGGACATTCCCTTATTTATACTAAGTTGGTATTTTTCATAAAGAACCCCAAACTTTAAGTACATATTCTGAACTCCAAAATTTCATTTGTGTTTGACCCACTAGGCCCATGTATCATCCCAGTTAATGACTCTAGAGCCCATTAAACGTTATCAATCTTTCAAATTAATTTACTATATCATCATTTAGATTAATTAATGGCAGATAGATTTAACTCAATCAATAAGTCGAGTCTCTAGCATGTGGGGTTCAAGGCTACACCTCATGCTCCAGAAGATATTAAGGAGTGTGTATCGACTCACTCATGGAACCTGTCAGTCATCGATAATCATGTACGTTAAATCCCCCAAACACTCGACACTCCTAAGATGACATAAGGTAAGGTCAACTGTCAAGGCCTGCAGTCGTACGAGTCAGTATTGATGTGTCCAAAAAATCACTGGGGAACTCTCCTCTAATATTCCACTACCTTGGCCAAAAACTTCATCACATCATCTTCCGTGAGCTATCGTTGCTTATACCAAGGGTGATGATCCTATCTTGACCATTCAATCATATTCGTGAACTTCTTAATGCACTCAAACTAAGATTGTTTGTAATTGTATGATTAAGAACTCGTAGATCATAGTCAATGTACAATCATCTTTCCGCAATACATATTTGCTCTCTTGTGTCTAAGGACCTTACACAATTATGACGTGAATCTACCTTATTAACCATTTGGTATAATACAATTTTGTGAATTCTTTCCACCATGTAACACCCATTGTATATACTCAACGTATCCACACTAATCGCTAAGTGACCAACCATACTCATCATATGAATGAGACCAGATAGTGATATTCAATATGAATACTTAATTGGGCTTCTTGAGTATCCTTCAAATAGGAATATTTAGAACACATGCTTAAAGACTAGTCACCTCTGTCTTACAATCTCATCAGAATTCATTAAGTCTAATCATGTGTTCATATACTTCATTATTAGCATCACACGTACACTATAATGAATATATTATATTTATGAACATAGAAAAATATATGAATGTGTGGTTGGCTTGTTGGCCACATATATTTACATCAATAGGTTCCTTTATATGAGTTTAGCTTTTTGGCATAATGGTGAGTGTTTAAATTTATTGGATATCACATCTATTTCACATTCAAAAAGTTGGTGAAGCGCATATTATCGTTGGGAGGCCGGTATGTTTCATACTCACACAAATTAATACCATTGTTTCATATATTGAAAACATGTTCTAGCATGGTCAGAATAAATCATTATCAACTCCATCTTCCGTTCCCAACCCTCTTAATACATGTCTAGCTCATCCGTATTGATCCAATTGGACCATCTCATGGATCTAGATCTCATTTCAAATACTAGCATTACCAAAGTACGGACACTGTTTGGAAAATAATAATAATTTTGATTAAAAAAATATGCCCAAATGATGCATCCGTTAAGCATTTGCTGTCACAACTCAAAAAATGTTCAGATGACTAGAACACTAATAAACATTAATTTGAGATTTTTTTATTAACAACGAGCCACTATCCACGTAATATAATATAAACATGGAATAATAAACACGACAGAAAAAAATCAAATAATCTGAAAAGGACATGCCAATTTTTTGGGCCAAATATGTATTATGACATGCTATATCACACCTATATATGTAGATTAAGGCTCAATAAGAGATATAATGAGGCTATAAGGGGTAAAAATCCTACAATATCATGCTTAAAGGTGTTTGGATAAAAATGATTGATTGTTGAATAATGTGGAGATTAAGAGTCAAAGTGTACGCCAAGTGTAAACCAATGGTCAAAGATAAGTTTAATGGTCAAATATGTTACGTGACATTTTTGTTTCATTCTGTTCCATTTGGGGATGATATTCTTTCATGTGATGTGTGGTTTGTGGTTGTTTCATGTAGTATTTACCAATATGATATTCAATATTGAACAATCGATTTTCTGAGCTCGGGATAAAATTGGGTGTGTTTCAGATACTGGACATCAAATATTGGACGACTATCGAATATCCATCCGATATTGGATATGAAGACATATATTTTAGGACTATGGATGTGGCAGATGCCCACATTGGATATCGAATCTGATATTTGAGATTGAACTTTGATATCAGGAAGCTGTTTAAAGAGTGAGTACATATTGTACCATATTAGAAAAAAAAATATGTTTACAATAGTACATATACTTCTGAACACATTTTTGTTGAATAAAAACTTGCCCCTCTACCCTTTGTGGCAACTATATGAATGATGGGCTCACATGGTGGCATGTAGATCATACATTTGGGTCCATTTTTGTATCGGGTCAGACTAAGTATAGGATATTAAGTCAAGTATTAATTGAAAACATTTAAGAAATTAATAAGTGCTCAAAGATACAATTATATGGGCCCCAATAGCTTAGTTACTCATTATAAATAATTTAAAATACATGTCTACTTGTATGAAGGATATCAAATAAACCGATATCCAATATCTTCATCCAACCCTAAAGACGAAGACAGATGCCGATATCTCGACGGAATAATGAAAAAAAATACTGGCTCTGTAGTGACGGATATCCGATATCATCAACCGACATCATCATCCGGTATCCATTTATCAGTATAGACGTATATCAGATAGCACTTTTCTGAGATCCGGTTCAATATCCATCGATGTCATCATCCAATATCAGGCTTGGGACGGGCTAACACTAGTTCTGGGGTGCAGTTTGAATTTTCACCCTGAAGCGCACTGTGAGACCATCCCTAGTTCCATTCTGTTATGTATTATTCTGACAATTTCCATCCCATCCCATCTCTTGTGTCCCGTCCCTTCCTCTTTCGACTCGTCTTGTTGCGTTATGTTCCGCTCCGTCCATCCCTTCTCGTCCATTTCCTCAATTTCCCGTTCCGTCCGTCTCTTATCGTCCATTTCCTCAATTTTATTTAGGGTTAATAGCACGGTACATCCCAAACCATGTCCAAAGTTTGCGAGTTAACCTTAGCTTTTTTTTTGGCACGGTATATCCCAAACTCACTAAGTCGTCTGCGATACATCCCGGTGATGACGTGGAGTCCATCGTGGATGCCAGGTGGATCTCCGGCCAGATTTTTACCTGGCGGAACCCACCTGGGCGCCACGCTAGATTCCACGTCATCACCGTGATATGTCTACCTGCCAAGAGAGCGAGAGAGAGAGAGTTCTAGAGAGAAGGAGAGAGAGAGAGAGTTCTGGAGAGAAGGAGAGAGAGAGAGGTGTTCTAGAGAGAGATGCATTGTTCTCTAGAACACCTCTCATTCTCTCTCTAGAACACCTCTCTTTCTCTCTCTAGAAAGAGAGAGAAGGATAGAGAGGTTCTAGAGGGAGAAAGAGAGGTGTTCTAGAGAGCAACGCCTCTCTCTCTAGAACACCTCTCTTTCTCTCTAGAACCTCTCTCTCCTTCTCTCTCTAGCACGCCTCTCTCTCCCTCTCTCTCTTATCAGAAAACCCTTGGCAGGTTCTAGAGAGAGAAAGAGAGGTGTTCTAGAGAACAATGCCTCTCTCTCTAGAACACCTATCTTTCTTTCTCTAGAACCTCTCTCTCCTTCTCTCTAGCACGCCTCTCTCTCCCTCTCTCTTTCTAGAATGCCTCTCTCTCTCTCTCTTTAAGTTAAACCCTTGGCAGGTAGACATATCACGGTGATGACGTGGAATCTAGCGTGGCGCCCAGGTGGGTTCCGCCAGGTAAAAATCTGGCCGGAGATCCACCTGGCAGCCACGATGGACTCCACGTCATCACCGGGATATATCGCAGACGACTTAGACGACTTAGTGCCAAAAAAAAAAGCTAAGGTTAACTCGCAGACTTTGGACATGGTTTGGGATTCGTGCTATTAACCCTTTTATTTATGTTCTGTTCCGTTTCGTCCCGTTCTGTTCTGTTCCATTCCGTCCATTCCGTTCTGTTCCGTTCGGTCCTGTTCGGTCCGTATCTGATCGTCCATTTCCTCGATTTTATTCTGTCCCGTTTCGTCCCTCTAATCGTCCATTTCCTCGATATTATTTCGTCCCGTTTTGTCCCTCTTATCGTCCATTTCCTCAGTATTATTCCGCTCCATTCCATCCCTCTTATCGTCAATTTCCTCAATATTATTCCGTTCCGTTCCGTTCCGTCCCTCTTACCGTCAATTTCCTCGATATTATTCCGTTTCGTTTTGTCACATCTTATCGTCCATTTCCTCGATATTATTCTGTTTCGTTCCGTCCGTCCCGTCTCGACCATAGAACGACCGCATCGAGGAATTAATTCATTTGCCGAACCCTACAGTGTAGTCGAACATTTTCCCCATTTTACTCCTCGTCCTATCTCGTCCCATTCAGTCCCTTCTCGTCCCGTCAGGGCCGATCCGTCTTGTTCAGTCCCGTCTCTTCTCGTTCCGTCCCGTCCCTCCTCAGTACAAATTAAATCGTAGTCAACTCACGTATATACTGCCCAAATTAAAAAAAATATTATAGAATTGCCCGGTTAATCGGCGACTATAAATATCGGTTCTTCTCTCAGATTTTCATTTCCGCGGTTGCCCGCCTACTCCACTTCGTCTTCTCCAGCAGTCTCAGCCGGCGGAGAACAGCGAATCCGGGAACAAGCTTCAATCTGGAGTAGATCCTGCCAATAAAAAGCGTTTCAATCAAGCTCAGGCGCTTCCAACATAGCCGTAGATCCATCTGTTAGATCAGTTTTGATCGATTTGACGCAGGTAGGGCTTCAAATACGCCAGACGATTACATGAATCCGTTAACGAGCTTCAATTTCGGGTAGTTTCTGCCATTAAGAAGCGTTTGAATATCCTCCGGCGCTTCCAAAAGTTCCGAATATCCATCTGTTTGATCCTTGTTGATCGATTTGAAGCAGGTAGGGCTTCCAATACGCCGGACCTTCAATCTGGAGTAATTTCTGCCAATAACAAGCTTTTGAATCACCTCAAGCGTTTACGAAAGTGCCGAAATCCGTCTGCTAGATCGGTGTTGATCGATTTGAAGCGTGTAGGGCTTCCAATACACCGGACCTTCAATCTGGAGTAGTTCCTGCCAATAACAAGCGTTTGAATCAGCTCAGGCGTTTCCAAAAGTGCCGAAAATCCGTCTGCTAGATCATTGTTGATCGATTAGAAGCAGTAGGGCTTCCAATGCTCCGGACGATCACATGAAACCGAGAACAAGCTTGAATCTGGAGTAGTTACTGCCAATAACAAGCGTTTGAATCTCCTCAGGCGCTTCCAAAAGTGCCGAATATCCGCCTGCTAAATCGGTGTTGATTGATTTGAAGCAGGTAGGGCTTCCAATATGCCGGACGATTACATGGATGATCTCGACGAGGACGAGGAGATCACGCAGGAAGATGCTTGGGCGGTTATCAGCGCCTACTTCGAAGAGAAAGGACTCGTCCGGCAGCAGCTCGATTCCTTCGACGAGTTCATCCAGAACACTATGCAGGAGATCGTCGATGAGTCCGCGGACATTGAGATTCGCCCCGAGTCTCAGCATAATCCCGGTCGCGCCTCCGAATTCCTCGAGGTTCTTCCTTTTCGATTGCTGGATAGTGTTTATGCTAAGATGAAAACGATCGTCCTTTTGAAAACGGTCAACTCTATGAAAACGATCGTCCTTTTGAGTCGCGGCAGAGTGTTTATGCTACGATGTAACATGATTTGATGTCAAATGATCATCCTTTTCGTTCTCAGGATAATTGTTAGTTTGCGATGTTATATGAACTAATATGAAGTATTTGCTAATTCGGCAACGAGGTTTTTGGATTTGTCTCTCCGTTGGTCTTTTTCTCTTGAGATGTTCTTTCAGCACTCCGCCATTTGGTGAGTCTCGTTGACGGATTAAGATGGAATGGTCTAAATTTTTTTGAATGTTCAGAAACCTGATTTCTTACCGTGGCTGATTCCTTTGGAATTTTCGTTCCGACCTTCCAATTTGTTGAATCTCGGCGATTTTTTTTTGAAAATCCGTTAATCTGATTTCGATAAATAGCCGATTCTCTTTGAAATTTTCGTTCTGACTCCGCATTTTGATGAATCTTGTTAATGGGATAAGATAGACGGGTCAAATTATTTTTTATATTCATTAATCTGATTTCAGACGGTAACTGGTTCTCTTGGATTTTTCGTTCCGACTTCTGCAATTCGATGAATCTCGTTGATGGATTAGGATGAATCGATGAAAACATCGTTCCAATAATTAGGTGATTTAATCGTTGGGTTTTGGGATTGCGCGTTTGCAGACCATCTACAAGATCAGATTTGGTCAGATCTATTTGAGTAGGCCTATGATGACGGAATCCGATGGGGAGACGGCGACCCTGTTCCCGAAAGCTGCAAGGCTGAGAAACTTAACATACTCTGCGCCTTTGTACGTGGATGTCACGATGAAGGTGATTAAGAAAGGCCATGATTTCGAGGAGGTCACAGAACCGCAGGAGTTTCCTAAAGTGTTCATCGGCAAGGTGAATTATCCCTTCCTTTTTTTCTAAGAAAATGAGTAAGATCACTGGCGTACAGTGATCAACCTGATGCTATTAGAATTTTGGGCTCAAGTACAATGGATGATCAGAAATTTATTTCTAATCATCTTTGATTTAAAAAATAAAGGAAATTTCTTTCAAAAGACTAATTAAGTCTTTTCAGGTTCCGATTATGCTTCGTTCAAGCTACTGCACTCTTTATCAAAACTCGGAGAAGGATCTGACGGAGCTCGGAGAGTGCCCTTATGACCAGGGAGGTTATTTTATAATTAATGGAAGTGAGAAGGTGCTGATCGCTCAGGAAAAGATGAGCACCAACCATGTTTATGTTTTCAAAAAGAGACAGCCCAACAAGTATGCCTACGTGGCTGAAGTTAGATCAATGGCAGAATCTCAAAATAGGCCGGCGAGTAGCATGTTTGTCAGAATGTTATCCAGAACTAGCGCCAAGGGGGTTAGTCTTTTTTCTGTTGGAATTTCTTAAATCAAAATTTCGAGCTTAGTATGACATGGCATTCTCTGTGCAGGGCTCCTCGGGGCAGTACATTCGGGCTACGCTTCCTTATATTCGAGCCGAGATTCCGATTATTATTGTTTTTAGGGCGCTAGGGTTTGTCGCTGACAAAGATATTTTGGAACATATCTGCTACGATTTTTCTGATACCCAGATGATGGAGTTGCTGCGGCCCTCTTTGGAAGAAGCTTTTGTGATACAAAACCAACAGGTTATCTCACAATTTATGTCGCAAATGTAGATGATTATGCTAAGTTATATTAGCCAAACTTGATTTTTTTCCATAAAGAAAGAAGTTTTATAGAGTTATGATGCAAAAATAAGAACTATATCTCTTATATGTGCCATCGAATTGCCGCAAATCGGTTCAGATTGTTCACCTTCAAATGAATTAAAATCTAGTTTAGCTAAATGAATTAAATTTCTTTTCTTACTGTTTTTAGTATGACGCAGGTTGCTCTCGATTATATTGGCAAGAGAGGAGCAACCGTAGGTGTTACACGGGAAAAAAGAATAAAGTATGATCAAATGAAAATTTCCCCATATTTCGGGGAATGTTTATCTCAAAAAAGAAATCACGCCTTGAAAATTATGAACAAAATGTTTTTGGTTCATCTTTATTTTTTCAGATACGCCAAGGAGATTTTACAGAAGGAGATGCTTCCTCATGTGGGCGTTGGCGAGTACTGCGAAACAAAGAAAGCCTACTATTTTGGGTAATTCTTGAAATTTTATTCGAGGACATGTAGTGCATGAGCTTGTAGTCTGTAGTGGAAATTAAACTTGTTTACCATCAATCGAATTAACATAAGCATTTAATCGAGAAATACACGCTCAACTATTTTTCTTCTAGAAATTATATGTGATGCAGGATTGACCTTCTGAAACGTCCGTAGAGACTTTTTGCATACCTTAAGTTTTATGTTTCTGAATAATTTATTCGTCATGCATGCTAAATGCCCCATTTTTTCAGGTACATCATTCATCGGCTTCTTCTGTGTGCGCTGGGACGCAGGCCAGAAGATGATAGAGATCATTATGGAAATAAAAGGCTTGATTTGGCGGGGCCTCTGCTTGGTGGTTTGTTTAGAATGGTATGTTTTTAAGTAACTGTCTTGTAGCTCCATTTCACTTCTTGCACCAAAGCTCTTTAAAATTTAAAACATTTTTGTTGTACGGCAGCTCTTTAGAAAATTGACCAGAGACGTGAAGTCGTATGTTCAAAAGGTTTGTTCTTGTTATGAATCATTCTATTTCCCTTGCTTAGTCGAGTTACCTTTGCATTCATTAATTTATGTTGTGACGGGTTTTTTTGGGGGAAAGTGTGTTGATAACGGGAAGGATGTGAATCTACAATTTGCAATAAAAGCGAAAACCATTACGAGTGGTCTCAAGTATTCCCTTGCAACTGGGAACTGGGGACAAGCAAATCAAGCTGGGACTAGGGCAGGCGTTTCTCAGGTTTCTTTTTCTCTGAAAAATTGGATTGTTTTTCTTAAGTCATTGGCCTTAAGTTTGACTTTGGCAGGTCTTAAATAGACTGACATATGCCTCTACGTTATCCCATTTACGAAGATTAAACTCTCCCATTGGCCGTGAAGGTAGAATGTTTAGGCCTTATTCCATACTTTAGGGTAATCTTCCGTAGTACTGAATCCTCATTCATAATCAGGAAAACTTGCAAAACCGAGGCAGCTACACAATTCCCACTGGGGGATGATGTGCCCTGCGGAAACCCCAGAGGGTCAGGTAAAATTCTGGAGCGTAATTTGACATATGTGAATAAAATCATCTAACCAAGATTTTTATCTCTAATGTTTCTCATATTTGTCTTCTGTTTTAGGCGTGTGGGCTTGTAAAGAATCTGGCTTTAATGGTGTACATTACGGTTGGATCTGCGGCAAACCCTATTTTGGAGTTTTTGGAAGAGTGGAGTACTGAAAACTTTGAGGTCGATATCTCTACGGATGTATTAGTGTTTTGCTATTTTCATATTTGAATGTCTTCTCTAAGATCGTATCTTTTGAAATACAGGAAATTTCTCCCGCTGTGATTCCCCAGTCAACTAAAATCTTTGTTAATGGCTGCTGGGTTGGGATTCATCGTAATCCTGATTTACTTGTGAAGACCTTAAGACAACTGAGACGGCAGGTCTGTTCTAGGGGAAACAGATTTTGAATTGAAATATATGTTGATTTTAATTGATGGAATGCATTTTCACATCTTCTGTCCAACGTTTTAGGTTGATGTAAACACTGAAGTGGGAATTATACGAGACACTCGTCTCAGAGAACTGCGGCTTTACACTGATTATGGCCGCTGCAGCCGTCCGCTGTTCATTGTTGAAAGACAAAGACTACTGATTAAGAAGAGGCACATCCGAGCCCTACAACAGAGGGTAATTTTGGATTCTCTTTTGTCAAATATTCCCTTTTGACTTTTTTCCCTTTATGAAAATTAAGGATCGTAATTTTCAATATGTACAGGAAACCCAAGAGGAAGGATGGCACGATCTTGTCACAAAGGGCTTCATCGAGTACATTGACACTGAGGAAGAGGAAACTACCATGATATCGATGACTATAAATGTTAGTCCCAGCCTTAACACTAGAATTATGTTATTATCCTAGATCACGAGCCATATCAGGGGTATTCTGGCATTTTTCCTTAGAACAACTCTCTATAAATACATGTTGCCCTTAAAGATTGTCACTAAGGAAGATTGTGGAGTTGGCTGGGAGATCCTCCCAGAGAACAAATGCCAATCTGGGCATGTTGTCATTTGTTTTATTATGTCTTTCTCTCTCTGCCTATACCTCTCACTACCGCTTAAGATGGAAATCTATTGGAGCTCTACATCAAAAAGTCTCAATATCTGCTCATTTTATTTTTCCTCTTTCATTGTAGGATTTGATAAATGCCAGGCAAAACCCAGAGGAAGCATATGCTGAAACATACACTCATTGTGAGATCCATCCATCTTTAATTTTGGGTGTGTGCGCTTCAATCATACCCTTCCCTGATCACAATCAGGTCAGTACGTAATTAACACTGTTTAAAATGTCATCATAAATGCGTCTAATGTCTCTTTTATGCTTTTCAGTCGCCACGTAATACCTACCAATCTGCCATGGGCAAGCAAGCGATGGGAATTTACGTGACCAATTATCAGTTGCGCATGGTTGGTGATCGTTTAGTTTTCAACCTTTTCTTACTTGATTGATTTTATAAATGACGTCAGTTCTTTATCAGGACACACTAGCATATGTGCTTTATTATCCTCAAAAGCCTTTGGTGACCACTCGTGCCATGGAGCATTTGCACTTCAGACAACTTCCTGCTGGAATTGTATGTAACTTGCGTGGGATTTTTCTTTTTCTTTTTTCCATTAGTTTGATCATAGATTCATCCTGTCTCTGTGAACTGCGTTTACCTTATGTAGAACGCTATTGTTGCAATCGCGTGCTACTCCGGATATAACCAAGAGGATTCTGTCATCATGAACCAGTCCTCCATTGATCGTGGATTCTTCCGGTCCTTGTTCTTCCGATCTTACAGGTATGCCTTGTTCCGCAATAAACATATTTTTTTCATATTATTGGGAGTTAATACACATCTTTTAATTGCAGAGACGAGGAGAAAAAGATGGGAACTCTTGTAAAAGAAGATTTTGTCCGGCCCAACAGGGAAAACACGATGGTTTGTACCTGCCAATAATTTTAAAGTTTTATTCGCGCTGGAGATAATTACGCAAATTGTCATTTTATTTATTTTATAGGGAATGCGTCATGGCTCGTATGACAAGTTGGATGATGATGGGCTTGCACCTCCTGTAAGTGCTCTCGGATTAATGGTGTTCTATTTGTACCTATCTTCCGTTCATAAAACTGTCCATTGTGCGTGAACCCGTAAGCCAAAACTTGAATTGGGGGATGTTACTTCGTCACTTTATGTACTTCATTACGTTCGTAGGTCATAGTGACAGAACCTTTATTCAAGCTCCGAAGGATATCCAGAATTCTTCAAGAACTGTCGTGTTATTTTATGTAAATTAAGTTATCGTTCATCGTTTCATTTTTTATTTGTTTGTTTTTCTTTGGCTTCCTTTTTTGAAAGAACCTGTTCATCCTTGATGAATCAAAACCTTAAACTCTGATGGATATTCAGATTCATTGACTTCATAACCGGTTAGCATCAACTTAGAACCGAAAGTCAGAACCTTCCTTTTGCATAAATTATTATGAATGAACTTCAAAATCCTAGACCAGGGTCCATTCTCTCTTGTGTTTTTTTAATTATTTTGATATTTTTTAGGGAACAAGGGTCTCAGGGGAGGATGTCATAATTGGGAAGACATCTCCGATCCCTCAAGATGATTCTCAGGGGCAACCTTCTTCAAGGTACACCAGACGTGATCACAGTACAAGTTTACGCCACAGTGAGAGTGGGATGGTAGATCAGGTAAGAGACCTCTTTTCCTCTTGTTTGCTGTGGTTTTTTTTTTTATGTTCAATTCTTTATTTGAGGAAGAAGCCAATGAATGCTCTCTCTCTCTCCCTCGTTCTATCTCTCTCTCTCTCTCCCTCGCCCTCTCTCTCTTTTGATTCCCACCTGTCACTCTCTCCCTCTCCCTCTCCCTCTCTCTCTTTTGATTCCCGCCTGTCACTCTCTCCCTCTTCCTCTCCCTCTCCCTCTCTCTCTTTTGATTCCCGCCTGTCACTCTCTCCCTCTCCCTTTCTCTCTTTTGATTCCCACCTCCCCCTCTCCCTCCGTCCCTTCCCCCCTCTCTTTTGAGTCCCATCTCTCTCTCTCTCTCTCTCCATTTCCCCCCTTCTCTCCTTTGATTACTGCCTCTCTCTCTTTCTCTCTCTCTTTCCCCTCTCGCATTTGATTTACCACCTCTCTATATCTCTCCAATTTCTGTTTCTTCCTCTCTCTCACTCCCTCTCCTATCAGTCCTACCCCCCCCTCTCTGGGTCTCTCCCTCTCTTCTGTTGCTCAGTTTCTCTCCCCCTCTCCCTCCCTCATTTTTTGGTGCATTCGACATCCTCACCTTCGCGCGCTCTTTTGTCTGTGGCAATGAGGATGGCAAATTCTGGTTGTGAAGATGTCTTAATCTTGGGACAAAAAACCCTATTGAACAGCTGTGGCCTGAATGGGAAAACTGCAGAAGAGATTTTCTAATATTTTTTTGCGTCCCAACTTCCACAAAATTCAAACTCTGACCTTGGCAGGTCTTGCTGACTACCAATGCTGATGGTCTGAGGTTTGTCAAAGTGCGGATGAGATCTGTGAGAATCCCTCAAATTGGAGACAAGTTCAGCAGTAGGCATGGTCAGAAGGGTACAGTTGGCATGACATACACGCAAGAAGATATGCCATGGACGGTGGAAGGGATCACCCCAGACATCATAGTCAACCCACATGCTATCCCATCGCGTATGACTATCGGTCAACTCATTGAGTGTATCATGGGGAAGGTCGCCGCACACATGGGAAAAGAAGGAGACGCCACCCCTTTCACTGATGTCACGGTAAGCAAAACCATCTTCATTCTATTTTAACATTGGTCATTGGTCATCTTCAATAGTTTCTACACAAGGAAATATTGGGTGAAGATTTTTTTTCCTGGTGTGATATCGAAGGAAATCATATCAATGCTATATAGTTATACAAGCATTTTTTAACTTTTTATTCAATTCACTAAGTGGCGCGTAGTTTTTAAATATATCTCACAACTTCAATAAGGGTTTTTAAATGGCTTGATAGGACTTGATGTTTATGTCTCTTAAGATATAATTATCGTGTAGCATGCAAGTAAAGTCGCATTACATTATGCGGTGTATGGTTGTTAAATCTAAATTTATTTGGCTTTTATACAGTTCCCTGAAGATCAAGCTTTCGGTGTTAAATTGTCCACTCAGCTGCTTTTATGACAGTAGAAATGACCATATGCAAATGAAATATGATAGGATCCCCTACCCCTGTCGGGACTATTTTTGTCATTTGGATTTACAATAGTTTCCCTTTGAATAAAGAAGTTGTTGAATTGGGCCCGTAGAATTGTTATCTTTTTGTTAAACTCTCTTCCCTTACTGTCAGAATATGACATTAGTCCCGTGGAAAATATGTTATTGCAGGTAGATAACATCAGCAAAGCTCTTCATAAGTGTGGGTACCAGATGCGTGGCTTCGAGACCATGTACAACGGGCACACGGGAAGGAAATTGACGGCCATGATCTTCTTGGGCCCCACATATTACCAGAGATTGAAGCACATGGTTGACGACAAGATCCATTCCAGGGGACGCGGTCCCGTGCAGATCCTCACACGGCAGCCCGCTGAAGGGCGATCACGTGACGGTGGGCTGCGATTCGGAGAGATGGAACGCGATTGCATGATCGCCCACGGTGCCGCTCATTTCCTCAAGGAGAGGCTCTTTGACCAGAGTGACGCGTATCGGGTCCATGTATGCGAGAAATGCGGTCTCATTGCCATCGCCAATCTCAAGAAGAGCACATTCGAGTGCCGGGGCTGCAAGAACAAGACGGACATTGTCCAGGTAGATTCTGATTCCTCCCTCTTTTCTTTCTCGATTGAGCAATTATCAAGAACATGGCAAAAAATAAATAACTTTTCATTCTCTCTGTCTATCTATCCATTCTTAACTTCCTTTCTATTAAGCAATTTATCAATCGATCTACCAGTCCTGCGCGCCCTTCCTTCAAGATAGGAATGAATTAATTATGAAACGATCTTCAGGGAATTGACATGGAAAATCCGCTATATTTTCCTTATCTAATTTGTAGGAGGAAGTCATTGATTTTTTGAAAAATCCTGTTATTTCAATTTGAGGGTTTTCTGGCTTCAGAAACTTGGAAAATATGCGACCTTAAACTTTGGAGAATATAAAAACATGAAGGAGGTTTTGTTTCGTAATTTTTTCAGTAACTCGAAACTAGACAAAGGATCGAAACTCTGGACGATTATATAGAAGGATGAGCTTTTCGTGGAAAAACCTCTTTATTTTTCTAACCTAATTTGCAGCAGGAAGTCATTTTAATTGCTTATAGATGAATTCCCGTAATTTCAATCGGACGATTGTCTGGCTTCACAAACTTTTGAATTTACGTGACTTTTATACGAACGTGACATAAGTTCAGTTTCTCAAATGATCAGTAATATTTTATCTTGAGAAATAATTGAATTCTTCGATTAAAATTCCGGCTATTTCAGTGGGAAGAATTTCTGGCTTTACAAACTCTTTAGCTCTAGCGACTTTTATAAATTGTCAATAAGTTTTGATTGAAGACTTGAAATATTCATTTTGTTTCGGTTCCATTAAGGTTTGGAGGGCACTCAGAAGTGCAATTTTTCATTTCTTAATGGTTTCCCTAATTATTCCCTGAAGAACTCACTAATCAAACTGCGCACCTCTTTCCTTTACGTAGGGTTCTGCCAATTCGTATTAGTTTCTGAAAATTATATAAACTACTTTGAAATGTTGATCAAAATTATTTTGCATGAAGTTAGGCAGAGGAAAAGTTCAATATTTGTCGTGCCACTATTCTGTAAATTCCTTTCATAAAAAGCTATTCTGTAAATTCCATTTCCTGTTTAGCTTCAGGAAGAATCAGTTTATTCTTGAATATCTGTTCTATTTATTCAAGTACTATTCATATATAGAGAATTTAATTTCCAATTGATGGGTACCTCTGCAAAGGATGTAAGAACAATATTGTGGATTTTGAAATATCACCCAAAGATTCAATCTTGAAGGATTATCCTTTTCTATTTTTTTTTCTAAATGTTACCGATTCATTGGTAGCATTTCTACATTTTTGAGTTCTTACTTTGAAAATATTTTAGAGGGCCTTAATGATTATCCTATTCTAGGTTCAACATATCTTTTTTGGTTCACTCAATCTTTTTTGGTTCTGCAAATTGGGGCAAGTCTCTGAATAGTATAGTTTTTCTTAGAAAATATTTTCAGTGGGACTTAATGATTGATTTATTGTTAATGAAGAGTTTAATCTTGACGTAATCATGAATCTTGACAACCGATTATGCAGGTACACATACCATACGCATGCAAGCTTCTATTCCAGGAACTCATGTCAATGGCGATTGCCCCGAGAATGCTTACCAAGAAATGAAATTTTGCCCACATCAAATATCAAACATGAGATGGAGCATAACATGGAATGGCATGGGATGGTATGTCATCCCTCTGACAAAGTTTCATCTCTCAGGTGGAGGTTCTTCTCAACTCTCGTCCCTCGTATTGTATCATTATCATCATCGTCGTCGTCATCATCTTGCATGTTTATTAAATTTTCCTGAGGAAGTAAGAATTGCATTAATTATAGCCCTAGTTTCTCTCCGGAAGCTGCTATTGCGAAGAAATTAAAAACTTGTAAATGTGTTTTAATCCATTATAAGAGTGGTTTTGGCTTGTTTCAATTCAAATGCACGATTATATAAGTGTGTCATCCGGCTGTGCCGGATGACATGACCGGGGGAAAATATGCCTCGGACGAGGGACGGGCCCCTAGAAACCACTGTCTAGTTATCTCTCTATTTCTTTCTCTTTGTTTTTCTTCTCTCTTCTTTGAATCCTAAATTGTTCTCTCATTGCCCATATTCCTTTCTCTTAATCTCTCTATACCCCTCTTTCTTATTTCTTCATCTAATTGTTTCTCTACTTTGTTTTTCTTCTCTTCCATTCTTCAAAATCTTTCTATCCCTCACTCTTATCTCTCTACTTTGTTTTTATTCTCTTCCATTCTTCAAAATTTTTCTATCCCTCACTCTTATCTCTCTACTTTGTTTTTTTCTTTTCCATTCTTCAAAATCTTTCTATCCTTCCCTCTTATCTCTAATTTGTTTTAATTATCTTTCTACTTTGTTTTTATTCTCTTCCATTTGTCACATCTTTCCTTCCCTCCCTCTTATCTCTCTACTTTGTTTCTCTCTCCCTCTCTCTCCTCATCAAATTATCTCTCTTCTATGTTTTTATTCTCTCTCTTCTCTTCGACTCATAAACTCTTATCTTTTCAATTGTGTTTGTTTGATTAAATTTCTATGCTTGGAACTGCGGTTCGCTTGTGCTTGATGGCAACTGGAAGAAAATGTAATCTTTAGCTTCTGGCCCCTGGTAAACTTGTGCCTATACTTCGCGTCTGCACAGTTGCTTCTTTGTTCTTAAAGTCCCGCCTTTCCAAAAACTTAATTTATTATTTCAAGTTACCTAATTACTTTGAGCCTTGCTTACAGATTCAATTTGTGAGCTATTGTGCACTTATTGACACTGGTGTACCCAGTTTGAAGATAGTGAGAGAAGACATGAAGAAGATTTATGTATAAAGGGGGTCCAACTTATGCAAGTTAAATTCTCCACTGTTTAGATAAAGATTTGAAATAAGCTAATTAAGAGAACATTAGCATGCTTAATTTCCTTCGTTCAAGATTGTAGATGACAGCTTGGCTTTGGAGTGTATAAATGGGCGGGGGGAGAGAATTCCTGGGCAGAAGGGTGATAAAAAATTAATCAGAATGAAGATATACTTAACTTAATAAACACATCAAGAAATTTAGTACTAACCAATGAGTCATTTGACTGGCTTTGATTCGATCTGTTTTGGACTAGATCCAAAACTGATCTAATTTGGCTTCTGTTATGGAAAAAAATAAGAAAAAAGAATTAATTAGTTGTTAAAGATATATACTTTTGCTACCATGTGTTTCACACCTATTGCAATGAACATAGTAATTTATGTGCATTACTGTAAGCTTCCTTATCAGCTCCATCTTATTGAGTATAGTTGTTTTTTTGCTTGTGTGGCATTTTTGTGTAGCAATCCTTGATTATATGATGCCAAGGCTTGATTGACCCAGAGAATCTATACTTACCTTATTAAAAAATTCTGCATTTCTTCACCAGCATTCTAGATTGTTGATTGTTCCACTACTAGTAATAAGTCACCAATTTAAAATATGCCTGCCATGCTCAAATTCTCCATAATCTTGTTCATGTGTCCAATCAATGTGACAACTATTTTCATGGTCTGTGAGGAAATAATCCCCTTAAAGGGGTATTCACTACATGATTATCATCACTGCCTCCTCCAGGAGTGGCCTGTAAAAGCAGATGTATGTAACCTTTTTTCTTTCAAATTGTGAAGTGTGAAGCCAGTGTAATGATGTTTGTTTTAGGATGTGTTGTGAAAGGAGTCAAGCACTAAACTCATGTGAATCTCTGCAAAAATTGAAATTTGACCTAGACATTATGTTGTTTGATTAAGTTGAGTCTGGTGTCTCAACGATGTTATTATTCATTGACTTCAACTACTCCTCAAGAATACAGCTACACATAGTGCGTAAAAAATGTATACAAATAAGATAGGTAGCATAAAAAAAATAAAAAGAAATAAGCAAAGTAAAAAAAAGTATAAAACTTAAATACTTTGGAATTTAAAATTTAAATATTAGGAAACCCGTCCACTTGATATTTTTTCTACAATGCTTTTGACCAGATGTTTAGTTGTTTCAGATATAATTGAAAAAATTGGGATATCCTCCAGAAGTGTTATCTCATTTGGTAAATTATTGTACAGAAAAAAAAATTAGACGCCATGCATCATGGGAAAATACCAAGAATACATAATGTGTTCACTCAACTGTCAAATATTATCTCAATTACACAGTTCACTTAATCAATAAGTTTACACCAATAACAAAAATCACTATGAATGAATCTTAATGTTCCAATCATTCACTCCTATATACTCAAGTTGAAGTTTTTTTATTGAATTTCAAAGTCCAAATAATATAATATTGAACCAAATTTCTTTCTAATGAGTTATAAAATGATTTTGTTGATAAATATATATCACGATACTCAAATTCTCCTTCCCTCACATTGATAGAGCCTTAGTACACGAACGGCGTAGGGAACAGGACTTGAATCCACAAGTGTTCTACTTGAAGGAGCTAAGTCTTGAATCCACAGAACTAGCCTCTCCAACCCTTGAATCCACAAGGGGTTGTACTTGAATCCACAAGCACAGAAGCACTCTCTAACAAAGAGAACACTCAGAGGGGAGAAACAACAGTTTCAACAAGACAACATGTTTCAATAATGCTCATTGAGGGGTACATGGGGGCCTTATATAGGCCACAACAAGTGTAGGGTCATCCATAATGACTGTACCCATGACAAGACAAGTCAAAACATTGAAAAAAACAATTATGACAAGTTAAAATAGAGGATAAGAAGCCTGTCAGGCCTGAGCAGAGATATCCTGCAGATTTTGGGGCCTGTAGAAGCTGTCATGAGATATTTGTGTGGCTCAAGAAGATCCTGATGGGACAAAACAGAAGATATGCAGATCTGACAAGTTAGAGCAGAGATTCTAGCAGAAGAAGATCTAGCTGAGGATTCTGTCAAAAGATATTGTCAAAGAAAATCCTGTCAGAATATCTTGTTAGGGAAAATCCTGTCAGAAGATCTTGTCAGAGAAAATCCTGTTAGAGGATTTTGAGGGGCTCTAGGTATATTTCTACAAATCCTGTCATTTCTAGAAGAATCTCCTTCTTGGGCCACAACTTGCTAATGGGCCTCAGAAAATGGGCTTCTGGGCTACATCACACATCAATTGAAATTTCATTTCCAAAACTTATGGATTTAATCAAGTCCATTTTAGTATTATCTTAACTCGCAATAAAAGTATCAATTATCTTTCAAGTGATAAATATTTAGCACTAATTATTTTAAAAAATGGAGAGGATTTCTTCTCAATAAATAGGATTCAGAAATCAAGCTATCTCCTAAAACACATAATCAAGCTATCTTCTAATAGATGCAACAATAACTGGGTTTATCAAAAATGTCAATGGTAAAATGTTTTCACCCATCAATCACAATTAACATGATATTTTTCAGACATTCTTTTATGAAATTACATTCAACAGTATCAAACGCTTTCAAATACCTAAAAGATCTTAATTTAATTATCCTAAACGATCTTAATATTATAAAATAAATATTCAGCTTAATGAAATTGCCAGTTTTTGACTTTTGTATTTGAGGCAACCAAAAGCTATTTAGATTAAAAAACAGAAATAGTAAAAGAAAAATGATATCTAAAGTAATCATTCTCATTTTATTTCATCTGAATTTGGTGTGAACAATTGAAACTCAAGTGAAATCAGTATTAGAAAACTGGTTATATATTGTCTATAATCAAATTAAAGGTTAGATCATAAAATCCAACCTCAAGTTCAGGATACAAAAAAATTTTAAATATTTATTTTGGGAGATCAATATTCACATATTCATATATCAGCATTCACCTGTATATATTTTAAAAAAATTAGTGGAAATTATAATTTGAAGAATAAATCTCTGAAGGATTTGGATATTTAGAAAAATGGAAACAAAAATAGAATCACACTATTCTTTTCTAGAATTATGAAAGTAAAAGTAGATGATTTTGAGATGTAACCAAGATGTATGTAGTGTGGGAGTGGAAGTAAGCCAAGACAAGAAGCCAAGATGTAGCCAAGATTATATATATATTGGATGACAGGACTGGAAATATGTTTAGAATGTGTTGAAGATTTTACTTTGTCAGATATGATAACACCTCGATTATTTTGATGTGGGGAAATATGAAAAAAAATGCCAAAATTTTGAAGAAATGTGTACGCGAAATGTTGTGAATAAGTATACTGATGGAATCCGTCATGACTGTATGAGGGATGATTGAACTAAATTTATGATGACAACTTGGGACCTGAGACAAAAACAAACGAGTGGTGGGTGACTATTGGAATGGATGTCAGATGATATCACAATTTTCTATTTTATTTCAATTAACTAAAATCTATTCAATAGTGATCTAGTGGTGTGTCTCAAACTCTGTTTGTGTCTACATCTATTTACATCTCTGCATGTCATTAAGTATCTTATTCTTTAAACAAAACACACACACACCCATAAATCTAATTGTCTCTATATCTACATTTGTATGTCTATACATCTATATGTCTACCTAAATATCTCTTTCTCTATCTTTAGTTCACAACCTATAAATCATTGTGCATCTCTTTCTCTGCCTGTATCTTATTCCTATCAATAACTCCATCTTAATCTACATCTCTCTACCTGTATCCATAATTCAATATATATTTTTATCCGTTACTCTATTATTCTATACATATATATCTCTCTCTATTCATATATATATATATATATGAGTGTGTGTGTGTGTGTGTGTATGTGTCTATCTTTCTGTTGGTCTATCTATCCCTCTTTATCTTTATTTATTTGTAACTCTCTCTATTAGCTTTATCTTTACCTCTATGACATCTCCATCTTACTATGTGTATCTATATCTTTTTCTCTTGCTCTGTATATATATTATCTCTTTCAATATTTAAAACTCTATGCATACCTCTATGTCTAGTCTCTTTCTATATATGGAGCACTCTACCTCTTGCTTTTTTATTTATGTGCATGAATCTCTGTCTATATATATATATTTATCTCACTCTCTCCATCCATATATTTCCAACTTAGTATAATAGGATACATAAGTTTATCTATTTCCCTCTAAATATTAATATCTCTCTATTTGTATCTCTCTATCCATATATAAAGATAAATCTTCCTATTTCTTTCTATATATCACCCTCTTTGTCTCAAATCCTCTGCACCATACAAAGTCAGACTCTCCATGGCTTCTGAATATCATTTTTGCACTCTCTCCCCTTCATTTCCTATTCGTAACATGATAAATGTGATTACAATTAAAATCATTGAATATTTATTTAAGGTATACACATCACGAACCTATCATGTTCTTTAACCTGATTATTTGAATATTTATTACCTTTAAATGAATATCATTTTCCACATAATACGGACATTTTTTACTAACCTTGCCACTTGGAACGGAAAAATTATTTATCTTTGTAATCACTTGAAAGGGTGCTTCTTTGAATCATACTGAAAGCTTAAATTACAGTTTCTTCCTCTTTCTCGCGTTCATTCTCTAGGATTCATTCTATAGTTACACTCTCAACAATGGTCTCTGTCTGATATTTCCTGGTCTGGTCCTTGCTCCGCTGGGTCCAGTCCAGCCCAAGGTTTCAGTCCTATGGTAAAATTAATAGGTGAAATTAAAAATACAAGCCAAAGTAAAACTTGAAAAAAAATACAGGGAAATGTAAGTATCATTTAGTGTTATGTGCACTATCTCACATGTCATACTTTCCGTTCTCGTGTTGCATACATGACAGGATTGTATATCACAATCCAGTCCTTAGGAAATGGGAGAAATAATTTGAGGCCAAGTGTGACGCTCATATTTCATAAATTCAGCTAGCTTAGATACATTTCTGGATATCTTAAATAACTTATAATGAGCCAACCAATACACATGTGATTGAAAATATGAAAGTTGAATTAGATAATGTTTTGTGTGCAGATAGCCCCTAGAATGTGTTCCCTTCATTTTTGTGACTTTCAGACCTGCTACATTAGACCATGGAACTATATTTTTTGAATTTTGATCCTGGTCTAATACCTTAAGCCTAATATATTTCGGAATTTGATCCTTATTGTGTACAACAGGGCATTTGTGATGGCGTGATGCTGAGAATGGCAGGGCAGGGCGTACGGCGGGGTGCCACGATGGAAAAAATGGCAAGAGGGGTAGAGTAGGATGAGCATGGGACCATGGGCTGGAACACAACTGGTAGTGCAAATGGTGATGACAGGAGATAGAGAGCGAGAGAGAGAGAGGTAGAGGGAGAGAAAAAGAGAGAGGGAGAGAGAGGGAGAGAGAGGGAGAGAGAGAGAGAGGGTGATGTAACATGAAGGACACAGGGATCAAACAGCTCGTGTTACACCAATGAAATCAAGGATGCAATGGTAATGGATGATGCGAGCGTAGGAAAATCAATGAGATTGTATGTTAGAAAGCCACTGACCTAGAGCAAAGGATGTGATATACCAAACAAGTGGGTCTAGGGATGCTACAGGTTCCCAATGACCCGATAGATCAGCTCAAACACCGGCGGAGTGGGAGACAACTATTTTTCATGAGCGTCCGCACCCGTCGACGAGAGTGAACCTAATCTGACACCCAAAATGAAAAATTCTATCTCTCAATCACATATATAATCCTAAAATTCTATATCCCTGGGGATGGAACATGCGACAAATGCACGGGAGGAAATAATAATACTCGAAGGGTAAGGAGTTTTGACCTGCGGGCCGAGGCCAAGAGGTAATGGTGCGACGCGGGTTTCTTGTTCGTGGATGGAGTCAACGAGGCCCACACGGGTCGCGGGGGGGCGAACAATGTGGATGGCCAGATGGAGCACGGTGGTCGAGCGGGACACGGCGGCTGGCAGCGCAGGCAAGCAAGCGCCCGGGCGGGCAGTCGGTAGGCGATGGGGCGAGGTGGATGGTGTGGCGGCAGATGCATGCGTGGCAGTGTTGCGGTGGATGTAGCAACAGATGTCGAGGCGGCGGGTGCGGCGGCGGCGGCTGCGGCAGCAATGCCAAGTTGGGGTTTCTCTCTCTCTCTTTTTCAAACTCAAAGTCAGAGTGGCATTTTCATAAATAACTCGAAAACAAAAAAAATACTATAAAATTAAGATAAGACAAGTTTTTTTTCCTCAATAACTCAAAATTTCATAGTGGGATTCCAAGAGACACAAGGAGAATCACTTCCCTTATAATGGGTAGGGAAGGTTGCCCTAATGGGCCAAATTAGGGGGAAATGACCAAAGTGGCAAGGACATCTTCCTAATGGCCCAAATCCATCCTAAAACACATAAAACATGGGGAGCCCAAAAACATGGGGGCCCTCCCGAAATACATAAAACACGGTGACATAAAAGAAAAAAAAACACTGGAGACCCACTGTCAAGCTTGATACTTGAAGTTAGGGTTCTTTGCGTCGGCTTGGCCTCCACAACGTGGCTGCTCACAGACTTGGGCTTGAGGATGGTCCCCCATCAGAGGGAGAGAAAGAGAGAGAGAGAGAGAGAGAGAGAGAGAGAGAGAGAGAGAGATAGATAGATAGATAGATAGAGAGAGAGAGAGAGAAAGAGAGAGAGAGAGTGAGTGATATTTAAAGAGCCTAATGGGGCCCTCTAACACTTGGATTCTTTCCCTCCTTAAATTCTTAACCTGTGAGGCATGTGAAATATTAGATCAAACCGACATCAAAAGAAACATCCAAATGAAAAAATCAATCAAGACTTATGGATATACAGAGACAGTTTCATTACATGAAACTCATAACTGCTGAGTATGTTAAAATTTTCAAATCCATTGTCGAAGCTCTAGAATCAGTTGGTCAATTGTTTAATGAAGCTGCAAAGATATTTACTAACCTGAGGATTGAAAACTGAATATCCCGACGCAGATGGTGAAAATATAAATCATCTGAAGTTTGATAAAAAATTTACCCGCCTCAAATCACATCATGCTTAATTAGGTTATCATAGAGCCCTTCAATGAATTCCAATTTATTTCCTCCCAATTCTAACATTGTTCAAACACCAATGAATTATCCTCATAATCAAAGAAAATGACAAAACCATGACTCATGGCGAAAAAAGAGATATAGGGTAATTTTGGCGAGGTAGAGGAAGGAGATACATCAGTTTTCAACCTCATTTTAAACTGCTATTGTAGTACAGATATAGTGTAGGGACGCGAACGGGACGATTTCTTCATCCCAGGATGAAAAAATCGTCCTGTCCAAGGGTTTGGACGAAATTCAGGACGAAAATTCATTCCCTGGACCATCGGACGGAATGGTTTTCGTCCCGTGGGACGAAAAAGCCATCCGTCTGGAGGTCTCGAACGATGGACGGACGAATCTGGACGAAAAACTGCCGGATTCACATCTGACGGTTGAGATGTAGCCACGTGGCCTCGCTTTGACAATTTGCATCAAAGTCCTTGTATTTTTATGCGCGTGCAAACTGACACCGCTCAGAAATAATTGTACATGTCCTTTTGCATTCTCTCTCCTCCGTATTTCCCTAAAAAACTTAGAAAATTTATATTAATATATTAAAAATATAAAACATTATATATTTTTCCCCAGATGGGACGGTTTTTCCCCGGACACGACAAAAGTTCATCCCGGGAGGACTGGACGCGATGGTTTTTTTACCGTCGGACGAAAAATTCGTTCCGTCCATCGTCCCCGCACTGAATCCTGACATCAGATGGGATGAAATTCGTCACGTCCTATCAATCGTCCCCGTCCGGGACAATCCAGAACTATAAGTACAGACATAAAACCAGCGAATGCGGAGATGCATATTTTCATCATGGATTGTGACAGCCAAATCAAACATATTCTGAATGAGACTAGAACTTCTACAAACCCCAACTCATCATCAGTTATTAAACACACTCCATCATTTCTATCTCTCTCTATCTCTCCCCATCAGTCTCTCTCTTATGGCCTGATCTTTCCCCAATAAGTAGTAAGCATAGCTTAACAACATGCAAGGAATATAGAGAGAGTGCATCTTCCTAATTTGTTACCTGATTATCCATCATAATCTTAGCTTAGTGGCTTTTCATTTAATAGGTTTACTCTCATCTTTAAGAGTGCCATGTAAATTTTTGTTTAATAGTCATCCCATGATCTTAGATGATTGTTTTCTCTAACACATTTTTGCATATCAATTGTTAGATGGAAAACCAGGCAACCCATTTTTTATAGAAACCATAAATGAATATGTGTATGTGTCACATTTTACCAATGGAGGATTATCTCTTTCTACTGGGAGTCCCATGGTGGCAAGTTCATTATCAAGTTGATGAACATGATATCTATAGCATAACTATTAATTCAATGGAATATTTGGTTTCAGTTTATATTTTGCGTACTTTATACATTATGCCAAATAGAAATGAGAGAGAGATAAAAGAGTGTTGGGCGCACACACTCGCTGAAGCGTACTTGGACTTGAACCAATGCAGAAGATGTAGACGATGATCCCAAGACGATACGAGGAGAAACACCGAGGCATAGTCGTTAGCCTCGTCACATCCCCGCGTCGTCATCGTCAAGAGAGCACTAATTCCAAGAGTGAGAGAGAGGGAAGGAGGAAGAGACTTCTAGTTTAAATGAACTTTCAAGAAATTCTACTCAACTCAAAGGGAAAAAATAAGAATACATCAAGGGATGTTGGGGTGAAGAAAACAAGGGAAATGGGGGCCTTTTATAGGCACAATACAAGGCCTAAATTCCCCCTAAAAACTAGGCACGGTCCTAGAAAGTAGGCACAATCCTGTTTTCAAGGATGTGCTAGGTCATCCTACTTTCAAGGATGTACCAAGTCATCCTACTTTCTAGGATGTACCAAGTCAACCCCCACAATCCTGAAACTTAGGGCTGGGGTGTTTGACATTTCCAACAAAGAGAAATGAGAGAGAGATGAGAGATATAAACAAAAAATGAGAGAGAGATGAGAAATATATAAAAGAGAAATGAGGGAGAGATGAAACAGAGAGAGATAAAAGAGAGATGAGAGAGATATGAAAGAGAGATGAAAGAGATATGAGATAAAGATGAGAGAGATGAGAGAAAATGAGAGAGATATAGACGAGAGAGAGATAAAAGAGAAATGAGAGAGATATAGATGAGAGCGAGATAAAAGAGAAATGAGAGAGAGATGAGAGAGAATGCAAGAGATATAGAGGAGAGAGAGATAACAGAGAAATAAGAGAGATGAGAGAGATAGAAGAGAAATGAGAGAATGAGAGAGATATAGATGAGATATATATAAAAGAGAAATGAGAGAGAATGAGAGATATAGAGGAGAGAGAGATAACAGAGAAATAAGAGAGATGAGAGATATAGATGAGAGAGATAGAAGAGAAATGAGAGAATGAGAGAGATATAGATGAGACATATATAAAAGAGAAATGAGAGAGAGATGAGAGAGAATGCGAGAGATATATAAAAGAGAAACGGGAGAGATATAAGGGAGATGAGAGAGATGAGAGAGACGAGAGAGGCGAGAGAGAATGAGAGAGGGATAGATGAGAGAGTAACGAGAGAGTAACGAGAGAGATGAGAGATAGATAAAAGAGAAATGAGAGAGGGATAGATGAGAGAGATGAGAGAGAGATAAAAGAGAAATGAGAGAGTAATGAGAGAGATGAGAGAGAGATAAAATAGACATGAGAGAGGGATAGATGAGAGAGTAATGAGAGAGATGAGAAAGAGATAAAAGAGACATGAGAGAGGGATAGATGAGAGAGTAATGAGAGAGGGATAAAAGAGAAACGAGAGAGTAATGAGAGAGATGAGAGAGAGATAAAAGAGACATGAGAGAGGGATAGATGAGAGAGTAATGAGAGAGATGAGAGAGAGATAAAAGAGACATGAGAGAGGGATAGATGAGAGAGTAATGAGAGAGAGATAAAAGAGAAATGAGAGAGTAATGAGAGAGATGAGAGAGAGATAAAAGAGACATGAGAGAGGGATAGATGAGAGAGTAATGAGAGAGAGATAAAAGAGAAATGAGAGAGTAATGAGAGAGATGAGAGAGATGAGAGAGAGATAAAAGAGACATGAGAGAGGGATAGATGAGAGAGTAATGAGAGAGATGAGAGAGAGATAAAAGAGACATGAGAGAGGGATAGATGAGAGAGTAATGAGAGAGAGAGATGAGAGAGAGATAAAAGAGACATGAGAGAGGGATAGATGAGAGAGTAATGAGAGAGAGAGATGAGAGAGAAATGAGAGACATCGAGAGAGGAATGACAGAGAGATAAGAGAGAAATGAGAGAGAGACAGAGAAACGAGAGAGAGATAGAAATGAGAGCGAGTAAATGAGACGGACAGAGAGAAAAATGAGAGAGTATGAATTTGAATATCTCTAGAAGTCTAAATCGCAGAAATAAGTTAAAACATGATTTTCTTTTATTTTTCAACAAGAAGACGATATTTCGACCAGATTTAAAATCCAGGTAGCGATGGCCGTCGGATTCAAGCCGATCGAACGGACCAGATCCCACACCGAACCATCATCATGCGGATCGCCAAATCAGCAACCACAACAATCCGAAATACGGGCCCAATTGGGTCCAAAAGACCCAATCCGAACACCAAATCTCGGATATTTCAATAAACCAGTCGAAGTAATTACCTTATTTTCAAGACCTGATAAAACCTGAATATCGGATCCCGGGTTACTGATTTGGCAATCCGCGTGATAACCTCCATCTGAGATCCTGTCCGCCCATTTAAAATTCAATCCGACGGCTACCATTCCCTAATTTTCAAATTTCTCAGATTCCCGCCTTCCCCTGCGCCTATAAATACCTAGTCGCCTTTCCCTAACCTACGTAGTCTCTACTCTTCTACAGATTTGATTCACAAAGAGTTCGAGAGAGCTGCAATGGCGCGTACGAAGCAGACCGCGAGGAAGTCGACCGGCGGGAAGGCGCCGAGGAAGCAGCTGGCGACGAAGGCGGCGAGGAAGTCCGCCCCGGCGACCGGCGGAGTGAAGAAGCCCCACAGATTTCGCCCCGGAACTGTCGCTCTGAGGGAGATCCGCAAGTACCAGAAGAGCACCGAGCTGTTGATCCGGAAGCTTCCGTTCCAGCGTCTTGTTCGTGAGATCGCGCAGGATTTCAAGACCGATCTGCGATTCCAGAGTTCTGCTGTTTCTGCCTTGCAGGAGGCCGCGGAGGCGTACCTTGTTGGTCTCTTCGAGGATACCAACCTTTGCGCTATCCACGCCAAGCGTGTTACGATCATGCCGAAGGATATTCAGCTGGCTCGCCGGATCCGCGGTGAGAGGGCTTAGTGTGGGATGTGTAAACGGATTCTATGTGATGATTTTCTTTATGGAATTACTTTTTCTTTTACTCTTATCTCTTTCGTTCGATTTGTGGGCTATGTGTAGCCAGAACAGTGAGAGCAGCCGACTAGTCTTCTACTACGTCCCATAATTAAATGATATAGTAATGCATTACACTGGCTGAGCTGTATCGGGTAAACGAATCCATCTAATCATTTGTCGCTAATAGTGTTGATATGTTAGTTATAATGAAATTTAGTAGTTATACCGGCTAATCGTTCAATATATTTATAATTTAACCAATAAACGTTTCTTTTAAATTCCGTTGTTCCGACGGTAACCCACTCTTAATAAACAGTTAGTGAGCTGAAAACGATTATCTAAGTTGATATGAAAGATTTCTGTAAAAAAACATGGTACACACTTACTCCACATCTGTATGTTGGCAAAGTACAGTGAACGCTGTTGCCTAAATAATCTAAATTTTTACAGGTCATACTTTTATAATAAAGCCAATGAAATATTAGACTCACATACATACAATATAATACATGAGTTGAATTTAATTTACTAACTTAGTTCTCGTCATGCATATCTTTAAATATTCTTATATTTTAGTCAAGCTCAGTTTCATAAAAATGTTTCATCACCAGAAAAGTATTATGCCAACATAAATCCAACTTTGATCAGAATCATGAGAACATGATGTCAAAATCATTCATGACACTTGAGGAAAAAAAGTATAATAACAATTCTAAAAATTATATACAAAATCTGCTGGTTCATAGCCGAGTCAAATGTGAGAACAAAATAATGATGTCTTGAATCACAAATTCATGACCTTTAAATGATTGAAGGAGCTGTGGAAAGAAAAAGACTAATTATCAAGAATTGTCTACAGACACCATTTCATTGTAGTCTTATTTAAATCAGTTTTTTTCAGTTAAAATGTAAATTCTATTCTAGTCACCTTTAATAGGAATCAATTTTTTTTTCTTTCGATTAATAGCCTGAGGAACTTTTACCAATTTCACATACAATTTGATATCCTTAAGTCGAGTGAAAAAAATTGACATTTTCCATCAAACTATAATAATCAAATACTTTTTTGCTGGTGATGTTTGTTGCTAATCTTATAAGGATATTTATGCACTTGTTATCTTAAAAAAATTAAATTTGATTTTTTATTTTAAAGTACAAAACTATGACTTATTAGACATCATACCATCAAAAATAATGTTTGGATTGGTCTTACTTAAAATCAACGTTGACTACATCTCCATTATCACCCGTCAAGAGATATAATTTTATAAGTTATTTAGTGGATAATGGGTAACTATATTTATCATTATAAAAATATTAAATAGATTAAAAATTACATCAGTAAACAGATTAAAATTATTACCAAGTATATAATTTCAATCATGCTATCTTTTCTTAGTCATGTATTTATTTTATTGAATTTCTTCTTGCATAATAAAAGTTTGAAATAAACAAATGTATATCAAGTAACACCCCTAATGTCATTTTATACCTATTTCTATTTCTAATTTATATAATTAGTATAATTAGGTAAATAGTTTATTTTAATTCATACTTTAATATTTTTTATGTGAAACTAGTACAACTTTATAACTTAGGGAAATGAAGACCTTATTGGCACCTGATATGAGTCAAAGTAATATCCACCATGACCAAGGAATTGTAAGGTTAATTTTTAGTCATTTTAAAATAATATCTTATAATAGAGTGACTAATTATTCATAAAGACAATTATTTGTTATTTAAATAAATATATTTGTGGGAAAATTATTTATTTTTCAGCCCCTTCTAATGGTAGCTCTAGAGATTTTATCTGATGAAAAAATTTATGCCTATTATACCTGAAAGAAATTTCTCACAGAGGTGATATATTTCATACTTCAATACAATATGTACTCCAATACCATTTGATTTATATTTTTTTGATATATATATATATATTCTATTAGCGGTGGCATATCAATCGAAAATACCTTTTATGAGAGCTGATGTTGCCATACTTGTCATATTTCAACTCTTTCGTGACAATACCTCTTTAGTCTCATACTTCTCATTCGGAGGTTAATATTCTTCATATCAAATGAAGAAAGAAATGTATCCTTAAGGACAACGTGAATATATTTATTCATTTTGGATATACATACAACTACCTTATATATTTATTTTGTTTGTACAATTGTTAGTGTATTTACGGGCTGTGGTATCTGTTTATATGGACTCAAAATACAGCTTCTTCAAAAGTCTTTCAACTATCTGGTTACATCAAATTTACCTTAAAAATGACTCTTGATAAGAGAAGGGTTAATACATATATTTTTTATTTTAAAGTAAATATATAAAACTAATTTTAGTGTCTCTGGTGGGTCAGAATTTTAAAATTGTAAAATCTTAATTAGTATTCATTGAAGAAACAAAAAATTTTCATGGTGGTGATATGAATTTAAAATACTTATTCATGCAGACAAATTCTTTTGAATAACATGCTACTGTCTCATGTGTTTATAAGTTAATAACTGCATCAATAAATTATAATTATATTTTTTCAGAATTTGGATCTGAGATATTTTTAGTTAAAGGCTGTTGTTATTTTTAATCAAAATTTGAAATATTACATCTACTTCTCTTCACATGTTGCTAGATTTTGTAAATTATTCATTTTTAATATTAAAATATGTTGATGTCGTAAAATTAAATATGTTGATTGTATGTTCAAGGTTTTATTTTCTGTCCTAAAGTTTGAAAATTCTTATTTCTGGACTTTATTATGATTAATATCATTCTAATTGATTTTTTTATCCATATATTGAAATTTATAACTCGGATGTACTTAGAAAATCTGGTTTTAAATAAGGGGGAGAAGAGGTTGGCAGGATATTTGATTAATTATAAGCCACTTTTGATGCCTTTTTTGGGGGAAAATATGGAAAAGTTTTTTTTAAGCGCCTGAACTTATGATAAAGAAACTTTAGTGTTAAAGATATTCTAATCAGCCGGAAGTTGGAACCATTGGAATGACAAATATTTTATTTTTGTAGAAATCAACTGACATATCTTTGTTTATTAGTCAAAATTTTGATATGAACATTTTATAACACCCTAAATTTGGTATTTAATTCAGATAATTAGCACAATTTTATGCATTTAACGACTTTAAAATATGGATGTTATCATATATTTCCATGTTATGTATTTTTTCCAAGTGAATTCTGATTTTCCCCTAATGTTATGTTAATTTATGAATTTTATTGAGTTTATTTAAGCTTAGAATAATTCTATTTAAATGGAAATGGCAGGTTTAAAAATTAATTTTAATGTTAATTAATGTGGGAATGAATTACTGAATTTTCTATATTTTTATAGAGTTTTATTGCATTTTTTGGGAATTTATTCGAGGAAGAAAAATGAATTTTTAAATACAAAATGATATATTTATAAGAAAAAATAGTTTTAAAGAAATTTCTAATGTCGCAGGGGTTTTCTTAACATTTTGTTGTAATTATGCCCATAAAACAGCTCTCGGTCGTCCATTGCAGGCGTAAACATACATTTAAAATAGTTGCAGGGTTTTATTGAAATTAATCAGGATTTTAAATATTTTTTAGAAAAAATGAAGGAGAGAGAAACTGGAGGGGCATATATGTAAATAATTTTGGGCAGCGTCAGATTGCGGATGCAAGTTATAAGAGGAACCTAAGCGCAAAACTCCAAGACAAAAGTTTTGGTGCCCATGTGGCGAAATCTCAGCTGTTGGATGCGAATCCGACGGCTAAAATACAACGCGATTTTATTTATCTAGAGGGTGGTAAGTTGAGCGCCCATGACGCACATATAAAACGCATGAAGTGGGGTGACATGGCACACTCTGATTGGCTAGCGCTAGGAACAACTCAAGGTAAGTGTGTTTTAAATGTATTGCGATTATTTTTTGATCCTTTTTTCTTTATTTTGGTTTCAGGACAGGGGATACGTGGCACGCTGAGAATGAAACCACCATTTGAAGTTCAAAATGCACCAGCCAATCAGCGAGCGACACGACATTGCGTGTAGGAAAAAATTAAATTAAATAAATGAAAATTGATCCAATGGCTTAGATTGGTCAATTTTCATTCATTAATAACTTTTGATCTTAAAGTTCGATTGAGGTGATTTTTTACGGATTTGCTCGTCTCAACTTCCTTTACTAGTATAATCATCCAGATCAAGCCTACATTGATGGATAAAAATTAATTACTGGTTGGGATAAAATGGTAATTTTTACCATTTAACCTAAGTATAAAAGCTGAATTTCAAGAGGAGGAGGTCATTCTGGAGGTGGTTCTTTCACATCTCCAAGACAGAGAGGAGCTTCATCCTGGATCACCTGTATTTTGTACTTTTTTACTGCATTGTTTTTGATTTTTAGTGTGATCTGGATTAGGTTTTAGTGATATTTTTGATTGTTCTTCTTGATCTTGGTCTGAATTTGTAAATCACTAGACTTGAGCAGAATGTACAACTCTTACTAGAATCAAACGGAGTGAGCATTGAGTTGATCTGATTATTCTAATCACAAATTAAGAACTCAAAAAAATATAAAAAAGGTCTAAAGACTAGGAAGATTAGGGTGTTTATGATATTGTACTCAGTGAATTTGGTTTCCAAATATCCCCAAAACAAATTAAGGCCAATTATCCTTATTATCCCTCCAATTGGACCCTTTGATCCTATTTATTGGATCAATGAAGTCAATATAGAGCTCCTCACTTCTAATCTTCCCATCTCTTCTACCCCCCTTTTAAAATTCTTCATCTAATTAGGGTGATTGAATCTTCATTGAAGATTAAATTAACTCTAATTAGGATCAAATTATCCAAGCAAATCACTAATTGAATGCCTTACTAGCTTCCCTTGGAAGATACCCATACTTATCACTATACATCTTAAGTTTTGGTTTTATAAATGTTATTGTATAGGCTAAAATCAACAACAACAAAGGAGTAAAAAAATTGCAAATTCACCCCTATTTTTGGCTTATCAATTGTCATCGTTGCCTGGGAAGCAACACTAAGGAAATTCAATTTGTTTTCAATTCTATCCATTGTGTGCTTTAAAATTGTGTTTAAAATCTTTTTGATTTACTTTTCTTTAAGTACTTACTGTTAATTTAATATATATTCTTGCACTACATTTTTATTCCAATTCTTGATTTAATTGCTTAGTAAGTGCTAAGTATTGATCTCACATCTTCTTGCACTAAATTTTATTTCTGACAAGGGACAGTTACTATTAATAAAAAATTTCAAAGATTATCTTGTGGCTAATCACTGACTGGTGCTTGTCTTTTAACTTAGTGATTCTGTATGAAGCTTAGTTCGGGGTTTGAATCAGAAAACAGTGACTGAACTGAACTAGTAGCAAACTTCGGCCCAACCAAATTACGTCCCATTTTGCCCACAGTCGTAGGAGCAACGTCCAGTAGAATTTCACCAATGGACCCTGTAGGAAACCAAGTTGGAAATCTTGAAATAATCAATGAAGGAAGGAGGATTAGAGAATACTCAACCCCAGTTGAAAATCCTATCTTGACCAGGATATCTGCCCCCATTGGAGATGATTTGATGTTTGAGATAGATCCTCACAATTTCTAATTAATACCATCCTTTTTAGGGAAAGCAAATGAGGAGCCATATGATTCCCTAGAAATATTTTATGAAGCATGTGATGGTTGTAGTTACCCCAGGATTTCAAAAGAGGTGGTGAGAATGAAATCATTCCCTCATGCCCTAAAGGATAGAGCCACAGATTGGTTTAGAACATTGGGAAATTTTTTTGAATCGAGTGAGATGGAAAAAAATTTCTTGAAGAGGTACTATACAATACCAAGGACGAACACATTTAGAAGAGAAATTATGAACTTTCAGCGGGGAAATGATACCTTTAGTGAAGCTTGGGAAAGATTTATGGGGCTCATAAGAAAATGTCCACACCATAGCATTCACACCATGGGAGTTGGTGCAAATATTTTATGAATGATTAGATGATGTTGAAAATAAAGAGTTTATATTTCTAGTGGAGGTGCAATAGGATACATGTATGAAGATGAAGCTATGGCCCTCCTATAGAAAATATCAGATAACTTAGCCTACCACCAAGATGCTTCCGATCATGTAAGGGTCACTCCTTGAAAAGGTGGATTGCTGGATGTTAGAGGAGTTGAACCTCAGATTACCATGGACAAAATTGAAAAAAAGATTGGGTCCATGATGGGAAAAGCTATGGAAAGATGAATGAAAAGATGATTTCCCTATGGCAAGGACACAATAATGGAGGATCACACAACCCGTCTTTGGGTAACCAAATAAGTCGATGTGAAATATGCTCAAGTGATGAACACACTCGAGAAGTCTGCCCAATGATCTCAGAAGTTTATGCAATAGGCAGACGGTAGATGAACAATGCTCAATGGGCTCCTAGAGGCAATTTAGGAGGACAATGATGGAACCATAACAATCACCCACCGCAACAACAATTTCAACCAAGAGCGACACCTCAACAACAGCCTTATCAACCTTAAAAGAAATTTTCAGATCCAACCAATGCAACTCTCACCACGGTGATTGGAGAACTCCAATGTGACAAGAAGAGGATGCTCAAGATTATTGAAGAAATGGAGGAAAGGCATCGATGAGAGATGGACAAGCTCAAGGCGGAGATGGGGCATCACACAAGCCAACCAATTATGCATGGGGGACCGCCACAAGGTACTCATGACGATTCTACAAAAATGGGTGTGAGACCAAGTAAAATCCCTACCCAAGCTTGTGTTTATCCTAGTAATTTACTTTATGTTAATAATGTGTAGCATAGATAGTGAACATACCTATGTTGTGAATACTACTTTAGAGGATGAGGAAGAAAGAAATATAAATGTTGTGTCCAAACTTAGGAGTGGGAGAGAACTACCCGATCCGTATGTGGCTATAGAAAAACAAAAAAATGGTTGAGGGAAATCCAGATGAACAAGAAAACCACGATGAGCTTGTAGGAGAGGCAAATCATGGAAAGGATCAATTAGTTGACGTAGTTATGAAAGTCAAGAAATGTTCATTTACAGTGGATTTTATAGTGGTAGATGTGAAAATTTCAGGCAAAATTAGTGGACGTAGTTATGAAAGAATATTGTCCACCTGCTCCTTAATATTTGAAGGATGTGAAAATACTTCACTAAATGAACACCTATTCGAAGACCTGACCCACAAGATGTGAAAACACTGCCCACTTACATAACTACGTCCACAAAATGAACACCTGACCCACAAGCTTATTGTCCACCTATTCCTTTACCTCATGCTATTAACTCTAAGGAAGAACAATTGAAAGAGAGCCCACTTCTTTAATATTTGAAGGATGCCACAACCCTGTGAAAGATGCCATAGCCGATTAAATTTGTGAAAAACCTCTGTACACCTCCTAGGAAGCAAAAGAGGATTCAACTTTCAGAGAACATTAGTTCAATTTTTTTGAATTAACTGCCTCAAAAGGGCAAAGATCCAGGGGCACCGGTATTCAAGTGTGAAATTGGAGGTGAAATATTTTGCAAAGCTTTACATGATTAAGAAGAAAGTGTCAATATTATGCGTAAGGCCTTATTTTAAACTTTTGAGTCTGGAGAATTGCAACCAGTGAATTTAGAACTGCAATTAGCGGATGGATCAATTCGAAGACCATGTGGGCAGTTAGTGGTCGTAGTTATGAAAGTCGAGAAATGTTCATTTACAGTGGATTTTATAGTGGTAGATGTGAAAATTTCAGGGAAAATTAGTCATTTATCTATTACTTTGGGATGCCCATTTTTGGCTACAGTAAGAATGAACACCGATTGGAATGAAGGAAAACTTTCATAGGATATTCAAATGAAAGTGAGGCTATAAAAGCTACGAAGAAATTTAACCAGCACATTTTATTTCCAGCTTGGGAATTGCTAGCTAAAGTCCGATCAGCATCTAAAGGTGGAAGAGTTATAAGGCCTTGGGGTGGTAAACTATTCTTAGATAAGGAGGGGCACCTCATGCGGCAAAAGCCAGAAAGCATCTTAGAGATGTAATTATGCTCTATATGAGAGGGCCTGGATAATAGATTATCCTGGAGGGGGAGGAAGTGTGGGTGGGGTCCTCCCTCTATTTTTTATTCTATATGATTTCCAGAATCCTCTCCATTTCAAAATGTATGATCTTAGTATTTTTCATGTCAAAACTACTGATATTGAGAGGTAATGTATCTATCCAAATATTATCAGCATTGAATACCTTTTCCCTTTTATTATTACTAGGAAGACATAAATTAATTAGAATATCCTTCTTTATAATATTTAAATGTTTCCAATCAATTCTGAAATTAGAAGATATAATTACCAGTTCCTTTCTATCTAGATTATCCAATTGTTTTTTAAACCATGTTGTAGTTACTAAATTTTTAGCAGGTCCCTTATGCTTCAAAATGTTGTAATTGTTATCGGCACTTATCATATAACCTTTAGGTGCTAAGAATATACCTTTTTTTACTTTATAATCTAGTTTAAAGATACCAATTTATGTGGATGAAATAAAATTATCTGGTAAAGGTGAGCCCAAAACCACCAAATCGTTATCGGTATAATGACAATCATCTCTTGATATATAAGGATACATATACATTCTGGAATAAGCTGTTATAGCTACAGATATTTGAACCGTTTATAATCTAGGTGCTTTCCAATAATCTATATTGTCAACACTTTGATTAGTTTTGTATGTTACTATATAGCTATCCTCAGTTAACATATTACCTGAAACAAAATTATCCTTTTTCATTATTTCATTATATCTATTAGAATCATATATTTCACTTACAGTACTATCAGGATTGATCCCAAATCTTCCATGTAACGAATTCATTAATATTTTATAAATAAAAGACATCACATTATCCCCACTCTTCCTAGCATTAGATCTACTTTGGTATAAGTCTGTTATTATTTTATTGAAAGGACTACCCTCACTCCTTTCAAATAAATAACCTCGTAGAGGTTTCATAAAATAACCCAAATTTCTAGCATATTTTAATTCCTCGCTATAATAAACACCCGTAAACTTACCAACAGGAAATATTAATGTGTTATTAGTATCCCTATATGGCAAAAAGGCCTTTTCATATCTTCAGGTGTGACTATATAAGCTTCGATGAAGCCGTAAAAATTATCTAAGTTAATATCTTCCAAATTATTTACCCACTTAGGTTCCCCACAAGGCATAGTATAATTTTGCATAATATAAGGATATAGAGAATTAACATCACAATAGTACAAATTCTCTCCTGTAGGTATATAAGTATCCGTATGTCCTCCATAATATCCACTCCTTATGAATCAATCTTCATTCATATTAGGAATATATATAGGATACTTTATATCACCATAATAATGCATTCTGAAGATCTTAATAGATAAAGAGGATAAATTTACAATATTATCCTTTATCAATAAGACAACATCAACATTATATTTATTTCAATATATTTTCTGAGCTTTTAGCATGATTCCACCTAACAAACGAGTATCTTGTATAAGATATTCTATTAACTTATCCTTTATATCAATAAGATTAAATACATTAACTTCATCATGTGGGATAGAACCTTTTATACCCAGTTGAGGACATAAAGCCTTAGATAATGAAGCTAAGCTTCCAGGTAGTAATGTATATGAATCTCTCAAACGACAAAGAAACTTATGATTTTTATGTACATTAATCTCACAAATCAGATGATTCCTTATTAAAGGTCTTATCTTATACCTATCCAACCTTTTGGCATAATACTGTAAAAAGAATATACCATCAAATTGTCCAAAATTATGAAAATATACAGTTCTTAATCCTTTAGTATTACATACTACATCTTCTATGGAATTTAAAAACTCAAATATGATCCTATCACTTCTTTCTTTAAAATCTGGTATAAACTTTATATGAGATTCAGTAAAATGAATATCAAAATCATAATTTGATTTTAATTCCAGATCTTCCCCTGGATGAACCACTAAGTATCCTAAAGCATATGGTACATGAGTATGCTCTAACATTAAAGTTTCCACATCAGCCACTATAAAAGGTTTAATGTTAACTACTTTAAGCTCTAAAGGTCTTACAAAATTATCATAGGTTCTCTTTTTATTGACTATATTTTTATAAGAAGGCTCTTCCCCACTAGAAAACTCTAATTCCATATTCTTCATAAGAGTATTGAAAATAGTCCTAGTACAGTCTAAATTAAACTTTATATCCTTAGTAGATTCATTATGTATATAATGCACACTAAGAAATATACCTAAAATAACTTCTTCATTATACTTCTTCATAACCCTAGTGATCACTTTTACAACCTCATTAAATATATCTCGTTTAGGCATTATATTACCTTTTACATCATGTAAAGGAATAGCATCTGTGATGGTAAACGATATGAATCCATGTTCACATTTCATATCAAACCCTGTAGTAAACTTAATATACTCTGATTGAATACAATACCCATACTTCATTAATAACATCATTACAGCCAATGCTAGAAGATTTATAGAAACAATTCCAGGACCTTTTACATCTTCTTCATCTGAGTCCTGGAACTTAATTCTAGCAATAACTAACCCTCCTTGTGCTACATAAAAATCTTCACTAACAGTATAAGACAATAATAGGTTAAATAGAGATTCCATACTACAATAAGTAAAATTATTTGAAAAAAATCTAACCTTCATCTTCCTCTTATACCTCACTCTCTGGATTCTATCTATAATACAATCAATAGTGTGCTTCACGTAATCATAATCCCTGATTATCTTCTATGCTAGTTCTTAAATGTATCTATAGTAATTTCTAACCTTCCATTCTTGAATATTTGTTGATTCCTTTATTTCCACATTAGCAAGTTAATTCATAACCTCCTCAGGACTCGAAATCTGAGTCCTGAAGGCTTAGCACTCTCACTAATTTTAGCCTCCTTCAGGCTAGTCTTCAAAGACTCTTTTAATACCAAAACCACCTTCCTTACTTTTCCTCCTCCACCTACTTAATTTCTGATCCTTATATATCTAATCCTCTTCTATCTACACCATTAATTTCCAATTTGATACACGATCTATCTCTATTAGTATATCCACTACCTGTTGAGTTTTTCTGTTCTATCTCTATTAGGATATCCACTACCCATTGAGTATTTTATAGTGGTAAAAGAAGAGATTGAATTACCAATTTTCCAATTGATAAAATATTTGGATAGCAGTATAAAAGTTGAGAAATGTTCATTTCCAATGGATTTGATGGAGGACCATACCGACGAACACACCCCGACTCGTCGTCAACCTCGTCGCGAAGCCCAAGCTGATGTGAAGAACCCGAGTTTTCACTACTAGGTTTGAAAATCATGTCCGTGTCGTGGTTTTTTTTCGTGTTCGTGTTGTTTTACTGTCTTACGGAGGCCCCTCACGGTTTTACGGGGTCGGTCTCATGTCGTTGATTTTAGTCTATCGTCCTAGACTATGGGGAAGGCCACACCTGTGTATGTACAGCCTTTCCCCCATGGAGCTTGTGTCTTTACTTTTATCTCGTTTTGTTAGGCCTTGAGGGAGGGAGAAGCCTAGCAGGACTTCTTCCTCCTTGAAGATCCCTCTAGGGGGGGAGAGCCCACTAAGCCTTCTCTCCTAAAGGAGCCCATTAGGGCACTTTTGACACCCCCTTCTCTCTTTCACTATAAAGGGAGGGGGAGGGCATTGTTTTTGGATGGACTGTCTTTTGAAAGATGAAATGAAAGTTTACATTCTTTTTTCTTAGGGTTTCCTGGTGCCGATCTGCCCCTCTCCTCTTCTCTTTTTCCACCCCTCCTTCAGCCCTCCCCTCCTCGACTACCCGTTGATGTGCTGCATTCTGGGGAACCTTCAGAGCGTCAGTGATCATGCAACAATTCTCCCGCTCCACAACCGACGGACTCCTTTGAAGTCATGGTGGACTTCATGCGGTGGATCAGGAGCATGACATTCTTAAGAGGGTGCACCGCTCGTGGTACCCGAGAAGTCCATTTTCTCCTCCCTCCTCTCATACTCGACTACGACTACAGGAACCCCTCTGACGACAGGAGGGCCAGGAGAATGTGGGGAAAGTGTCCTCTGACTCCAGTTGTGTTTTCTGACCGACAAGATGCTGTCGGCCATCGACACCCAGCACACGACGGCACTAACAGTGACTCGCCCACGCTATTGTCAGTCACCTTGCAAGGAAAGCACTCCTGATGCCCTTCGGTCTGTTCGCCCTCTGCCATCGTCGCCGTGACCAAATCCTCTTAACAATCTGAGAGGCCGGGACGTGAACACTCGACGTGGCCTTGTGAACGCGCTGTTGTAGGGATTTTAATCCCATCTACAATTGGGGTCCACGCAGTTGACTCTACCGATGATTTCTTTGCACTCATGAATGCTGCTTTTCTCTTCGACCATTGACGCCTTGGTCGGGGCCTCCTGAAGCTCGCATAGGAAGGATCGTGGGGGGGGGGGAAGACGCCGTCGATCTTGCCGCCCTGGGTTTTCTCCCTCTCCCTCTCGATCACGAATCTGCTTGAGCTGGTCCCCTGTCAGGCGGGAGAATCAGTGGATACACACCCATCCGTGGACCGCGGCTGCCTTGGGTGTTCTCTTTTTCTTTTCTTTAAAACACTTTAGTTCTACAATGGGCGTGGCCTGCCTCGAGACTTGATGCCACCACCACAGGTCACTCCTCGTCTCCCCTTTAATCTTTGCAGTATCATTACTCCCTTCAGTGTGGATTTATTACGACTGCTCCTCTGCCTTGAGAGATCCTTTGATTACTACATAGGAATTTCCACCATCTTATGTTAGAACACTTCTTTACGGTGTTGGATTAGTTAGCTAGTGACGACGACATGGACGTTGCTGGACGGTAACCAGTCCCTCACTTCGTTGGCTTTTGAGCTGAGCTTGCGGATCATTGGGAGCCTAGGCTAGGCTCGACATCTCCCGGTGTCATCACCTGAACCCCGCCCCGGATCAGTTGGTTACTGCATTTTCTTGTTAATCTCTCATTAAAATTCGCACGCATTTCACTATGTTGTTGTTTCTTATATTGTGAACATTCCCGAAAGAATTAAAGTTGAAACCCCTTCCTTAAAATATGAAATATGCCTTTTTAGGTCCAAGGCAAGCATACCCAGTTATCATCTCATCTACACTTACTACAGAGCAAGAGACCAATATTTTAGAGGTATTATTGAAGCATAAAAGCTCCATCGGATGGGCAATTGAAGATATAAAGGGAATCAGTCCTGATATTTGTTAACATAGAATTTTTATTGAAGACGGTTCAAAGTCATCGATACAACATCAGCAATGCCTAAATCCCTATTTGCATGATGTTATTTCCAATTCATGTAGTGCCAAAAAATATAGGAATCATTGTCCAAAAAACAAGATGGGGAAGAGATCCAAACTAAGGTAGCTTCAAGTTGGAGGGTGTTCATTGATTATAGAAAGTTAAATTTAGAAACTAAAAAAGATACTACCCTTTGCCTTTTATTGATCACATCCTGGAAAAGTTAGATGGACAGAGTTTTTATTGTTTTTTGGACGGTTATTCAGGTTGTAACCAAATTGGAATCCATGGAAATTACCAGAATAATACTACATTGACCTATCCACTAGGGACATTTGCTTTTAGAAAAATGCTATTTGGACTATGTAATGCACCTACAACTTTTCAAAGGTGCATTAGGGCTATGTTTTCAATCTTATTGGTACATGCTTAGAGGTTTTCATGGATGACTTTTCTGTGTTTGAAGAATCATTTGAATGTTGTTTGTTTAACTTGGAGAAGGCATTCTTCTCTCAATTGTGCTGTTTTATATATTGTATGGTTCACTATTATTCAAATAAAAACAAAGATGAATAAAAAACAATTTTGCTGTTGTGCCCAGTGACTGAGCCAGCTAGGAGCAACTATGCTCAAGCCAGCAGTAGGCAGCGAGTTCATGTCTATAGTGCAAGGATGCAGACGGGAAGGTTTTTTCATCCCAAGATGAAGATATCGTCCCGTCCAAGGGTATAGGCAAAAGACGGGACAAAACTCGTCCCGTGGACGATCAGCCAGGATGGTTTTTGTCCCATGGGATGAAAAAACTGTCAGTCCGGAGGTCTTGGACGATGGATGAATGAACAGTGGACGAAAAAATACTATGCTTAAAATAATTATGTGAAATGAGTTTCCATGCCTAAATTAATTGTGTGAAATTAATTTCATTGATTAAATTAATTGTGTGAAATGAATGAATAATTTAACAGATAATTTGGGTAAGATCATATTTTTATATCCCATTTATCCTTTGATTAAATTCCAAAAAAATGCAATAAAATTTCAGAGAAATGTAGATTTGTAGAGAAAAATGCCATAAATCCCATTTACCCTTTGATTAAATTTGGGAAAATGCAATAAGATTCCACAGAAATGTATATTTCCAGAAAAGAATGCTATATATCCCATTTATCCTATGATTAAGTTTCCTGAAAATGAAATAAAATTCCAGAGAAATGCAATCAGATTTGAATTCCAAAAGAATTCAATAGATTTGTAAGAAAAGGTTTAAAACTGATTAATCAATCCCCACATTAATTAACACTTAAAATTTTTTTGTAGACATGCAATTATTACTCTAGAATAGTAACTCGAAACTCAATGCATAAAATGAATAATGTAACAGGTAATTAGGGGAAAAGCAGAGAATTAAGTTTATTTAATCTGTAGATAAAATTGCTGAAAATTCAATGGATTTCCTAGAGAACGAGGATAAATAAATATTTAATCCCTCATTGAGTAAGAATATAATTTATTTTTATACAGGCCATTACCATGCTATTATAGTATTTCCATGCTTAAATTAATCGCACAAAATGAATAATTTAACCGATAATTAGGGTAAAATCAGATTTTTATATCCCATTTATCCTTTGTTACTTTGATTATAGATACAATTCAGTTAATATGTAGGTACTGCAACATGTATAGCCATCTACATACTACTAGTTACTCTCTTTATCTTATCCAATATAGAAGGTGATTAATTTAGGGCTAAACTATTTTTCTCAACCACTTAAGCACAAATATTTAAAACGATATAAGAAGGAATTTCATTTTCAAGGTTGCTAAGGTGTTGGATACAATCAATTTCAAGGAATCATGTGACTTCTGATATGCTGGAGTGGTGAGCCAAATTGGATCTTGGGGAATGTCAACGTCTAAATGAAAAACAAAAAAATCCAAAGAATATCAACCGCATGCGTTCATTATTCAACAACCATCAAAATCAATCTCAGAGTAATCAAAGTTTAATGTTGATATCTCACCTCCCAAAATTTATCAATAACTAGATAACCTCATCCATTTGACTGAAACACACATGGAGTTAAGATAAATCTGAAGACATATGGACTCTACCTTGTGGTAATATGGATATGGAGTTGGGCTTCAGTACAATCATGCAAATTCAAACTGAGCTCTCTTTCACACCAACCATAAGGAGAAAATATAGAAAAACAGAGACAGACGAACAAGAACCGTTCTAACATTGGTCAAATGTACATGTAAAAGGGGGGGAACATCACCCACTAAAAAAAGATTGGAACAATAAAAAATCTAAGGGAGATAAAGAAAGGAGAGAGAATGACCAGTTTAAGAAAAAAAAAATACCTGTTTTACACAAAATCATATGGAAAAGTATGTATGTTTCACATAGAATTGTAGAAATCTTCGCCAAACAAAGCATAAGTTTCTCCAGCTCCTGAGAAACAGCATGTGTATAGACTTCTGATAGGAAATTTGCTGATGTGGAAATCATTTGCTTTTTCGTGGCATAAGATTTTGAAACATTACTGACATTCTCCAGATGATCATGCTTCTGTTGCAGGGTGTTTTAAAGGGACGAAAGCCATTGAGAGAGATTTCCGTGAATAGGAAGTGCATAAAAATTCAGTTTTATGGGTAGGAATTAAACAGATAAATTTGGCATAAATGAGTGGAAGTCTGCAATCATCTAAAAACCAACAGAAAAGTTTCATACCTTGGACACATATAACATTAATTTCCATTGGTAATTTTTAGAGCATTGAAATTCACAGATGAGGAAACGTGAAAAAATCAGCAAGGTTGATGGCGCACGCCATCAAAAGTCGTCATCGACGTCATCCGCTCCGCGCGCCCTCGACGTTGAAGACCGGGTGAAGCTGCTCAAGTTACCCTTTCCATTTTCTCGTCTCTCTCTCTCTCTCTCGTGTTTTTGTTTCTTTTCCATTCTCGTCCATCCCGCTTTCATCGTGTCTCGTCGCATTTGTGACGTCTTTCGTCCTTCCATCGTTTGCCGTCGAGGGGGATGGGCTTCTCTCTAACCCCTCCCCCCTTGCCTCTCCCCTTTTTCTCTTCTTATTTCCTCTTTAATTTCCCCCTTTTTATCTTCTTTGTTTTCTTCTATGTTTTAAGGGGGAGCCCATTTATAAGGGCTCCCCATATGGACCCTTTAAGGCCCACTTAGGGACCCTTTAAGCCACGCCATTCGACCGGTCAACCAACCGGACCGATCCGAACGATCGGTCTGATCCGATCGACCGGCCGATCCGAACGATCGGTTCGATCTGACCCGATCGACCGGGCTGGTCAAGCTCGGGGGGTTGAACTACTTGTTCAAACCGGCCGGCCAGGTCGACCCAGTCAACTAAATCGGACGACCTGACCAATCCACTATGTCAAGCCGGACGAGCCGATCGATCACCACGCCCAATTCAGCCGACTAGAACGACCGAGCCGCATCCCTGGCTCCCCCTTCGACCACTGTTGGAACAGACCGCGGGCATCCTCAGCTCTGCCTCCCCTCTGCCGACCCTTAGCATTGCTACGGCATCATCCAATGCACGTCGAGCTGTCGTGTCTACTCCGGCGTCCCTCCGCTCCACCCGCTCCGAATCGCCGCCGATGAAGACGAAGTCCTGCACTATGAGCCACCATCGACGAGGTACGCCGTCCTCTCCCGTTGCTCATTTAATTATTCTCTTGCAATATACTTTCGTCTCGATTCCACCGTGCGCTGGCTAGGTAGGTGAGAGAGGACTAATTGAGAGAAAACTACAATTCTAAGTGTCTTACCAGTATGGACGAGTACGTCAGTTACGTGCGAGCCCAACGAATTAATTCCGTTTGGCCGTAGACATCCACGTCGCTCTGACGAGGTTTGAGAGGCCATCATTGCCGTCACCCGGCGACTCCTGCCCTAGCTTGGAGCTCGGCGCCTCCCTCGAGTTGGCGCCTGCACGTACGACATGTAGGGCATTCAGAATCACGTAGTTATGCACCCGATAGGGTAATTGTCAGACGAAGACACCGCCGTAATCCGATACATATCCCTTATTGGCACCGAACAATCATATTCGGTGTCGACCGGACGACGTCCTAGACGACGTTTGACATCAAAGATTGAAGAATCATTTCCGACCATTGTGCTGTTTTAAACAAATGATATGATGTGAAAAGATGGTGAACTAGCATGGTTTACAATGAACGGTAGAACGTAGCAGCAACGTAAACCCGTTGACTGCCTTCCTGTTTTTCCCCCCTTACTCTGTTACATGGAATAGAGAGAGTTAAGAAAAAGAAGCATGCTTATACACATGTAGAAAGCGATAGAACATAACACACTATCCCACGAGCTGTCATCATCGTCAGAGTCATCATCGGAGTCTGAGGAGTAGTGGTCTACACCACAACCATGCTCGAAGCATCATCAGCATCTCAATGCTCTTTGCGTCTAGGCGTGATTGATTGAGTTCGCTCACCCGAGATCATTGTCGTGTCTTCGAAGCCTTTGTCATCGTCTTCATCAAGTCCAGCCAGCTCGCATCCCTCTGACTGGCACACCAAGGTGCCAACGAAGACACCCGGGTTCTAGAAACCCTAGGTGAAAAGCTCATCCATATCTTTCCCCTGTTTTGATTTCATCGTTCTTTCAATGTTTTTGTCTTCATCATCGTCTTATCATTTCATCTCCACCATCACGTTCATCATTTTCATCTTCGTCATCTCTTTCTATGTGTTGTTTGACTCGTTCTTTTTTTAATGTTGTTCTAAAGAGATCCCTTGTGTTAAAGGACTCTACAAGTTGGACCCTTGTTAGTGGGCCAATGGTCCATCTTTTAAGGGCCCATCATGGCCCTATATATGACCATGATGGGCACCACACGTTCTCAGATCTGGATGTTGTATTTTGCAGTTATTCCTCATTTCAGATCTCACCCAAGAAGAAGATAGGAAGAAGAAGAAGAGGAGAGAAGAGAAGCAAGGAGAACAAAGGAAGGAATAGAAGGGCCACTGACCTGCGTCACGTGTCCGTTCTGGTTGTTGTGTGCCAGATAATTTGTTCCCGTCATCTGTCTTCTATCAGACAGTGATCATGGTCTGCCTGGTTCAACAGAATCATTGGATATTTTGTTGCCTTCACAAAGCATCCTCCCGTGATCAACACCCTTGGACCACTCGGCTATCAGTGCATCAATCGCAAGAATTCTACTGTGTGACCATATTCTGTCGGCTGTTGAAATCCATGGCTTCACAGTCTTACTCCTGGCATTGATCAACCCGTAAATCAGCAGTTCAACGGCCCATTACTATTGCACAAGATCGACTGTGTGACTCTTGGGCTTGCGACTCTTGCGTAGGGTGAATCGCTCTTGTCTCTCTTGTCGCCCATCGACTAGAGTATCATGATCCAAGTGTTCCACCTGTCTGAATGGTCATCAAAGTTACGTTACATGAAAGTGCAGCAGCCGCTTGGACTCTTCAAGCGCTCAATCGTTTCACCTCTCGGCGGTCCCTACGTAGGGAAGAACGACCCAATTGGGACTTGCGGTGAGTATGTGCCCAACAGGTTAGGGTTGACTGTTCTGCACATGGAATAAGACTAGGATGCGCGTTGCTGGGCCACCGACTCTCTGGTAGTCTCCAAGTAGCTCAACGACGCCTCATTCGGCTTCGTCCACAGCTAGTACATTTGGCATGTCGGAAGGGGGATTGTGCTCTTGCACCGCGCCTTCGCAATGCCCAACTCAGCCGCCCGTGTTGATCTTGTGTTCCCAGCAGCACCAGATCTTTGACACTTGTTCCAGGCCTGTCTCTTTGCTCTCGACCGCCAGCTTCAGCCAAGTGCTTGACCTACTCCATTGCGGATCCTTCTTTGCCTCCATACTCCTCCAATTGCTCTTAAGCCGCACTGCGAGTCAAGCACACCGACCCTCTTTGGCTCCCCTTCCACTGCACCCGCACTGGCTGCTGCCTTTGACAAAGAATCTATGCCACGAGCTGATTGCCGACGAGGTACGTCATCCTCCCCCCCGCTCGTTATATTACCTTTGGTAGTATATCGTTGATGGTATATCATCGGTTGTCTCCACCGCGCTCGGGTTAGATAGGTGAGAGAGGAAATGAGAGATAATTACGACATTTGAGCATCTTACGGGTATGGGTCAAGCCTGTTCGTTGCGTGCGAGCCCCTACAAATTGATTTCCTTTGGTGTCGTAGATGCCATCGTCCCTTCGACGAGGTTCGAGAGGCCACTGTCGCCGTCACCCAGCGATCCCTTCAGACAATGGAATTCGGCATTCTCCATCGAGTCGGGGCCTTTTAGTATGGCCATGTAGGTGCATCATCTCATCGTAGCTATATATCAGTTAGGGTTCTCTGTCATTGATGATGTCTAACCCCACTATCTAGGTATCTGAGAATTGTTTTGGTACCTACTAGACGACGTCCTAGATAACGTCCGGCATTAGTGATGTTTGATACGTGGTGATGCCTTGGCCAACTGAAAAAAGGCACACCAGGGGTGCACTGGTTGGGCTTGCAACAAGAAATTGGCAAGCAAGTTTGGTCAAGCTCAAAAAGTATCGCGTCCTGACATCCTTTCACCATCTTAGTAGATTATCCTCCTCACTAAATGGGATGTTTAGATACTTATCCAGCTCTTGTGTGGGCGTGGATCATGGTCGCTGACGATTGCACGGACACCTATACTGCCACTTGGAGGAAACACACTGTGGCAGACAATAACTTTTTGACGGTTCTCCCTACTTTGAGTCACATTGAGTGGATTTTGAAAGAAATGCATATTCTACATGACCACCAAGATAGGAAAACACATCTTGGCGACATGAAGGATGCACAACCCCTATTTTGGAGAATGGATCCAATGTTGCTGCTGTAGTGAACGCATGAATGCCTGTTAGGCCCCTAACTAGGCGGCATTCCCTGCCTAGAGGCCTGAGTGCTTATTGGGAGGGCGTGTCCGCATTTTTGGCTCACAACATTAAAGGACTAAATCATTATGGGTAGTGATGCCCAAAACCTGATCTTTCAGGCCATCGCCCCTGTATGTGGTGATACACTACAAACAGTGCGCGTGCCCATCCACGCCCAAGGTGGGACGGATCTGGTGAGGTCCACGTGTGCTGGGCCCGCGGGCCGACAGGCGTGAGTGCACGCGCGCCAAGCGCCACGCACCAACGCCAAGCACCACGCGCAGGCGCCAACGCTACGCGCGAGCGCCAAGCGCTGGGGGAGGGGCGGGAAGTGCTGCACGCAGGTGCGGGATGCGCAAGCTGGGCGGCATGCCGTGGGTGCTGTGCGTCGCACGGAGTTGTGCAGGGTGCCGTCCGTCGAGCGGGTAGCGCGCAAATTACGTGTGTGGGCCGCGGGGCCGTGAGACATCCTGCTAGGAGACTAAGGCACGTGGTGCGCTGAGAGCACCGAGGCGGCATAGAGGGCATGAAGTGCTGCTGCGGGTAGTGCTGGGCGTTCAACGCCCAATTTGGGGCATCAAATGCGGCGGCGTCGCGCATACTACGTGCGAAGGTTTTGACATGGGTGCTGGTGGTGTGTGTGATCGTCAAGGCAGGGGTGGCGTGTGTGATTGCCATGCCCATAGGCGCGCGGCGCTCGGCCCGGGGCACTTGTGTAGCAGTAGAGCGGGCGCGCGCATGCGGAGCGACGACCTCGAGGTGGTGTGGCAACGCCAGCCTGGTGCAAGGCACCTCTTCTCATTCATTGTATCACCCCTTGTCTTCCCCTAGGTAATGGTCCCAACGATGATGTACTCTTTTATGATATTAATGCAATGACCCTATTCCCACACGGGATTGCGTCCCCACCGTCTCCTCTAATCCTTGCTAGGCGATCTTAAGCATTTGCAAATACTTCCGCTGCAAAAAATCGAGTATGCTCAGTGTTTTTCTTTGAGCACTGAGGCCGGTGCACCCTAGATTCCAGCAAGAAACCTAGCTCGGGATTTGACCGTGTGACAATGCCCTAAAGTACCATTGCATATTGCATCAACTTGGTATGCATAACACCCTGTTGACCGCAATCCATCCCTCTGCTCAACATCTAATTCTGCCCATGCATTGTACGTAGCAGGCTCAAGGTGATTCTTAAGCTCTACGATACCAATGATGTTACCTCAGTGATTGGAAATTTTTTCTCCGAACACACAAAGTCAGAACCCTTGAACAGTGGGCTAAGGATGCCCAGATATTCATCAACCAACTCCCAGTCCTCCTGACATATGCCGTAATCCTTAGTCGACGTCAAAATGAACCTTATAACCATATGGTACAGTACCCCTCTCTTGGCAAGAGCGCTCTCTGACATAATGAAAGTGGAGTTCCAGCGCGTTGGGCAGTCTACCTTTATCTCGTTCAAATTTTGGAGCCCAAACATTTTGTACATATCAACATATTTCTCTATTCATTGCGTGGATCCTTAAATGGCATTAATGATGGCTCTTACACGTGAAGCAACTAGTCTGAGAGGTACAACTCTCACCACAATATTTTCGTCGACGGTAAGAGAGACACTGTGGATGTCAGCAAACATCTCCACCAATTTCTCTTGGACTTCTCTGGACATCTTTTCAAATGTTGCTTTGACCGCATCCGAACCACTTGTGTCCTGTAGAACCATAGTTTTCGGAATGACTTCTTCTTCACTAGTCGGCAAGGAATATCGTTGTGGCAGATGAATCTAACGAACTCCTCCTTCGTCTGCTCCATGTTGATGCCACATAAGTACAACTTGTGGGACAGTAATTTATAGTGGCGAATAGTTATCTGCTTCGTCGGGCCTCCCCTGATTTTATCGTGAATTTACGGTGTGCTTTCTCTAGATGTCTCCAAAACACATTTGTGCTCTTATCTTTATTTCTCTTGATGATGACCTTATGGGTGGGGTTCTGCACTTGACAAAGCGTACACTGGTACTCGTTGGGGAAAAATTCAAAAATATTTAAAACTTTAGACCGATTTTATCTTCTGCTTCTAGATGAGACATTGTCATCAACCTCTACTTGGAGGTACTCCGCAGACACTAACGACGTAGCCCTAGCTGTCACTTTTGGAGTGGTAGCGGATGTGGACTCCATTACTCTCCCAAATTAATTCACAAGATGTAATCATTTGTACAATGCATGTGACACACAATTTTCATGAAATACTAGAGTTGTATTAAAATATAAAAAATGATGGAGATTTAAATAACTGTTTTCCGAACTCTAAGTTCACAAAATTAAAAATCACTAAAAATAATGATGTTGTATTACAGTTAACCACGTGAAAGAAAAAATTATATGGTTTAGATCAAACCATACATCAATCTGATTTACTCCATGGACCGATTTAATCCTAGGCCACTGAGTAGAATGGACTGATAGATCCATTATAGTAGTGCATATGACAAGGAAGATGGATGGAAAGAACCCATTTCTTCTTCTCTGTATTCTCAAGCAAAAGTTTTTGACCGATTGAACTTACTATAGATCGACGAATCCTAAAATATTCTGATCACATAATACATACGACATAATACATACGACAAATTGAGATATATGTAATTTACACAGTGTACCTCTTTTGGGTCGACGACAAATACCCACAAGATTAGGCGTCTACACTGGAGTTATATTTCGACCTACTCAGTAGTGGTGGTAGTGACATGTTAAGTGATACCGCACAGACTTCTCTAAAATCCAAGAAACTTGAAGTAAAATTAGATATATGTACAATTCCAACCATATTGAGAAAGATAGAAAGCAAGAGAAAGAGAGATTGAGTGAGATGGAGAGTGAGGACATGAAATATTGAGAAATTCAGAGGGGTAGCAAGCAAGATAATGAGATATTGAGATGCTAGGAGCAATGGAGAGGGAGCGAAGGAGAGAGGGAAAGATTGAGAGATTGAGAAAGATAGAAAGTAAGAGAAAGAGAGATTGAGCGAGATGGAGATTGAGAGCAGGAAAGATTGAGAAAAATTGGAGAGATAACAATCAAGAGAATGAGAGATTGGAATCAATTGAGAGTGAGATAAGGAAAGATTGAGAGATTGAGTAATATAGAAGGCAAGAGATAGAGAGATTGAGAGATTGAGAGATTGAGAAATATAGAAGGCAAGAGATAGCGAGATGGAGAGATTGAGTGAGATAAAGAAAATTGAGGGAGGTAGCAAGAAATATAATGAGAGATTGAGGTATTGAGAGAGATGGAGAGTGGAGAAAGACAAATTTAGAAAATTCAGGAACTTAGAAAGAAAGATAATGAGAGATTAAGATATTGAGATAGGTGGAGAGTGGGATGAAGAAAGATTAATAAAATTAAGTGACGTAGAAAGCAAGATAATGAAAGATTGAGAGATTGAGAGATATGGGGATTGAGTACAGGAGATATTGAGAAAATTCGGGGAGGTAGAAAGCACAGAAGAGATATTGATATATTGGGAGAGATGGAGATTGAGAAAAGGAAATATTGAGAAAATATGAAGAAGTAAGAAATAAAAAGAGGTATTGATATATTGGGACAGATGGAGAGTGAGAGAAGGAAATATTGAGAAACTTCGAAGAAGTAAAATGCAAAAGAAAGAGATACTAATATATTAGGAGCCCTAAATTTGGGACAGATGGACAGTGAGAGACTAAAATAGTGAGAAAATATGAACAGGTAAAAAGCAAGAGAAAGAGAGCTTAAGAGAGATGAAGAGTGAGATAAGGAAAGATTGAGAAGATTCAGAGAGGTAGAAAGCAGGATAACAAGAGATTACAATATTGGGAGGGATGGAGAGTAAGAGAAGAAAGGATTGAGTGATTTAAGAAAGAGAGGAAGCAAGAGAAAGAGAGATTTAGAGAGATGGCGAGTGAATGAAGCAATGATTGAGAAAATTCACAGTGGTAGAAAGCAAAAGAAAGACATTATTGAGAGATGGGAAGGAATGGAGAATAAGTGAAGAAAAGAGTGAGAGATCAAGAAAGATAGAAAGCAAGCGAAAGAGAGATTCATAAAGATGAAGAGTGGAGAAGGAAATATAAAAAACTATAAGAGAGATAGAGTGCAAGAGAATCATCTATTAAGAGAGTGGGAGTGATGGAGAGTGAGAGAGAGGAAAGATTAAGAAAAATAAGAAACATAACAAGAGAATTGGGGGTTGAGAGATTAAGGCAGACGTCCATATGACATAGAAATGAGCATTTCATCATATCAGAATGAATGCGAGACTCACAGTGGAATGAGAGAATGCACATACCTCGATTGTCATCAAGGCGTCTGTCAGGGAAGAAATCTATGATGATGAAGAATGAGAGGGTGTCGGGGAAATGAATGCCGCCGCCGAGGGCCTCACGTTGTAGGATGGTAGCACCAGAGGGGGTGGAGGAGGATGGCTGCAAATTGTTGTCGGCCTTATTTTTCTGTCAAAAAGGAAGAAACAACTAGGGTGGGCGTACCTCAGCCTTGTTGTTTCAAAAGCCATTTTATTAAAATAATAAAATATAACCAGTTTTTTTATTTGGGACGAGGGACGGGACAGTTTTCTTCTTGGACGGGACAAAAAATCATCCCGGGAAGACTGGACAGGATGGTTTTTGAACAGTTGTATAAAAAAACATCCCGTCCTTCGTCCTTGAATTGACTCCAGACTTCAGACGGGATGAAATTTGTCCTGTCCCATCCATCGTCCACATTCGGGATGATACAAAACTATATTCATATCACTCTGCTCAATTAGCAGCAAGTGAGTGCTAAGGCACAACCAAGAAAAATCACACAAAGGTAACAACAATGCACAGAGGCTGATGAACCCTAAATGAGACATGGAATTATACATATCTTAAGGCCATTTTTGGGATCATACTATGTGTATTATCATTATTTTTATATGGATTCTCATTTAACCATCAAACAAAAACCTTGGTAATACAACCTTTTTTAATGTAATTTTTACATATTTTACAAGTCCAATTATTTTGTGGAAAAAATGTGTTAACAAAATTATTAAAGTTGATGATTTTAATGGTCCTTAAATTTCGTCAGTTTATATTTTGCGGGGGATGAAGTCACAGTTGAAGAAATAAAAAAAGGAGAGATATAATATTAGTTTTTAAGTGAGGCCGGTGGGATTGGGCCAGGTTGGAACATCACCCACGCCAGCCATAGTCAAGCGAGTGAAGGGCACTCAAGTTGCCGCAGCAGGCAACTAATGCTTCCCGACACAAGCCCCAAAAATCCCTCAAGGACCCACAAGTCATGCCTAGAAGGCCCGTAGTAGTCCCAAACATTCAGCCCACCACCAAAAATCCAAAGGCAAGAGTGCAGCGAGCACAGATTGAATAATGTTTTTAATTTAAATTTAACCCTTTCTTTTTCCAGGGCTTTGATTGGTTGTGACGAATGATGAGGACATAGGGACCCTTTGACGGAAAAATCAAGCATGCGGATGTTGATGGGGCACATTGACTAGGATAATTGACATGGCTCAAGGGAGAACCATGACTAAACGGGTCTATGGCTGCAACCTAATCATAGTTGTCGAACTCCCTATCAAGGAGATCAGACGGCCAGGGGCAGATCCCGCCATCTTTGCTTTTGGCCATTACCTTTGTCAGCCACACGATGGCTCTTGGCCTGGGGTGATTCAACGTTCCTCAGAGGACCTTCGTGGTCAGAAAAGTTCATTTATGGCCATCATATGCCCACCTAAGGGCTTAAAAGGGCTTCGAACAGCCCCAGTTTTCACATCTTTTGATTGAGACTCAAAAGGTGGCAAGAGACCCTTCTAGTGGCCTGCCAACTGCGTTAGAGTTGATGACATCTCTCGTGCAGCAGGTCTTGCTCAGGAATGTGCCCATGAAGGTCCAGGACACACCAAAGGTATGCTAGCATGGAGGAGGGCAGCTGAGACACCATCCGAAGTTAGGTAGTGGGAAACGATGCTCCAATCCTTAACTACCCGAATCAGGGTGCTTGCGGCGATCTTCTGAAGGAGTCCATGCTAAGATTTGGTACAAATCGATGCTTTAATCTGGTTTTGAATATCATTTTTTCTTGCTTGGCCTCTTTGAGGTATTCTGTCAAACACGTTCTGGGAACCACATATTTTAACATATTTTCCTCGATCAACCTTTTTAAAAATGGTAAAAATTACTTATTAAATATATTAACTTAGATAAAATTCAATTTTTTGTTATACTACAGTACCCATATTACAATATAAATATTAATCTCTCTATCTTTTTTATCCTATCTAAATTCTCTTAGATATCCCCTCTATATCTAATTATATAAGCTTTCATAAAGTAGATAATCCATATTCTCCCACCTATCTCTCTCACTCTAAACTCTGAGCATATATGTTTATTTCCTCTATTAATCTATATCTCGATTAATAAAAAATTACTTGTTCCCCCCTATCTATCACAAATCATATTTATTTATTCTTCATTCTTATTCTTTTTACATCTCGCTAAAATTCAATAATCTTATTCAATACATACTAAATCTTTTTAATCATCTTTACTGTATCTGTTTCTTATCTTATACATAACCTTCCAGTAATGAAAGGAATAACCTCCCTATCTTCTACTAAGTGTAGTATATTGTTTGCCCTCGAACTTATTAATCTTATATAACTCTTCCACTACCTATCTTAATACATTCATTCATTATAGTAGTATTAATAAATTTCATCATCTTACTTACTTACTATGTTAAATATCTATTAAAATATTAGTCCTAATAATGATATAGTTAACATCCTATCTTATCGCTATCTAACCTCTTTTTTTCACATTACTTGTTATTAATTATTATCATATATAGTTGTAATTTCTCCACTTCCCTATCTACCTCTTTTTACTTATCTTCACCTTTGAATATCTTTATCATAATTATTATTACTTTTCTTACTCAACCTATAAATAACCTCTTTAGTTACCCTTATTCTCACTTAAATTCTTCATTAACCTAACTTAAGTATTAAATTCACCTTTAAAGGACAGTCCCTAAGGAGACGAACTTGCTCCCTTTATAGAATCTGAGTGAGTTTTCTAGAACTGTAAATTTTATTTGATTTGAGAAAAATAAATCACAATGACACTAAAATTAACACCGCAATTTGCTTCATCTCAGGGCCCAAATGACATGAGCCCATTGAGGGCCAAAATTAGGCCCATATGTAGTAAATGTGCAGCTCACACAAGCGCACATGGGAGATGAGTTATTTTTTGATTAACATTCTTGCTCCATATTTATATAGAAGCTGATTTTCTTAATTTTTAGAATATGCGTAAGTAGCTTAATATGACCATATTTACATGTTTATTTGCATTGAATTAATTATATATGCATGTTATCAAGCTTAAAATGATAAATTTATTTTCAGAATGATATTCTGAATTTTCTCTATTTTTATGTATTTTTGGAGATTTTTTCTGATAGAAGATTCTTAAAGCAACAATTTTTAGACCATATTTACGTGGAGGTTTGCATCGTCACGTTTCCATAGTTTGTATGATGGAGCCACTAGATCAACCTCAGTTATCGAATTATCACTTAATTCTCTAGCAAGGAGAGTAAGCTCTACCAACTGACCCCATTGATCAAAGTTTTTACCATTGTATCAAAGAGGCTCTACAATAGGTGGAATCACAGATGGTATCGCATAGGATATGGCACTTAGATCATCGTCAGCCTCTTGTGTTGAGCCAACTATGCTGGATCCACCCATTTCGGAAAATGTCTATAAGTCTCCCACCACTCAGAGACAATTAGACAAACACTAACAGCGGGACTGACAAACAGCTCCAACTGGCCAAGAGAAAGACCAGTCAAATACAACTCAAATCGAGCAGCTCCAACTGGCTATAAGTCGCCCACCGCTCAGAGACAATTAGACGAACACTAACAGAGCATCAGAAATAGCTAAAACAAGCCAAGAGCAAGACCAGTTGAATACAGATCAAATTGAGCAGTTCCAACTACCAAGAACCACGAGCAAGACAACTTCAACCAAGATAGTTTCAACAACCAAGAACCAAGAGCAAGACCAGTCAAAAACAGCTCAAATTGAGCAGCTCCAACCAGCCACAAACATGGTGAGCTCCTACCAGTTCAGATTGAGCAGCTCCAACAACCAAGAAGAAGAACCAAGATAGAACAGATTGGGAAGATCAAACAGCTCCAGGATAGAAGTCACGAGCCAGCCACAAACACGGAGAAGAACCGAGATCGTTGATGTCCTAGCTCCAACTAGCTCTAGATCAATGCTCTGATACCATGAAGAACTTACAATCAACATAGGGCATTCAAGCCCTAGACTGCACAAGAGAGAGAGTCCACTGAAAAACCCCCACTAATCCAAAAGATCCACGTACCCTTATATAGGGTACTAATACGGGCTATGAATTACAGCATATTGGGCCTATCATAATGGGCCATACAATACATAAGAGAAAATATAGAAACAGAAAATTATAGAAATAAATAACTATAGTTAACAAAGGCATTCCTATATTCATACTAAGTGGGATTTTTTTGTAAAAACTCCTAAACTTTGACTACATCTTCAAATGCTCAAAAGACCATTTGTATGTTACCCTCTAGGCACACACATGTATTAGTCTAGTAAAACGGTCTAATAGCCCCCGTAATCTTTATTGCCTTTTTTCTAAATTATTTAACATTATCATCATATAGATTAATTAATAATATGTTTATTAAACCCAATTAGTGACTTAAGTACCCAACCTGTGGGATAAAAATATACATCATGTGCGATATAATTTACAAATGAGTGTATTGGCTCAGCCAAGGAACTTTTCTGTCATTATTTATCATGTACATAAAGTCCATCATCTAGTTGACTCTCTAATGATGACTTAAGGTGCACTCGAATATCAAAGCCTAATTGGCCAACTGTTAGTACTCATGCATCAGAAATCATTGAAGAACTCTTCTCCAATTTTTTGTCACCTTGGAAAGAGATTTCATGCAGTTGTCGATCTCGGGATTTCTTCTCTAATACCAGTGGAGGATAATCCCAGCTTGACAACTTGATCATCTTCGTGAACTGTTTGCACCTCAACAAAGGTTGTTTAGCATTCCATGATGATAAAATTTTAAGTCATAATACTAGATAAATATAAATTTTACAACTTGTGATACTAAATAAATAATTATATAATATTTTATTTTTTATAATTAATGTCTGGGGTAAATATATAGTTTAATTTTATTGAGTTTCATTATTTTTACAGATTCAATTAGAAATATGAAAAAACAATTAAGTCTAAGCTTGGGGCATCCATTTAACTTGGGATGCCTATTCCCACAACATAACATGTGCTGACCTACGTTAGTTATAACTTAAAATTTTGAAAAAACTTTGGAACGGAAAATCAATCAAATATCAAGATGATGTGGAGAAGTTGCATATGAAAAATTAGGAAGCTTATAGGGTAAACTATTTCCAAGTTGGCGAACCCAAGTACGTATATTTTAGTTGGTCAAAAGGAATGGAGCAAAATGATGAACTTAGGGTTGGATTACGATTTGATACTTTGAACCTGTGTAATATATTTTACATCTCTACCCAAAAAAAAGGTATTGAAAATTTAATCTTCTAAGGACTAAAAAAGTGTGACAGAAATATCAATAACAAAAACTTGGTCTGCACTCTTGTTTGGTTTATGACACCGATGAGCACAACTACAATATCTCTAGATGGCACTGCACTGGTGAACTTAATCATCTTTAAAAAGACAAGTCGTGAGGGAAGCTCTTTCTCTGTCTCCATTTATCCCCTTCTGTGAATTATGAGTTGTAGAGTTAAAGTATTACAGCATATATTAATAAGTGGTATTATATCTCCCATCACACTGCTACAATTGATAATTTTTATGAAGAAAATTATTAGATAATCTTTATCTTTTTCTTTTAAGCCATATCGCTACGTCTAACGACCCTCATAAGGGATGTATAGTGTCAGAGAAAATAGGTTCTACTACTGTTGCTATATGGGAATGTTAGTCATCTTTTGTTCTCCCATTGTCGTTATCTAATTAACAAATTATAGGTGTCTCTTCAGCAGGGACAATATTAATGGTGAGTGATCCATTTGATGAGGGATAAATATATAGAATCAGTGAGAATAGCGAATCATGATAGGTGGATAGGCTAGTCAGAGAGGTATTTATGGAGATTTGGTCTCATTTTTGCCCAAAGAACTGTTCACCCAACGGACCCTACTTCTATGATGACCAGCCCGATGCATTTAAGGATTGGCCGGTCCTTATGAAGGAGTTCAACTCGAAGAGTCATCAACTCACCAAGAGAAGTTCAAAGAGCTGAAGTGGACCAATAGGGACTCTAATAAAGACTAGCTAGTAATAACCAAACACGTACCCCTATACTCGTTAGAGAAATAGATGTAAGATTCAATATACGTTCAAACATAGTTGTCGGATTAAATCTAGTATAGAATTACACATAGATAGAATCACATAGATAGGTTCGCATTTTTGCCAAGATCCAACGGCTATGACTTGTTATGAAATAGTCATTACAACTCGTTATAATGACTACGATCATAACGACTCAAATATATACGTTATAACAATAACTTTATAAGTATAAATACAAACCAATGATAATGTAACATCTTTCAGAATAACAACAATCTTTCTCTCTCGTCTTCTTGAGCAATCTTCTCTATCCCTTTTGTTCTTCCTTTCTCCAATTCCTCTTCTCTCCATTTGTGCTCGTGTGTCAGGCTCAATGAATTTCAACAGTCCTCACCTCTGGAGGTTGAAAACCCAAATATACTTACAGATGCATACATGGATTTTGGTTTATGTTTCTACTGAAGAAGACATTTCTCCTCCATGCCAGGCAACAACAACCAGAAATGATTTCGGCACATGACTGGGTAGTGTCATTGATGCTGCCATATGCGCGCCACGGGGCACCCTGAATGCCCCGAAATCCGTCGTAAAAGTGGTGCCGTAGTGGGTGACTCGGGAGGATAACCGTTCAATGCAGTTTTTATTTCATGAGTCAACTATTGTGCATTTTTAGTGCTGGTTTCCTTGTGTGCTCTAGTGCCTATAAAGCTAGAGCTTTCTATGTGTTTTTGTAACCCAATTTTCCTTACGTAAGTTAAGAGTATTGTGTTGTTTCTCATCTCCTCCGTCCAGAGTGTCTTGAGTGTGATCAGAGGAGTTCTTGGCTAATCCTTTGACCATACTCTCGTCCACTTAGTGGGGATTTTTATTCCCAACAAGTTGTATCAAAGCGTGGAGATCCTGCTGTTCGTGCTCAGAGTGCTATTCCAAAAAAGTAGAGACTCTTTAAAAGTGCAAGAGGAAGCTCCATCAATGGTTATGCAAGATGAAGGGGTGAAGATCGGACTTCCAATGGCCACCTTGATGCTGAACAACCAGAACTACCATCATTGGGCAATGAGGATGGAGGTATATCTTGATTCACAAGGTCTTTTGGGCGTGGTTGAAGGGGCTGAGTAAAACAGAAGAAAGGACACACAAGCACTCTAATTGATTCTAAATTCTGTCCTGGAGTCTAAAGGGAGATATCTTGACAACAAGAAAAGTGTAAAGTAGAATTGGGACACTCTTCGAGTGTTCCATGTGGGCATGGATCGTGTAGTGGAGTAAATAATTGAAGCTTTGAGGAGAGAGTTTGAGATTCTTTCCATGAAGAAGGGCGAGAAAGTGATAAGCCAAAAATATGGGTCAATTTTACCAAATTTAATCCCTTGTTGTTGTAAATTTCAGCTTATACAATAAAATTTATAAAACCCTACTTAAGATGTGTAGTGATAAGTAAAGGGTATTGTCCAAGGGAAGCTAGTAAGTTAATTCAATTGATGATCTACTTGAATAATTCGACACTAATTAAAGTTACTTTGATCTTCAATGAAGATCGAATCACCTTAATTAAATGAGGAACTTAGAAAGGGAGATAGGAGAGATGGGAGGAGTATGACAAAAGATATGCTCCTGAAGATGTCTTTTTTGAAAAGAGCCAATCAAATTTGGGATTACGTCTAGAAGACAGCTCTCAAAAGGAGTATTTTCTGGAGGATCTATGACGTGGTTGTGAAGGCATGGAGTATACAAGGAGACAGAACTGTGACGAAATATGTAATTGAGTTACAGTCTATCTGTCTTGAATTAGATTACTATTGACAAATATTGAATTCAAATGAATGGGAGTACACCCTAATAGACCGTATGTTTAAGTTTCTTATGGGTCTGAATGCTGAATATGAGGCCTTGAGGAGTCAAATTCTAAATCGAGAGAGAGTCCCTCATCTTGAAGAAGCACTCAATATTGTACTGGATGAGGTAACCATTGTCTACAACTGAATTCAGGGACAACAAAGGAAGAAATTTCTGCAGGGCTAATGGTTGAGTCAAAAGGACAGAAAGCTTAAATGAACAAGAGCTGACCCTAGCTGGCAGCATTCAAAGATGTGTTGTTCCAACTCGCAAAGGTCAAGGAGGGAAATTTTATCAAAATAATTCAGTGTGTAAGTATACAGAGGCGAATTGTTGGGACTTGCATGGCCGACCTTTGAAGATCCAAGCTCATTCTGTATCTAGTCAAGAAAGGCACCAAGAAGAAGGAGAAACGTCAATCTGAAATAATACTTGAAATGAGTCCAAGCGATGGGATGATGAAGTCAGCTACCTGAGGGAGGAACTAGAGAAGTTGAAGTCACTCTTTAGTTCTACGTCCATGATGAAGTCTTGTCCTGGCTCTGGTAAGCATCTTTCTCCTGGCCATCTTAATATATATTGGATCTTGGACTCCGAGGCCAAGGATCATATGACCCCATATCGATCAAATTTTCAATCTTCTTTTCCTTATGAAGGGGTTAGGAGAGTCTTCACTGCAAGAGGTGAAATATTATCTGTGATGGGTATGGGTGACGTGAAGATAGAAGCATTGGGAGTAGTCAAAAATGTTTTACATGTTCCTAACCTCAAGGCCCACTTGTTGTCTCCTCAACGTTTGGTTAAGAATATTAATTGTGCACTAACTATAGATTCTACTAGTTGTTTCGTGTATGACAAGGCAAGGAACCTGAAAATTTCACCCTGTAAGGAGAGGAATGTCTTGATCTACGTGACGCATGAAATGAAGGCAGGGATGATGGTAAATGCTCTAATGCTGGGAGACGGCAACAACAAACAACTTGAAGATCTGAAAACTGTACATTCTCATTTGGGAATCCATCTTTTGAATTGATGAAACAAATGTTTCCTATTTTTGCAAACATATTGATATTTCAAAGTTGATTTATGATTCATGTCATCGTGCAAAACATAAGAGGGCCTCGTATAATAGACAGGCAGAGATAAGGAGAACTCTATTTTATCTTGTTCATTGTGATACGTGGGGACCAGTACCCGTATCCTCCCTTACAGGTGAGCGGTGATAATCCCAAATTTTGGTGTTTTAAATAATGATTTTTAGACTTTGTTTATCTTATCAATGTGTGAGGATTTGAGATTATTCAACAAATAAAGTTACCTCACTAACCTAGGGTAAGTAAGGGTCGAACCACAAGGAGCAGGTATTTCAGCTTAATTTCTATTTCAATTCAATCAATAGTTGTTTTAAAATTTAATAGATTTAAGATTTCAAACTTTTTTAAAAAATTTAGAGTAATAACAAAGATTTAATTATCTTAAAAATAAATTTAACAATTCAAAAGTTGAATTATTATCTCAGATAGATCTGGACTTAGTCTAAGTCCAGTTCTATCTGAGGTGCGCTCCGTGCACTACGCGTAGCGGCGCGCAGCTGTGCGCTGCGCGCGTAGCGGCACCCGACGCTGCGCGTGTCACAGTGCGCGGCCGTGCGCTGTGCGCTGTCCGCAGCGGCGCCTGGCGCTACGCTTGAGCGGCGTTCGGCGCTGTGCGAACACCCCACAACGGAGCGGAGTAGTAGAAAGGAAAATTGGGCATGTGGTTAATACTGCCAGGTCACTTCTCCTTCATCATAATGTGCCTAAGTATTTCTAGGGTGAGACTGGGCTAACTGTAGTGCATCTAATCAATCGTCTCCCATCAAAGACCTTGGACTACGAGAGCGTTGTGGACATCATTTCACAATTGTTTCCACTGGTCAACCTGAGAACTCATTTGAAGCCCAGGATTTTTGGTTGTACTGCATTTGTTCATGAACAGAGGTTGGTGGACAAACTCAGCCCCAGAGTAGTGAAATGTGTGTTTGTCGGATATTCCCAAAGAAAGAAATGACACAAGTGTTACTATTTACGGATGTATTGACGGATTCTTTGTATTGATGAGTTTTGTATTAAATGACATAAGATTCTTTGTATTGACGGATGTAACATTTGATGAAACATGGAGATTCTTCAAAGACGAGTCGGATGACCAATCATCCTCTCCAAATGGTGTATTTAGAATGGAGATTGCGCACATTCCACTTGTAACTGTTCATCACGGACCTGCCCAAGAGATTGGACATTGTTTAGTACCCGGAGAACAAGATGAAGGTGAAGCTAATAATGAAATACCAATCGGTGTAGAATCGTATGCAAACAAATAGCCAACATAAATTGAAGTGACTCGAATTGTTGAGGAAACTATTTATGAAAGTGAGAACGAGCACGTGGAAGTGATACATCCAAATGATGATGCTGACTGGCCTATTGCATTGAGGAAGGGAACACATGCTGATAAGATCAAATTATGGTTTGCTTTACTGGTTATTGACTGGTAAATCGTGTGAGGATTTGAGCTATGCAACAATATTTTTAACCTCACATCCTTAGGGCGAGTAAGGTATCGATCCACAGGGAGCAGATAGGAAGTAATAATAATTTTCTTTCAGTTCAAATTAAGCTATCAGAACACTGTATTAAGCCTCAACAAACTGTTACATTATCTTTAGTGTAGATCTACAGGATGTTCTTGAATAGAGTCAGCTCCACAGAATCTTCAGTAAAGAATCCCTTTACTTGCAGATTCCTCCTTTGGGCAATTTCACAAGCACTTAGCAGGCGCTCTTGCAGCGCCCTCTGCTCGCGGCCTTAGCCGCCTGCAGAAGAGCTTGCAGGTGCGTCTGTAGGCTGTGCGCGTACGCGTGCAGCGTACTGCACGTGGGCACACCTGCGCACTGCACTTGCGGTGCGCGGGCGTGGCTTGCGCGCAGCACCTGCTGTGCGCGGGCTTGCTTGCGCATGACAATTGCAGTGCGCGGGTGTGCGTGCGTGCGGGTGCTGCAATGCGTGGGCTTTGCCTGCGCACTGCAGATGCTGTGCGCGGGCGTGCCTGCGCGCGGTGGCTGGCTGCGCGCGGCTTGCCCGTGCGCCGTTGCCGCTATGCGCAGGCGTGGTCTGCTCGCAGCGCTAGCTGCGTGCGGGCGAGACCTGTTCACAGCGCGGGCTGTGTGCAGCGTTGGCTGCAGGCAACCTTGGATGTGCGCAGCCCTGCTGTGCACGTCCTTGGTTGCTGGCGGCCTAGAATGCACTCAACCCTTGGTTATGCACACTTTGCTGCTATAGAAAAGCTGTAGATTTTTGGGGAAAATGAGAGGGAGAACGATGCGAACAAACAATGAACGTTCAATCAACTAAAACAAGAACAACATCAGTTGGAATCGTTGGAAGAGCACTGGTGTGTCTCTTCTAACCCAACCTGGATTGTCTGAAGGGGAGAGAAGTACACAGTTGCTGAAACTCGCAAAATCGCTCCACCCTTGTGTCATGATCCTTGCGGCAAGGTGGAGGTCGTCTAGCTCAAGTTACTCCTCAACTTGCTCCTTCTCTCCAGCTCCAATGCTCATCAGCTCCTGGAGGGTGCAGAACTCTTCTTCTCCAAGCCCTAGCCTGTTCAAAGGGGGAATTCTGGACAACCTAGAATGAGCCCTTGTGAGGCTATTTATAGGTTTCTCTTAATATGGCTTCTTTGAGATTTTAGGGCTTTTTCTTCTTCCTGATTTTCGCCAGCTCCTCTTGATCAATTTCATCTTTCTTTGGATGCTTAATCCATATCTGAACTCATTAATCAAATACATGAGATCTAATCCACTTGATTCAAACAATCAAGTGGGGTTAGTAAGTTGGAAAAATAATGCATATGAATGATAACAAATATAGATTAAATGAATGCAATGGATACTTAATGCTCAAGAAACTCATTAATAATTGATGACATATTGAGAGTCATCACATGCATGCACTCAGGGCATAAACTATGCCCTCTCCAATTTTGTGACATACAATCACCTATCTCTAGAGTTTCAAGCATTCTTGATAAAGCTACAGTCCACTATTATTCCTAAAGATGTACGAGAAGCCTTAGCTAAAGACAAGTGGAAGAAGGCAATGGACATTTAGATGGAAGCACTTATGAAAAGTGAAACTTGGGAGATAGTTGACTTTCGGAAAGGAAAGCGTCCAGTTGGGTGTCAATGGGAGTATACAATAAAGTATAGAGCTGATGATTCAGTGCAAAGGTATAAATCTAGGCTTGTAACTAAAGGCTACACTCAATGTTATGGAATTGATTATGATGAGAGATTTGTCCCAGTGGAAAAATCGAATAAAGTTTGTGTATTAACTGCAATATTAGCATGTTTTGGCTGGAAGCTGTACCAATATGATGTGAAAAATGCATTTCTACATGCTGATGTGGATGAAGAGATTTATATGCAGCCTCCTCTAGGTTACTATTCTCAACTACCGAGTCATAAAGTTTCCAGGCTGAGAAAGAGTTTATATGGGCTCAAGCTATCGCCTAGAGCATGGTTCGGCAAGTTTTCTCAGGCTCTAAATAATATGGGGTACACGCAAGGTAATGGTGATCATACTTTGTTTCTTAAATGGTCTCTATCTGGTCTTATTGCCCTTCTTCTTGTGTACGTAGATGATATAATCATTACCAGTAATAATGTGGAAGAAATGGAATCCCTGGGTAATCGACTGGCTGAAGTATTTGATGTGAAATCACTCGAACAACTAAGGTATTTTTTGGGTATTGAACTAGCATACTCAAAAGATGATATCCTTAATTTCCCAGCGAAAGTACATCCTCAATTTGTTGGAGGAGACAGGAATGAGTGGTTGTAAGCCATATGTGCATCCGCTTGCACCTAAGACAAGGTTGTGATTAAGGGAAGAATCAGCTCTTGTAAACAAGGAGAGATACCAGAGATTGATTGGAAGGCTTATCTACTTGAATCATACAAGGCCAGATATTTCATTTGCTGTTGGACTTTTGAGTCAGTTCATGCAGAGTCCTAGAGAACCACATTGGCAAGCAGCATATAGAGTGTTATCCTACTTGAAAGGTACCCCACGATATGGGCTGATTTTCAAGAAGGGGTGTGAGATGAACTTGGAGATCTATACGGACTCAGATTATGGCGGCTCTCTCATTGATCGGCGTTCTACCACAGGATATAGTACATTTCTTGCAGGAAATCTGATCACATGGAAGAGCAAAAAGCAACCCATTGTTTCTTTATCAAGTGCATAGGCTGAATACAGGGCGTTAAAAGAAGGTATGTGTGAGGGGATATGGCTGCAGGTTATTCTAAATGACCTTCACATACAACAGACGGGACCAATTATGTTATACTGTGACAGCAAAGCATCATTGATATAGCTCATAATCATGTACAACATGATCGAACAAGGCATGTAGAAAGACATTTCATCCGGGAGAAGATAGATCAGAAATTGGTCCAGCTAACGCATGTACCCACCACCCAACAAGTGGCAGATCTGCTTAGTAAGGGTTTACCTGGAAGTAGTTTTCAACAACACTTGTCCAAGCTGAGAGTTCGAAGCATCTACTTCCAGCTTGAGGGGGGGTGTTAATTGTAGTTATTTGCGTCTATAATTTTCTCCTTCTATGTTTTCTCTTATGTATTGTTTGGCCCATTATGATAGACCCAATATGTTGTAACTCATAACCCATATTAGCACCCTATATAAGGGTACGTGGGTCTTTTGGACTAGTGGAGTTTTTTAGTGGACTTGCTCTCTCATGTGGTAGAGGCCTTGAGCGCCCTATGTTGGCTGCAAGTTCTTCAGCCTTGAATAAAATTCACCATGGTCAGATATATTTGGGGCCCTACCCTTATTCAACCTTCTCTTTTATCCTGTTTATTCACAATATTGTTCGAAAGGCATAATGACAATAATGGAGCTGTGATTTGGGTGCCAAGACGGAGAAAATTTCACATGCCAGCATTTGCATGGATATGTTTTGAGGCTACACACATGAACAACTCAACCCGTATTGTTGGAAGAATAAAAAAACTATGGATCTAATCCTTTTTCAGTGATTGGATCATAATTTTTAAGTGTCATTATGATTCTCTTACTAACATTTCACAGCGAAAATTGATTGAGTCATCTCAATAAAGGTCATGGAACCCAAAAATCATTACATTGTAAATTTGGTAGGTCATCGTTAATATAAAAAAGATCCAAAACCTAATTTCGGTAACCTCATGATAGATTAAATTCCATGCATTTTTAAATATTTATTAGAATCAAAATATTTTTTAGCGTATATTATTAACTTAAAATTATATATGATAATGTTATTTTATAATTTCATTCATTAATTTATCCCATTCCCCTATGTTAAACTATTTAGATATTATTTTACGCAAATCTCAAGATATTTTAAAAAATAAATCAGCATGGATTTATATAGGATTTGTGTTTCTATCACATACATGTTTTCTTAATGGACATATTTTCTTAAAGGAGTAAACCTACTTGAGCTCAATAAAGAAAATATTATTTATAATCAATGTTATTTCCTATTACTAAATATATTTTAATTAGGAAATAAATATGGAGAAATAGTGAGGTCGATAGATACTATTGAGTGATAAATAATGTATGACATGATAAAGTGATGGGTCATTAGTAAGTTAGTGACCTGAAAACATCACAGTAGCACAAACTAATGTCTTTTTGCGGGAGAATAATCATGGTTTATAATGGCTAAAATTTCCTCAAATTATTATTTATTCAGGATATGCTAATATATTTTGAAAGGACTACCTTACCATTTAAAAAAAAACAAAAAAAAAGAATGGAATGGAAAAACACATTTAAAAGGATAAGGGATTTTAAAAAAATGGTAATTAATGCCAGTTCTAGAGGCCTTGACATGGATGACGATGATGATTCCACTCAGCAGAAGATACGTAACGGAATCAAAACAACATTAATAAAATCATTAAAATGAAGTACCTTTGCATGAATCACATCCGTGATTTCTTGGATTCCAGAGCAAGACAAGTGTGCAGCCTCTAGACGCATCCACGCAATCCTCGGCACGTCGAATCTCTCCCTATTCGTTGACAAGCCCCATTCAATCCCCGTCGTCATCGTTACATTGTCCCAATCGCATCGGGGATGGAGAGGGGTTGTGGGGAGAAGGGAGAAGAAGGGGAAAGGCCCCTGACTAATTTTGGCCTGGGCGAATTTCATTCAGAGCCTTCCCTTATATTAAGTGGGTATTTTTCATAAAACCCACAAAACTTAAGTATATCTTCCAACGTCCAAACGGCCATTTGCGTGTGACCTTGTAGGCCATTATCAGTCTAATTAATGACTCCCAGCGGCCCAATAACCTTTATTGGCCTTCCAAATTAATTAACTATATTAACATATATATTAATTAATGTTGGATCCATTTAACTTAATTGATCGTTCAAGTCTTGACGGAGGCAAATTGCGGTGTTAATTTTAATTGTCATTGTAATTTTAATTTGCCTGCAATCAAATAAATTTATAATATGTTGAGACTTACTCAAAGATGTATAAGTGAGAGTAAAGTTGTCTCCATAGGGACTGGCCTTTAGGTATGTATTCAATAAAAGAGTTATTAGTTAAGAAAATATAGTAATAATACTAAAGACAAAGGGAATAAGAAGAGATAGCTAATTAATAAGTAGAGGGGATATTAGTTTAATGATAGTAATGAGTAAGAATAAGTAGCTATATATATGTTCAGATAGAATAGAAGGGGTAGAGTAGTTTTTTTATATGATTTTATATGATCTATATATATTTATATGTTCTTATAGTTAAAGGTTGAGTGTAGAATGGGTTATTTGATCCAAATAGGAGTATAGATAGTAATTATATAGTTTATATAGTTTATATAGTGTTTATATGAATTTTATGTAATCTATATATTTGTTTATAATAGATTTCAAGTAGTATGTCGATCTAGTCAAACACCCGAAAGGTGTTCGACTAAATGCTCGATAGGAGGTCAAAATCAAATAGTTGTATAGAATATACTTAGTTATATTATGATTTTATAAGTTTTTTAATATAGTTTTCATAGAGGAAATTGAAGATAAGGGGGTCTTTCGTCGAACGCCCCTCGAGTGTTCGACGCAATGCCCAATAGAGAAGGTCGATAAGAGTATTTTGTATTCCTTTTTCTTATGCTAAATGGGTATTTCTGTAGAACGACTGCGAGGTGTTCGACAGAATTCCCGAAAGAGGTCGATAATAGGGATATTTTTTAAATGTTCATAAAGTAGAACTTACATAAATCGCAATATATTCATGGAACACACTAGGTATTCGTTGAAATGCTCCACCGAAATCCATGAATCAAATCGATGAATAATGCACTATATGGTGAAATGTTCAGTTAAATTCTTCTGCTAATATCAAAACTGATGTATGAGGGATAATCTACGAGGATCAGATCTCACAGAATGCCCTGATTTGGGGGACAGGAGTGGTGGCACCGGTCGCCACAGCCGAGACTCGATTGAATGCTTCCCCTGCTCTCCTCCTCCGTCCGGGTGCAACTCAAGGATGCTCTGACCTCCCAGATCTTCTCGAGAGTCGATTACGCAATTGAGGTTGTCACAGCACCTCAACCAGCTCTTGGGTCACCTGCAAGAGTCCTCCATCGTCCCTTCTTATCCTGCGATGAGAGATACTGAAATTAGGGGCTCTCAGTCCTTTTTAATGGCCTGGGAGGGGTCCCTTAGGTCATCCGATGGAGGGGGATGACCTTGGGGATCCTCCTAGGCTGTTAGATGGCTTGGAGGTCCCCCTCGCCAGCCTACAGCCATCTCCAGCCAGCGGGCAGAAGTACAAATGGACAAAACTACCCCTGGTTGTCCGATCCTCTTTATAGACGTCCAATCTTAATCGCAGTCGTGGGCCCTTCTTATGGTGTATCCCTGCTCCTGCCCTGTCAGTGCACCGTCACTGTCTATGTAGACCATCCACATCACTCTCTCCTTCTCTGGTTCGTCCATTGACGAGTCCCGCGGCCACGTCAGCCGTAGCGGGACCCATTAGAGGCCTTAAAAAAAGAATAAAATAGTTAAAATGAACGGATAAGATCTCTACAGTCCGATCTTCCTTACAAAGATCAGACAGCTGAGATCATATCCGGCCTTTAAAATGGCCTGAAATGAAACGGGCTTCGGGCCGGGTCGGCTAGAAACCCAAACATCTTATGTGTTGTAAATTGGTCAGATCGTGGCCCAATTCCATTTGTTCCTCACTGGCCTGGCCTGATGCAATTCTAAAAAGATTATGGATCTAAGTCCCATATTCAAAATTTAAAAAAGACAAAACGCTATATTAATTCCCACGCGTTTCACTTATTGGAATCAAATACCTACCTCTATTGCGCGAAAGTTAGCTGCGGGCCTTGTGGGCCTATTCTGCTGGGGCGGCCAGCATGGGCTGCCAAGCGGGGCGCTCTAGCCCTGCTGGCTGTGGGCTGGCTTGAGCCATGCACTCGCTGGCCAACTGCTGGCTTCAGCTTTTGAGTGTCTGGCCAGCTCCTTAGTCGGTCCAATAAAACCCCTTTTTTATTTCTTTATCGTTCTTCTTTCTTCTTCTTCAATAGTTTTCTCTATTTCTTTCTTCAAATTCAATACCGGCTTCACCCCTACACTTTCATAAACAACATGCTAAATAGAACATTAGAAAATTAAACAAGTTTTAAATATATAAATTAACTAAGAAATATTTTTAAATTGTATAACATGCAATAAAAAATGACATTAAAATGCATTTTTTAGCATTTTCTCTACTTAGTGCATGGAATGCAATATTTTAAAAAATTTGGGTAAAATACACATTAAATGATTCATAAATGCCCTTAAAAATGAATAATTACATGACTCATTTTGGATTTATCAAGTCTCCAACATGTGGGGTGCCAAGCTAACCTCGTGTTCTAGAAGATACAAAGGAGTGTGTATTGACTCACTCATGATACCTGTTCATCATCAGTTACGTTGTATGTATAATCTCTCATCCACTTGACGCTCCTTGGATGACCTAGGGTATGGTCAACTATCAAACCCTAATTGGTCATCCGAGTTAGTACAGATGCATTTAGAAATCATCGGAGTACTCTTCTTCTGATATTTTATTGCGTTGGCCAAGGACTTCATCGTATTGTCTTCCTTGAGCTGTCACCTCCTATACAGAGGGTGGACAATCCCATTTTCACAACTCAATCGCCTTTGTGAACTTCTTAATGCACCCAAACTAAGAACATTTAGAATCCCATGGTTAAAGAATTGTTGGTTATAGTCAAAGTACAACCATCCATCCATAAGATGTCTTTGGTGTCTCAAGTCTAAGGAACACTTAAACAACCATGACGAGAATCAACATGATTGACAGTTTGGTATAATACCATTCATGGATTCGTACGGATCAATTCATTGAATTCCTTCCACTAAAGAGCACCCACTATCTATCCTTAGTGTATCCACACTAATGGCTACGGGACCGGCCAAATCATGATATGAGTGAGGCTAGATAGTGCGATTCTATTAGGATACTTTGATGTCCTTCTTGTGTATCCTTTGAATTGGAATGTTTAGAACACATGCTTAAAGACTAATGATCGCCGTTTTATGACATCATCATAATTCAGTGAGTCCGATCATGTATTCATGGACTTCATTATAAGCATTACGCATGCACTATAATGAATATGTTCTATTAATGAATATGTAACAAGATGTGGAATGTGTGATTGGCTTGCCGGCTACATATATTTCCATCACATTAAGATGTGGTATGGTCATACAGATTTAGATATATATAAATATATATATGGGCAATTGATGGTTTTTGGTAAGATATGTGAAAAAGTATGATATTGAGGAGCAGATCAGGACATGGATGATTAATGGAAATAATTTTGTTGGTGATAATGGATACATGAGATTAAATAGTTTTTGATATGATGATACTTTTGAATAGGCAAGAACTTGCCTTAGATCCTTTAATTCTTCAATGATCAAGACCATTTATGACTACTAGAAGACATTATCCACTTATCCGTTGTCTCCAAAATTCAATCTACAAATTACACCAAGAAACATGGTAGATTTCAAACTAATTTTCTTTCACTAGCTTTACCAATGTATAAGTAAATTAAGGTAAGATTTTTTAAAATTTTTGATGACTTATCTTTATAGATATTAGGGCAAATAGACCTTTTAGAATTTTAGATATCAAAACTGTAAGTTGCCTCAAGCAGGGTTGTTATTTCATTTCTCCCACTTTGTCCATTCTACCATGATATTTTTTTTAGGGTTCCATGTCCTTGTTTTATTGGTATAATTTGTGGAATGGGAATGACATTCCATATTTCAATAACCGACTTTAGCCAATGTGAAATGTGTTCTTCGAAAATGATCAAAATACAGTCATTAGTTAAAATTTTAAGCTATGGCATGGCTGTGTGCATTACAAACACTACATCAACATATTTTCTTCCTTTAGCTAAATGGCAACTCTCATGCACGCTTAAAATAGATCACAACTATTGCAATTTTTATCTTGTGTTTCTGTCCTTTTGCCACATGTGCATGACCCACCCTTGTTGGGATTTTGGTATTTCTACTCAATTTGTTGATTGTCAAACTTATAGTGAAATTAATTTTGTGCGCCATAAAATAATACACATTGAAGCACAATTAGTATGCTTTAATTAAATTCATATAAATTGTGCCACATTTTATTTGAATAAAGTTGATTTTTTATTATTTGTGTATTGTTGTTCATATAATGAGTACGGCCGATCCCATAGCCATTAGTTTAGATGGTAGGTGCTCTTTAGGGAAAGCAGTTCAGTGAACTGATTAGTCTAAGACCCTGAATGGAATCATACAAAAATGTTAACCGGTTTGTCGGTGGTCCTTAGGCCTAAGACATTACAGGCATGTTAGGGCTGGATGCTTGTACTTTGACTATTGAATTCCAATTTTTGGTATTTCAAACTATCTTTGTTTGAATGCAGAAATAATTTCACGATGGGTATGTAGTCAAGATGGGATCATCCATCCAGATAAACTACGATATAACTTAGGGAAGAGGATGTTATGAAGTTTTTCACAAGGTTGTGAAATATTGGAGAAGATTTCTCCAAAAAGTTTTCAAGGCACTGTCATATGGCCAATTAAAATTTCACAATTAACCATACCCCAAGTAATCCTAGAAGCCACAAGCATATGGGGGGCCATATATACATGTTAATCGAAGATAATAAGGTTCTATGAGAGAGTCATTATAATCCTTTGTACCTTATAGAGCATGAATTATAGCTTGGTACCTCTTGGGCTGGAAACTCACCGATTTATGTTGTGAAATTGATCAATAGAAAATTGGTGTATATTGTGATATAGATAACTAATTAGGTAGTGAAATAAAGGTCAATGGGCCATTAAAATAATGAATTAGACTGACAGATGGGCCTATTAGGTCAAATGCAAATGGTCTTGGGGATGTTAGAAGCCATACTTAAAACTTTAGGGTTTTAAGAAAAACAGTTTTTAAGGATAAACTGGAGAAGGCCATAAAAGTTAATCTAGGCCAGAATTCTTAAGGTGTTTGTCCTTATTCTCCCTTTGTATGCCCTTCTCTCTTGATGTGATCAAAACAATGTAAGATAGCGATGGATTGATAATAGGGATCATGAAGAGGGAGGATATTTGAGGTACTAAGTGTTGGTTTCTAGAGGCCTAGATCTAGATGAAGAGAACAAAATGATGCGCAACGAAAGACTTTTGCGAATCGAACGGCATCGACCAAAAACATTAAACGAAGTACCTTTGCACAAATGTCGTTCGTGATTTCTTCGATCTCAGAGCGATACGAGTCGAGCTGCTCAAGTGTGCAGCCTCTAGACGTATCCACGCGGTCCTCGGCATGTCGGATCTCCTCCTTCTGGTTGACAAGCCCCGTTCTTTCTCCATCAGCGTCGTTACGTCGTCCCGATCACACCAGGGATAGAGAGGGGATGTGGGGAGAGTGGAGAAGAAGGGGAAAGGCCCCTGAACAATTCTGGACTGGGTGAATTTTGTTCAGGGGCTTCCCCTATTTATACTAAGTGGGCATTTTTCATAAAACCCCCCAAAACTTAAGTATATCTTCCAACGTCCAAAAGACCATTTGCGTGTGACCCTCTAGGCCCATGTATCAGTGTAGTTAACGACTCCAGTGGCCCAAGAACCTTTATTGGCCTTCCAAATTAATTAACTATATCATCATATAGTTTAACTAACGTCGGATCGATTTAACCCAATCGATAGGTCGAGACTCCGACACGTGGGGTGCCAAGCTACACCTTGTGTCCTAGAAGATACAAAGGAGTGTGTATCGACTCACTCATGGAACCTGTTCATCATCAATTACCATGTATGTATAATCCCTCATCCACTTGACGCTCCTTGGACGACTTAGAGTATGGTCAACTGTCAAACCCTAATCGATCGTCCGAGTTAGTACTGATGCATTAGGAAATCATCGGAGAGCTCTTCTTCGATATTTCACTGCCGTGGCCAAGGACTTTATCGCATCATCTTCCTTGAGCTGTCACCTATTATACCGAGGGTGGACGATCCCATCTTGACCACGCAATCACCTTCGTGAACTTCTTGATGCACCCGAACTAAGACCATTTAGAATCCCATAATTAGAGACTCGTTGGCCATCGCAAAAGTACAACCGTCCGTCCACAAGACGTCTTTGGTGTCTTAGGTCAAAGGACCACTTACACAATCGTTACATGATTCAACTTGATTGACAGTTTGGTATAATATCATTCAGAGATTCATACATATCAATTGAGGGAACTCTTTCCACTAAAGAGCACCCACTATCTATTCTTAGTGTCGCCACACTAATGGCTACAGGACCGGCCATACTCATCATATGAGTGAGGCTAGATAGTGCTATTCTATCCGGATACTTCGATGTCCTTCTCGTGTATCCTTCGAATAGGAATGTTTAGAACACATGTTTAAAGACTAGTGATCTCCGTATTACTATCTCATCATAATTCACTAAGTTCAATCATGTATTCATGGATTTCATTATACGCATCACACGTGCACTATAATGAATATGTTCTATTAATGAACATGGAACGAGATGTGGAATGTGTGATTGGCTTGCCGGCCACATATATTTCCATCACTAAGGATAATGTGGATACACTTGTAGGCTACACACTTGAGCAACTCAACACACCTGACCCGAGGAATCAATAAATCATGGATTGAATATGTGCCATTGTGATTACATTATAGGGATCTCAAGATCCATTAAAAAAGTTTTTCTATCTTTCCCTACACAATGTTTAATTTTTTTCAATCACAGCCTTAGAGCGTAGCACTAGTTTGGCACTTATAAAGAGCATATGTGATTCTTCTAATATCGACCATAGTGGTTTTAGTTAATCGAGGTGACACCGTGACAAACAGTTTGAGAAAGATAAGGATTGCAGGTTTAATCTAGGTTTTAAAACTTTCAAACTTGATATCTTATATTCCATAGCTTGGTTCAAACTGAAGTTTTTATGTTATGGTCTTGTCTATCTTATTCCTGTCCATACATCGTTAAGTCCATGGAAAAAGCATCATGGAGTTACTCCTAAGGGTTACATAAAGTAAATAAAGTAATTTCATGATCCATTAATACTTCTGTCCTCTAAAATTGACTGAGGCTGAAGTCTACAAAGAGGTAGATAATTTCAAATGCAAGGATAAAATTTTGTTCTTTTCATAGCACATGAGGATCTAAGTTTATTTATTTGCATCAACACTTTCATCATCATCATTCTCAACAAGCTTTTAGTTAAATCATCGTGTTTACACAAATCATCCGATCACTCATTCATTCCATCTTTCACTTTTATAAAGTCCCCATTCAATCAATGATAAAAAAATTCACTCCACATATATCATCGTCTGTACCTATCCACCATCTCAACCCTTAAAAATTGGAACACCTGGTCATTTATCCATTTATGTTCCTACTTACCTATATCCATGACCCTCTATCTTTCCATGCTTTAGACATAGATAATATTATCTTATATTAACATCATTTCATCCATCATCACATTTTGATCTCACCGTTTGTTAATGTCGGTCTTTCTCTGATATCATACCTATATCCCTTGTCATATCCTTATCATTGCATAGTAGATATTAGCTTTGGGTGACTATTCCTTGACTAGATGGCGCTTGGTCATTCCATCTACCTCTATATTCTTCGATTAAACTGTGATTTTAAAGATTAATTACCCTAACTTATCTCCATCTATTTGAAACATTTTATAAAAATCCACGAAAGAATATCTTGACGAAGTGGAAAATTAGAGAAAACAAGAGACAATCGCATTTCCATTGTTATTTTATAAGGGGTATTGAAATATTCATATTATGACCTTTGCTTTCCATAAATATTTAAGCCCAATTGGGCTAACTAGAAATGATGATTATCCATTTAACTTAATTAAAGAGGATGAGTTACTTAACATATTTCTATTACACAAATAATAAATGCCTCTTTCTTATGTAATAAATAACTATAATAATCAGTAGAAACTTTAAATCAATTATAAAATCAAATCTCCAGAAAAACATTATACCGAATGAACGATTGATTTATGAACAATCTATAATACATCTAAGAGAATGATAGTAATACCATACGATTAACCATATGTAAATTTTATTGTCCCATTTAATATGTCACTATCCTAACAATGAATCATTCCATTTATAAAATCCTTAAACATCAAATTAACCAACAATATCATTTGTTGAAATTGGAATTTGTAGCTCAAAGAATCTTTTCACTGGTCCTCCAACCAAACTTTTTCAATTAAATTTCTTAGGAGAAATATGTCTAATTTATATTTATCATGAAACAAATTTCATTCTAATAATATTTAATTCTAAATTATGTAATTAATACTGGCCTTCGTAGTCCTTAGTCCAGGCTCTCAGACAACATTTTGGTAAAAGTTTCCATATCAATAAACAAATTATTGAATCATTCATGAAAATTAAAATTTGAGAAAGCTCTTTGACATCATAATAATATTAATATTCAATATTTCAATAAAAATTAGTTAATAGAATAAATTTTGCCAAAACTACTGTCTACTTATATACCAGCTACATTCTTAATGAATAATATAAGCAAAAAAATAACTGATATAAACTTCATATCTATGTATTTTGTAGTGGAAGAAGCCTCAAGAGGGTTTTTAGTGGACTCACACTAGCATAATATATATCCATCTCATAAAATAAAAAACACCTATAGCCATCTCATAAGAGAGTATTTTCAAATATTCTCTATTTTTAGGTCAAGTTATTAAATTTAGAGATATCATCTATAGAAGCCCATAATTATTAGATAAATGTGTATCTATTTAAATTTTAGAATTGACTTTATTTTCAGGGGGAAATTCTAGTATGAATAAAAGAATTCTTCAGCTCAATTTTTGTTATCAAGTTAAGAAAATACGCCCATTGTAAAAAGCCACAGCGAGAATTTATTGTTTTAATACAAGATTGACAATTTTTTACATTATATTTCATCTTTATGGTATGAGTTTGTAAACATTAAAAATAAACTTCTGTTGAAAATTTTAATGGTTCAGAGTATGAAACTGTATTGCGTAAAGCCATGCTTGTATATGCAGCCAATGGAGACATAGATAAATAAATGATATTTAAGAGGGGATAGTAACATGTTTAGATAAGAATATGAAAATCCAGAATACAATATGAGTTATATGAGGATATCAACAGGAAAATCTAACTCTGTGAATTATATGACTGAAGATTATAAAGTGAGTATTAGAATTTTAAGTGTTTCTTATTACATGATCCAGTAATTAATACCCATCTTAATAAGCTGATCAAGTCAACGTCACACGGTATATCTGCCTATGGCGCATAGCTGAAGTCTACTACTCTTTGATGGCTTGTCTTAGAGAATGACTAGTATGTATTAAAATAGTTATTTCACATTCAACCTTTTGGCTAATGACATTCTGCATGGTAAATGTTAAAACACTATAAGGTGACTCATATTTCTTCGGAAAGATATTATTTTCTTTGCAATTAATGCAAGTGAATAGAAACTGTTAAATTCATGCTTCAGACCTAATTTTTTAAACCTCCAGTATTATTATGTTCTATTACGGGTGCTTAACAAATGGGCGTTTCATATCTTAATGAAGTGAATACTCGGTTCAGCCATACCAATTCAAGACCACGTTCTTATTCTCTCATGTATAGTAATAAATATTTAATGCTTCGCTAAACTTCTCGGAACTTCTCATGTATAGTAATTAGATAACAAGGAATCCGTAAAACAGTAACTTTTGGTTTGGAAGAAAAAGTAGAAATGAGGATAGAAAAATGGGCTTCTGTAAGATTGCTGCAATCCACGGCACGACTAGACTGACAACCCAACAATTTTAAAGACTGTAGTGTATCTGTTAAGTTTCTCTGGATTCATCGAGGATAACCTCAGCCGCAAAACTGGTAGGTCAAGAAAGTCGTCGGCGGTGGGCTTGGTTGCATTAGACACATGGTCAAAACGGGGTAGAAGTTGACGTGTTAAATGGCATCTAATGCCAGGATTTATGTCCTAAGTTCTACTTAATTATTGTCGTGGAATTAATTAAGTAACAAAGAATTAGAGAGACGCTCCATTACAAGGAAGCTGCTCCTAGCGTGGTTAATGGACATGGAGGACCAGCTCAACGAGATAGATGGAAGTTTCGCAGTAGACTTGGTCAACTTAAGCAAACGAGATTAAATGACTTTTTGAATAGAAGAAAGAGTCCTGCTTTAGCACCAGATCTATTTTTCAAGCCGAGAATTGATCAGATATTATTTTCTCTTTTCATAATTGGTTATTTACTGCGGAATTACATCCAAAAAATTGGATCAACTATTGAGATTTCTCTCTGGCTCTCGTCTTTCTCCAAGTCCATGTCGTGTTTATCTTTTCCTTTAACTAGTTTGACAATTTCCATGGTTCTTATCTTCATACATTATAAAAATTCAAGTGACCCAGTCGCTTGTCCATTTAAATGTTTAATCTACTCGGATTGTCTGACTTTTACTTTTCCTTTCTCTCTATCATTTTCTTGCTTAATCATCACACGAATAAAATGAACCAAACATTCAGCCCTTTTGTTAGAATAGCATCACCTAAGAATAAAAAAAGTCGTAAAACTTTCCTTACACCCTTACCTTTCCCCGGGACCCCTTGACGTAAAAACTACAAATTTGTTTGCTACCCTCTTTCTCTCAGCGTAGAAATGTAAGGAAGCTTTTAATATTGTCTCTTCACCAAGTAGACACGTATTTTACACGGGTTGACCTGGTTAGGTCATTGTCGAGAGCTTGCGGCCGCTTTTGTCTCGGATGTGGACCCGAGGAAATGGTACTGATTCCGCTCCATTTTACGACTGATATAAAGTGTTTATTCGGTCTTCTCTTAATCGCTCACACTTAAAAGTGAAAACCGATGCATCTCTACCCTCTGAATTTGAAAATGTACCTAAAACATAAATGGCTTCCTGCCCATAGAAACAGATATAAATATATCAGTAAACAACCCATCTCTGTCAATCTACCAATATTGATCAAATACTCTCCTATTCCTTTTCCTCCGAAAAAACTCGACGCTTCAGAACTCCCAATAATCTTTCTTTCTAATTCCTTAACGATTCGAAACGCCATCTTTCTTCGCCCATAACAATGATTTTAATAAGGTAGTCGTTAATTTGAAAAACAAGCAATCCAAAGGAATGAATCATGCAGTATCCTAGATCGGACGGTAAGGAAAAGCCAACGTAGATAATATCTGGTCAACGGTAAGGGGGGGGATTAACGTTTCAACGTGGGCGGACGACACCGACAACGGTGGAGGATAGGCTCAGGCCTGACGGAATTGACTTCACGCGGGAGATACAGCTGCTTCTTATTATTTATTATTTATTTTTTTATTTGACAGCAACCCGGTAGGGACGCTTTCTCGTGTTGGGCTAGCCTGCCAAAGACGTTTAATATGACCGCATGTTTAGGGCACTAAGCAAAGATCAAAGTCCACGGCTCTATCGTCAACCCGATTAACAGGTCATTCCCAAAACACCCAACTACGCGTCCTTTTTCTCTCTCTTTAGACCTTCCTCTCTTTCTCCCCCCTTACTCGCTCCTATTAGAGCCTCCTTATTTAAGGCCCTCATTCAAGATCCAACAAAGGCGAGTTCTTTTACATCCCCTTCTTCCTCTTCCTCCTCCTTCATCTTCCGTTTCTTTTCACTCTAAGCAATTCCCCCACAAAGGCGTGTTCATTTGGATCTTCCTCTTCTTGTTCTTGGGTTCTTGTTCTTGTTCTTGTTCTTCATCTTCTACGAGATGGAGGATAAGAAGGTGGAGATACCGCCCTATTTCCTGTGCCCGATCTCGCTGGAGATAATGAAGGATCCGGTCACGGTCTGCACGGGGATAACGTACGACAGGGAGAGCATAGAGAAGTGGATCTTCTCGGGAAACAAGCGAGCCGAGGCGGTCTGCCCAGTAACCAGACAGCCAATTCCCAACGGCGAGCTTATCCCCAACCACACTCTCCGCCGCCTCATCCAAAGCTGGTGCGCGGCCAACGCCGCCGCCGGCGTCGAGCGATTCCCCACCCCGCGCGCGCCGCTCGACTCCGCCGCTGTCGCCCGCCTCCTCGACGAGGCCCGCAACCCCTCCACCAAACTCACCGCCCTCCGCAAGCTCCGATCTCTCGCCATGGACAGCGAGCGAAACCGCCGCTGCCTACAGTCCGCCAACACCGCCGACTTCATCCTCTCTCAAATCCGCGCAAGCCTAAACCCTAACCCTAATTCTCCCGCTACCGAGGAGGAAGAAGCCCTCGGCGTGCTCCTCGCCATGCAGATTTCAGCTCAGGTGCTTGCCGAGCTCGCAGCCAGGAATGACGACATCGCGGATCTTCTCACCTCGGTCCTCCGGCTATGGAGCTGCCAGTCTCGCGCCTGCGCTGTGGTAATTCTCCGCTATCTGTTCGAAGCCGTCTCTCCGGCGCGACTCTGCGCGGTGAAGGAAGAGCTATTCGAAGAGCTGGTGAAGGTGATGAAGGATAGAATCTCGAGCAACGCTACTAAGGCAGCGTTAAGGGCTATCGCGGCCGCCTGCCCGTGGGGAAGAAACAGAGTGAAGGCTGCCGCAGCCGGGGCCGTTCCTGTTATCGTGGAGATTCTACTTGAAGATTCTGATCGGAGAACATCGGAGTTTGCACTCGTTGTTCTAGAGAAGCTCTGCGCTTGCGCGGAGGGAAGAGCCGCGTTGTTAGCGCACGCCGGAGGGCTCGCTGTCGTGGAGAAGAGGATGATTAGGGTTTCGCCGTTGGCGACGGATCGCGCGGTCAAGATTATGACCTACGTCGCTAAGCTTTCTGCTACGGGACAAGTCTTGCAGGAGATGGTTCAGGTTGGGGCTGTTGCTAAGCTCTGTCTCGTTGCCATGCACGAGAGCTCGACGAGCAAGGCGAAGGAAAGAGCAGTTGGAATTCTCCGGCTTCACGCTAAGGCCTGGAGCAAGTCCCCCTGCGTTCCACACCATCTTCTCTCCTTTTACCCGTCACATTGACGGCTCAATGTTTTATTCTGTAAATTCTTTATCATTGTTGAAGATTGAAGGGCACAAGCTCAATTCCTCAATTGCTCGATTGCTTTGTTCTGAAATCTTTTGCGACTTGGTGAGAAGCAGTTCTTCTCCGTTGATTTGGGCTTCAAGGGAGAGCGTTGACCAGTTCCAGCTGGAACAGAGGGCAAAAGCCGATAGTTTATTTGATGCTACCCAGTGTGTACACATGCTGGCATGCCTAGTGGGGGATTTTAATCATAAAAATACAACAGCAGTGATACTGTAATCCGTGGTTAATTGTGTCAAATGCTATTCCGAAATTGTTCCAGATACTATTTGGGGGTGTTATCAGATCTAATGAAGGGGAGAAGATGCTAGTAATCTTTCTTGATATGAGCATTAATACAGCGTTGACCAGCTGCAGCTGGATTAGTGGCAGTTGCCGTTCTTTTATTTTGAGGCGCCCTGTCTTTGCACGGCTGCCACAAATAGGAGAGTTTTTCTCCATTAATGGACATCTTCTGTCACAAATCAACCCACTTGCAAATGTCCACCCGTGGATTGATCATGATTATGAGTATGGTGCAAACACCCAACATCTTTGAAGAATGACAATAACAAAATAATGATATCCAACAAACCGCCCATAGACTCTCTTCATCTTTCCCTTCACCTTTGTGTGGTTTATTCAGCATTATAAACCCCAGAGAGAAACACAATGAGATACATATATATAGAGAGAGATAGATAAATATAGAGAAAGATATAAGTATAGAGATAAATATATACATAAAGATAAAGATAGAGAGTTAGATAGAAAAAAGATGTTGATATATAGATATAGAAATAAATAGAGATGCAGAGTTAAATAGAAAAACATGTCGATACATAGATATAAAAAATAAATAGAGATAGAGAGTTATATTGAGATATAGATGGAGACAGAGATAGAGAGTTATATAGAAATAGATGTTGATATGGAGATACAGATAGAGATAGAGATAGAGATAGAGACAGAGAAAGAGATAGAAATAGATATTGATATATAGATAGAGATAGAGATAGAGACATAGAAAGAGATACAGATAGAGATAGAGACATAGAAAGAGATAGAGATAGAGACATAGAAAGAGATAGAAATAGATATCGATATTGATACATAGATACAGATTGAGATAGAAACATAGAAAGAGATAGAAATAGATATTGATATTGATATATAGAGATAGAGATAGAGATAGAGATAGACATAGAGATAGAGATAGAGATAGAGATAGATATAGAGATAGAGATAGGGATAGAGACAGAGATAGAGACAGAGATAGAGACAGAGATAGAGATAGAGATAGAGATAGAGATAGAGATAGAAATAGATATAGAGATAGAGATAGAGAGGGAGAGAGTGACTGCAGAGAAAACTATATTATTGACACTCTCAGATTATCTCAGAGAGGAAAGTATATTGTAATAATTTATGACTCTAATGTCATTTTTGGCCATTGTATAGACTTTATCTAGAGTCATACTCTAGCCCTCATCCTCTCCTCTTAAGGCCGGAAGGATATTTTCCATCTCTAGCTAGTTATCAACTCCAGTCTTTGATCCCAAGTGAAGACTATCTCGATCCGTTGTTCATAAATGGCTTATCCATCTTCAGTCAAAATTCAAAAACGCATTTGGGGCCATCTTTTTTTGTGAAACAGAAAAAAGTTGTGGCTCTTATTCTTGACAACTTCTCATCTCCGAGGACTGAATAGTAACATTTTAAATGTCTTAAAATTGATTTTAAATGGCTGAGGATGTGAAGCAAGGTCCAAAGAGTTTACAAACATGGGTGTGAAACAAATCTTGTGGATTTCAGGTTCTACTAGCATTAATTCATAAAATCTGAGACTTTGTGCAGTCAACACTAATTGTGTCAGTCTATGAAATCCATAGTTCAATATTCTTTCATTCAATATTACAAACGACATTACTTAATGGTTTGAAATACAATCTAGAAAAAATTACAAATAGGATTGTTCCCCTATATTGAAATAACAAATATGAATTAAACGAGATATTTTAATTTTCTATTAATATATGCTAAAGAGATGAAGTTTCATTGGTCAGATGGAATGAATAGTGTTCTCTCAAAATAAGAAATCCTTTAGGTTACAGGATGAGATAGCAGAGTCTCACTAACTAGACATGCTAGTAAAACAATATAAACACAAATAATTCATTTCTTACTTTCTATTAGCAGTTGCAATATATCAAGAACATGTTCAAAATGTAAATATCTGTAGTGGTACTAGACCTCAATCAAACGGTCTGAGTGATAAACTTAATTTTAATTTTATTCATGAGTGGTAAGCCATTCAATAACACATCATTATTTATTTTCCAACCATACCTTCCACAAACTTTGAATGGCTATCTCTCTTGCTTAAACTACACTACATCCTTGGGGCTATTTTCCTACCCCTCTTATATCATTTGAAGTAAGATTCTTGGTCTTTGAGTCCTTGTTCTGTAGTGTCCTTAACCCACTAAAAGAAATAGTTTAAGAATTCATATGTGTCACTCATGTTGTCAAAATTATGTTAACACTCTTATAAGTATTTGACACTAACTATATGAAGAGACCATTACTTTGGAATTGCATTGTCTGCGAACTTGAAGACTTCAAATAAAACTAATAGAATTATTAATATCTAATAAATTAAGACTTTTTACGACATGTAAATATCATGTTAGATAATATGCCCCACAATTTCACTGGTTCATACCCTATTATCTTGAATCATACCATTTCCTGTCGCGTTTCGGGCTGAACACATATTAAGGCTCTAGATTTAAAACTCTCATTTGAGAAAAAAAAGGCTTATACGTCATGTTAAAAAATAAGCATCATGGTAATTTTCTATATAATGTTGTGTTACATGCTAGGACACGAAAGACAAGAGCATATATAGGGAGCAAACTGTCAATTTGTCAGTTTGTCACAACATCACTATTAATAAGATAAGCATGCATCCATTATTGAAACTACCAAGTCAACTCCACATACCAAATATCAAGGGGAGAATTGTTTTCCCAACCATATTGATTTACTCCATTTAATAATATACGTAAACCAAGAATTCAATGGGTCATAGAAAAAAAAAAATTTATTTGAAAAAAAAATATGTCTCTCTTATTAAAATTAGCTTTCTATTTGTACTTAAATGATAATACATCCATACTACTTGCTAAAATGGAATTTCAAAACCCAGGAGATTTTTGAATATACATTGTATATAGTTCGATGAATCTTGTCCATTCTCTTATGTTTCATTAATTTCATTTAATTAATAGGATAGTCCAATTGAAATTATGTAATCTACATTGACTAATTTTAAATGAAATCAGATAAACTATATATTGAATCATATATCCAGATTTTCATAAAAATAAATTAGTGTCATGTTTGTTTTATTTTTATACTTTAAAATTAACTATATTTTTTGGGGAATTATATAATTTATTTTTTTTCTGAATTTATCAAAAGCAAGAAATAAATAACATATACTCATCACCTTCAAATATAAATCAAATAGAAAACCAGAGAATTAATTAAAATATAAATATTAAATGTTATTATATTATGGTCATCATGTTAACTCTTTATCTAATTTTATATAAATTTTCAAATATTTTTTTAATAACATAAAATATCCATGAAATATCATTCGAAACCTTTTTAAGTAAAATTAAAAATATTTAAAGTATTCATAGAAATGTATACTTATAAAGTCGTCCAAAACAAGCATATGCTATTTATATGATAAATAATCTACATGATGGAAATATATGTGGCCGACAAGCCAATCATATATTCCACATCTCGTTCTATATTCATTAAAAGAACATATTCTTTATAGTGCACTTGTGGTGCTTATATTGAAGTCCATGAATATATGTTTAGACCTAGTGAATTATGATGAGATCGTAATACGGAGATCACCAGTCTTTAAGCATGTGTTCTATATATTCTTATTCAAATGATACACGAGAAGGACATCAAAGTTTCCGGATAGAATAACACTATCTAGCCTCAGTCATAGGATGAGTGTGGCCGGTCTCCTAGTCATTAGTGTGGGGACAAAAAGGATAGATAGTGGGTGCTCTTTAGTTGAAAGAGTTCACTGAATTGATCCGTACAAATCTCTGAATGGTATTATACCGAACTGTCAATCAGGTTGATTCACGTCACGATTGTGTGCATGGTCCTTAGACTTGAGACACCAAAGACATCTTGTGGACAGAAAGTTTTACTTTGGCTATAACCTACGTGTCCCTAATCATGGGATTCTAATAGTCTTAGTACAGATGCATCAACAAGTTCACAAAGACTATTGAGTGGTCAAGATGGGATCGTCCACCCTCGGTATAAGAGGTGACAGCTCAAGGAAGACGATGCAATAAAGTCCTTGGCTAAGGAAGTGAAATATCGGGAGAAGAGTTCTCCGCTAATTTCTAAATGCATTAGTACTAACAAGGATGATCAATTAGGGTTTGACAGTTGACCATACCCTAAGTCATCCTAGGAGTGTCAAGTGGATGAGGGACTATACATACATACACGGTAACCGATGACGAAAAGGTTCCATGAGTGAGTCGATACACACTCCTTTGTATCTTCTAGAACACGACGTGCAGCTTGGCACCCCATGTGTTAGAGACTCGACCTATCGATTGGATTAAATTGATCTGACATTAATTAATCTATATGTTGATATAGTTAATTAATTTAGAAGCCCAATAAATGTTATTGGGTTGCTAGAGTCATTAACTAGACTTATACATTGTCCTACAGGGTCACGCGCAAACGGTTTTTTGGACAACAGAGGATATACTTAAGTTTTGGGGGGTTTTATGAAAAATACCCACTTAGTATAAAGAGGGGAAGGCCCTGAATGAAATTCGTCCAGGCCAGAATTCTTTAGGGGCCTTCTCCTTATTCTCACTTCTCCCCAAACCCCACACTATGCCCGATGTGATCGGGACAGCGTAACGACGATGATGGAGGTAGAACGAGGCTTGTCAACGAGGCTCGGATCGCATCCGAGGTGCTGAGGATTGTGTGGATACATCTAGAGGCTTCAGACTTGATCAACTCGACTCGTCTCGCTCTGGGACCCAAGAAATCACGGATGCAATCTGAGCAAAGGTACTTCATTTTAATGATTTTATCAATAGCGTTTAATTCTGTTACGTGTCTTCGGCTGTGTGGAATCTTCGTCTTCATCCAGATCTAGGCCTAAAGAATCCAACACTACATGGACATAAATATTTATCGCCTTTCCATCCTTTCCTTTTGGTGTTCAAGGTTCCATATAAATATCATCAAAATTGTAGAACATTCTAACTTAGGTACGCTTCACTAAAAAGTACGCTATGCTGAATGAATCCACCTTCTGAGGTTCAGATCATTAAATATAAGAATATTTTCAATAGTTTATTGAGATGAGATTATTTTTAATAGTTTTTATATAATTATTTTATTATCTCTAATAAGTTTTGTATTTTTTATTTTTAATACCCAGATAGAAACCTTTTGTGGATCTACAATATCATCTCATCTTCTAAAAATATAAATTTGCATATGATTTTTACTCTGATTTCGGTTTATCTCTAATCATGGATGTTTCATGGAAAATAAGATCATTTTTTAACTGAAATTATCATTCAAGTGAAACTCATATGAATACATTGTAGGTGACTCAAATATTTTATTCAAATGTTTCTCTATTTATTTGAAATATATATTGCATTTGATTAAATTTATGTTCTTCATTCTTATAGCATGATTATCGTATAAAAATTCATAAGTACCTATATAAATTTATAATATCAATAGAATAACTTGAAATCATCATGAAGCATTATTATATGTTTGAGAACGTTTAAAATCTACTAATTGACCTACCCATAATTTCAACTATTATTTTCAGAATTTATGAATCTAAAACTTAAGATTTTGAATGTCTTGTTCTTTAATGTGAAAAGACTTGCATATATTTTAATTAATTTAATATATATATATGTACTGTGAACCAATAAATAATAATTATTATAATTACCATCAACGTTACAGTATTTTAAACTATGAGTATTTCATAAACTAATATTTTACTAATCTTGAGGAAAATTTTCACTACGTGTATTGGATGGATTGATCAATCATTATAGTTCCCTAATAATTTAAAACATATGATATGAATGTATAAATACCTTTCCTATTTTAAGAATACAATCATGATGAATAATATGGGGGTTTGTTCTTGAAAGTGAAAAAAAAATTGGTCGAATCTACTAACTCCGAGGAATCATTGCTCAAACGAGCATTTAACCATCAACAATAGAGATTACGGATTCATGATATGGCTAAATTGCCTCAACCTATTTTCAATAGTGAATCTAAGAACATAGTGGATGGTATATTTATGTCATATTTCCGTGCAGGTTGTAAAATAAGATGATTGTATTTCTCGGTAAAATTTATATAAATACTCTCCTAGAAAAAATCTGAATGTAAGCGGAATAAAATTAAAATGGTTCCACTACTATATAAATTCCAATTATTGGTTTGAACGTATATCTTTCACCATTAAACCAACAGAAAGCATTTTTCTTCTATTGGACAGATTTCCTAATGATAGAAAAAACAATTCCAGAAAAATGGTATTTATTTTTACTTATTTAACAAAAAATATTATCTACACGGATTATTAATTTGGATTAAATTTCATTAGTTCAAGATAATATTCAAGAAAATAATACAACATAATTTTACAAACTATGGTATGAGGAACCTAGAGGATAAATACATGATAGCCATTTTGAGGAGGCAACTGAATTGAGGTCTTGTTTGTTTGTAACTGGCCATGCTTTTTATAAATTTTTTAATTTGATATTTATGATACAGGGTTATTACTTATTTATCATAAAACCAGATTTGATCAAATAGTCATGAATAAAAATTTAGCTCATAAGTTAGCCTTATTCATTCTCTTAATTCCCTCTTGAACCTGATAGACTACAAAATACTTAGAAATTAAATCAACCAAAAATGAATAATATTTATCTTTTAATTTAAAAATTACTAGTTATTCAATTATATGGGAATACTTAAATGGCTCGCTATGTTACAGGCTTCAGGTCGGGTCGGCTCGAAGCTCAGTTATACTTTTTTTTATCCCTTAAGATTGTGGCTCAACGGGTCGCAATCTATTTCTTTGTTGTCGGCCATGCCCAGTGCAAAAATACAGTTGACCCAGGATGGCAATCCCATATCAGAGAAATTTGAAACAAATATTCCCATAGAATTGTCATTCTACCCTATCTTTTGAATTAAATATCTACTTCCATCTTCTGCATGTGTCTGCGGGCCTTGTGTAGGTCCTATGTGGGCTTTTGTGTGGTCCATGATGCAGCTCCTTAAGCATGACGGTGCTCACTGACTATAGGCGGGCTTGACTGCCTCTGCTCTTGCCTGCCTTTGGCTGGCATGAGTGTTGCTGGTGCTAGGGTCATAAAACCACAACTTTTTACATATTTTTTATCTCTTTTCCTAAAAAATATAAGCCAACACACTAGAAAAAATAGCCCATTGATACTTTCAAACTCATTTTGCATTAAAGTAATTGAACATGTGATTTATGAAAAAATTACATTAGAATTTATTGATCTAACCAATTACTATATTAATTCATGAGATTAAAATTTGTAAGAAACCAATATAAGATAGATAAAATGATCCCAAAATGCACTAGAATGTGCATAATTTCTTGATGCATTTAGAGTTCATATGCTTTCTACCATTATCTCTTTCTTCATTACTTTCACTTAGTATTACTCATCATGATACCATCATATTCTTCTTATGCCTAACTCAAGCGTTAGATCTATCTTCAAGTAGCCAGTCATTGTTGAGATAACCTCACTCCCCATTAGAGATACTTGAGTGAGTTTAGATGATTAGAAATTAATTTCATCAAGATTCATTAAATTCACAAAGACATTTAAATAAATGCATTAACTTGGATTCCCCAATCAATATGTTGATAATCAAAGCACTGAATATATAATTGAATTCACTGTCTTTAGGTTCTTTGAATTTATTTGTGAACCGCACAAATGACTATCCTATAGATGTATTCACATAGTCCTTAGCATGGTTAAACATGTCATATTCTACTTGATAAACACTGCCCTTTATGCAGGATGATATTATCACCATTCTGGTTGCACCAAGAGGAGAGGGCGCCCAATGAGAGAGGTAGAAGGAAGAACAACCAAAGAAAACCTGTGTGGGTTTTTTTTGGGGGCTTTATGATAAAGTTTATACATTATTAAAAACTTAATCATTGATCACCATACATATATTTTCTAACCAATTTTAATTCTCTTTCAAATATTTTTTATACGTGATGATATTTCATGATAAACCTTGCACACGAAGTACATCCTCGGACATCAAATAAATATGATTTGTTTTATCCTTTAGGCCCATGACCCTGTCTGGCTTGTGATTATATAAGCCCAATAAATCTTCATTGGTTAACACAATAAACTAATGATATATTATGAATTTATTAATCCCAACAAATATTCAAAATAACCAACCCCCGACGTCCTACGCTACACTCCACATTTTATAAGGTACAGAGTTTCATAAGCTATTACATGTGTTCCACTCGTTTTTGTGTTCCTATGATCATTAATCCATGCAAAAAATAATAGACTTCGAGCATGGTCATTTCTTTTACCCTTATTCATCATTCTGGTAAAGGCTGGTGTTCTGGAAAATCATCAGGGAACTCTTTCTCCTATACTCCCATTACCTTAGCTAAGTACTTCATCATATTGTCTTCCTTGAGTTTATTCTGTCATATATGTACGATAGATGATCCCATCATGACAACACACTTTCTAAACTTATCTTTGTATTAAATCTAGTACTTTTGATAATACCATGATTGGGAACTCCTAAGGCCTAGTAAAAACATGATCCATTATCCCTATGATATCCTTTGTGGCTCAGGTCAACCTATTATACCACCACAACACAAGTCAATCTCTTTAATATTTAGGTATATACACACCTAGGAATTTATATGGATTAATTCAGTGAACTATTTCCTTGAAGAAATTTCATTATCCCTTTTTATTATGCTAAAAAATAATGGTTCTGGGATCAACTACCCTCAGCATGAGCCCTACTAGACAATATTATACTACCTAGATAGTTTTATGAATTTCTCAAATATATTTGAATAGGGATTCTTAGGGTATAATTTATAGATAAGTTATAGTTGTGGAATTTTCACATCATAATTCTCTAATTATTGCACTTATCCTTGGGCTTCATTGTAATCAGATAAATAATGAGTATGACATATATTAGTGAATTCAAATGAAACGTTAACTGTGATTGGCTTTCAGGCAATTGAATTCCATCATGCAGGATATGTTTTTCACCAAACCTCCATTCTGGGGATGATTTTGGAAATCTTTTGTGTTCCTTTGATACCCTCCAGAATAGTGAGAGTAATAAAAATAAGAATAAGGAGAAAAAATAAGAAGAATAAGCAAAGACAGTATGAAAGGAAGAGCTGGGGTAAGCCAGTTCTACTCACCATGATCAAAGTTGAAGAATTGTATACATGACTGGTAATCTGAGGTTTTCATTCATTCTTTAGAAGACATGAATACATATACAAGTACAAATGAACATGAAAAAATATTTTAACTGGAACCTATTCACAAAATTTTGGTAAACATGTTTGTTAAATTAAGATGTGTAAGTTAAATTTGGGGAAACATCTCTATCCTTTTGTATGTTAAAATAATATTCACAAAAATACTAAATTAACCTTCAAAAGGGTAGAGATGCCTTTTAGTAACCACTGACCGATGCTTGGATCTTATCAAACACCATGTCTCCTCTCTACCTCTTCCCTTCCATCTCTCTTTTCCCTTCTCCTGTTGTCACCAAAATCCAACTCTGCAATGTCTTCTTTGCCACGGAGGGACTTAGCTTGATGACATAATGGCAGGTGGTCTCCATTAAGCTCACCCAGTTTAGGGGTGGAAGTGACATTTAAGAGGAGAAAAAATTATTTTCCTGTCAGAATCTTTATGCTTAGAAATGCTTGTTGATTGATATGTAGAATGAACAGGTGAGCTTAAAGGTGGATATTCCAATGGTACAGACCCAGCTGGAGAAATTGGAGACTTTCAAGTGCTGCTGGGGTTGGAGCAGAGAGGGTGTTGATGGATGATAACATAATAATTGTAACACTGATATATGTTATGTGTTATTAAGCTTTAAGTTATCAAATATTTTTTTAAAATGATAGTCTGATTCTTCATTATTTTATGGAATTTTATTAATGACTGCTTTCATAAAAAAATATTTTTACACTTAAGATATTATTTGTTTCAAATTTCTGGACATTGAGTTCATACAGATATTATTTTTTTCAGGTTATAGCACATTTTCTCATGATTCATTTAGGTTTTTTTTAAAATAGATTTTTACAACACGTGATGGTGACCAATATTTGATTTTTTGAGAGATTAGACGTGATGGTTACAAAAAGGTGCCATGGTAGTCCAATCACGAGACAACATCAACCTTTTTTAATATGTCATGACATGTGACTGTAAGATGAAACAGAATGGTAGGGGCTCTCCTACAATTGTAAATTTCCTTGATCCTGGTAGACTATAGGCATCTAGAATGAGTTCATTGCACTTAGGTTGTCATCTTATTCACACAACCTATCCATATCCTTCTATCCACGTACATGCATCCACGTTATCCATTCAGATCTATTAGTCCATATCTAATTCACTTGTCAACATCTATTTCCTTTCCCCCTTATCACATTTATAAAAATATTTTATATTACTTACATATATTTATACCTTATTATCACCCTTCTCATCCCTTCATATTTCTGAAACTTACCCTTTACCTATCCACTATCTCTTTGATCCCCATCTTTCACATCTATTTTATTATGAATTATCACCCACTCATCTCGCCATATTTATCTATATTGCCTATATTACAAAATATCATTTTTATCGCCTCATTACAATCTAAAAATACATTCACTCCCACATCACCATTCCATGTCAAGCGGTCCATTCATTATCTCTCAATTATATAATTGTTATTGATTAGCTGAATTCTTATTGTAAAATTCAACAATCAAAATATGAGTTCAGCAGCAGCTTTGCAAATGGTTGCACAATTATGAATGGCTTTTTTGTATATCTTGACTTGCTTATTCCTCTCTTTATCTGTCTGTCTCTAACTTATCTCTCTCTCTCTCTCTCCTCTCTCTCTCTTCTCTCTCTACACTCTCTCTCTCCTCTCTCTCTATCTCTCTCTCTATTTCTCTCTCTATCTCTCTCTCTATCTTTCTCTCTATCTCTCTCTCTCTCTATTTCTCTCTCTATCTCTCTATCTCTCTCTCTCTCACTCTCTCTCTCACTCTCTCTCTCACTCTCACTCTCACTCTCACTCACTCTCTCTCTCATTTATATATATGTATCACTCATTTCTCTCTCTATCTTATTCTCTCTTTAACTATATGTCGCTCATTTCTCTCTCTATCATTATCTCTCTGAATCTGCCTTTCTCTCATTTCTCTCTATATATGATTTCTCTATTTATATGTTGCTCATTTATCTCTATATTGTTTATCTCTCTTTCTTATTTCTCACTTTATGACTCTCAGTCATTTATGTTTGTCTTTATTTTCTCTCATTGGTTGTCTCTCAGTCAGTTCTCTGTGTAAATCATCACATTCTTTGAGGACTATGGCAATTTTTAACACATGACTGATCCTCAACTTTACTCTTCTTTTCAAACTTAAATCAAGTATCAAAGCATCAAGAAAAATAAATGGATCATTAAATGACCTCTGTCGTGAGGTCTACCAATGTAGGAATAATTCATATATATTTTTCCAAATATATGATGTTTTCTTCCAGATGGTTACATATTGCATTCTTAAGTGGGAAGGAGTTCTAGAATTCATAAATTCTACCATAGTTTTATGAATATAAAATCTGGCAATAATCTCAAACTATGGATCACTGAAATGTGTGCCTCACTGTCCAGGTCTAAATCTGATTAATCTTCTTCAGTGAAATATAATATTACAACGTGTAATGCTGATGATTGTACTTTATGGCACTGTTATTTTAATTTTTAGTCAACTTTTTCTCATGTGCCCACGTGTCTGATCTTTCCTCTTACATTTATTCCGCATTTAATATCTAGATTTTTTACACTACCATATGTCCCTGTGTACGAAGAATTTCATCATGTTGGTGTATTTTTGCATCGGAAATCACAATATCATAATATTACCTTTAGTAATAATTTTGGAAGTCAGCCATTGGTCAGATCCAATGATTGTTTTCAGTTCAAATAAAAGAGATTTCAAGGTGTGGCATGGTGGTGTTCACTCATGATAAACCACATTTAAATTCATGAAACTATTTACATAAAGTCCTAAACTTATACTTCTACATAAATTTTAATTTTTATTTTGAATATGAAATCAAAAAACTAAATAAAAATGTTCAAAATCCAAAGGGATGAGAATAACATTCTAAAAAACATGTTTCATCATTATAAATTTGATAAAAAAATCTGGTCATTTTAATGAAATGGCCTGGTAAAATTTGTGATATTGAACTTAGAATTCTGAACCATGAGAAAAAATAAATGTTTTCTATAGTGTCGGATGAAGGAGGGATGAGTTTTTCACTTTGGGACAAAAAATCGTCCCATCCTCAGGCATTCGATGGGCCACGGCATGAATTTATTATTGCTTTTCATTAATTTATGTGGCTCATTATGTATCACAAACATAATGGAAGACAGTAGACTTTCCAATTCATAAAAAATAATAAATTCATGTAAATATAAACAGATTTATCATGTTATCACCTATTATGCATTCCATGAAGAAAAATGGAGTGAACACATAGTAGGTGATAACATGTTATATATTTATATATTTACATGAATTTTATATTAATTTAATCATTTAAATGTTAAAGTTATCATATTATTGATGATATTATCTAATTTTCCTGAATTTGACCATAAATACCACTTTTCACACATTTTGGGTATTTTTAACTAAGCTTGCTTGACTTTTGTGTCAAGAATTCTTTTTATTAATGATGAAAATTTTCAAATTCTTTATCAAAGAAATTAATATAAATTAAATTGGATGAGCATCAATGGCTAGATCATCCCATGTGTTTTTTAGAGTTTGGATTATTAGGATAAATTGGAGTAATTTCAGTCTTCAGCTTCAATAAAGCAGTTAGAGAGGTGTGTGCCACGTCTTTAATCCCTCAAAAACCCTCTCTAACTTCCCTTTTAAAAAGACCCATGAGTTTTAAATAGAGTTCCAGAAATTCAAATCAACTAATTGAAAAAATAAGAATGAAAGGCAAAAAGAGAAAATACAAAAAAAGAGAAGGGAATTTTACATCATGATGAATGTATAATAAATACTATTTTCCTATCTCTCTAGATCATTTAGTATGTGCTCTAGCAATCGCTGGTTAGGAGAACATGGCTCTCTGAGATCCTGGTTGTTCAACCTGGTTGAAGTGTTCTGGAGTGTTCTTCCTTGGCTCATCTTTTTCCTGTACAGAAAAATGCCTGATCCTGGATAAATATGAGGACCCAAGTTTTAGAAGAAGGATTGGAGCTCAAGTGACAAGCATCAACAGTTTAGGAACCTATAACTTAAATTTCATCCTCATCCCCATCCATTTCTCCTATATTTCATTCATTGTACACCACTTTCTCTCTCTAAACAACTATTTTCTATATTTTCTCTCACTGGAACCCAAAATTTTCTCTTACTATACAACTATTTTCTATATTTTTTCTCACTTTAACCCAAAATTTTCTGTTTCTATACAACTATTTTCTATGTTTTTTCTCACTGGAACCCAAAATTTTCTCTCTCTAAAACTTAAAAACTATCTCTTGTTTCTTCACTAAAAAGTATGTGAAAACATTCATCTGTTTACCAATCCAAAATAGTCTTTTATTTTATTTATATCCAAATCTGAGTCAAATCCTACGGTCTTTCTAGTCTATTTTAGGGGGTTCCCGTCCCGCTCCATTATCCAGACTTCAGCAAAATTTGGTTCAAGCCACGTCTCTTTTAGTGACCATTTTATCACAAAGTCTACTGCGGGTCTGCCTGAAATTAAAGAAGAAAATTATATAAATCAGATTTATTATTTATTGTTCTTTTAGCATTCAAATAAATTCTATAAAATATTTAAAATTAGGGTTTATCATCTTTATTCATTTTATCCTTCGAATTGAATTCTATAAATTTCAAATATATGTGATTCTCCTCAATAGAAATAAACAAATTTATGATAAACGATAGTTCACTATTTTCAACCATTTTCTTACCTTTCTACTCAAAAATAGATTCTATAAAATCCAAAAAAATCTAAAATACTTTTCTGAATGGTGAGCTTACTTATTCCATTTTCAAGCATAGAAAAATCTGGAATTAAAGTGCTACTTCTCTATGGATCCACCCCTTACCTAATATTATTTATAGAGTATTAAATTAAATTCATTATCAATATTTTTTCTTAATTCTAAACTAATGACAACATAAAAACTTAAATTTGGACTTTTCAATTGGTCTCTCAAGGAAAAGAGTGAAAAATTATCCTCTCCTTTGCTGTTCTTCACTGAATGGCAATCTATCTCAATATATTTTGTGATATGATGTTGCAACTGGTAAGGATCAAGATTAATGGGAGATTTAGTATCACATAAAAATTTCTAGCTGATCACAAATTAGATTCAGCTTAAAAATAAGATTTTTAAACTACAAAGCCACACTGAAATGATTTGGAAACAGATCAAAGTTCCATCTGTCTATTTCCATAATATTTAGTGCTTCGATAAATAACTATCAGAATCATCTAAATATAGATTTTCTAAACAATATCTAAATCTTATTTGTGATCAAGTTGAGTTTAAGTATTTTTTAGAAAATCGATTACTTTTAACCTAATAACTACATGTAGTATCTGAAATATAGTTAAGTTTTTTGATTTCTCAAAATATATCACTTAGCTAACAACACCCAAATTGAGACAGCAAAATTTAGCCCACATAAATTGGTTTAATTTTACATTAAAATGAGGGAGTCTACGATGCCGCCCATAGATGACCTGGTAGACTCAACCCATAGGGGGAAGAACTGGCTGCTAAAAACTGACTCAACACTAACCTGTTAAGGTCTTCTAATTGCATAGCGTTACTTTTGTTTCTTGGGTGTGTCAGAGTGGGTTTATTGTGTACTTGGGATATGTACACTCTTCCATGCCAACAAAATCTTCCAATCACTAAACCTTTACATATATGAAAACTCTTGGGTAGCTTACAGGCACAGCTGGATCAGTGTACGAACACAACCCAAAGGTCAGTCTTACACATCATCTTGAGTTTGTGAAAATAAAAATCACGAATATCAGTTTTTTAAATGTCAATTTCCATAGAGAAATGTGTCAAAACATAGAAAACGTACAGTTCCACCTTCAAAAAATGACCAACAACAGTAACTTTGTAGACAAAACTCAAACAATGTTAGAATTTTGTATTGATTATAGCTTACTATTGCATAAAGTAATAAATTTGTGAGCCAAAATTAAAGGTTAAAAAGAATTTTCTTTAATAATGAATAAAGGTTGTTCCATGGGATTTCATCACCCAAAAAAATTTAATTAAATTTTTAGGGAAAGATGCTGATGCACCATCACATAGAGTTAATTTTATCTCTATGTAATGTTTGTAATTTTTCTTATGACCATTAAGCAAGGAAGGCATAAAGCCACATGAACAAGTATTTTATGAGTTTTATATTTAACTTTTCTCCACTCGGCCAGTCCCCACTCCCCACTCTCCACTCGCTCCGTCGGCCGTGCTCTCCGCTAGGTCTTTCTCAAGTCTCAAGTCTCATCCCCCCCTTCTCTCTCCTGGGTTGGCTGCTCCCTTGGTCCCTCCGGACTCTGTCCCTCGTCGGCCATTATTCTCACCATCTCCCTTCTCGGCTTCTCCCTCCGTTCATCGTCAACTGTCGGATCACCCTCTTTCACTGACTCTTCCTCCCGCTATCCTTCTCCCTATTCTTCTCCATTTTTTCATCTCCCACATTCCCTCTTCCTCTCCCTCTACCTCTCCCTCGCCAATGTCTCTTCCTCTAACGGTCTCTATTCTTCTCCAATTCTCTGCCCCCCCCCATATCTCATTCACTCTTCCTGTCCCTCTCCCTCTCCCTCTCCATTTCTATGTCCCCCCCTCTCACGGTCTCTCTTCTTCTGCAATACTCTGTCCCCCCTCTCTCAAACACTCATTCTCTCTCTATCCCTCTGCATTTCTATGCCTCTCCCTGTCCGTCTTCATCTTTTTCTCCAATACTCTGTCTCTCCTTCTCTCAATCACTCTTCCTCTCCTTCTCCCTCTCCATTTGTATGTTTCTCCCTCTAATGGTCTCTACTCTTCTCCAATTCTCTGCCCCCCCCCCATCTCTCACTCACTCTTCCTGTTCCTCTCCCTCTCCCTCTCCAATTCTGTCTCCCCTTCTCTCAATCACTCTTCCTCTCCCTCTCCCTCTCCATTTCTATGTCTCTCCATCTCACGGTCTCTATTCTTCTCCAACTCTCTGTCCCCCCATCTCTCATTCATTCATCCTCCTCTCCTTCTCCCTCTCCATTTCTATGTCTCTCCCCCTCCATTTCTATGTCTGTCCCCCCTCTTTCACTCACCCTTCCTCTCCCTCTCCTTCTCCCTCTCCCTCTCCCTCTGCATTTCTATGTCTCTCTCTCTCACGGTCTCTATTCTTCTCCAACTCTCTGTCCCCCCACTCTCATTCACTCTTCCTCTCCCCTCCCTCTCCCTCTCCATATCTATGTCCCTCCCTCTCATGGTCTCTCAATTCTTCTCCAATTCTCTGTCCTCCCATCTCTCATTCACTCATCCTCCTCTCCTTCTCCCTCTCCATTTCTATGTCTCTCCCTCTCCATCTTCCACTTTTTCTCCAATTCTCCGTCCCCCCTCTTTCATTCGTCCTTCATCTCCCTCTCCTTCTCCCTCTCCCTCTCCCTCTGCATTTCTATGTCTCTCTCTCTCACGGTCTCCCTACTTCAGCAATGCTCTATCTTTCCCTCTCTCAATCACTCATCCTCTCCCTCTCCCTTTGCATTTCTATGTCTCCCCTTCTCCATTTTCCTTTTTTTCTCCAATTCTCTGTCCCCCATCTCTCATTCACTCTTCCTGTCCCTCTCCTTCTCCCTTTTTATTGTTATGTCTCCCCGTCTCACGGTTTCTCTTCTTCTGAAATACTATGTCCCCCCTCTCTCAATAACTCATTCTCTCTCTATCCCTCTCCATTTCTATGCCTCTCCTTGTCCATCTTCTTCATTTTCTCCAATTCTCTGTCTCCCTTCTCTCAATCACTCTTCCACTCCCTCTCCCTCTCCATTTGTAAGTCTCTCCCTCTCACTGTATACTCTTCTCCAATTCTCTGCCTCCCCCCTATCTCATTCACTGTTCCTGTTCCTCCCCCTCTCCCTCTCCCTCTCCATTTCTATGTCCCCCCCTCTCACGGTCTCTCCTCTTCTGTAATACTCTGTCCCCCCCTCTCTCTCTGTCCATCTTCCTTTTTTTCTCCAATTCTCTGTCCCCCCTCTAGCATTCACTCTTCCTCTCCCTCTCATGGTCTCTCTACTTTTGCAATGCTCTGCCTCCCCCTCTCTCAATCTCATCCTCTCCCTCTCCCTCTCTCTCTCCCTATTCTTCTTTCTTCACAGAAATCCTCTCCCTCACCCTATTTTCCTCCAATTCTCTGTCCATGCATTTTTCGTGCGGGTATTGAAACTCTTACTCTCTCTGCATGGTTTTCATTTTCACCCTGCAGGCGCACTGTTATAGGGCGGATTCGGCCGAGGAGCATTGGAGCATTTCTGAAGTCATCAGGAATTGGAGTTGCTTAGTTTTGGGTAAGTTTTTATTATTTAATCTAATTTTAGTTCGTACTGATTTGGCTTGGTGTTTCCAAATAATTTCCTGTTATCTATGCTGATTTCACCATTTCTCTATGTCTGCGTAAATTTTTGGATTGTATTGCTGGCTTGAAGTCATTCAGTACTGATGTCCGAGTCGTATTATGAAGGAATGGTTGCTATACCCTTGATTAAAATTTCAAAACCATGATATTTGTGTTAGATCCATGAAACAATGATTTCTTCGATAAACCATCGTATCTGTACTATGTTGCATAAAATTGGATCATATAATGTTTGGAAATGTTTCTGGTCATTTCTCTTTATCTTTGTCTCCCAATTGATTCATTTATCTTTCTCGTAATTTAGGACGAACTTGTAGTTTAAGATGGCCAAAACACCTCGATCGCATACACTTCATAGAGGTGACGCCTAGGGTTTTCACGTGCAATTTATGCGCGACTAGTACTAGGGGTCGTGCAGTGACAGTAGAGCAGAACATGTATAGTTACAGTACGGTCCTATGGCGACATTTGCTTAATGTGCACCGTAAAGAGTATAATGACTTGAAGGTTCAAGAGGGGGGGGAGCTCTTCTAACCAACCATTCGTGGCGAACATCTTTGACCGACAAAGTACAGAAAAATTGCACTTCACTGGTTGCACGTCAGAGACGTCAAAAGAGGACCTCGTACGCTTCATTTGTCAGTCAGCTGCACCGTGGAATATTGTATGTAAAAAATACTTCATACGGCTACTGCGATACATCGCACAAGAGGAGATATCGATTCCATCTACAAGGGTTGTGAAGGAAAAGGCTTTCAAACTTTACGCTGAGTTAAAGATGGGTATTCGTGACCGATTGGAGAGTGTCGATAAAGTGGCCATTACTCTAGATTGCTGGACTTCTACCAATCGAATCTCATTGATAGGACTCATCGTTCATTGGGTAGATGCAGAATGGAAAATGTGCGAATGTGTCCTCACTATACGTCAGTTGGAGGGCTCGCATAGTGAGGAGTGCTTGAGCGAGATTGTGTTGGAAGTTCTGGCTGACTTTAAGCTGAGCGCAAAGCTCTGCACAGTTACGACAGACAATGCTTCAAATAATTCAACAATGATGGCGACATTAGAACGAGAGTTGCGCGTGGTGAACCCTGGTTTTACTACAAAGAGACATGTGTTGTGTATTGTGCACGTCATCAACTTAGTAATGCAGGCCGGACTGAAGGCGCTTGACGTCGTCAATGATGGGCCTGAGGCAAGCTTCATTGATGAAGTAGACCTCACAAACCTTGAGAACGTGTTCGATGCAGAAGTCTCGGAACCTTCTGTAATTTCCTTGGGGGGCGTTGTTCGGCGCCTAAGAGAGGTAGTTGTCGCTATACGCGGATCATCGAAGAAAGAGACAAAATATTTTTCCTATTGCCGATAGTTAAATATGTCGAACACGAGGAGGATCGTGTTAGATTGCCCTACAAGGTGGAGCTCAACTTTCAAAATGCTACGCGAGTGCATTGAGAAGAAACTAGTTGTCGATATGATGATGTCAAACGTTCTTTACTTGACGCAAAGTGGGACCTAATAGAAAAGTTTATCGACTTACTCAAACCACTCCAGCACGGTACTTCTACCCCTATTCGGAGCAAGTCACCAACATCAAATGAGGGTATAGTCATTATTAAGGGACTGATGAAGCACCTTGAGCATATTAGAGTGGGAGTTACAGACCCCTCCATGCTTCCTGTGGGACACGCCATGTCCGCTAGGCAAAGGAACGCCTTATCTACTTAATGTTCTGCTATGCAGTGAAAATAGAAAAATATGTGTCCTTACTTACACGAAATGAGGCTTTCACTATTGCCTCTCTACTCGACCCATCCATGAAGCTTCGTTTGATTGATCCACAGACTAAGAATGATGGTCTATCTATCGTTCGCAATATCATGGAGTCCCATTCAGTATCCAACAATGTAGTGAGTCGACCCACCGAACCATTTGCACTATCAACGACGAGTGATTTCATACAGATGGAGCTAGAAGAACTACTAGATCCGTCAGAACTACCGCAGAGAGTTGAGCCTATTGAGGAGCTCCACGTATATGCGACGGCCCCCCCAACTTTCAGTACAGAGGTGTTGCATTGGTGGAAGACAACAGGTAGCGTGAAAATTGCATTTTTCATAGTCTTACTCTCTTACTTTCATGGTTAAATATCTGATTAATTTTACCCCCCTTAACAGGTCAGATTTCTTACCCCACGTTAGCACTGGTTGCGAAGGAATTCCTAGCTGTACAAGCAACGAGTGCGGCATGTGAGTATCTATTCTTTGAAGGTCGTCGTATCATCAACTACAGGCGATTACGGCTCACGGCAAAGAGCGTTGAAGTCCTAATGATGTTGAAGTCATGGTACAGCAACGATGACTTGAGAGCAAATGAGGACGAGGACGGTGATGAAGATGATGAACCAATTGACATTCGTGTCAACGCGCCCTAGAACTGCATCATGAGTGTTTCAGTCTCTCTATCAGCAAGTCTAGCACGAATCTCATCTACATATTTCAATGATTTGATGACTATTGTTGTTCCCTTCATGAACCAATCGCTCACATTTGCTTCACTCATATTGTTTCTGCTTTATCTCTCTCTCTCTCTCTCTCTCTCTCTCTCTCTATATATATATATATATATATATATATATATATATATATATATATATATATATATATATATATATACTATATATATATATATATATATATATATAGTCTTCTAAATGCTCCTTGACAGTGCTGTGTCTCTAAACTATACTTTGGTCATCTCTGTGTTACACTCCTCGTTGGTTTTAATCACAATTCTTGGAACGTCATTCATCACATAAATATTATCACATCTCCTACAAAATGCAGGTACATCCACAGCCACACAGAGTCAATGGAGGACACAGGAGGGCGGAAAAGCTGCGCACCACGGAGGAGTGTGCGACTTCTTCTACGACGACTGCAAAAGCAACCTCAAGCCTCCATTGCTATTGTCATCACCTCAGACTCTGAACCAAATGGCGATGACATCAAAACACGCACAAACAATATCGATGGAGGGAACACACAGCAACTTTCCCCACTTCAAGAAATTCTTATTCAAATGAGTACCATGCGCATCATGTTTGAAATTCTAGCTATCCCGTTGAAAGAATTCTGCCCTACGACACATGGAGGAGAAATCGTGCATACTTAATGGGATGACAGTGAATTTTGGGAGCGTGGCGGTTTCACTCCAGCAATGATAGAAGCTGTCCAAAAAAGTGTCAGTCGTCACGCATCCCGGCTCCTTTGAAGTTTATGATACTTATTTTGCCAGAACATCTTTTATGAATCTCTACACTCATTGACACATTTGGTCTGTAGTAGTAATTGTTGTTCGGCAAAGACTAATTAATTTTGTCATTTAAACTTCTATTGAGTAATGCCAAGCTTAAAATGGACCAACTTTAAGGTCAAACAGTAAAACTTCAAATTTCCAAGTTTAATTTTGATAATTAAACAATTGTGGTCTACTTGCATATACCAGATAAGTGTAAATAGAAATTTTCCGCACGACATACTCTACATATGATTAGATTAGTATGGACGTTTCTTTATCATTTGACTCTTTTGTACTCAAAACTCTCAATTTTTTTAAAAAATTAAATTTTCTCGTATTTAAAATTTTATTATACCTTCAGTACTAAAGTTTCTATTTATCTTATAATTCTATTAATTAACATGTCTTTTGCACTTGTCCTCTTCTGGGATTTGCCAAATCATAATAATTAGTAAACTCTTTCATTATGACAACAAACACACCCTAATAAACTCGTCATTTAAATAATTAACCCCCCTATTATATATACTGGTATACTGTGAAATAACTTAGAATGTTCTTGGTTTATTATAATTTGCTATATGCAGAATAATTATTTTCTACCTCTGCGCAATTTTATGCAATTTCTGATAGGATTAACTATATGCAATTTAGCAATTATGTGCGAATTATGTTCGGTTTGTGCGAATTGTTCGCATTGGGCAAATTATGTTCGTTTTGTGCGAATTTGTTCGGTTTGTGCGAATTGTTCGCATTGCGCGAATTCGTTCAGTTTGTGCGAATTCTTCGGATTGTGCGAATTTGTGCGGATTGTGCGAATTTGTGCAAATTTGTTCGAACATCTGTTCTAATTTTCGCACACAAAACGAACAGTACAACGAACAGCCCCCTGTGCGGTTCGTTTGTGAGAAATTTTTGTTCGTTTTAACCGAACAGAACAGCACGACCATGTCTAGTCTCACCACCCACATTTATTGAGATTTTAATCACATTTTTTTCCTATTTGTACATGCCAACCTGTGGATTAAAAAGTGAAAAAAATATTAATAAATCATTGGCCATTATGGCATCGTCGTTCTTGATCTCTCTATTGGAACTCCCCCTCGTCCTCTCTCATCTCTCTTTCCACAGCAGGAACTAAAAGAATAAACCGAGTGCTCACACAAGATAGACACTAACATTAACTGGAGTTGACTCTGGGGTACGTGTTTGACAGTCAAGCCTCTTACCAGTCAGTGATCAAACGTCGGGGCCCCATGCATCGTCTCTGAGACCGCGCCTGGCCTGGATGCGGTTCCTTCTTTCAGCCTCTTGTATTCTCAGCTCCTTTGAACCAAAGCTGTTCTGGAGCTTCAAACCCATCCCCTGGGCGATCATTCTCTGTGCCGCTCTGGCTGAGGTCTTCGGCCTTGGCTGGGGGGGCTCCAAGTCTGCAAGATTTTCCACAACCCATCTTAAGATAAAAAGATAAGAGATAGAGATAGATACAGAGATGGAGATGAAGATGGATGTGATGGAGACAGATGGAGTTGAGGAAGATTGAGATGGAGATGGAGATGGAGATGATAGAGATGATGGAGATGGATATGGAGAAGGGATGATAAGATGATGGAGATAGATATAGAGACAGAGATAATAGAGATGATGGAGATGAATATTATGGAGATGGAAATAAATAATTAGGTAGAGTGTAGATTGAAATAGAGGTAGAGATAGAGAGACAGAGATGAAAAATAAAATAGATGAAGGGTGCAGGTTGAGGAGGAACTAGAGATAGATATGGAGATGGAAATAAAACCGCAATAGAGATAAAAGTGGAGATAGAGAACGAAATAGAGATAGAGATGAAGGTATTGCAAAGATAGAGATAGAGTCAGAGATTAAGGAATAGATGAAGATTTAAGTGGAGATGCAAATGGAATGGAAATGAAAATTGAGACAGGAATTATAAATAGAGGGAGAGAGAGATACAGAGACGGAAGGGAGAGGGACAAAGAAGTACCCTTTGAAGAGGTCAAGGACAAAATACTGTCATTCTCGTCCTCAATCATGCGAATCTTGAACGGGCAGGAAGTAGTATGTAGAGCTTGGCTAGCTGAAAAAAAGAATTTTGAAGAACTGATAATTTAAACAAGAAAGACATAACAAATAAATGTGATTATGCCTTCGATAACATAGTCTTCAAAAATAGAGTGTTTAGCGGTTGGAAATCAATTCCACTGCATGATAATGAAGACTAAGCAGCATACGTTTTTGTGTGATTTTCTTGAAACCCAAGGCTTCGTAAACCATTTTGTCAGAGCGTTTCAAAATTAAGGATGTAAAACAATACTAAATGGGTAAAATATTCCTCAACTGTTGCTCAAAATTGTGATACTCCCCTAAAAACTGTTGTGTGTTCTTTCGGATGCCAACGATGAACTAAGATCTAAAACACATGAAGAGATCAAGAAGCCGCGCCAAAGTAGAGCGTTCCCTTACCAACAGATGGACTCCGGAATAAGACCAGCGCACAAGTATCATGGACCCAACGAACTGCCATGCCATCCTCTTTGAAACGCTCAAAAATCTTCTCCAAATCCGTTGTCCTCGTGCTCTGAGAGAAATCTTCAAGAACAAGAGCATGCCTGAATCCGGGGGCTGAATCAACAATCACGTCAGAGAGATCGGAATTCATTAGAGATTCCTCAATCAAAAAATAGTCAGAAATAATTGCCATGTGAACAAAAATTCACCTACAATTGCTCATCTCCCTTGTTTCTCGTCGGCCTCCTCGACTATTTGATTCAATCTCAGAGCTCGAAGCACCATCAAATTCACTTCCGTGTACTTGATCACTGTAGAGACCACTCCCTTCGTAAAGAAAATGTCCTCTCCCGCGACGTTTCGTCACAGATTCTTGCCGCACAGTTTCTGATTCCACCACGCTCGGCAGCGGCCCGTCCGCAAGAGTTTCCCAGTCTTCCATCAAAATTTTATAGAGTGATCAGCATAAAAATCTTACATTCAAAACTTTCTTCAAGATAAAAATCCAATCAAAGAAAAGTTCACCATCGACATCTTCCAGCGCTGAACTTTTCTCCTCTACCGCCGCAGAACCCCTAAAAAACAAGAATTTCAAGGAGTGTAAAACAAGCAGCAAAAGAACCCTAATCCAAGAAAAACGAACCGAACCTGAGCGCATCACGGGCGTCGAATTGAGGTTTATCAAAATTTTCGCGGAGGATGGCGGCCTGATTACGTAGATCGTCAGCGCGTATCGAGGAGCCGCGTTTGTCGAGGAGATTGGCGAGGTCGGCCATGGCGGCTGCCGCCGCACGGCGATTGGAATCATCACAGCTCGGGAGAGGATCATCGGTGGTAGAATCTGAGGTTTCAATTCGTGCAACGATCGATTCAAGAACAGCGATGGCGCCGTCGATCTCTCCTCTCTCGACGAGATCTTCCACTTCGTCGCTCCATCTCGACTCCATTGATGGAGACAGTCGAGACGGTTCTTCGATTCTGTTTAAATCAAAAAATATTAATTTCACAGAGGGCGTTGTGACGGGAAGGAAGACGGATGCTGACAAGACCGAAAGTCTCGGACCGAAAGTTCAGGGACGCGGACGGGACGATTTTTCGTCCGGGACGAAAAAATCGTACGGTCTGAGGACACGGACGAATTTCGGGATGAAAATTCGTCCCGGGGACCACCGGACGGGACGGTTTTCGTCCCGTGGGACGAAAAAATCGTCCGTCCAGAGGTCTCCGACGATGGACACACAGATGTGGACAAAAAAATCGCCGGATTCACATTCGACGGTTGAGATCTGGCCACGTGGCCTCATTATGACAATTTGCATCAAGGTCCCTGTATTTTTCCCACGTGCAAACTGATGCCGCTCAGAATTAATTGTACATATATCCATTTGCATTCTCCTTCCATATTTCCCTTGAAAACTTAGAAAAATCTATATTAATATAATATAAAATGGATTTTTTTCGTCCAGGACGAATTTCGGGACAAAAATTCGTCCTGGGAGGACTGGACAGGACTAAAGACCGTCCTGGTATGATTGGACGGGACGGTTTTTTATCGTTGGATGAAAAAACATCCCTGAACTTACTCTGGACGCCGGACGGGACAAAATTTGTCTCCTCCCTTCCATCGTCCATCGTCCATCATCCATCATCCATCATCCACGTCCAAGACAATCCGGAACTAAGGGAATAGCAACTGTCATCTGTCACCTCATTCGTCACGGGCGATGGATCCGTGACAGGGACGGATGATGATTTTTTGTCCCATGACGGTGACAGAATACCCATGATGGATGACTTGAATGTGACGGAGGGTCTCGTGCTTGTGACGTGACAGGACATCATGGATGATGTTTGTGATGAAAATTTTAAAGTGTGAAGAAAGTGGAAAAGGGGTAATAATTTAAAAATTTTATTATTAAAATATTTAAAAATTATTATTAATGCATGAAGAAAGGAGAAATAGTGTGGACAAATTTTAAAAATTTTACATTATTAAAATATTTAACAATACAGTATGTTGTATTATTTTTATTCCATAATTCAAGAGAATACTATTGGCCATACTAAGTATAATACCATGCCAAAGTATATAGAAAGTATTTATTTGTAAGTGCCTATGAGATATTAAAATTTTAAACTATGTAAAAAGAAAATTAAAGGGAAATTAGACTTTATTTACACAGTAAAATGGAGAGATGTGATGGTCGAAATTAATATTTTAAAAATTATTAAAATATTATGAATACATCATTAAAGTATTTATGCATGTGTGTCAGTATAACTTTATCATACTTCTCACTATTTTGGTGTGAATATTCATGTATATAATATAGTATACATATATATCAATAACCACTGAAACTTTCATAATTGGATGTAAAAAGGATTTTAACACCTTTACACTTTCTCTCTCTACACTTGTTTTCTTAACCATCTCCCCCGCTTCAGCCATAAATGTATCCAAATTTAATTTTCTTGATTTAATGATAAACATTCTGATATACTAGGTTCCCCAGTTTTAATGGAGATTCATCTATTTTTATTGAGCTTATGGTGTATAAAAATTTTAAATTATGGAAGAAGTAAAATTAAAGAGAAAATAGCTTTCTTTATTTAATGGAGCTTCATCTATTTAATGGAACATTCGATATAGTTGCTTCCATTATTTGATGGGGATTCATCTACTTAATTGAGCTTATCACATATTTGATGGGATTCATCTATTTAGTGGATAGAATAAAATGCTTCCATGAGCCACCAATGACAACTATTATAAACATGTGCCTACCTATAAATAAATAAAACTTACTTCTTATACTTCCTCAGTTTTATATAAAATAAGCTCTGTCATTGTCTTCTCCCCATGTTCATTGTATTTTAGATTATGAAAATTATGTGAGTTATTATTGACATAGACAATATTCTAAAATACTTCACCATTTGTATTCCAATATGTATTTGAGTCTCATCAATTGGACTACTAGTTACATATGCAAAGTTATTTTGACTATCTGGATAATCGATAAACCTTTGGAACATGTTTATGCCAATATTGCCAAAAGACAAATACTTTGGTACATATTGGTGCATCCATGCATTAATTTTTGTATGCTTAACTATGGAATTAAAAAATAAATATTTACCTCTAGAGGAAAGGGATATTAAAATTTTCAAATAAATATATTGTCATTTTGAAAAAGTAATTATGATGAACCTCAGATCTTGCTTCACCATTTACCTATAAAACTTTCCAAAAATAGTGCAGCATTATGAATGATATAATCATGTATATATGATACAAATGATGATATTTCTAATCAGATTTTTGGAAATATAAGCTACGCAGCAGCTATACAGATCTTACACAGCGATCCAATGGGGATCATAATCCAATATGCTAAGGTTATGAATCATGTATAGAACTGAGCTTTCATTACCGTTGAATGGGCCCAAGAAGCTCATGGATCCAACAACAATCCATTTTTTCCTAACCGTAGATTCAAATACAGTCAGAAAATATTCATAGTTTTATCACCAAATCATTATGTCATGTAGATAAATTCCACATCATTCCTCGATACAACATATTAAATATTTCAACTACTACATAATTCCAACTTTCCACAAAGCCCCAATAACCTCCCCATTTTTCAAATAATTAGAACTATCAAACGAATGCAGCTCGATTCTTACCAATTACCAAGATCATTGGCCTCCATTCAAGTCAACAGAGTAAGTGTATTAAAAAGAAGTTGAAATTGCATATTAACTATTCCCAGAAATACATCAATCCACCTTCCAGAAATCTCAAATTATCTGCCCATTGATGAGTGATACGGCATTAAAAAATCGTCAAGCTTCCACCAAGCTCTTTCACCTACCCATTCTGCGAAAAGTAAAATAAGGGAAATTGACTAAAGCTTTTAAATCAGCTGAAGTTTATCGCAGTAATTGTACACACTCAGATGTCATATTAAAGAGATAATAAATGAGAAAAATCTCGAGAAAGCAATATGAAAAAGAAACAATAAATAAAAATGATATCTAAAAATGCCGGAGGGAGACAGCTCTGTAAGTGTTTTCCCCAAAAATTTGTTGTGGGAAATAGGAACCATGAACCTTCTCGTCCATCATGATTGCAAGAAGCTCGAACCGAAATGGAGAATGTCAGATAGTCAGAACCATAGTTAGAGAAGCACAAATATTGGGACAAAGGGTGGTAAAGAGCTAGATTTTTTAGAAAGAATGATAGAGAGAGAGCTTGATTGTTGAGAAAAATGCAAAAGGGAAAGAGCTCCAAAGGCCAAAATTGTGAGATATGGTGACAAATTATGAAATAGAGAGAGATCTCAATTATGAGACAGTGATAGACAAATTAGAGAAGAACCTCAATAACAAAGAAGAGATGGAACAAAATAATGGTGAACTGGATTATAATGAACTGCATGATTTAGTTGCTCTCTTCAGTTATTTTTTATCATGTAGATGTGGTAACATGTGAGACTCGATGCATGAAAAACCAATCTCCATACAAAACTTGAGCTAAACATAACTTACGTGACATGATTGCTTTTTATTCCAAGGTTGTGCCAATCACTTGCATAATCGAGGCCAAAAAAAAGGATAAGAAATCAAAAAACCTATTCAATTCATGATGAATGGGGTTTTTGATAGTATTGAGATATTATTCAGTAACAATATAAAAAATTAACTGCACCCCAACCTTGGCATGCTCCCTCCAACTTGCAATGTAAGGCACATATTGTTCTCTGAAAAAATGGTTGGATGGGTAAATACCATAAATTAATTTGCATGAAGTGTTGTGTGGTATTTAAGATGAGAACTATTACATCATACTAGTAGTCATCATCAGAAAAGCACTATTCACTAGTGCCATCACAAAGTTAAGCATTCTCAGCACATAACCCACATTTCATCATGACAAGGAGCTCAATGCTTTCAGTAGTAAGATGTGCTCTTTTGAATGAGACGAGTGCACGTCCTGTGGAGAACAAAAACCATATTGAAAAATGGTGAGATGTTAAATAAAGTAATATGTCATATAATTAATATGAACTAGGTTGCTGCCAGCATTTGGTCTCACCCAAAGTCATCCAATGCTTGGAACACAATTGCGCTCATATTCTGACAATCGTGCTTCACCCCCACAAGCTCTCATATTGCAAACACATGTTCACATAGTTTCCACCGATTGTTCACCCACTGAACTATGATGCCTAGAAGATCACATGAATTCTCAACAGTCCATGCGTCCACTGTCAAGGAGACCTTGGGGACATTTCCTAACAAATCTATGAGCCTCCCTTTCATGACCCATATAGTTTCTGTGTCGCAGCCTTTACTGCCTTCAAGCCTTCCAGGTTTGGATAGAAAGGAAATACTTTTTGGATATTCCCTAACTATTATTGAGAAGAATAGTTGTTCCATTTATTTGAGAAATAATTTAATTGCTTTGGCATGGATAGAAAGGAAATAATTCTACTAGATGATTCTTACCATTATCTCAAAGTGATATTACTACTAACAAGAGCAAGAACTATATGAAGAAAGGTCATATTTATGAGTATGTGTAGTATTGACAAAAGGTAGAGAGCGTAATATGCATGGGATGCATAGTTAGGATTTGATTTTGAATCATACGCTAGATGCTAATCGTACATTTTGGGTAAAGTAACCATGCCTCCAAAATTATGAAGTGGAGAATATGTCAATGATTTGTTGTAGTTGATACATGGGGATGTATGTTTCTACATACCTGAAAGAGTATGAAAATTGTTTGATGCGACCGATGAGAATAATACTTACTGTATGGAGTTCACAAAGTCCATGCATGAAAATGTTACCTATCTCAACTTAGTTATCAACTTATGAGATGAATGGTTCATCAAAGACATAGATTGACACTATGTTGGACATAGTGGAGTCCATGACGAGAAACTTAAGACTTCTAGTGAACCCATGTGTACATGCACTCATTGCAATTGCATGAATACTGAACTTGTTAACCATTTAATGTATTAATTCTATTCCATAAGAGCTTTGGAAAGAGAATGAAGTCCAACTTTATGAATGAGAAGTCTAGCCCATAAGATGAGGCTTGACTCAGATAAGATGGAGTTGAGGACTATGAAATATGGATTTTATGGATATCCAAATTGGAAATTTTGGATACTACTTTTACCATCCTAAGGAACAAAATTGTTTTGTTGGCTATGGATTGTCTTGTTGGAAGACACATATCTTCTATGAGAAGATAGTGGGAGCAAAATTAGTGTCGGAAGGAATTCCTGATCCATAAATATCATAACCTCATTGGATGAGGAGTTAGTCTTAAACTTGTTCAGAAGTATACCGAAGAGGTTCATATGTTTGGTAGAAGTGACTAGATAACTCGATCATAATGTTGGACATCGTGATTTTGTGTTGATGTGAAAACACTATATCTAAGATATGGTGATCTCTAACATATGAAGAGGCTATTCTAACTTTTGGAATGAGCGAGAGCTTATGGATTCTAGAATTTGGTCCACACATCTCAACCAAGTTTTGAACTTGGTCGACACTCTAAAGGGTATGGTACCCATTATGAGCAAGTAATCTTTTTATAAAGATTATATGTTGACGGACAAATTGAAATTGTTCGAAGGAAAATTTCATGGAGTAAGGGTTTGCGCTAGCTGCCATGATACAATCCACCAAAATCGTTCTTGCCATAGAAGCACACTATGATTATGGAATCAAGAAATGGATGAAGGTGTATTTGATACAAACTAAAATTATACATCCGAGTGTACAACCTGCCAGAATCCAATTATGGATTGTAGCAAGCATTCTGAAGTTAGAATATGAGTTTTGATAGAGTGATCAAATCTCATATCTTCATTGAGAATGAAGAACGATCCATGCAGGTATACATGACGACCAGTGGGATAACAAATATAATCATAATTATCATATTCTTTATGTAGAGTACATTCTACTCATTTACAATGATGTAGGAATGTTAAACTCAATAAAAGAATGATTGTCAGATATCTTCTCCATGAAGGGATTTTGGAGAAGTAACATACGTATTGAGAATACTGATCTATAGAGATAGGTCAATAAGGTTATCACTACTCTCCAAATCTATAAACATAGATATCATCACCAAAAGGAGTTTTGGGATGGGAAACTCTGAGAGAGGTTCATTGTGCCATGATAATAAGATTAATCGTGCACACCATTCTATGTGGGAGGCCTAAAGTGGCCTAAGCTCTAATTGTTGTGAGCACTGAAATAATATGAGATATGTTCTTGATGTCTTGAGAAGACAAAAGAAAATACTTAAGTTCGTGGAGAAGATGAATAGAAACTCAAGGGCAAAATCAAATTGAGTTTTCAATAATATTCAAATGATAGAAAGTCTACATTTGAAGTTATGCTGATACTATAGGAAAGTATAACTTATTGGAAGGTTTCCAAGTAGGTCAAAGTAAAAGTTGACAACGAGAAAAGATTTACATCACTATAGTTGATGTCCTTAAAGAAGAAAGAGTTATTGAAATGTTCGTCACTAACCTTGGATTTATACCTGATCATAAACCATATTCCATGGTTGTTTGACACCAATGGTGCTATGCACAAGTTAAATAGACTAGGTCTCATCTCAAGTTAGAGAACTTCTTAATACACTTCACTTGATTAGGTAGATCATCTTTGATAGGAGATTGCATAATGGAAGTTTTCCATTGACCAACATTATAGCAGATCCATAGATAGAGCCATTAGCTCAATGTATTTTGAGTATCACACATAAACAAAGGGTTTGTTCACTAAGAGTGATTGGCTTTTGTCAAAGTGGAAGATTGATGGAAATATATGTGGCCAGAAAGCCGATTACACATTCCACATCTCGTTTCGTGTTCGTTAATACAATATATTCATTACAGTGCACGTGTGATGCTTATAATGAAGTCCATGAATACATGATTGGACTTAGTGAATTATGATGAGATCATAATACGGAGATCACTAGTCTATAAGCATGTGTTCTAAACATTCCTATTCAAAGGACACTTGAGAAGATATCGAATTATCCACATAGAATAGCTCTATCTAGCCTCCCTCATATGATGAGTATGGCCGGTCCCGTATCCATTAGTGTAGAGACACTAATGATAGATAGTGGGTGCTCTTTAGTGGAAAGACTTCACTGAATTCATCCGTACAAATCCCTGAATAGTATTATACCAAACTGTCAATCAGGTCGATTCACGTCATGGTTGTGTAAGTGGTCCTTAGACCTGAGACACTAAAGACGTCTTGTGGACGGACGGTTTTACTTTGACTATGGCCAACAAACCTCTAATCATGGGTTTCTAAACAGTCTTAGTTCGGTTACATCAAGAAGTTCACGAAGACGACTGAGTGGTCAAGATGGGATCGTCCACCCTTGGTATAAGAGGTGACAGCTCAAGGAAGATGATGCCATGAAGTTCTTGGCCAAGGCAATGAAATATCAGAGTAGAGTTCTCTGATGATTTTTGAATGCATCAAGGCTAACTCGGTGATCGATAAGAGTTTGATAGTTGAACATACCTTAGTTGTCCAAGGAGCGTCAAGTGGAAGAGGGACTATACATACACCATAACCAATGAAAAACAGGTTCCATGAACGGAGTCAATAAACACTCCTTTGTATCTTCTAGAACACGAGGTGTAGCTTGGCACCCCACGTGTTGGAGACTCGACCTATCGATTGGGTTAAATCGATCCGACATTAATTAATATAAATGATGATATGGTTAATTAATGCAGAAGGCCAATAAATTTAATAAATTTATTAATTAATAGTTAATAAAGGTTATTGGGCCGCTGGAGTCGTTTACTAGACTGATACATGGGCTAGAGGGTCACACGCAAATGGTCTTTTCGACGTCTAAAGGCCAATAAATTTTTGGGGGTTTTTATGAAAAATACCCACTTAGTATAAATAGGGGAAGGCCCTAAACAAAATGCACCAAGGCCAGAATTGTTCAGGGGCCTTCCCCTTCTTCTCTCCTCTCCCAACACCCCTCTCCATGCCAGATGCGATCGAAATGGCATAACGACGGCGGCAGAGGTAAAACGGGGCTCATCAATAAGAAGGATGAGATTTGACGTGCCGAGGATCGCATGGATATGTCTAGAGGTTGCACACTTGAGCAGCTTGAATCGTTTCACTCCATGATCAAAGAAATCACGGCTATGATCCGTGCAAAGGTACATTGTTTCATAATTTATGATGTCGTTTTTATTCCATTCAAGGCTACCGCTGTAGAATCTTTTGATTTGTTCATCCAGATCTAGGCCTCTACAACCCAACAGTTACCCCAACATCCTCGGCCGATGAAGGCCGCCAGTTTTTTCCTCCCGCCTACTAGGCAAGCACAAACGAGCATGGTATGCGGCAGGCCGATCGAGAGGAGTGTATTCCCCTCGAGGCATCTATCGACGTCGTACTGTGGGTGGCCTTCGTCGGCCATCTGAATCTGATCTCACACGATCCGCAATGATCTGTGAGGCGTCCCTTGCACCCGGGCATTGTGCATGAGACGAGGATTCTACAACATGAGCTGCTCACTAAAGAGGTACACCGTCATCCCGCTCGCTCGTTATATTACCCTTTGCAGTATATTGTTGATTGTCTCCAGTGCGCTCAAACTAGATAAATGAGAGAGGATGTGAGAGAAAACCACGATAATTGAGATCTTATAGGTACGGGTTGAGCCCATCCGTTATGTGCGAGCCCCAACAAATTGATTTCGTTCGGCAACGTAGTCGTCGTCGTCCCTCTGACGAGATTCGAGCAGCCACTGTTACCGTCACCCGGCGACCCCTTTGGAGCACGGAGTTCAGCACTCTCCATCAAGTTAGGGCCTTTAAGTACGACTACGTAGGTGCATCATCTCATCGTAGTTACTAGGGTTTGCCCGTCCCGATATCTGTCCGATATCCGGTATCGGACGACCGATATCTGATATCCGAAAAAAAATGGGACAGTTCCGGATATCGGATATCGGATATCGGGCGATATTCGTCTATCAGGGGTTAGACGGATATCAGTACCGGATATGGGGGGGTGAGGATGAATACGATATCGGATACCGAATATCGGTTTTTCAATATTCGGATGTTGGAGACGGATACCGGATGCTGGATACCGATTTTCGATATCCGGATATCAAAAAACCAATATCCGATATCGGTCGATAAAATAGTCAACTTTCAGACATTATACTTGTCGCATTATTGAATTTTGATATATACACAATGCTTGTTATTATATAGCGTGCAAATTCTTTTTTTTTTCTTCCATATGAGATAATGGGATTCCGAATTTAACACAAAACCAGAATCCCTCTATCCCATATGGAACAAATCAAAAATAGTCACTTGTATGTAATAACTAAGTTGTATGACTAAGTAATAATATCATGTGGTACCCCCTTGCGCACGTTATTTCTGCGATATGTGAGATCCCAGTCAATAAAAAATTTAGGAGAGAGAAACTGGGTGTAAATGTGCTTCTCAAATTTTAAGAGAGAGAGACATGAAAAGCTAGAGTGAGAGGGAGGGAGGGGGAGGGGGAGAGAAGAGAGAAAGAGATAGAGCGAGAATGAGAGAGAGAGAGAGAACGAGAGCGAGAATGAGTGAAAGAGAGAGAGAGAGAGAGAGAGAGATAAATAATTCGATGCGGATATCAAAAACCGATATCTACGTCCGATATCCGGTATCGTCATCTATCCCCCTGAGATGAAGACGGATGCCCGTACCGGACAGATACCGGTATCGGATATCAAAAAAAAATGGATACTGGAAGATTCATTCCCGGTATCCGGTTCAGCATCCGTCTCGATACGGGCATCCGATACCGGTATCGGGACGGGCAAACCCTAGTAGTTACTTACCTTTAGGGCTTTAACCGTCAGACGTCATTGACAATGTACAACTCCCCTATCTCGGTAACTGAGCACCATCTTGGTACCGACCGGATGACCTCCTAGCGACGATGGCCGACATCATCAGATGAATAAGTCTTAATAGAAATCTTCATACAGCTTTGAAGGCAATTTTGAATTTACATTCAAACCTTTTGATAGACCAAGAAATTAAAAGACAACAATATAATGGTAACAAATGCAGGCTGATCAGTAAAATATATTAATAGCTGAAATGGATGCGAAGTAAATATTTAGAATATAATAGCTTAAATAAAATTGTGGGTTGATAAAATGCGAGTAGATAAAAGAAACAAACCTTCGGTCTCTGGATTGTAGTGAGAGAGAGAGAGAGAGAAATAGAAGGGGAGAAAGAGAGTGCAGAGATCAAATCTTTAAGGAAATGAGACAATGAACATTGAATATGCTATTGGCATCAGAGAACCTAGATTTAAGGAAATGAGCACTCTCTAACGTTAATTATGACCGCGAAACATCCCAATGGACTCTCGTATTGATGGATAAGTTGTGATTCTAAGTTCAAAGTAAGATGAATGTGTCACGAGAGGACTTCCAGCATAAGATTGATGAAATCTGAATGCAAAAAGCATCAAGAACTTACCAGTTATCCCACTATAGAGTCCAGCCTTGCTAAAGAGACCAAGTTGAGAAGGCAAGTGTTGCTAGACCAACAGATTGTTGGACAGCCTCGACCTTGACCCGATGACTGATGAGTGATGACTTGTCTTTGTTATGTTAGTAAATGTGACAATGATAAGTCTTTATGAAATATGAATATTCATATGTTTTTGTCATGTTTGACAGTGATGCCATCTGGTGATGGGACAAAGACGGGACGATGGAGTCAGTGATGCGTGACTCAAATGTGATGGATTTTTCCAAAATCTTAGGAGACAGAACATGTGACAGGATGGGAGACATGATAAAGTTATCGTCAGGTCCCCGTCCGTCACCACAGGTCATCCATCCCGTCAAATCTGGGTAGTCACGTCCTGGATGTGCCATTCGATGGATATTATGTGGCTGTCAAGCCAATCACATTACCATGTTTATTTAAGTTCATTGAATAAACTATTTGTGTTCATTATTATTCCGTGTGATGTTTATAATGAAGTCCATGAATACATGCAATGACTTAGTGAATTATGATCAGATCATAATACAGTAATCACTAGTCTTTAAACATGTATTCTAAATATTCCTATTCGATGGATAGTCAAGACGAACATTGAATTATCCAGTTAGAATATCACTATCTGATCCTACTTATACGATGAGTATAGCTCATCATGTGGCTATTAGTGTGGCAACACTAAGGACAGATAGTGGCTGCTCTTTGGGGAAAGAGTTCACAGAATTGATCAGTACAAATCCCTGAATGGTATTATATCTAAACGTCAGTCAGGTTGATTCAAGTCATGTTTGTATAAGTGATCCAGTGACTTGAGACACCAAGGACATCTTGTGAATGGATGACTACGTTTTGACTATGACTTACGAGCCTCTAATCATGAGATTCAAATAAGTTGTAGATCGGATGAAGTAAGAAGCTTACGGAGATGATTGAGTGGTCAAGAGGAGATTGACTCAAGAAAGATGATGCAGAAAAATCCCTGGCCAGGGTAGTGAGGATGTTGGAGAAAGCGTTCTCCAATGATCCCCATTACGCATCAGTACTAATTGAATGACGGATTAGGGTTTGACGATAAACCATACCCTAAGTCATTCGAGAGTCTCACGTGCATGATAGATACTACATATACGGTAACCAATGACGGTAAAGGTTCCATGAGAGAGTTCAAGACTACTCGGCATCTTATAGAGCATGAGGTGTAGCTTGGCACCCCATGAGCTGAAAATTAAACCTATCGATTGGGTTAAATTATCATTACTTAATTAATCTATATGTTGATATAGTTAATTAATAAGGTTGGTCAATAAATGTTATTGGGCCATTAAAGTTATTAACTAGAACGATACATGGGCCTCGAGGATCACACGCACAAGGTCATAAGTGCATTAGTGGATATATTTTACTTTCAAGGATTTTTGAGAAAAACATTAAGTGAAATATAAAGAGAGAAAGGGGTCTCATTTTAAGTACCCATGCAAGCCTGATTTGAGAGCCCCTCCCTTTCTCCACTCCCTTCTCCACTCGTCCAAGGAAGAGTGTCTTCATGGTGAGGAGATCTTCTAGATTTTCAAGAAGAGTTGAAGAAGAAGATGTAGAGATCCAAGCACTGAGTGATCGCATGGATACTTTTGGAGGCCGAACACGTGAACAGCTTCAGAACGATCTCGGAGCGGCAAAGTCCTGGGTGGAGCAAGTTCCCCAAAAGGTACTTTCAATGGTTTTTTTTTTAAATATCAATTATGAATAGATCGACACGCTTTCGCATCCATGTAACGTGTTTCCCATGGCCAAACCAAGGCACCAAACCCAACACCATCCCCTACTGACGGTAAAATGGTCCCATCTCAATCCCTACTCTTCCCTATTTTAGAAAAACTCTGCCATTCATATAGTTCCCCTAGCGTCCGTCCGATATCCATCCATATCTGTCACACATTACAGCAATTTCAGATACCTCATATCAGACTTGAGGTCAACTATTCACCAGATATCGGGTACCGAGATGGATGTTTTAGTGCTCAGGGCATGTTGGGTTATCCTAGGGACGGTCGTGCAGTCTAGATTGAAATTGTGTGGACATGTGGGAATTCTTTGATCACAAGAGAACCCTTGTGCAGTTTTGATGCAACTTTTTGTTATTAATTTAATACTATTAATAATTCTCACAACGGAATGTCCTTATTGCGATTAAAAATATGTTATTAATTTAATACTATTAAAATGCTAAAATATTTAAATAACAATAATCAGATATTCCCCAGGTAGTTAAGCTAGTAGAATGTGTATTTTTGTGAAATTTAATTTATAATTATTAGCATCTACAACTTTCTAGATAATAATTAAAATAGTATTCCAAATTAGGGGCTATTGTTGTTTATAGTATAAGAATATTATGTTTAATGTGTGCATTTAGTATTTTAGAAATATTTTATAAAAATATATATATTTATAAATTTTATAACAATAAATATTATAGTTATAATTATTTTAAAAAATATTTATACTTATAAATATATGATTATTGGATTCAACCCCTATGTAGGTAATCATTAGAATGTTAGTCAAACTTAGAATCATTATGATTATTATTTTAAGAAGATTATGTTTAATCAGGTCATGTAGTAGTTTATAAAATATTTATGAGTTACATATTAAATTTATAGTTATTGGATTCCACCACTACGTAGATAATAATTATAATGTTATCAAACTTAGGTGCATTATGATTATTACTTTAAGAAAAGTAGGTTTAACATGGACAGGAAGTATTTTTTAAAATATGTATGAGTCAATAATTAAATACACAACAGAAACGAATGTCAAAATATATCTTTATGAAAATAAAGACAATTTGTCTTGGCATGTCACCCATTAGTACATAAAACATTGTTTAAAATGTTCAACTTGCTGACACAAAAAAGAGGGTCAACCTAATCAACCCTTGGGCCATCGTTTCTATCTTCATCATCTTTGTTGGTATCACTATTGGTGTCATCATCCGCTCGCCACCAACACTATAGTTTCATGAGTAGCTCAATGCTCTCCGATGTCAACCTGAACCCCATGTACTTGACGATGGCACGAATGGCAGAGAAAAATATCTCTAAAAGCGCACTTGTCGCCGGCACTAACATGAATTCCATCACAACCATTGTTAATCGTGAATACAAGTGTTCATATATGACCTTCCCCCAGTGCAATGGTTCTGTCCCTTTATCGAAAGTGAGTTAATGCAGATATCTAGCTCGTGCACAAGTTCATAGGTTGGTGTATGCTCATTATCTGTCAACAACTTGTTGAGTGCTTCATTAAAAAAGGTTATAGTTGTCCTAGCTGCACAAAAACATCTAGAAGAAACCATGTTCTATTCACTAGTGACCCCATGAATAGTTTATAAATTCCTCACATAAGATATGACTTCGACGAGTAACCACGGTCAACAAAACATAGCTTCATTGACAGATCAATCTGTGTAGCAACAGTGAAGGCCTAATTGCAAGTTAGGATTGTTGCATATTTAGTTGTCATGGTCTTCATTTCCAGCCAAGCATTGTAGATTGATGTTTGTTGTCGTGATAATATGACACCGTTGACTTGAAATATGGTCACACCTCTAATACCGTGCATGACATTATTAAGATTGCTATCATGATAATGATTGTTTCATTTTTTTTTGGTGACTTTTAGTGCCTGCAATATGCATGCGGACTACAAGGTTTGTGAAATTTGTGATATATAGTATGTCTCTGCTTGTAGTAAAATGAGGGTTTAGCAGCATTAATTCCTCTTCTGTAATATTAATCATTTTCTTGTTATTTGATGCATGGTTGGTAGTCGCCGCACACACCTACATAAATCCCATCATAATGATAAAAATAATTTCTGAAGAAATATATTATTCAGAATAATGTGAATAATTTTCAACTTAAACTCTGTCAGAATTTGGAGGATGGTCAGGTTCATGTTCTTTCCAACAGGAGAGACTTTAAACTGGTGTATGCCAAGCACACACACATTTGTCACTCTGTATCTACCTAATGCACAATTACCCTTAAGAATTCAATGTTGTTCTAGGAAGTCCACGCGACGAGTGTTAATGACACACATGCAATGTCAGCCAATTTTGTTTGTATGTTCTTCTTCATATCCTTGTAAAATGCATGTGCTTTTGTTTTGATACCCATAATGATGGGGTAGATATATGTTCTTATGAAATATACTAGAGAAGCCTGATGAAGTACTTCTTCCTAACAATAATCGATGACAAATCCAAAATACATATCAAGTGTACCAGTTCATCTTTTGTATTCTATATTTTTAGGACAATATAATACTGCTTCATTACACATGTTGTGTCAAAGAATTCAGCAATTGACCTCACCCATGGAACTCATATCCCCTTGCCCTTCAAGGTAGCATACATTATACGATGAAACCTCTCTAGATGTTTTTTGAGAGGAGTGTTGCTTTGATATTTTCTATGGTCTATAGTGACATCACATAAGTTGCACTTCAACTTCTGTCATCCCACAAGTGCGTAGTACCTTGACGAATCACAAACATTCAGCCATATTCTTTTCTGCTTGTTATTTTTTGTATAGTCACAATCTTAGTCCATTTCTTTTCTATTTGTCTTCTGCATACATGACAACAAAATCTGGCTTGTATGAAGATATACCATGTTCCATCCTTTCAATTTGAACGTTTATGAAATGAATGTAGATGCACGATGGAACATAAATTAAGACTTTTCAGAAATAAAAGCGATGCATATGATTCACAAAAAATGGGTTCACTTTAGAAGAATGGGTTGAGTTCTTGAGGCAAAAGACTTAAATGAATCATAAGGGCATCATAAAAACATGAAATGAATTACCTCAACATAGATGGTCTCCGTGATTCCTTTGATCCTCGAAGTGGTCACGTGGAACTACTTATATTTTCAGCCTCTAGAAGTATTCATGTGGTCCTCGGTACGACGAATCTCTTCCTTCATGTTGACGACCTCCATTCAACCTCTATTGTTGTTGCTATACCATCCAGATCGCGTTAGGAATGGAGAGGAGCCATGGGGAGAAGGGAGAAGAAGGGGAAGGCCCCTGAAAAATTCTGGCCTAGGTGAATTTTGTTCAATGCCTTTCCCATCTATAGTTATTTATACTAAGTGGGTATTTTTCATAAGAACTCTTGAGTATACATTTCGACGTCCAAAAGACCATTTGTGTGTGACCCTCTAGGTCCATGTATCAGTCTATTTAACGACTCCAACAGTCCAATAACCTTTCTTGTCCTTCCAAATTAATTAACTATATAATCATATAGATTAATTAATGTCATATCAATTTAACCTAATTGATACGTTTAGTCTCCAACCCGTGGAGTGTCAAGCTACACCTCGTGCCCTAGAAGATACAGAAGAGTGTGTATCAGCTCATTCATGGAACCTATTCATCATCAGTTACCGTGTACATATAGTCCATCGTCCACTTAAAGCTCCTAGGGAAACTTAGAGTATGGTTGATAAGTTCAAAAATTATGTGTTTATATGTCGTTATTTTAAGGATTTTCTGAACTTAATCAATAAGATTTATTTATCCCTTAGTGTTTAAGTAAGGGGTTGAACCCTAGGGAGGCGATAGGGACAATTCACTTTTTTTCAACGTAGGGTTTAGATTCTATTTTGGTGAAGATGCTATCCTTTTTACCCAAATGAAGATTATGCTTGTAAGATATATTCAACCTTATACTTTTTTAGCTTAAAACATATCAACTAAAAAAATTAAGTTTATGAATTCTTCTATCATCAAGCTTGGATGTATGAATAGTTAACAATTTTTGGTAACAATTACTAAGTAATCTTAGAACTGCCAACTAATTAGATTTAGTGAAATTGATATGTTTTAGTAAATTCCAATTGAAATTGATAGTGAAATTGATATGATTTAGTTGAAGCAATTTTAGAAAATTCCAATCGATTTGGTGGAATTGGTTTACAGAATCTGATCACTGTTCTCACGGATTAAGAAGCCTATAAATTGATTTATAGAGTTTTGCAGTTCTATCCAATTTGATGTTGAATTTGCAAAGATGCCCCCCTAGCTCACAAATCGTGACTATGATTTGTTGACTCGGGATGAATTAAGCTGATATAGTGATGAAAATTTTAGCTTAACTCCTTTGTCGATTGAATTCAGAGCCTTGTTTTTTTTTGTTTGAAATTTAAAACTACCTTAGATTGGAAAATTGTGAACACATTTTGCCAATTAAGGTAATTGAACTCAAATTTAATTGAATTAAAGTTCGAATTCAATTCAGAACATCAAAATCTTCACAGTATCTTGGTTTCTTACTCCAACATGAATCAGAAAATGAGAAAAGACGGGATTCATAAACCTTTTAATGAAAACACAATTCTTCACATCTCCTTGGGCTTTTTTCACTCTAGCTAGCCATTTGGTAGAAGCCATATGAAGAACACAAAAATGAGATGATTTGAAAACTCTTTTCTTTCTCAACTTTGCCAAAAATATTGAGTACAGAAAAAAACATCAATTCGAATCACTTCAAGGCCTATTTATAGCTGATACTTCAGTTATAAAATACGTGTTTATGAGAGGAAACCATCAAAAAAATTTCGAGACAAAAAGCCCTCCAAATCAACAGTTATGGTCGTTTGAAAAATGCCCTTTTATGATTGTTTATTTTTAAGGCATTTTCTGAAAAAATTTCATAATTTGTAAGGCCATCTTCTTGATTTTTGATGATCTGATCTATCCTCAACCATTAGATCATCCGATCATCAAGATCAAGATCAATTTCTGCAACTAGATCTTCTTCTTCATATTAAGGTTCTTTTCTGGGCATCGGATCTGGCTCCTTTATAGTTAGATCGGTCATGAACCGTTCGATTGATGCGCCCCTTGATCTGCATAAAAATAAAAAAGAAGAGGAGGTAAGCTTACCTCCTAAAATCCTAATCCAATGGCTCTCATGTGGTCACATCACACATTTATGCAACTAAAGTTGGTCCCATATGGAAACTTTTCAAAATAGTTTCAGTTATAAAAAAACAGGGCATATGTTAGATTTTGAAAGCCCATTCACACCCCTTTCTCCTCTAAAATGTGCACATATGTGCTCAGACATTTGCCACATCAGTAGCATATGTGCTCTCTGTGCATTTACATGGCACACCACCTAGGTGTGCCTGCCACATCAGCCGGGTGGTTTATGGGCCCCCTTTTGCAAATTTAACCTAAAAAAACTCAGAAAATATTCAACAAATTCCATAGAAATTCTGAAATTTCAAAAATAAATATATTTTTATTTACAACTCTTTTTTACACAATTTTTTGGCAAGTTAATTCCTTTTAAATCTATTTTTTTACAAAAAACATAAAAACCTCAAAATATCATTATTTAAATGTAGTGAATGGGTCTTTAGTCAATATATCTATTTTTTGCAAAAATAACCAAAAAAACATGATAACATGCATAAGATAGCTTAATTATGCTCTAAATGCATGAAATAAACATGAATTATCATGCTTATTTTTATGTTATCATTCAACTATCTAACCGTAATCAGTCATTTGAGTAAGTACTACTAAGTTCAAAAATCATTGAAGAGATCTTCTTTGATATTTCACTCCTCGGTCAAGGACTTCATCGCGTCATCTTCCTTGAGTTGTAGTCTCTTATCATCCCATCTTGGCCACTTAATTATCTTCCTGAACTTTTTGATGCACCCGAACTAAGATTGTTTAGAATCTCATGATTCGGGACCCGTAGGTCATAGTCAAAATATGAATGTCCATCCACAAGATATCTTTGGTGTTTAAGGTATGAGGACTACTTATACAATTGTGATGGGAATCAACCTGATTGAAAAATTTGTATAATATCATTCAGGGATTTGTACATATCAATTCCATGAACTCTTTCACTAAAGAGCACCAAATATCTACCCTTAGTGTCTTCACACTTATGGTTATGGGACAGCCATACTCATCATATGAGTCAGGCTTGATAGTGTTATTCTATCAAAATACTTGCGATGTCTTTGTTGAGTATCCTTTGAATATGAATATTCACAACACATGCTTAAATACTAGTGATCTATGTATTACGATCTCATCATAATTCACTAAGTCTAATCATATATTCATGGACTTCATTATAAGCATCACATGAGCATTATAATGAATATTTTCTACCAATGAATATGGAATGACATATGGAATGTATGATTGGCTTGCCAGCCACACATATTTTCATTAGAATGCAACTCGCATTTTGTTCTTTTATTCAGGAAATATTTGGCTTGAACTTTTATGTGCTTAGCATGTTCCACCCAACAACAATGAAAACAACATATTCTAATCATAACGCAATCAAGTGTTAGAGCCATCACTAGTAATAATAATATGATCACATTAAGATCATCAAATTATATTAACAAAAAAAGTCCAATCTTAAGATGATTGACCTGATTTTGAAAAATGAGTAGAATCTGCTGAAATATCACATCAGATTCTGATCACAATTTGATTATTTGTGTGCCCTTGATCAGAACTTGGTCATATCCCAATCCAAAAATAGAGACAACTAGGCAGACATAGCGAGGGATTGAGAGATAAGGAGATAAAATGAGAGAAAGGAGGGAGGGAGACAGAGAAAGGGAGACAAAGGGAGAGGGAAAATCAGGCAGATGAGGAATGGAGAGAGAGAGAAGGAGAGAGTGAGAGAGACATCAACCTAACATTATCCATGCCTCAAGGCTTAAAATATAAGGAAGATTTGATTGAGATATTTAAGTTTATGTGACGGTGTTTTTGTGGTATAATCAGACTTTACCGGAGTTGAGTTTTAATGAATTAAGAGTACATAATTGGATCTCATAGTTGATTCAATTATTGACATCCGGATGTTTAATCATAATTACCTCTAATCAACTAGAGTTCCCTCTAAACGACAGAGTTTGAATTTGACTCCAACCCAACTCACCTCTTCATCAGAGTTGACTTCAGACCAATTTGTCTGTTCATAGAAGACTTTGATCAAGAAATGATTCTGGTTGTAGCTGTTTTTATTCATAAATGGACTATAACTGAGATCCCATTCTGAACAACAACTCAGAAGCATCACAAGTTGTGTAGCAGAAATTTCTCTCTTAAGTGTAAAATATTCTTTGATTTCCAATTTTTCCAATCTAACTCACCAACAAAACACAACTCAATTTGAAATTTCCAATAGGAGCTTCATATGTGCATATTTTCTGTAAGAATCTTAATCTCTGCTGATGTATTAAAATTTATCATTTTAGTCTCTATACTCATTGAAAACTTTGAGCAATCTTGATGTCTATAATAAGAGGCATCTTTAATAATGGAAAATATATCATTAGAGGAAACTCTGATCAACCATGGAGTATACTCTGGATTTAAGTCTAATGTGAGTCAAATCTGATTAGTAATTGACGTTTACCAAAGTTGATTTCTTTTCATAAATTGATCTTTATAGGAAAATATTACCTACCAGAAATCAACACTAACATGGTTATGATGTCAACTAGAGTATTCTATGATTTAACATCAAATGTGATCTGAAGTCAACTCGAATTAGCAGTAGTACATGGTTGGAGTTAACTTCATTTCATAAATCAACTTGTAAAAAGGTTAACTTCTGAAGAAAAACAACTCTTGGGTCTCAATAAAAAATCAAGTCTACTCTAAACTTGAGTATGGCCAAAGTCGAGTAATGAACACAAATCAAGCTTCACTAGATTTGATTCTTCATAAGAGAATTCTTATTAGACACTCACTTTGAAGTTTACTCGAATAAGAGTTGACTCTCATAATGAATGATTTGTGGGAATAATAGGGTATGATTACACCTTGCATACACATGAAATACATAATTAAGGATTAACAGTTAAGGGGAAGACAGATGCTCAAGAAGTGTATATTTTAACCTGTCTGGACATAAATTACATGATGATGGGAATGAGAACGATCTACTACAAATTGGTGACAAGAACAAGGACAAAACTGTGGGAAAAATGAAATAATATGGATCAATTACACCTCACATACACATGTAAACACAAATTATTTTATCATAGAAAATTATTTGTCTAGCTTTCAAAATATGTGGACTATTTTTCACTTTGGATCACCACAGATATATTGCACTCATTAGCGAATAAAGATCAGTCAAATTAATCAAGTATACAACACATTTGAGGAATAATTTCCTCGTATATATACATTGTTATTGATATGTATCCGGAATACATTTCCTCGTATATATAATCAAGTATATAGATCGAGAGGTTGAGTATACATACATTTTTTAGATGTAGGAACTACTGTTCTTCCTGAAGTAATCGACTAACCACGTGATCCTCTTGGAACACCCTCTTCGAACATCCAGCATCTTATGGAGATGAAGAATCCAGATTTCGATGAATTGAAGAACTTGAGAAGCCCATATAGATTTCAATGTTCGAACACCCAACTGGCTAACTTGTTATTTTTTCATTCAAATTTAACTATCCTGACTGTTTTTCACGTTCACACTGCACAAGGCTTTGTGCGATGTGCAATGGGAATTACCTATAGTGTGTTTGATTTGTGGTCCAAAATTTGAACCGCACGTCAGACGATTTTTACCCCAGTCACACAAATGGACCTTCCCTATATTCCAAATTACAGATATCAGCTTTAGATAAGTGGATATTGGATATCGAATATTTACACCATTTTGTCATCTTTGACCCACTTAATGAGCATTGACTCTTTATGGAAAAGGCATATAAGTGAAGTGATATTGATTACTTCATTCACCCAGAGGCTTGCTTGTTGCACCAACTAGCAGTGCATGGTCATGCATACAAAATTCATGTTAAAGCAGTCTCCTTTACGCAAACATTTTAAGCATGAGTGAAATCTTCCCTCTTTGATTCCTCTAACCACATCAATTATATGTGCCTTCTATCTTTGTCAACTTCCCTTTTGTACTATCTTAGTCAACTTTGTCAATGACATCGTCTTTATTCAAAGCAGCATATAGCATATCATATGTGATGTTCCAATGTGTCAGATAGTCCAACATTACCATGTTACAATACTGAAGGCATGGGTCATCTTCACACACTTTAAGCGTACTCATGTAGTCACTCGACAGAACTTTGAATGCCACACATTAGCATCTGCACCTTTCCCACTACATATCCCCAGCATAGAAAATGACATCATCTATCATTATGATGGGTTTTTAATATTATCTCTCTATGTAATCTCTCCTCATTGTTTTCCAACTAATCAGCTATCATCCTCTTGTCGCCTTCTTGGGCAACGTTGCCTGGACAGAAGGAAAAAACTTTTAAATTCCCCCTATATACCAAGGTTGAAGGTGGTGTGTGTCACATGGCCCATGTCACTTGGGATTAAACATCACATTGATACTATTTATCTTCTTTGCGATGAATGCTAACTCTTGGGTTCTAGTACCAAGGACTGGTATCTTGAAAATAATTTTCATGACAGTGGAAGGCAAAATTGATTTCAAATTTGATGATCAAATAAAAATAAACTTTTGTTACCTTGTGGGAAAATTTTTCCACCCTTGATTTATTCCCTATGAGAGTGTTATGAAGTTGTTCATGTGTTCAATCTCTACAAGTATACACGTGATTAAAGGACACTTGGATCTCCACTTCTTCTTCTTTGATAGTTCTTTAAGACCTTGTCGATCTTCTCACCATCAAGACACTCTTATCGTTGAGGGAGAAAGCAGAACAAACAAAAAGTGGGATGCCCACCTCTAGCTGGCCTAGGTGCCTATAATGGGTGCTTGTTCTCCTATTTATACTTAACTGGAATATTTTTTCAAAAATCCCTTAAAATACAGTATATCCACCAGTTCCCTTTTTATATTATGTGTGTAATCCTCTTGGAATATGTTGCATTCTATTGCATTATAATATTTATTAGCCAACCTCATAAGTTATCTATATCAACTAGTAGATTTATTAACTAAGGATTGATTTCTCTTAATTAATAAGTTAAGTTTCTAGAACATGGGGTTCCAAGCTACACCTCATGCAATAATGGAACTTTTACCACTATCAAGTACCGTATAAGAATCATCCTTCACCCAAATGAGACTCCCTAATGGTTTAGGGCATCATTAATTGGCAAACCTAGAAGTTCATTCATTTAGTGCTAACGTATGACATAGATCATTGGAGAATGCATTCAAAAATATTTGCACTACCTTGGCCAAGGGTTTAAGTACATCATCTTCATTGAGTCAATCACATCTTATACCAAAGGTGAACGATCCCATCTTGACCACTCAATCATCTATGTATTCTTCTTAGCTAAAACTTATTTGAATCGCAAGGCATAAAAAACAAATCCATCCATTCATGTGATGTCCTTTGTGTCTTTGGTAAAAGGATCATTTGATACAATAATGAAATGAATCAACCTAACTAACATTTAGGTATAATTACATTCAGTAATATCACCAGATTAATTATATGGACTCTTTCTCTAAAGAGCACCAACTGTCCATCCTTAATATGTCTACATAAACAACCACAGGATCAACCATACTAATCATATAAGTAGGATCCGATAGTGTTATTTTATCTCAATAATTTGATCTCCACCTCAACTATAATGTATATATATGGCCAGGAAGTCAATTAGACATTCAATATCTCTTTCCATATTCATCAATACCATGTATTCATTATAGTGCATGTGAGATGTTAATGATGAAGACCATGAGTACATGATAAGACCTAGTGAATTATGATGAAAACATAACCCATAGATCACTAGTCTTTAAGCATGTGTTCTAAATAGTCATATTCACGTGATACTAGAGAAGAACGCTAAAGTATCCGAATAGAATAGCGACATCGTGCTTCACTCATATGATGAGTATAGTTGGTCTCATAGCCATTAGTGTGGTGAAACTAAGGATAGATAGTGGGTTCTCTTTAGTGGAAAGAGTTCACTAAATTATCTGTACAAACCCTTAAATGTTATTATACTTTATTGTCAACTAGGTTGATTCACATCACTGTTGTGTAAGGGGTCCTTACACTTGGCATACCAAAGATAGCTTGTGGTGTAAGGCCTTGACTTCTGGTACATGCCTAACCCCAGGAATGAAAGATCCACCTCAATATTAAGACTAAATTTTGGCCGAAGATACAAAAGCAAGGACCTATATTCCATCTAAGGTCCCATGTCCACCTCTAATGCATTTAGTTCTTGTTATTTCCATTGGAAAAAAAGCATTTACACTAATCAATCATAACTTGATAATCATGATGTGTCTTTGATTTAAATATTCAGCCCAAATATTCAAATAACTATATAGATCTTAGTCATACCTCCACCATGACATTCCAAACATCATCTCTTGCTGTCACATCATCCCTGACAGGTGAGGTTTGTTGAACTCTAATTTGATTCGAATATTCAATAATCTCAAGTGAATATAAAATATTATTTCAAGAAAAAATCAGGATCAGATTCCATATAGCTCTTTGATCATTCTTTTTCTTTCTACATGTTTTAATCAAGAAATTAATGGTCTTATTAAAGGAATTCCAGTCGTGTCTCTCCTTCTCTGTGCTCTCACAGCTGGCATCATCTCCCTGCCGAGCAATGATCATTAATTGCTGATTCGGTGTCACCCTCTCACCATTCTCTTTCTCTCCACCCCTGGAATTTCTCATTGTCTCTCCCTATCTGGTTTCTCAACAAACAACTTTGGACACATGTCTGGTTGTTGGAACATCATTGTGGTCAGAAATCTCATAATCAGGTTGTACTGATCACAGTCCCAGTTGAGAACAAATACCTCGTCCTCAAGAATTTTGTCTAGAACAATACAGTTTCTACCAAAATTTTGTCTAGGATTTTTTAGCTTCTGTCAACTATATCCATCATTTCATCTTGCAGGCTCTACAGTGTAAAGAACAGTTAGATTGAAAGGTGTCAATTAAGTTGTTGGGGATGTGCATTGATGATGGAGGTGTTTATCCTTTACAAACACCTTTCAACTCCTTATTTGACGGTCGCAGATCAAAGATCTGCATTGAGATATGATACATGACCTTTAGAAGGAATTTTGAAATAAGCAGCTAAGATTTTAACAGAGGAAACGTGAGATTATAGTCTGTTGAGCTTCTTTGAGGCTCTTAATGGCAAACGAAACTTGCTCTAGGTTGAAACTCTGATTGCACATCGTATCTCTCTATTGATTGTACCTGAAAAGTGATGGAAATATATGTGGCCGGCAAGCCAATCACACATTCCACATCTCGTTCCATATTCTTTAATAGAACATATTTATTATACTGCACGTGTGATGCGTATAATGAAGTCCATGAATACATGATCGGACTTAGTGAATTATGATGATCGTAATACGGAGATCACTAGTCTTTAAGCATGTGTTCTAAACATTCCTATTCAAAGGATACGCGAGAAGGATATCGAAGTATCCGGATAGAATAGCACTATCTAGCCTCACTCATATGATGAATATGGCCGGTCCCGTAGCCATTAGTGTGGAGATACTAAGGATAGATAGTGGGTGCTCTTTAGTGGAAAGACTTCACTGAATTGATCCGTACGAATCCCTGAATGGTATTATACCGAACTGTCAATCAGGTTGATTCACGTCACGGTTGTGTAAGTGGTCCTTAGACTTGAGACACCAAAGACGTTTTGTGGACGAAAGGTTGTACTTTGGCTATGGCCAACGAGTCTCTAATCATGGGATTCTAAACGGTCTTAGTTCGGGTGCATCAAGAAGTACACGAAGGCGATTGAGTGGTCAAGATGGGATCGTCCACCCTCGGTATAAGAGGTGACAGCTCAAGGAAGATGATGCAACGAAGTCCTTGGCCAAGGCAGTGAAATATCGGAGAAGAGTTCTCCGATGATTTTCAAATGCATCAGAACTAACTCGGATGACCGATTAGGGTTTGACAGTTGACCATACCCTAAGTCGTCCAAAGAGTGTCAAGTGGATGAGGGATTATACATACACGGTAACCGATGATGAACATGTTCCATGAGTGAGTCGATACACACTCCTTTGTATCTTCTAGGACACGAGGTGTAGCTTGGCACCCCACGTGTCTGAGTCTCGACCTATCGATTGGGTTAAATCAATTCGACGTTAATTAATCTATATGATGATATAGTTAATTAATTTGGAAGGCCAATAAAGGTTATTGGGCCGTTGGAGTCGTTAACTAGACTGATACATGGGCCTAGAAGGTCACTCGCAAATGGTCTTTTGGACGTTGGAAGATATACTTAAGTTTTGGGGGTTTTTATGAAAAATACCCACTTAGTATAAATAGGGGAAGGCCCTGAACAAAATTCACCCAGGCCAGAATTGTTCAGGGGCCTTTCCCCTTCTTCTCCACTCTTCCCACACCCCCTCTCCATCCCTGATGTGATCGGGACGACGTAACGACACCGACGGAGAAAGAACAGGGCTTGTCAACGAGAAGGAGATCCGACGCGCCGAGAACCGCGTGGATACATCTAGAGGCTGCACACTTGAGCAGCTCGACTTGTCTCGCTCCGGGATCAAATAAATAACGAATAAGATTCGTGCAAGGTAAATCATTTTAATGTTTTCGTTAATGTCGTTCAATTCGCAAAGAAGTCTTCCACTGCGCATCGTTTTGTTCTGTTCATCCAGATCTAGGCCTCTAGAACCCAACAAAAAGATTATGAAGAATAGGAAGATTTACAGCAATTAATAGTTGGTTATGAGACATGACTTTGCCATACAATCATAGAATCTAGTTATTTGGATATCAGAAGATCGAAGATTGCTGCATTGGAATGAAGAAAAGGATGGACGCTTGGCCCAATACAGGCTTAGGATTTATAGTTTTTTTTAATGGTTTTAGATTTATAGCTTGAAGTACAAGGTTTAGGGTTTAGAGATAGAAGGTTAAGGTTAGTGCTAAGGGTATAGGCTCTATACTATAGGTTTTTGAGTTTAGAAGTCACTTTTCCCATGATAGGCCGCATCACCAATATTCTCTTTTGGTGAAGAACATGCATGGTTCGAAATTTGATGTGTCCATTTAATCAGCAGCTTATACCGAGAGCTCGCCATCAAGAATCTTGAGCCTCTCATCAATACTTTCCCCCTCTAGTATTAATCTGAAAATTTTCAACACCATATGTCAATTGAATATTCATGATGAAGTAAATCAACCGAAATCAAAGGGCACAATAATTTCCCAAGTTCATGGATTTGCATTACTGATCGTGAAGTATATTATCCCGTGTTTCCCACAGAAAACAAAAATGAAATTTCAACAAGATTATAATTAAGCGTTTTGTTAGCATTAATGGGGAATTTGGACCAATTAGAGGGGAATTCAGTAGTAGGTATATTCACAAAGGATCTGATGGCGCGTCACCACCGGACGTCATCGAGCCAGCAGTAGAGGAGCAGCAGGACTTCCCCGACCCAGCACCCGAGGAGCCGGCACTACCCAGCTCGCCACCGAGACGAGTCCAGCCACCACGACGAGCCGCTGCAGCAACACAGGATCCCGCATTCTGTTACTCGGCATGACGCGGACGCCGACCACCGGAGCACACCGTTACAGTCAGTTACTTTATCTTATAGTTTTCCCTTTATTCGTATTGTCGTGTAGCGGGGGAAGGGCCCATGGGAGGAACCCTTTCCCCCCTTTTTTTTATGTTGGGCCTGACAAGCCCGTTTCCTATTTTCTTGCTTATTTTCTCTCCCTTTTATTTTGTGTTATGGGACTTAAGGAAGGGCCATCTTCACCCATATATAAGGGGAAGAGGTGGGCTCTTCCCTTACCTTGACCTAAATTTTTGAAGAATGGCATTTTGAGAAAGAAGGGTCAGGTCGTGGAGAAGAATAGAAGAAAGAAGAAGAAGAGGAGAAAGAAGAAGAAGAAGAGAGGAAGAGGAGAAAGGGAGAGGAGGAAGGGGAGCCGCGCCGCCGCCGCGCGCGCGCCCGCGCCGCGCCGCTGCGCCCGCCGCGCGCGCGCGCGCGCCGCCGCCGCGCGCCGCCGCGCGCGCCGTCGCGCGCCGCCGCGCGCCGCCGCGCGCCCGCCCACCGCCGCGCCCACCGCTGCGCCGCCGGCCGCGCCACCGCCGCGCCGCCGCGGCGCTTACCGCGCGCCGCCGCAGCACGCCGCTGCCAGCTTTATCGCCGCCGCCGCCGCGCGCGCCGCGCGCCGCGCGCACCGCGCGCCGCTGCGCGCCGCCGCCGCCGCGCGCCGCACGCGCGCCGCCGCCGCACCGCCGCTGCCGCCGCGCGTGCCGCCCGCGCTGCCGCCGCGCCGCCTGCGCCGCCTGCGCCGCGCCGCGCCGCCGTGCCGCCGCTGCCGCCGCCACGCCACCGTTGTCGCCCGGTCGCGCGAAGCCGTGACCGCTGCCGTCCGATCGCGGCAACATCGCCGCTGCGCTCGCGACGTCCCCACCGCACTGCCGCCGCCGACCACGCCTCCTGCACCGCTCCGCGCCGATCGCGCGCAACCGCCTCCGCACCAGTCAACCTCCGCGCACCCGACAACTCCTCCTCCGGAACCAGTTGGTACGAAGATCCTGCCGCCAGCGCGAAGGTACTCTGCTTTCCTCGCCTCTTACGCCAATTATTTCCTTCAGTATTCTTTCGTATTGCCTCCACCGCGCTGGGTTAGATAGGTGAGTGGGACAGATTGAGAGAACGACGAAACAAAGACGCAGCGCCTTACCTGTCCGATGCAGTCGGGACGCCCGACGCGCGTGTGAGCATTCCAAAGGGAGTTACCCCATTCGACGGCGCGCGCGCCGACCCACCTCGACGACTTGGAGGGCTGGTTCGACCCAGCTTGGCGACCCGCCCCGCTCCGGGTTAGCTCATAGCTTGTCGGCGCATTGCACGTACCATCGAGAACCATCGCCCCGCGTTATCGTCATACATGTATTTCTGTTCTCCGCATATCCATCGGTTGACGTCGTGGACGTAACCCGATTAGTTAGTGATACGACACCGAGTTCCTACCCTCGGTGACGGTCGGACGCCGTTGAGACGACGTCCGGCATCAGGATCATTATGGTCTCTTCTTTTTCCCTCAGGAGTGAGCAAATGCCAAAATAGACGGCATCAGCATGATATTTAATCTTCTATTTTAGTTTCTTAGTGAGCTTAACAAACCTTATAAATTAAAAATCTTATTGAATAAGACTACAAAAAAGTACTCAAACCATTTAATCTCATGTCAATAAATGATTTTTCATCAAATATTTTTTCCTCTCAAGAAAAATCTCCACTCATCGAGCGGACTATAAGAATCACTGACACAATGAAATGGGAGCCCGACTATCATCCAAAATACTGACGAAAGCTTCTTCAGCATCTAGAATAGTTGGTGATTCATTAACGCAAAGCAAGGATTTCATACGACTATCACTTGACCTTTTATCAACTATTTAGGGATATGAAGAATAATAGGGCAAACCTTACTTGATCTGTCGCACCCTGGATCACAGGAGGACTTTCCTGGTTCTTCTCTGCTACTTCATTTCTCTTGTTAGCACCCTCAGTTTCAATCATTCTGCAATACGATACTGTATCAGAACAGATCAGCAGCAAATAGGAATCCCAAAAAGTCAACAGCATCGTCAATGTCAACTACCCTCGTTAACGGTGACGCTAATGTTGAGTTGACGAGATTTTTAATGTGGATGACGTTCCCGACATCCTTAATGGGGAAATCAAAGATGACATTGACATGGAAAATCAAGGATATTGGGGGAAATCAAAGACGGTTGATGTCACTGTTAATTAAATAACATCAACCGTTAACTGTCCGCAGTTGAGGTGGATGTTGATTTTTTTTTGAGGAAAATAGAGAGAGTCCCCTAGATTAGGGACCCCCCGTTGCCATTGATATAACGACATAGAAAATCAAGTCATGCATTACAAGGGGGACGAAATCAGGGGGCCACAGCCACCTCTTCCAAAAATTTGCCAATCCCCTAGCGTCATGCAGAATAGCATCGACAGAGGGAGGCCTCCCGTTGAAGATGACTTCATTTCGGTGTAGCCATATCGCTCAAAGGTGGGCGAAGATCCGTTGCCACTCTGGCTCCCGGGAGATCAGCCCACCACTGATGGAGTTCCAAAATTCCTCTTCAGTAGCGGGGTCAACGCTACCCAACCCAGCCGCCTACCACACAGCATGGGCCGTCGGGCATCGGAAGAATAGGTGGCCACAGTCTTCCAACGCCCCGGAGCATAAGACACATTCGGCAGTATTCCCCGGGTACAGCGTTGACGGAACTGTCGCTTCACCAGTCTACGCCGCAAGAGAAGCCAGCCGAAGATTTTCACCTTTAGTGGGATTCGCCGCCTCCACAGTATTCGACTTCGAGGTATGAGGGAGCGGTCTGCTGGACTCCCCTGTCCCCGCAGAATGCGGTATGCAGTTTTGGCCGAAAAACTGGCTCCTCGCCACTCCCAGGTGTCCCGCGCCCCTTCTTGCAGCTGCAAAGAGGCAATCAATCACTGTAACTAGAGGAAGTCTTCCATTCGTTGCTCAGAAAGATGGGCAGGTAATGTTGGGCACCACGCATTGTCCCACATCCCCCGAACCAGGGCACTAGGGGCGGGCGAGAGACCATATAATCAGGGGAATAGGTCTCGCAGGGGCCCAAGACCGGTCCAATCGTCCAACCAGAATCGAAGGCTGGTTCCATCCCCTAGCTTCGGCCGAAAGAGAGGCTGAGCCTTGGCGAAGACCCCCCTCAGCCCCCTGATGAAAGCGGAGTCCCTCGGAGGGGTGTAGCCCATTGCTCCCAGTCCATTCCCCTTCCGTAGCTGTCGTGCAAGACCGCCGTGACCTGATCTGATGGAGGCTGCATCAGTCGACGTACCCATTTGATCAGCAGAGCCATGTTGGTGTGCTGAATGTGCCTGACACCGAGGCCTCCCTGTGACGTGGGGAGACATATAGTGTCCCAGCTGACGAGGGCCACGCCCCTCGATTCCCCTTGACTGGGCCCGCTCCAAAAAAATCGCCGCATGCAGCTTTCAAGCCTTCTACGAACGCTCACCGGCATCCTGAAGACTGACATGAAGTGTAGAGGAATTGCGGCTAGCACAGCCTTCACCAAGACCAGTCGCCCTCCTCGAGACAAGAGACGACCTCGCCAGCCTCCCAGCCGCTGTTCAACCCTCTTCACCACCGGTTGCCATTCCCGTGCTCCAACTCGGCCATCAGTGAGAGGCAGGCCCAAATACCGAATGGGCAGGGAGCCAATCGGCGTATATAGAAGTTGGGAGCACTGACACAAATCTTCTGGAGATAGCCCGATACCGACGAGTGTAGACTTAGCCCTATTCAGTTTGAGTCCAGAGAAATCGGAGAAGATGTCCAGCAAGATCGAGAGGTTCTCAGCCTCCTCCACCGATCCCTCGATGAAAAAAGTAGTGTCGTCTGCATACTGAAGGAGTGGGATCCCGCTAGGCCAGCCAGGGGTGTGAAATCCTCTGAGCAGCCCCCTTGCACACAACCGTTCTGAGCACCGCGTCAAGGTATCCGCCACCAATATAAATAAAAGGGGGGCCAGTGGACATCCTTGCCGGATACCCCTTTGAGGTGGATGTTGATGCCGGTAGAACTTCAAATAACATCAACCGTCAACTGTCATAGAGCCGAGCCCTTAGCAGTGATGAAAGGGAAGCTTCTTCCCCCCTGAAAATCTACAACTTGACGTCCTGGGTTGAGACAGCCAAAGAAATAAGACTCATGAAGCGTTGACGTTAACGAATGACCTTCAGTAACCATAAAAGAAGAATGGTGACGTTGACGATGAGGAGTATGCGATGGAGAACATTACGGGCTGACGATAACACAAAAAATTACGAGTGATTGACATTAATGTAGAAAGAATTCTTCTTAGTCACACATGAATTCTTTAAATTCCGACCAGGGTCAACTTTAACCGCCAACGTCATCGGGCTGAGCTCTTCTCACTCGTCAACACCGCGAGAGAATCTTATCCTCGTGAAAAGAGCCAAAATTGACAAAACAAACGAATAAATCCCCAAAAACGAGACCCACGAAAGCTTCACCATCCAAGAACAGCAAAAAACAAACAGCGTTTTAGAAGAAAAGAACCAAATTAGGCAGCATGGCTTCCCGAATAAATCCCCAAAAACGAGACCCACGAAAGCTTCACCATCCAAGAACAGCAACAAACAAACGGCGTTTTAGAAGAAAAGAACCAAATTTGACAGCATGGCTTCCCGAATAAATCCCCAAAAACGAGACCCACGAAAGCTTTACCGTCCAAGAACAGCGACAAACAAACTTCGTTTAAGATGAAAAGAACTAAATTTGACAACATGGGTTCACGAACAAATCCCCAAAAACGAGACCCACGAAAGCTTCACCATCCAAGAACAGCAACAAACAAACGGCGTTTTAGACGAAAAGAACCAAATTTGAGTATTTGACAGCATGGGTTCATGAATAAATCCCAAAAAAGGAGAGCCACGAAAGCTTTACCGTCCAAGAACAGCGACAAACAAACGGCGTTTAAGAAGAAAAGAACTAAATTTGACAACATGGGTTCACGAATAAATCCCAAAAAACGAGACCCACGAAAGCTTCACCATCCAAGAACAGCAACAAACAAACGGCGTTTTAGACGAAAAGAACCAAATTTTGACAGCATGGCTTCATGAATAAATCCCAAAAAAGGAGAGCCACGAAAGCTTCACCGTCCAAGAACAGCGACAAACAAACTTCGTTTAAGATGAAAAGAACTAAATTTGACAACATGGGTTCACGAACAAATCCCCAAAAACGAGACCCACGAAAGCTTCACCATCCAAGAACAGCAACAAACAAACGGCGGTTTAGACTTAAAAGAACCAAATTTGAGTATTTGACAGCATGGGTTCATGAATAAATCCCAAAAAAGGAGAGCCACGAAAGCTTTACCGTCCAAGAACAGCGACAAACAAACGGCGTTTAAGAAGAAAAGAACTAAATTTGACAACATGGGTTCACGAATAAATCCCAAAAAACGAGACCCACGAAAGCTTCACCATCCAAGAACAGCAACAAACAAACGGCGTTTTAGACGAAAAGAACCAAATTTTGACAGCATGGCTTCATGAATAAATCCCAAAAAAGGAGAGCCACGAAAGCTTCACCGTCCAAGAACAGCGACAAACAAACTTCGTTTAAGATGAAAAGAACTAAATTTGACAACATGGGTTCACGAACAAATCCCCAAAAACGAGACCCACGAAAGCTTCACCATCCAAGAACAGCAACAAACAAACGGCGTTTTAGACGAAAAGAACCAAATTTGAGTATTTGACAGCATGGGTTCATGAATAAATCCCAAAAAAGGAGAGCCACGAAAGCTTTACCGTCCAAGAACAGCGACAAACAAACGGCGTTTAAGATGAAAAGAACTAAATTTGACAACATGGGTTCGCGAATAAATCCCAAAAAACGAGACCCACGAAAGCTTCACCATCCAAGAACAGCAACAAACAAACGGCGTTTTAGACGAAAAGAACCAAATTTTGACAGCATGGCTTCATGAATAAATCCCAAAAAAGGAGAGCCACGAAAGCTTCACCGTCCAAGAACAGCGACAAACAAACTTCGTTTAAGATGAAAAGAACTAAATTTGACAACATGGGTTCACGAACAAATCCCCAAAAACGAGACCCACGAAAGCTTCACCATCCAAGAACAGCAACAAACAAAAGGCGTTTTAGACGAAAAGAACCAAATTTGAGTATTTGACAGCATGGGTTCATGAATAAATCCCAAAAAAGGAGAGCCACGAAAGCTTTACCGTCCAAGAACAGCGACAAACAAACGGCGTTTAAGAAGAAAAGAACTAAATTTGACAACATGGGTTCACGAATAAATCCCAAAAAACGAGACCCACGAAAGCTTCACCATCCAAGAACAGCAACAAACAAACGGCGTTTTAGACGAAAAGAACCAAATTTTGACAGCATGGCTTCATGAATAAATCCCAAAAAAGGAGAGCCACGAAAGCTTCACCGTCCAAGAACAGCAAAAAACAAACGGCGTTTTAGAAGAAAATAATCAAATTAGGCAGCATGGCTTCCCGAATAAATCCCCAAAAACGAGACCCACGAAAGCTTCACCATCCAAGAACAGCAAAAAACAAACGGCGTTTTAGAAGAAAAGAACCAAATTTGACAGCATGGGTTCACGAAGAAATCCCAAAAAACGAGACCCACGAAAGCTTTACCGTCCAAGAACAGCGACAAACAAACGGCGTTTAAGATGAAAAGAACTAAATTTGACAACATGGGTTCACGAACAAATCCCAAAAAACGAGACCCACGAAAGCTTCACCATCCAAGAACAGCAACAAACAAACAGCATTCAAGGAGAAACGACAACGTACCTGAATTTCTGCAAAGAGGGTCGATCAAGAAGAAGAAGAAGAAGAAGAAGAGCAGGCCCTCTTAGCCACCCTTAGAGCAACGTCAAGCTTGCCGTGAGCCCTACAAGCTGCCAACAGAGCCCCCCAAAGGGCCTCATCAGGCTCAAATTCCATCCCCATTACAAGCCGCTCGGCTTCCTCCACCCTCCCCGCCCGACCCATCAACTCCACCAAACAAGTGTAATGCTCCAACGTCGGCCTCACCCCAAATCTCCCCTCCATCTCCTCAAAAATCCTCCCCCCCACCTCCACCCACCCACCCCGGCAGCAAGCCGAGAGCGCAGCGGTGACTGCCATCGCATCCGGCTTCTCCCCAAGACTCAGCATTTCGTCGAACACCTTCAACGCCTCGGAAGAGCAGCCATGGGCGGCGAGGCCCCCCACCATGGCCGTCCAGGAAGCGAGATTTCTTGCGGGCATTCTCTCGAACAGCTCCCGGGCAAGGGAGAGATCGCCGCATTTGGCGTACATTGAGATGAGGGAGTTGGTAACGGAGGCGGAGCTCGAGAGGCCGACGGCGATAGCGGAGGAGTGGAGGACTTTGCCGTGGCGGAGAGAGGCGGAGGAGGCGCAGGCGCGGAGAAGGGAGGAGATGGTTTGTGGGTTGGGGGTTTTGCCATGGAGGAGGAGCTGGCGGCGGAGGCGGAGGGAGGGGGGGAGGAGGCCGAGGTCGGCGTAGCCGCGGAGAAGGGCGTTGTAGAGGAAGAGGGGGCGGCGATTGGCGCGGAGGAAGAGGAGTTGGGCGTCGCGCAGGCGGCCGCAGCGCGCGTAGGCTGCGGAGAGTTTGGTGCGGAGGAGGTCGCTGGGTGCGGTGCCCGAGGTTAGAGCTTGGGCGTGGGTTTGGAGGAGAGGGAAGAGGGCGCGGGAGGCGAGGATGGAGTCGAGGAGGCGGGCGAAGAAGGGTATTGTTCGCTGGGAGAGGGGCATTTGGGGGGAGGAGGAGGAGATGGGGAGCTATGGTGGCGCCACTGATGGAGAGCTTGGAGGCTATGGTGCTGACTGCTGAGGAGTTCCAATTCCGATGGCGGGCCTATGTATAGTTCTAACTGTAAATTAGGATTTAGGAGAAGAGTGGACTGGTACTGAAAAGGGAACACTTACCTCGTACCTATTCCTGTATTCACTCTCTCTCTCTCTCTCTCTCTCTCTCTCTCTCTCTCTCTCTCTCTCTCTCTCTCTCTCTCTCTCTCTCTCTCTCTCTCTCTCTCTCTCTCTCTCTCTCTCTCTCTCTCTCTCTCTCTCTCTCTCTCTCTCTCTCTCTCTCTCCCTCTCTCTCTCTCTCTCTCTCTCTCTCTCTCTCTCTCTCTCCCTCCCTCTCTCTCTCCCCCCCTCTCTCTCTCTCTCTCTCTCTCTCTCTCTCTCTCTCTCTCTCTCTCTCTCTCTCTCTCTCTCTCTCTTCCTCTCTCCCTCTCCCCCTCCCCCTCTCTCTCTTCCACTCTCTCTCTCCCACTCTCCCTCTCTCCCTCTCCCCCTCTCCCTCTCGCTCTTCCACTCTCCCTCTCTCTTTCTCCTCTCTCTTCCACTCTCCCTCTCTCTCCCTGTCACACGGTCAAATCTCGAGCTAGGTTTCTTGCTCAGAACATGCGTGTGCCGGCCTCAGTGCTTGGAGTAGAACACTGAGCAGCCTTGATCTCTTGCAATTGCTTAAGATCGCTTGAGAGGGGTTAGAGGAGATGTTGGTGCTAGGCACCATCAATGAATAGGGTCATTGCATTGATATCTTAAAGAGTACATCAAGATTACAAGGGGGATGATGAGGGGTGTTACAAGGAACGAGACGAGGTGCCTTGCGCCGAGGTAATGTCGCCACACCGCCTCAGGGCCGCCGCTCCGCGCGCGCGCTCGCTCTGCCACTGCACAAGCGCACCGGGTCGGGCGCCGTGTGCCCGCGGGCGTAGCGATCACACACGCCACCCCTGCCTTAACGATCACACACGCCACCGGCACCCCTGTCAACACTCTAGCATGCAGTCTGCACGATGCCGCCGCATTCGACGCCCCCGAGCTGGGCGTTGCGCGCCCAACACTACCCGTAGGAGCACTGCGCACCTGTTGTGCCGTCTTGGTGCTCTCTGTGCGCCACTTGCCTTAGTCTCCTGGCGAGATGTCTCCCCATCGCGCGCCCCGCACACACAATGCACGCGCTGCCCGCGCGGCCACTGCGCGGCATCCCGCACAACTCTGCGCGCTGCACTAGCGGCATGCCGCCCGGCCTGCGCGCGCGCGGCGCTTGACGCGCGCGCACACATGCCGATTAGCCCGCACGTGTGGATTGTACCTGATCCGTCCCGCTCTAGGCGTGGATGAGCAGGTGCGCAGTCTGCCGTGAATCACCACCGACAATGGTAATGGCCTAATAGATTAGGTATTTGGATATCACTATCCATTATGACTCAGTCCTTAAAATGTTGTGAGCCAAACACAACGGACACGCCCTCCCAATAAGCACGCAGGCCTTTTGGCAGGGAATGCCGCCTAGTTAGGGGCCTAACACGCCCTCGCCGCCTGAACTTGTCGACGCCCTCGTCAATGCCCGATGCTCCGCTTCATATGCTTGTAGTAGGTTCTCAAACTGCCATAAGTCCGAGTCGCGCTCCCAGGTGGCTGATTCCTCTGGCCTGTTCTTCCACTTGATAAGGTACTCAATCTTGTGATAGCAGCCATGACGTCCTCCCCGATCAATTTTCCGCTTCGCCAGAACAGCTTTTGCTTCCTGGTCGAAGTGCGTCCGCACATTTGGTGGTGCACGTTGGGGCTGGTTCCTTGCCGCGTCTTCAGGATCTAGTATATATTTCTTCAGAATCGACACATGGAAGATCTGATGGACCGCCAGCCGACGGGGAATGTTGAGTCGGTAGGCAACCCGGCCGATTTTCGCTACCACTTTGAAGGGTCCATCGTAGTGGGGAACAAAACCCTTGTGATGTTGCTTTGCCTACTTCGTCTTCAACATCTGAGCATTGGTCTTCAACAAAACTTTGTCGCCAACTTGGAACTCTACATCCCTTCTGTGTTGGTCGGTGTACTTCTTCATTCTTTGAGCTGCACGCTCCAACGCCTCACGGGCTTCCTCAATGCGAGCATGGTAGTCGCGCGCAAAGCGGAAGGCCGCAGGGAAATGCCCATTCCCTCTCCTTTTCACAACTTCCAGAGGAGTCAGTGGTTATCTTCCCGTTGCAATCTCGAACGGCGAGTGACCTGTAGCCGAGCTCCGGTTGATGTTGTGCGCAAACTGTCCTGCATCCAGCAGCTCCACCCAATTCTCCTGATTGACCGAAACGTAGTGGCGGAGGTATTCCTTGAGCATGGAGTTTACACGTTCCGTCTGACCATTTGTTTGGGGGTGGAAGCTCGTAGAAAATTTGAGCTTAGAGCCCATGTACTTGAACAGCGACTCCCAGAAATGACCAGTGAACCTTATGTCTCTATCGCTAATAATGTCCAGTGGAAGACCCCAGTACTTCGCCACATAGAACATGAACAAATGAGCCACTCCATCTACGTGCACTTCCGATTTGGTGGGGATGAAGGTCGCATATTTAGAGAAGTGATCCACGACAACCAAGATGGCGTCGTGCCCACCCACGCGCGGAAGGCAAGTGATGAAGTCCATTGAAATAGATTCCCACGGTCTGCTCGCCCTCGGGAGAGGTTCCAGCGTTCCAGCTGCCTTGGCCTTCTCCATATTGTCTTGCTGACACACCAGGTATGAACGAACATAGGCTTCTACATCTCGTTCCATTTCCGGCTAGTGATAGCTGCTGGACAGGAGTGCAAGCGTCCGGGCCTGCCTTGGGTGTCCTGCGTGAGGCGCGTCGTGTGCTTCATAAAGGAGCTTCCGGCGCAACCCACCCGCATGCGGCACATACGGCTTGTTCCCATTCGCATATATGATGCCGTCCTCGGTCCAGAATCTCCTTGTCTTGCCCGCAACAATGCGTTTCATCAGGAGAACAGCTTCTGGATCATCTTTCAGTGCCAACTTGATTTCGTCGAGGATGCCTCCTTGGACAACTGAAAGAGCAGCCACGAACACTTCTGGTTCCTTGCGGCTTAAGGCGTCGGCCACTTGATTGGCACGCCCCGGCTTGTACTTCAAGTCGAAGTCGAACTCCGCCATCTTGCTTGCTTCGGGGTTAACTTCTTCTGGGACTCGAAGCGCCACATTGTCGGTGTAGACCACAAATTTCCCTCCGAGGAGATAGTGGCGCCAGACTCTTAGGCAATGTACCACCACTATCATCTCCTTCTCGTGCACCGAGTACCTTCTCTCCGCGTCGTTCAGCTTGCGGCTTTCGTAATCCACTAGATGTCCGTCCTGCATCAAGACACCTCCAAGGGCGAAGTTAGAAGCATCGGTATGTACCTCATATGGCTTGTTGAACTTGGGCAATCGAAGCACCGGCTCGCTAGAGACTACACTCTTCAGATTATCAAATGCTCTTTGACACCGATCCGTCCACTGCCACTTCATGTCTTTCTTCAACAAGTTCGTCAGAGGGGCCGCTAGTCGGGAGAAGCCTTTGATAAACTTTTGGTAGTAATTTGCCAACCCAAGGAAAGATCTTAGCTACGGCACCCCCTTCGGCTCTGTCCAATTCCTGATGGCCTTCACCTTCGAGGGGTCCATGCGCACGCTTCCCTTCCCGACTAGGTGCCCAAGAAACTCAATCTCCTACAAGGGCGAACTCGCACTTTTTCGGGTTGAGGTAGAGCTCATGCTCCCTCAGCTTGGGCATCACCTTCCTCAGGTGCCTCACATGGTCATCCAAGCTCTGGCTGTATATGAGAATATCATCCAAATACACAACCACGAAATCATCGATATAACCTCAAAAAATATTGTTCATCAGGCAACAAAACGTAGCAAGAGCGTTCGTGAGCCCAAAAGGCATCACGCAGAATTCAAATAATCCATAGCGAGTCACACATGTCGTCTTCGGTTCGTCCCCCTCCTTGATCCGCACCTGGTGGTACCCGCTCTTCAAGTCCATTTGTGAGAAGTAGCGAGCCTCGCCGAGCCTGTCAAACAGCTCTTCAGCATTCGGTACAAGATATTTATTTTTCACTGTTACCTTATTTAATGCTCGATAGTCCACACAAAGTCGGAGCGATCCATCCTTCTTCTTATGCAAGAGAACTCGAGCACCAAAGGGGGCCTTGGACGGACGAATGAGCTTGCTCTCCAGCAGTTCTTGGAGCTGCTTCCTCAGCTCCTCCAGGTAAGCCGGGGGCATCTTGTAGGGTGCCTGCGCAGTGGGACGTGTTCCGGGGAGCAATTTGATCTCGTGGTCCACGTCCCGCCTGGGCGGCAGCTTCGAGGGGAGTTGTGCGGGCATCACCCCGGCAAACTCCCGCAGTACGTCCGCAATTGGCCCCGGTAGTCCACCCGTGGCTACGCCGGGGTTATTGTCGTTATCGTCACCCCAACTCAGTGCCGCCAACCGGGCTGGTGCGCACCCCTGCCTTTCACCCTTTTTCCGGGGTGTCGGCCCTCGTATGGTGACAAGGAAGGTCTCTTCCCCCTTCCTCAACCCGTCCTTGATTTGCATGGCGGACAAGAGTGCGGTGTTCTGCGACTTTTGGGCCCCTTGGTCCCTCACGAAACATGGGTGAGATCCCTCCGGGAACAGGACGTCGTGGTACTGGGGGAACACGACAGCACGTGAACCCATTAGTAGGTCGAGACCCAGGACGACCGTGAAGTCATCCATGGGGGACACCATGAAGTTGGTCCGGGCCTCCCACGTTCCCACCTGCAGCAATACCCCCTTGGCCACGCCGACGATGTCTCGCGCCTCCGAGTTGATGGCCTTGATCTTCCCCACACTTGGGGACAGCTTCAAGCCGAGCTTCTTTGCTTCCTTTTCAGCGAGGACGTTGTGCGTCGCCCCCGTGTCGACCATGGCCGTGGAAGGCTTGCCGTTGATCAGTACCGGGACGTGCAAGAGGTTCAGACCCCCCCTGTAATGTCGCTAAGCACTACAAGGGGTTCAGGGTCACCGTACTACTTCCCCCGGGAACATCTAGTTGGGGCGGCGGCACGACCATCGCATTAACATTGGTGGCCATTGTCGTCCCTCTTGGGCAATTCCTCATAAAATGGGGTCCTCCGCAAGTGAAACAAGTCAGCTTGTTGCCCCCGCCGCCTGGACTCTTGCCCTTGTCTCGGCCCTTGCCGTGGCCCTGCTTGAACTTTCTCTTCAGGCCTTGACTGCTTGGCGCTGCTGGTGCCTCGGCGCACTCTTGGCGTGGCTTGTACCCCTTCGTGGGTCTGTCCTCCGTCTTGGCGGAGCTCTGTGCTTTCCACAACCTTGTGGGCCAAGTTCAAATCTCTGCACTATCTCCGTTCCAGCTCTATTTGGAGCCAGTGTGGGAGGCCGTTGGCGAAGCGGTAGAGCTTGTCCGCCTCAGACATGTCGGTCATCCTCCGGATTTTGGACACGAATTGGCCCACATATTCCCTCGAATTGCCCCTCATTTTGAGGTTTTCGAGCTCTCCCCTCGCGATCCACGCCGTGATGTGAGGCATGAAGCTCTCCTTTATCTCCCGCACAAACTCTTCATATGTCGGGGGTGGCCAGTTTCCACATTCTTCCCGCTGTCGCCACCACGACTTCGCTTCGTCTATGAGGAAATAGCTAGCCTCTAGCACTTTGCTTTCATCTGATAGCTGTCTATTGCCAAAATACCGGTTGCATTCGTAAAGGAAATCTGCCACTACGTCTTCCCGGCGAGAACCGTCGAACTGCGGTTCGGGGAGTGAGTGCTTCCTCTTGGCGTCGCCGTTGGGGCGACTGCTGGTGCCTTCTTCCAGCCTCTCCATCTGGAGTTTTAGTGTCAATTTCCAGATGGTGTCCTCATATTGTCTCACAGTTTCCTCGAGGCCTTCTGATGGCGCAGCCCCGGCAGCGACCCCAAAAACGTCTTTGGAGACGTCACCGTCGTCCCCGACGGCACCAGCCCCAGCCCCGAATGCATCTTCGGAGACGTCACCGTCGCCCTCGACAACCTGCCATCCGCGTTCAACCCGCTCGGCAAGCCAAGGCGACGATACGCACGCCCGGATTCAAGTATTCCGAGTAATGGACACCGTATCGTTATCTTTACGTCTTGTTTTACTCGTCATTTTTCTTTGAGTCTTCATTGTTCGTCGTTTTTCCGAATCATAAGGTCGCGTGTAAGGAGGGAGGTTCATCCTATAAGGATCTCCCTCCCCCCTGCTATCGCTCCTTTGGTTTCCCCTCGTTGATTTCGTTCCTAGAAGTCGTAGGTTGTTTGCTTTAGTTTTCTTATTTTATTTTGTGTTTTGGGTTAATGGACCAAACCCCACTTCCCCTATATAAGGGAAGCAAGGATGCCCTAAACGGCAGACTTCTGCATCATTGAATTTGAAAATGGTGTTTTGAGAAAACTGGCTCCCGCACGCTGAAGAATTAGGTCACTGTTGAAGAAGAAGAAGAGCAAGGAGGACTGAGGAAGAGGAAGGAGCAGGATACCCGGAAGAAGAAGTGGAAGTGGTAGAAGACGAGAAGGGAACGACATGGTCGCCACCCCTGGTGGTCGCCACCCCTGGTGGTCGCCACCCCTAGTGGTCGCCACCCCTGGTGGTCGCCGCCCCCCCCCCCTGCCATCCGCCTGGTTCCTATTCCCCTCCACCTTCGAGTCGTTCCTCAGCGCAGCCGAAGTCCTCGCTGAGCAGTCGCGCCGCAAGTTAGTTTTGCGTGCTCCGCGACTACCAACGACGTCGCGCCACCGTTCCACCGTTACATCGACCCCAAACTCTCAGCCGCCTGGGACGTCTGTTGCACCTCGACGGATACCATCAGCACCTTGCCTGGGCTTGCGGCTACCGCCTGTTGCATCGCGAGTTCACTTCGTCGACGCCAGCCTCGCCCTGCTGACATAGCCGAGGACGCCTACGCACCTTCCTGCTGATCCGCTACCCAGCCGTCCACGACATTCACCACCCTCGCGGGCCGTGATCCTTGGGTCGCGCCTCCCTTGAGCAGTCGCGCCGATCCCCGACGCGACCCGCCGGACACCGGGCTGCCAGAACCGCGCCACTGCGCGAAGGTGCATCGCCGGGGGGAAGAGTTCTTCCGCCGCGGACTGTCTGCGTCGATCCCGGCTGCCCCTCGCCATAGCCGCCGCGCCGCGACCATCCTACGCGCCACGGCAGCCGCTCCTCAGCCCCGCGCGCCTCTGCTGCCTTGCGCGGCCCTACACCGCATGCCGCAACTGCTGTTACATGGACCCCAGCACGCCACAGCTGCCGCTGCCCGACCGTCCGCCGCGCCGTGCCTGCACACGCCCACGATGTTTGCCAGCGTGCCACGGGCTCCTCCTCCGAGACCGACAGCAATCGACTCCCGCGACGTCCCACGATCCCGGCTACCCCCTCGGTGTGCCCCGTGATTCGGTCGCCCTACACCGACGACCCCCCTGCTAGAGATCAGAACGATTTCCCCTGGAACGACAACGAGGTATGCCGCCCGAATCCCGTCTCTTATTTCCTGCAGTACTCTTTCTTTTGCCTCCACCGCGCTCGGGTTAGGCGTAGGTGAGAGTGACAGGACGAGTGAAGACGACATATACTTGAGTGTCTCTCCTGGTTTGGGGACAAGTCGGTTCGCCCGTCACGTGCGAGGAACCTCCGGCGAGAGTCCTCCCGTTCGGCGCCGTAGCAACGTCGTCCATCTGGACGAGGGTCAGAAGGTCCACTTACTCGTCTCCGAGTGACCCCATCGAACCCCAGACGTCGGCTTCTCTTTGTTCGTCGGCAGCTGCACATACGACACCCTTGCCCGATCATTTCATTGTAGGTCATCCTCGTAGGAGGCCCGTGCCCGACGGACTCCCTCGTCGAGTATTCGTCGCACACCAACGCGATCTCGACACCGAGTGTCTTCTCTCAGTGACGGCCGGACCTCGTCTCGGACGTGGTCCTGCATCACTTTCCTGCCTCTAGCGGGTCTCCACCCGCACTTCTCTTACGTCCAACTTCAACTCGCCGTAGTTCTTATCAACTTGGGTCTTCAAACCCATCATGTTTTTGTGCAGTAGGCGATTCGTCAGCCTCTATTCCTTCTCCTTCTCTCGTCGCTCCTCGCGCAGCCGTGCGCAAAGCGACTCCATCTCCTCAACCAGAAATCAGAAGCACAGGGGGAAACAATCCAACCTGGCTCTGATACTAGTTGTCACACGTGTGCCGGCCTCAGTGCTTGGAGTAGAACACTAAGCAGCCTTGATCTCTTGCAATTGCTTAAGATCGCTTGAGAGGGGTTAGAGGAGATGTTGGTGCTAGGCACCGTTAGTGAATAGGGTCATTGCATTGATATCTTAAAGAGTACATCAAGATTACATGGGGGAAGACGCGGGGTGTTACAAGGAACGAGATGAGGTGCCTTGCGTCGAGGTAATGTCGCCACACCGCCTCAGGGCCGCCGCTCCGCACGCGCGGGCCCGCTCTACCACTACACAAGCGTGCCGGACCGGGCGTCGTGCACCTGCGGGCCTTGCGATCACACACGCCACCCCTGCCTTGACGATCACACATGCCACCGGCACCCATGTCAACACTCTAGCGCGTAGTCTACGCGACGCCGCGGCATTCGACGCCCCCGAGCTGGGCACTGTGCGCCCAGCACTACCCGCAGGAGCGCTGCGCATCCGCTGTGTCGTCTCGGCGCTCTTTGTGCGCCACTTGCCTTAGTCTCTTGGCGGGATGTCTCCCCACTGCGCGGCCTGCAAACGTAATGCGCGCGCTGCCTGCGCGGCCGCTGTGCGGCATCCCGCACAACTCCGCGCGCTGCACCTGCAGCATGCCACCCGGCCAACGCGTCTTGCACCCGCGTGCACTGGCGCGTAGCACTGGCGCTCGCGCGTGGCGCTTGGCTTTGGCGCGCGGCGCTTGGCGCACGCGCGCACACGCCGATCAGTCCGCACGCGCAGACCGTACCTGATCCATCGCGCTTTGGGCGTGGACGGGCATGTGCACAGTCTGTCGTGAATCACCACCGATAGTGGTAATGGCCTAATAGATCAGGTATTTGGAGATCACTATCCATTATGACTCAGTCCTTAAAATGTTGTGAGCCAAACACAACGGACACGTCCTCCCAATAAGCACGCAGGCCTCTGGGCAGGGTATGCCACCTAGTTAGGGGCCTAACACACCCCCGCCGACATGGTCGTGCGGTGCGGTGCGAAAATTCGCACCGAGTGTGCGAACTTTCGCACACACAAATTGGGTTGTGCGGTGTGCAGTGCGCTTTTGTGCGCAATAGCGCACCGCACACCACACTTATTTGCACGTTGTTGAAGAGGGTGGGGGCCACAGTCGTTGGCGGCGAGTAGGAAGGCGAGGCCGCCGACGATGGTCGCGGGCTGCCGGTGGGAAAGGGGGGGGTTGGAGGGGGCGCACGCGGGGAGAGGGTAGGGTGGGCGCGAGCGGCCGGAGAAAGGGGGGCACGGCGGGCACGGGAGGGGGCTTCAAAATTTTTGCACCGCACTGACACCTGTGCGATGGGCGGTGCGGTGTGCAAAACTTGTGTGCGAAAGATCGCACAAACGCTTCGCACATGCGCCCAACCGCACGAGCGCGATCTGCTCGCACGGTTTGGTGCATGTCTACTCCCTCTCTCCATCTCTCTCTGTCTCTCTCACACACACTCTCTTAGTCTCCCTCTCTCCCTGTCTCTCTCACACGCACACACACACACTTACTCTCCCTCTCTCCTACTCTCTCTATCTCTCTCTCACACAAATTCTTACTCTCCTTCTCCTACACACTCTCTCACACACGCACATACAAACCAACTCTCCCTCTCTCCCTCTCTCTCTCACACACACACACATTCTTGCTCTCCTTTTCTTATACACACTCTCTCTAAAAAACACACATTCTCACTCTCCTCTTACACACTCTCTCTCTCACACACACACTTACTCTCCATCTCTCCCATTCTCTCTATCACTCTCTCTCATACACACACTCTTACTCTCCTCTCTCTCTCTGTTAATGGAACTAAGTGGTATGGGAGAAAATTTCAGTTCTATGTCATGTTAATTGTCGTTCAAGTTCATTGCACTAAATCATATTCATTATTATTCAGATGTGATGTTTGTGATGAAGTTTGAGAAAATGGGCAATGGTGACTGAATGATGATGAGCCCACACTATCTTTAAACATGTACATTAATATTCCTAATCACGGGATATTGGAGAAGGATGTGAAAGTATCCTGATGTAAAGAATACTATACAGTCCTGCTCATATGATAAGGATAGTTGATTTCATAACCATTTGTGTGGTGTCAACAAGGAGAGATAATGAGTGCTAGTTAATGAAAAAGTTCACAAAATTGATCTGTATGAATGCATGGATAATTTTATACATACCATTCAACCATTTCAGTTCATGTCATGATTGTGTTAGTGATCCTTAAACTTGAGAAAGCAAGGATACCTTGTGAGAGGACAATTATGTTTTAACTATGACCTATGAGTTCATAATCAGTAGATTCCTAATAATATTTATATCACATGCAGAAAGAAGCTTATAAATGTGATTGTAAAGTCAAGATGGGATAACCCACTCACAATCGAAGAGGTAGACTCACAAAAGATGATGGGTTAATTACTTGGCTAATATGGTGGAAAAAATAGAAAAAGAATTTTATAATGATTTTGAAATGCATTTGTCTTAGCTACAATGATATTTTAGGGTTTGATAGCTGACCATTCCCTAAGCCATTCTAATACTATTCTGTAGATAACAAATTATATGTACTTGGTAAATAATGGTAGTCAGGCTCCACAAGGTAGTTGATGAGCTCCTGATTATCTTCTAGAACATGTGTTGTAGCTTGACATCTCACATGTTGGCGACTCAATCCATCAATTGGATAAAATGGATGTATGATTAATTAATCAATGTCTCAATCTATATAGTAAATTAATTAGGTTGTCCGTTAAATACCTTTGGCTTATGGAACCATTAACCAGACTAGTACATGGGCCTATAGGATCACATATATAAGGTTTATTAGACATTGGCGCGTATACTTAAAGTCTTGAGGTTTTAATCAAAACTTTTTTAACTATAAAAATACCAAAGGCCTTGAGTGTAAAGGTTTTCTTCAAAACTTTTTTAACTATAAAAATACCATGCAAGTCTCTCCCTTTATCTCTACTTATTCATTTTCTTCTTGAATTCCCTTCCTCATTAACTTAACTGGAAGGATGAGAAGATCTTTAGATCTTCTTCAATCTCCGGCAGTTTTAATTAACAAGAAGACAAGGAGATGCAATGTGGTGAGGACTCTGGTGGATATGCTTAGAGGTCAGACATTTGTGCAGCTTGAGATGACTCCTCAAAATCAAACAAAAGAGTATTCAACCATGTGCAAGGTTTGGTTTTTTCTATAATTATCAAATGATTGTAAAATATTTTTGTTTTTCTATAAAGGTATATTTGGATGTATTTTTTCTGGTTCACAAATGCCATCTTAGACTGCTGATCATGTCCAAAACCTGACTTCTCTCTATTTATCCATCTCAATCTCTGTCTTTGTTTGTTGTGTCTATACATGCCTCTCTCACTATATGCTTGTGTTTGTCTCTCTTTTCATCTATGCCTTGTCTTTATCTTTCTCTCTCTCTCTGAATCTCCTTTTCTTTCTAATTCTCCCTCTCCATCTGAGCATGTCTTTCTCTCTCTTTGCATATTTGTCTTCTCTTTATCTATTTATCTGGATCTCTCTTTATTTCTTGTTTTCCCTCTCCATCTTTCTCCACCCTCTTTATGTATCTTTCTCCATAACTCTTTTTATCATTCTCGCACTCTCCATCTTTCTCTATCCCCATTTCTTTATCTTAGTCCATCTCTCTTTCTTTCTTGCTTTCCCTCTCCCACTTTCCCGCTCCCACTTTCTCTATCTATTTTTATTTACATCTCTCCACATATCTTTCATGATCGCTCTCCCTTTATATCTATCTATACTCTTTTCACCTTGACTAAGCGACTACACATACATTTATGTACTCCATGATCTTTCCAAATTAAAAAAAATGGTATCAAATTAAAAAAATAAGATTGTGTATATCTTATGATAGTAGTTAGTAGTTTGGTTTGGTTCAGTCCACCATCTGTAACAATTCTCTAATGCACTGTGAAGTTTAGATATTTTCATTCAGATTATGTTAGATATTTTGGCTTATCAATATTAAACTACAACCACATGGAAGAAAATTCTTTTGCAAAAACATGACATAACTTCATTTATTCTTAGTTATAATACACTCTCCTAAAAATCCCAAAATATCTTTTTAAGTGATGGAGTAGGCTTTAGATGAGATCCCAAGAAGTGGAATGCAGTATAGAGAGCAAAAAACTCAAAAACTTTGTGTTTAATGGCTCATAAAAAAAATTCTGTAATCTGAAGAAACATTCTGATATTTTTAATTTTCTTAATAAAAAATAGTTTTTTCATAAAAAATTGAATTGTAAACATAAATTTGCATAATAAAAATTAATTCACCACTAACATATGTATAACTTGGTCTTTGATTTATTTAAGCCAACTCGTAGCATCTGAGGTACGAAGATAACTCAAATGTCCCCTAACGTACAAGAGTTTATCATGCCTTTCATGACACTTTTTTTATTTTCCCTTATTATTTACATATAATCTCTCATCCACTAGAAACTTTAAGAATATCTTAGATCACAGTTTAACTGTTAAACCTTACCCCTGCATCTCATATAAAATAAATTCCCAAATAAATCATCAATTCTTTTTTTGATATTTCCAACAGAATAAATCTTCAATTAAAATACGAGTAATCCATTGCATTGTCTTCTCCTCTCTGACTTGGGAGGATGCTCCCATATTTATCACACAATTACCTGGTGGACTTGTTATCATATTCAATATATGAATGTGTTGAGTCTCATTGTTAGGGACAGAACACTATTGTCCATCCACAATACGTGCTCATTATCTAAATTCAATGGAGCACTAACACAATTGAGCATGAATCATGTTAGATAAAATTCAATTAAAATACAATCTAGGGATTCGTACATATCAAATCCACAAAGTCTTTCACTAGAGAGTAGACAATTTCCCTTAGCGTTCCACATATAGGGTTAAGATATTAACCTATCCATCTATACTAAAGACCTAGCCTCGCATGATACTAATTGAAGTGTTTAAGATGGGATATGTACTTATAATTGATCTGTCACCTTTTTATAAACTAATTATAATATGTTCATTATTTAGTATATCCTAATTCTGCATATTAGAATCAGATGTAAATATTACTGAATATGACTTTCATCAATGAATGTTTGAATGAACAGTCAAATATGCGATTGGTATAGAAGTCATACAATTCCATCAGAATCTCCAACAATATCAGCATTTATTTAAATCATTAGAAATAGTATTTACATTATAGACTAAACATAAAATAGTAGCTTGGAAAAAAAATGTTCCAACCAAAACTGTGGTATGCTATATATTAAATGAATTCTTTGGTACTTCTCGAAGAACCAGGAATTTATAAAATGCATTTTTATATGTTGAATGTGACTGTGTAGTTACCCCATATTTAATAGAAATTCGATTCATAATGTAATATCGTAAAAAAAGTGTCAATGATTGGAGTGGAAATCAGTTGCTCTGAAAACAGAAAATTTTGGTTTTCGCGCATTTATTGCATTATTTTGCTTTGTTAAGCTGTGTCTACCCATGTGTACATTCATATTCATAAACTTTAGGATGTTTATTGAAAATTAAAGCATTATTTATTTCTGTCAGCCACATGTCGTGAACATCAGATTATATTTAATATGATTTAAATCCATTTTTATAAAAAAGTCAGAATAATGGCAATCTGAATGGTGCAACTAATCAATGGCCACGGCCAATGATTGGACTTAGCAAATGATTTGCCACATCTAATGATTTGTCGACGCCAATCATTTTCCTTATAAAATTATTGGTTATAATCCAGATGAATCATATGATGACAAATGTCAGATCAGATTACATCAAAATAACATTGTTAAAATATTTGACTAAATTTGAAAAAAAATCAATTTTCACCTATAAAATTTATTTATTTATAATTTTAATGTAAAAATTCCACATATTTCATTCTAAATTAGTTTTTTATTTGTGATTATCAATAAGATATTAGACAGAAAAAGAGAGAAGATGACATATGTCCAAACTTCTCGTAATAAATGAGAGTGGTTGAGACCTTAGAGAGCAAAAGAGAGAGATGTGCGTAAGATAATTTTTTTTCTTTTCACCAAAGAGATAGACAAGAGTGGGGTTTGATGTCACCAGCATTTAGGGTAGAAATGATGTAACCCTCATGATGTTTCTTGGCTGTCACCTTAGGGTGGGGTTAACTAATAGGTTTGCATCATCCAAGACATTTATATGGATATTTACGGATAGAACTGAATTATTACCATTCCAAAAAATTAATAAAATGCTCTAGATTCAACTTGCTTATATAATACATATATCATCACAAATTTGCTACCCTAGCGAGACGGTTTCATTGTTATTTATGATGTTGGTCAAGATTGTTTATCTGAAACATGATGAATAATAATAAATAAAATGATTATAATCATATTTAATATATATATATATATATATATATATATATATATATATTCATATTTTATGGTTCAAAGACATTGGATGATTAAAATCAACAAAACCCACACCACCGATTGCCAGAAGCTCCACACCGATGATGTGGGAAAACTTCACTCACAATAGAGAACATAGTTAAAATGGAGGAGCATGGGCCAAGAAATCTTCAACAAACTCCACACCGACGATTGCCAAAAGCTCCACATGTTTTAATTCACAAAGTCCACTATAGTTCTTATCTCAATGTTGGTTGCCCAGAGGTCAATTTTAACAATGTATCGCCACATTCATATCATTGAAGATGATTTAGGAAAAATTAGCATATTGATACATGGATATATACAAAGATAAATAGATAAATAGACAGATAGAAAGATATGTAGTGTTTGAGTGAGAGAGAGAATGAGAGCAAGGGACAAGAAGAGAAAGTGAGACTGAGAGAGGAAGAAAAGAACTGAGTGAGGGATAATAAGATCAAGGGATAGAGAGAAATGAGAGATAGAGATAGAGAGGAAGCAAAGAATTGAGAGAGAGATAATGAGAGCAAAGGATAGAGAGAAAGTAAGAGACATTAATAGAGGAAGCGGGGGACTATAGAGGGATACTGGGGGGGAGAGAGACATAGAGTGGCACTAATATAGAGAGAGAGAAGGAACAAGAACTTAGGTGAATGTCAGCTTTGGTGTGATGTGATGGCTTTGGTGACAATGATATACCGGGACATGACAAACTACACGTCACACTTTTACCAGTCACTAGTCATCATCTGTCCCCTTCCCTTGAACCTTGGACTTCTGCTTCAGAAATTTCCCCCGCGAGTGGCACTAATAGCGACTCAAGGCCTGAACAGGGACTAGATTTTGGCTTGGTCTACTTTAGCTAAGACTATATCCCGAAATATTATACCAGGACCAGGACAATATTTCTCAAAGGTCTGGGACTAGTGTTCTCGCCTCCTATATTTGTGACTGATATCAAAGAAAAACAATACCTATTCAGATGACAATATCATATTTCAGGGCATATCTCATTACTGTAGCAATTATTTGATATCAGGATGGATATTCTCATTCTGTCGACACTAGCCAATATTGGTACCAGAATTCAGATCTCATGTATCAAGTTTGGTATAGCTGACATTGAGGCAACATGTCTGATATCAAAATATTGAAAAAAAACTAGCATATAAAATCTTGCCATATTATTTGTGAATTCTTGTTAGACATTCTTGAAAGAGTATTTGTTGACATAGTGTTACATGCATTTCTATTTTCTCCATGGTTACTGCATATGTTGACCGAATGTGGCAGAGGACTTCAATCGTAAGATCATTGGAGAGAGAGATTCTCAATGAGAAAGAAAAGGGGAAAAGGAGTCTATTACCCAACTAAGTTGGAAATTATTAAGTACTAACCTAAAACATAAAATTCAAATATTATACAAATGTATTGCAAAATTAATCATCAGATATCGAAAATCTGATTTGTGTGTCTGATTTTCAATATCATCATCCAAATCTCAAGCCGGGCGGGGTGTCAATATCGGGGACTAATATTGATACTGAACATCAAAACTGTAGCAACTGATATCCAATATGAGGGATATCATTACAGGCGGACACTAAGTGAGAATAAATTCAGTATTTTATTAAACTTGGCATTAGTGTCCGCCATCCCGATATCCGTCCGATATCCGGTATGGAAAAACCGATATCCGATATCCGGGAAAAAGTGGGACGGTTCCGGATATCGGATATCGGATATCGGTACTGGAAATCGGAGGGGCAGGGATGAGGCGGATCTCGGATGCTGGATATTGGTTTTCGATATCCGGATATCAGTTTCCGGATATCGAAAACTGACATCCAGCAATTTTTGTTCAGTTGTTTGCAATCCCATATCGGAAAATTTCTAATTTCCGTGAGACTATATATTCTCTCCAGCCATTTTTCAGTTAAATCTCATCTTCGCCACCCCGCGGCCCATAATTATTTAAGTTAAAATTTTAAATTATCATTATAACGAGGGTAGAGCTACCTAATATAGCTAATAAAAATGACAATAAATTTAATGTTATTTGAGGAAAATATATCGATTTTTAAAGTTAGTAAATGAAATAATAATGTTAAAATGTCCTAACAACTAATGCTACTAGGTAATTAATATGTAGTCATTTTGGAGTAAATAAAGTTGCTAATCTAGTGAAGAAAAATAACAATAGATTTATTCTGACATAACAAGTAGTGGTATTAAGAAAATACGTAGAACCATAACTAGATTGTGGTAGAATTTATTTTTAACTAAAAAATGTTGTTATTAAGAAATTAATATACTGTTATTTTAAGAGAATAGAAATGTGTAATGTAGTGAATAAATATACTAGAAGAGTAAATATATTCCTTGGCAGTATATTTAATTACAGGGATTAATTTTTTTGATTGATTCTAAGATTATTAATGTTAATATGACCTAACAACTAATGCTACTAGGTAATTAATATATAGTCATTTTGAGTAAATAAAGTTGCAAATATAGTGAATAAAAATAACAGTAGATTTAATAAAATTTAATATTATGCATTCAACGGGATCGTCGTAGTAATCTGGGAATATTCAATTACATATCTGGCAAATGTATCAAAATTTGAATAAATTCAAAAGAAACCATACACGTCGTTAATTCGAGATTTCTAGCAAAATTTACACGTATGCTATGACTGTGGCCCTATAAAAAAAGCGTAGTCCTAACGGCTCTGTCAGAGATTTGTGCTCAATTGATCATCACCTGTGTTGCATAAGATAAGTGATAAGTAACGATAATTACGTAGAAATAAGAAGATCTAGTTCAGTTATGTGATGTGTACCTCTAGCACATGCGACCACACCATCTTCGTCGTCGTCAGCATCCTCATCTAGCTCGACGTCATTGTACCAACGTTTGTTGTCCGCACGGAGCCAACACTTCACAGTGATTAGTGTTTCAATGCTTATTGGCGACAGACGCGAGCGCTTGTACATGACAATAGCATTGCCAACCGAGAACATGCGCTCGGCAGGGGCGCTCATCGCACATACGGATAATAAGTCCCTCGCGACGGTTGCAAGCAAGGGGAAACACTTCACCCCCGTCGTGGCCCACCAAGATAATGGAGTGAACACACCCTCATTTGGCACAGTCTCCGCAAGGAACTGGTTGAACTCATCTCAGGCCGATCGCATTGTCACCGGTGCTGGTTCCACGTGCTGCATAGTGGTGCTAAGCCACTCGTCCAACTCCTCACCTCCTCGTTGCCCCTGCTCAGCGGCCCATCTCGGAACACGGCTCGACCTGTCACCGGGCAACAATGACCGTACGTATGCGATGGTCACCTCTCAGACCCCCAGGCGGAGCATTGCCCCTTTGTGGATTGGATCCATCAATGCTGCGGCCGTGATTGCCTCATTGGCCCACAATATCTATGCGTATTGTGCAAGCTTGGAAAGCATCGCTCTACACGCGTGTGCCATGTTCGAATGATCTCCTTCGTGCAAGCGTCGAATAGATGTGAAAAATGTGCCGTCTTCGATTTGCTGGACCACGTCCTCCATGTGAACCTTGAGGCCGTTTATGAGATATAGGACATCGCAGATCGTCGGCGTCACTGTCTTGCAAACATGATCCGTCGATACGGCAAAACGGCCAAGGATGCAGCAAAACTGTTTGACCAATTCCCACTCGTCCTTTGACAACTTCGACGACGTCGCCTTCTGGCCAAAAGCCGTCGAGACTTCGTCAAGTACATCACACTTCTTCACAGCGGCCGCCAACATAGTGTACGTGCTGTTCCATCGGGTTGGACAGTCTAAGACAACCATGTTGGAGTCCCCGACTTCGGGGTCATCTTCACAGGCCTGGGTGTAGAGTTCTCTTCATTGCATAGAGCTCCGAATACTCTGCACTAGGGTGCGTACCTTTGCAACTGCATCACCCAGACATAATGGCTTGCGTGGTCCATCACTGTCATCAGACATTGAGTATACATCACCGAGATCATTGTCGTTGTCGCTGTCGTACTTATCTGCGGTCCTCGTCACATCACCTTCTTCGGGTTCCACAGCCTAGGCTGAAAGAATACTGAAGCTTTTTAACGCCGCTTGCACGACAATATTCAGAATGTGTGCGACACATGGGACATGCCTCCTGGCGGTAAACCTCGGGTTTACGCTCTTCAACTTTCTCGCCATCAAAGCCAACATCCTCTTATTCGCCGTGGCATTGTCGGCAGTAATGGCGTAGACCTACATAATTACGTTAGACATGTAAATTAACAAGTTCAACTAATAAAAGGAGCAAGACGCTGAGTTCTGACCTTCGTCCGCAGACAGAACTCATCTAGTTCTTGGAGAACAATCTACGCCACGTTCTCCCCGTCGTGCTTGCTGATGATTTCTTGGATGGCAAGAACTGGCTCTCTGTACGTCCATGTGTCATCCACCTAGTGGACGGTGATGCCTAGCAATCCGGTCCCATTCTCCGCAGTCCACACGTCTACTATGAGTGACACTCGCTCCACAGTCTCACAAAGTTTCCTCACACCAAGTTTCATTTGGCCGTGCATTTGGATGGTCCACCTCTTTATGACTTTCGCACTTGGAGGATCCAAGTCGATAAGCATCGCGTAACGCCACAAATCCTTGAAGGCGACATTGTCAACAATGCTCCAGGGTGAATCTGTCAGGCATACGAATCGTGCAATGAAGTTCTTCATCTCATCTGGAGTGTGCCCTTTAATCGGCCCCCGTCGGCTAGGCTCTCCCTGTTGTTTGCTCTACAGTTTGTTGGTGATGCGTGTCTGACCACATACTTTAGGAACTTCGCCCTTCAGTTCGGCATGGCGAGCTGGATGGCATGATTTGAAGTGACGCCAAAATACATTTGTGTTTTTGTCGGCTTGCCTCTTAATGGGTCTCCTCTTACTGTGCGGGTTCAACTCTCGGCACAGTAAGCATGTATAGTATCCATCTTCCATCAGCTCGAAGTAGTCAATGATGAGGGAACGATTCGAACGAGGTTGACTCTGTACGGCATGAGAAGTTCCCCCCTCCGTACGTTCGGAACCTACGGCTCCTGACCCAGCTCTTTCCTGGGCTGGGTCATTGCCTCCGTTTGGATTCATGTTTCTGATGACATAATTTTGGTGAGCTAAATTCAACAGACCGGCATCACATGATACCAAAGTGCAATTTATACTACGAGTCACGTAACGGATGCAATGAATATGACATTTTAATAAAATAAAGAAACACACACCCAAAAACAAGAGTCCATAGAGAAGAACAAATTCAAGAATATAGGTGTAAATCATCTAATTGTGCACAAGTGAGCATGAACATTAACACAGAAAAAAACACAGAAAATAATACTAAAATTGACTCACCCAATGAAAGTTCATTGCGCAGACCAAGATCAATAAAACGGCTTTACAAGCATCTATTTTGTGTACAAGCGAGCACTAATAACAACAATTCCACTATAAAAGAAGGGAGACGAAACGCCGGTAAAGCATTTAGAAAAACCTGAAGAAGGAATCTAAAAAAAGGGTCTCCAAAGAGAAGCGAAAAGAAACAAGCGCAAAGGAGAGAGACTTATCTAAAAGTTCTCGTCAAGCTTGTAATAACAGAAAATAAGTAAAAAACAGAGAAGAGAAGAAGATGTTTAGAGAAAAACAAAAGAAGAAGGAGAATATGGAGAAGAAGGGAAGAAAAGGGTAGATGAAGAGATTAAAGAAGAAGAAGAAGAGAAAACAACAAAGAAGAAGTAAAAAAACAGAGAAGAAAAAAACGAGGAAGAGAAAAAGGACGAGAATAAAACAGTAGAATAGGAAATTAAAGAAGAAGAGGGGAAAAAATGGGTAGAAGAGGAAGAAGGCTAGAAAAACAAAGAAGGGAAGAAAGAATGAGAGGAAAAAGTAGGGAATTAAACTGGAGAGTAGGAAAATGAAGAAGATGATTGGAGAAAAAAAAAAGAAGGAGAATATAGAGAAGAAGGGAAGAAAAGGGTAGATGAAGAGATTAAAGAAGAAGACGAAGAGAAAACAACAGAAAAGAAGTAAAAAAGCAGATAAGAGAAAAACAAGGAACAGAAATAGGGAGAGAATAAAACGGCAGAGTAGGAAATTAAAGAAGAGGGGAAAAGATGGGTAGAGGAGGAAGAATGCTAAAAAAACAAAGAAGGGAAGAAAGAGTGAGAGGAGAAAGTAGGGAATCAAACTGCAGAATAGGAAAACGAAGAAGATGATTAGAGAAAAACAAAAGAAGAAGGAGAATATGGAGAAGAAGGGAAGAAAAGGGTAGATGAAGAGATTAATGAAGAAGAAGAAGAAAAGAAAACAACAGAGAAGAAGTAAAAAAACAGAGAAGAAAAAAACGAGGAAGAGAAAAAGGACGAGAATAAAACAGTAGAATAGGAAATTAAAGAAGAAGAGGGGAAATTAAGGGAGAACGAGAGGGAGAGAAGAGAGAGGGAGGGTGAGCACGATAGGTTTTACAGTACTTTATTGAAAATACGTGGCAATATCATAAGTTCAGGGATAAATGACGAATTAAGTGATTAAATGACCAATTAAGGCTAATGAAGATAGAGAATAGTGAAGTACCTGTTCAGTTTCCTCTCCTTCAGCTTTAATGAACCTGGGATCGTTTAATACGTCACATATGCTCTGGTTCCTTTTGTTTACAGATGCCAACTCTTTCTCTCCTTCTTCGGCCTCTTCTCAAATAGAGAGCAACTCAAAGTTCCTTTAGAGAAAAGGCAAACATGTTTTGTAATGCATACCATTTGCAAACAAGATGAACAAAAAAAAAACATAAATCTCCTAGGAACAATATCATCAAATGGGACAACGATCACACACAACAATGCTGGGGATGAGGATGGGGATATTATCTGGACGTGACATATATATTTCTTACAGATATCTTTGGTCTAAGTGTTCTTGGAATAAATTGATTTTACAGTTTTTGTGGCCATTTTCAAATGATTTCTTGCTCAACAGGAATTCCGTGAGATAGTTTGTAGGCAATGATCACTATTGATTTTACAATATTTTCTGACGGAATGGTTAAACAAATACCATAATTCGTTCACTGAGACACAAAATTATTGCAATTTTTTCAGGTTGACATGATTGGAATCAATGAAGCTCAATTTTTCAAGAACCTTATAAATTTCTTCTCGAAATCAGCCGATCATGATGGAAAGATTGTGATTGTTCCAGGTTTATATGGAGATTATCGAAGGCATAGTGAACCCTCCACATCAGTGTATGTCTTAAGAATTAGAGCTGAAATTGTCGCTGCTTGGAACTGAAACAATATGTTTTCAGACGTAGCTTTGGTTCTGTGCTTGATATCATTCCCAAAGCAGAGATAGTGACCAAATTGACCGCCTGGTGTGAGCTCTACGGCAATAAGGCCTTCTTCACCCATAGAAAGACAGATGAGTGACAGACTGGGGATGAGGATGGGGATTCTCAACAATGCTGACAATCATCCCACGACAAGGTAAGAAAAGTTTCTAATGCGAGGATGATGACCATTGATGATGCAGACGACAGCAGTAGAAGATGGGACCAACTAGCATGATGATTGAGACAAGGAACCCATAAGAATGAATTGAATTGAATACCGAATTGAATACATGATGATTGAGACGAGCATGATGATTGAGACGACAGAGAAGAGAAGAATTGGAGACTATGGTCGAGAGAGAAGAGAGGGCGAAGGAGAATTGGAGAGTGGAAAATGGAGACCGAAATTACAAAAATTACAAAAACGTAACTGCGACTCTGCCGTCCGCAGACACCGCCGTCCACTCCCGCCGTCCGCCTACTCCACCGGCCACTCGCCGTTGCCCGCTTGCCGTTGCTCGCCGTTGCCCGCTCCCTTTCGATTCAAAGCTTCAAAAAAAAACGAGGGAAATTTTATGACTTAAGAAATTCGATACGGATATCGAAAACCGATATCCGCATCGATATCCAGTATCGTCATCTGTCCCCCTGAGACGGGAGATGGATGCCGGTATCAGGCGGGTACTGGTATCGGATATCGGCACTGTAGCAACCGATATCCGGTATCCGGATATCGTAAAAACGGATACCGGAAATTTTATTTCCGGTGTCCGGTTCAGCATCCGTCCCGATACCGGTATCCGATACCGGCATCGGGACAGGCGAACACTATTTGGCATATTCGCATTTTACTTTTTTCTTATTAATTTACATGTTATTGAATTGCAGGGCATTGGCATTCATTGTCAAGGCCTCCGATTTGGGCCCGCCACGTGGAGAGTTACTATTGCTGGCACGTTGCTAACTAACTCGCCACCTGGGAGCGTCCACGCCAGCTCGGCGGGACCCACTCCTGACAACAGAGTAACACTTTTTTCCTCAACATATTTTTATTTGCGCAAACCATCTCATAATAAATATGCCCGATTAACGACTACCACCTCAACTTGGCGCGTGAAGACAAGTCAGTTGCATTTTTTATAGAGTTGCACTGTTATCCCCATAAAGTTTTTATTTGCGGAAAAGTATCTTTCTGACCCACGTCAGACTGGCTAACGATAAACGTAACGGCCTGAATCGAGTACATCATCAGTGCGATTTAAGTCGCCTCGTCGTCCGTCGTCCGTCGTCCGATCTCGTAAACCGTTCTGGTCAACCCGTCTCTGGGTAACGGGACGGAACGGCCAGCCCTCTGACAGATGACTGAACGCGGGGCCCATCGGTCCCGTTCCGTCTTCCTCAAGCCGTCTCCGTAGTCCGTCCCGATACCTAGAAACGTTAGAGAAGACAAACTGCAGTTTTGCCCTTAAAAAGTTATTTATGAAAGAACTATCCTTGTCAGGTGGCCCTCTTAAATAGCGAAGAAGAACAAAGAAGAAGAAGATCTCGCGGCAAAGGTAGAAGAGGAGAGATTTCTGCGTTGATTACTGCAATACGATACGAAGTAGAAAATCGAAGGATCGTTCTCGTAAGTAATGTGGATAGTTTCTTATAATTTAGTGTACACGATTGAGCTGATCCTGGTGTTAATTGCAGGTTTTTGATAAATTTGTCACACATCACTGATCAGGTATATTTGGTGATTCCGGATTACCGCTGTCGAATTCATCTCAAGACAAGTAGTATGTTCGAAACTGAGGAAATCGATCGACATGGACGACGATCGTTCTTCCTTTTGAGAGATGGACTTTTTCCTGCTGGAGTGGAAATGTATGTTTGCCTTTCTCTTTGAATTTAGCGAGATTCAGCAGTTTTTAGCAAAAGAGAAGTGAAATGAAGGATTGTCACGTCTGCCGCCGGATTGCGTTTTATTTGCAGTCTTGAATGATTCATCTGTAAAAGATCTCGTTGTCTAACTCTTCGCGATTATGGAGTCCCACATGGATCAATATGAAATTATGGAACAGATTGGCAGAGGAGCTTTCGGAGCTGCAATTCTTGTAAATCACAAGATTGAGAAGAAAAGGTTTGGATTTTTCGAGTGCAATCAATTCTTTCCAGCGTCAAATTTTCTGATAAATCTTATCACTTCTGAAAGTCTTGATGCAAATAAACAGTTGATCATTGACTTCAGATATGTCCTGAAGAAGATCCGGCTAGCAAAGCAAACAGAAAGATGTCGGAGATCTGCTCACCAAGAGGTAGATCCAAGGCCTCCTCTTTTCATCTAGAAGTCAGCGTCTTACTTCTAAAGTTCTATAATCAACATCGTTGATAGATGGCTCTCATCGCTCGGATTCGACACCCATTCATAGTCGATTACAAGGATTCTTGGGTGGAAAAGGTGGGGAAAATCTCAGAAAATATTCTTTTTTTTTGCTTTCTTTTGGTAAAATTCCTAATTTTTATTGCGAGACAGGGTTGTTATGTTTGCATAGTGACGGGTTATTGCGAAGGTGGAGACATGTGAGTGGGTATTGTCAGGGTTTTTTTATTTATTAAATTTCGCTGATTAAATTTTGATGCTGTGATGTCTTTTATTACATAGGGCTCTTATGATAAAGAAATCGGGTGAAGACCTTTTTCCTGAAGAGGTGAGTTACAAATCTGATAAGGCCCTCCCATAGGGGTCTTTATGTCATTTCAGTATTTCCGTCTTATTCTTTGCCTTGGTTTTTCTTTTAGAAACTGTTGAAGTGGTTCACGCAGTTGCTATTGGCTGTTGAATATTTGCATTCCAACTTTGTCCTTCACCGGGACCTAAAGGTTGCGATTAATCCATCAAATTAAAATTTATATTGGTTTTCCATATAATTCTAAAATTTAATTATTCAAATTGTGGCAGTGCTCAAACATATTTTTGACCAAGGAACAGGATCTTCGTCTCGGTGAGTTTTTTCCTCTGGTTTCGCGATTGGATTTTTACTGTTCATAAGTTCATCTACATATCACTTATGAAAAATCATATTTTTTATTTCATTGCAGGGGACTTTGGGCTCGCGAAAACTTTGAAGGCAGACGATTTGGCTTCTTCTGTAAGTGCGGTAATCCTTGATTTTTAATCGGCAGGTTCATCTCTGACAATTATCCACTGAATATCGTACATTAGTTTTAGGAAATAAAGACATGAAAATAGAAAATAAATTTGCTTCCAAAATTCTTTTCATCAATGCAACTAAATCTGCCCTCACTGCTGGGAGCTTGATATATTTTGAGGGAAAACTAACATAAATCCAAAAGACTGAAATGCCTTTGTAGGAGAAATTACGAGAATACCCTTCATGAAATAATCTTGTTTCAGGTGGTTGGAACGCCTAACTACATGTGCCCAGAGCTTCTAGCGGACATTCCTTATGGCTTCAAATCAGATATTTGGTCTCTTGGTAAGATGCTCATGATTATAGATAATCGCAGCAAGAAATATGATGGTCCTGACCATTGATTTTCTTTTTTTCTAGGTTGTTGCATGTACGAAATGGCTGCCCATCGTCCAGCTTTTAAAGCCTTCGTATGATTCCACATTTCCTATTGCCAATTCCGCATAATTATGGTTAATTACAACGTTAAATAAAGGGAATTTTCTTCAACTTTGGGCAATCTCAGGATATGTCAGGGCTAATAAGTAAGATTAACCGCTCAGCCACTGGCCCTCTCCCTGCGTGTTACTCTCCTTCCTTGTAAGTACCCTTGATTCTTGCTAACCCGCAAAATTACTCTTCTTTTTTAATCTTTTTTTCTTAACAAAAAAAAATCTTTTTGCAGGAAGTCACTAATCAAGAGCATGCTCAGGAAGAATCCGGAGCATCGACCGAGTGTAAGCAATTTGCTCGGATCATCGTTTCTAAACCATTTGACAGATCCTGACCGTAGATTTTTTTAGGCGTCTGAGATCCTACGGCATCCGAGCCTGCAACCATACGTCAGACAGTATACTTGGGCCGAGCCTGATCAGCCCATTTTTCCTCCCTCGGATAGCCAAGAAAGATTTCGAGCCCATAAAATTGAGCCCAAATTGTCCAAACCGCCCAAGCCCATTAAAAGCCCGTTAACGAAGCCATCCATCAGCCCAGGCTCTTCCAGCTCAAGGTCGAACTCTGACGCGTCCCCCAAAGAAGACCCACGTCTGGTAAGAACTGCCTCCATTTATCTCTCTCTGCCTTTCTATCCCCGTATCTCTATCTTCCTCTCTCTCTCTCTCTCTCTCACTTTCTCTCTCTTTCTGTATCTGCCTCTCTCTCTCTCTCCAACTATCTGACCATCTCTCTCTTTCTGTATCTGCATCTCTCACTCTCTCTCTCTCCAACTATCTTACCATCTCTCATTTTCCATCTCTCTCTCTGTATCTGCCTCTCTCACTCTCTCTCTCTCTCTCTCTCCAACTATCTGACCATCTCTCTCTTTCTGTATCTGCATCTCTCACTCTCTCTCTCTCCAACTATCTTACCATCTCTCATTTTCCATCTCTCTCTCTGTATCTGCCTCTCTCACTCTCTCTCTCTCTCTCCAACTATCTTACCATCTCTCACTTTCTCTCTTTCTGTATATGCATCTCTCACTCTCTCTCTCTCTCCAACTATCTGACCATCTCTCTCTTTCTGTATCTGCCTCTCTCACTCTCTCTCTCTCCAAATATCTTACCATCTCTCACTTTCTCTCTCTTTCTGTAGCTGCCTCTCTCACTCTCTCTCTCTCTCCAACTATCTCACCATCTCTCACTTTCTCTCTCTTTCTGTATCTGCCTCTCTCACTCTCTCTCTCTCCAAGTATCTTACTATCTCTCACTTTCTCTCTTTCTGTATCTGCCTCTCTCACTCTCTCTCTCTCCAACTATCTAACCATCTCTCACTTTCTCTCTTTCTGTATCTGCCTCTCTCACTCTCTCTCTCTCTCCAACTATCTCACCATCTCTCCAACTCCCTCCCCCTCTTTCACTCTATATATGTGTGTGTGTCTCTCTATTTCTCTCTCTGTCTCTCTGTCTCCTATCTTTCTCTCCATCTTCATCTCTGTCCTTGTATCTCAAACTCTCGCTCTCTCTGTCTCGCCTTTGTCTGTCTATCTCTGACTTCTCTCTAAACATCTCTCTATTTTTGTCCTCTCTCTCAGTCTCTCTAGGTTCTCTAAATGTCTTTTTTCCTCTTTCTCTGGTCCTGTATTAGCATTAACCTGTCCCTCACACGATGTTGGTTGATGATATCAGAATGGATGCTGAAATGGATATCGTAAATGGAATATCCGATATCTGATAGGGGATGAGGATATCGGATATCACTTGCTGCAGCACTGATATCCAATAATGTAATTTGACCTGATATCAGCATCCATCTTCATCGCAGGACTTGGATGATATTACCAGATATTGGTTTTGGATATCGGTTTTTTTGATATCGTACATAAAAATAGAAATATTATTTAAATATATTTTTTTATTAAGAAACATATTTGTATAATTAAGTGATAGCACATAAATTTATTCTTCGCCTGAGTAGAAAAAAAATTTGTTAATGGATTTGATCAATATTCAATTGAGTTGGACTGGTAGAAATTGTAGGAGTTAATAATTAGTCTGGCCCGGCCCAGAACCGGTCGGGCCCTGTGAACACCAAAAGGTCCAGTATGACTTGGTCAACATTACTTAATGCTTGATGCATAGAACATAGTGACTTCCATTTTTTTTTCAAGCAGTTATGCTGTTTATATTTTTCCATATGGGACAATGGGTTCTTGTTTTTTGTTAATCCATATGGGACAATGTCAGACAACATATTTGTATATGGGACAATGCTGTTTATGTTTTTTGCTGGATATCAATATCAAACAGATCCAATATCCAGTACGAGCATCCCCCACGTCCGGTATCAGGCAGATATTCTATATCTGGTATCTGAAATCATCTCACTTTCATCCAGATATAGGTTGTCTGACATGGGACAGATATTGGGGAGGCGAACAATACCCTATACATCCCTCACTCTCTCTAAATATCTGTCTTCCTCAATTTCTGTCTTTTCTATGTGACTCAAGCCCCTATCTAATTGTTTATTTCTATTTTTTATTAACTGTTGTCCCTACATCTCTTTATATGGCTTTCTGTCTCCCTCTATCTCTCTATCTCTTCTCTGTCCTTTATCTCCCCATCTCTCTATCTCTCTTTCTATTTTTTTCTGCCAATGTTTATCGCCATCTCTCTCTACCTTTGTCTCTCCTCCTATCAATAATTTTTTTCTTCCTCTGACTGCACACTTCTCTCCCTCTCTCTTCTCTCTCTCTCTCCCTCCCTCTCTCACTCTCTCTCTTCTCTCCCACCCTTTTCTTTTCCCTCTCTCTCTCTCTTCTCTCCCACTCTTCACTTTTCTCTCTCTCTCTCCCTTTTCTCTCCATCTCAGTCTCCTCTCTCCCACTCTTCTCTTTTCCCTCTCTCTTCTCTCTCTCTCCCTTTCTCTCTCCATCTCAGTCTCCTCTCTCCCACTCTTCTCCTTTCCCTCTCTCTTCTCTCTCTCCCTTTCTCTCTCCATCTCAGTCTCTTCTCTCTCTGTCTTTCTCTTCCTCTCTCCCTTTCTCTCTCCATCTCAGTCTCCTCTCTCCCACTCTTCTCTTTCCCTCTCTCTTCTCTCTCTCCATCTCAGTCTCCTCTCTCCCACTCTTCTCTTTTCCCTCTCTCTTCTCTCTCTCCCTTTCTCTCTCCATCTCAGTCTCTTCTCTCTCTGTCTTTCTCTTCCTCTCTCTCTTCTTTCCCACCCTTTTCTTTTCCCTCTCTCTCTCTCTTCTCTTCTCTTTGCCCTCTCTTCTCTCTCTCCCTTTCTCTCTCCATCTCAGTCTCCTCTCTCCCACTCTTCTCTTTTCCCTCTCTTCTCTCTCTCCCTTTCTCTCTCCATCTCATCTCTCTCTATCACTCTCTTCCTCTCCCTCTTCATCTCTCTCGCTCTCGGCCCTCTTTCTCTCTTCTCTCTCTTCCTCCCCCACCCCCTCTCTCCCTTCATTTCTCCAATACTAACTTCCAATCCGCCTCTGTCTATCCGATTCACCGCGAACTGGGCGGATTTCTTCAAACTGAACGCATACTACTCTCTGGACGCAGCCACAGCGGAAGAACTGGGGCAGAAAAGGGGCGTCGCGCAAGGAAGCGAGAGAAGAAGAGAGCGTTTCGGCCATGGATCAGTCCTTCCCGAGCTCGGACGAGGAGTTAGTCTCCATGGATGGGTCAGGCGAAGAGGTAACCAGCTCTTTGTCAAAGAGCGGGGAGGCATATAAGGAGAGAGCGGAGGCGCTGGAAGGGCTGTTGGAGCTATCGGCGGAGCTGCTGCGAGGGAAGAGGATGGAGGAGCTGGCCGCTGTGCTAAGGCCCTTTGGCAAGGACAAAGTCTCTCCAAGGGAGACCGCCATCTGGCTCGCCAGGAGCCTCAAAACCGTCCAGACAGCCCAGGACAGGCTAGACCACATGTAACTAGGCTTTGACATTTTGGACCGAACTGAACCGGGACCGAACAAGACCAGACCGGAACTGGACCGAACTTCAAGTAAGATTTAGGTCCATGCCAAAAAACCAGACCGGACTGGACCTTGTCCCACGTACTACCCATCCCCCTCCCCGTCGCCCTTCCCATCACCCGCCCCAAGCGCTCATCGCCGCTACTCCGCAAGCACAACGCCTCTGCCACCTCCGTGCTCCTCTGCCACCCCCCTGCACCAGACCAGACCGGGACCGAACAAGACCGGACCGGAATCGGACCGAACTTCAGGTAAGGTTTAGGTCCATGCCAAAAAACCGGACCGGACCGGGACCGTCAAACCCTTCTTGTAACATTCTCTCTGTGAACAATCTCAAATATTGAAGGACTAATAAAGATATAGAAGAGAAGAAAGATGAGAAGAGAGATGAGAGAAGAAGAAGAAGAACAAGAAGAATAGTTAGAAGATCGTTGTATTCCCACAAAGATTAATCGTTACATTGGTTGTGTATTTATAATACATATAGACTAGTTAAAAATAGAAATCTTCCGTTTAATGTATATATCCATTGTGACAGTTTATAACGGATATATAAGTTTAAAATATGATTTTAATCCTGGCCGTTATAACGACTTGGGTGCACCGATCACAGCCGTTGATTGGTGTTGTAGAGCATCCTTTATAACGGATACATATGTTTAATCCTGGCCATTATAATGACTTGGGTGCACCGATCACAGCCGTTGATCGATGCCGTAGACCCATCATTTATAACGGATATATCAGATCTAATCCTGACCCTTATAACTATCTAAGGTTTAATCCTGACCGTCAATGTTTAATCCTATTCTATCTTTGAACTTATATTGAATCCTATCATCTAAATCTTTAACGAGTATATGATACTTATTTATTTATACTAACTAATATTGATTAAGTCCCTAACAGGTGGTCACCGAGTTTGCTGACTCCTCAACACTCTCCTCTCTCTCTCTCTCTTTCACTCACTCCTTTTCACTCTCTCTATCTTTGTGTGTGTCTCTCTCTATCAGTCACTCCCTCGCCGACTCAGTCTCACACTCTTGTTGAAGATGGCACTATATCTTGACTAAAGAGAAACGGAAGAGATGATAAAGGGGTTGAGAATGAAGATGGACTGAAGAAAGATCGTATGAATACATCAAGGGGGTATTTATAGACTTGGTGGAACTGCCTTAAAGAAAATTATGGTTTGGTTAAGCCAGCCTTAGTTTGGTTGATGCGGGGTTAAGGAAACTCTGCATGGGGAAGCTGTGCAATATTGAGAGAGGCTACGGGATGAAGTAGATGTTCTGTACGTGGTTTGGTTAATGTTTGGATAGGTAATCCTGCATGGTGACGCTGTATGGTATGGAGCAAATGGGCGGGAATACTTGTCTTAGCCATCAATTCTTCTTCTACTTAGCGACTCTCTCTCTCTCTCTCTTCCTTGCTCCTTCCCTCCCTCTCTCTCACAGTCACCCACTCTTTATCTCACTCTCAATCACCCACTCTCTCTCTCTCAGTCATACACTCTCTCTCTCTCTTTCTCAATCACCCACACTCTCTCTCAGTCACCCACTCTCTCTCTCTCTCAGACACCCACACACTCTCTCAGTCACCCACTCCCTCACTCTCAGTCACCCACACTCTCTCTCAGTCATCCACTCTCTCTCTCTCAATCACCCGCTCTCTCACTTACTCTCAGTCACCCACTCTCTCGCTTACTCTCAGTCACCCACTCTCTCACTTACACTCAATCACCAACGCTCTCTCTCTTACTCTCAGTCACCCACTCCTTGTTTCCCTCATAGTCACCCATTCTCCCTCTTTGAGTCACCCATTCTTTCTCTCTCTCAGTCGCCCTCTCTCTCTCTCTCTCTGAGTCACCCACTCTTTCTCTCTCTCTCTCAATCACCCACTCTCTCTCTAAGATTCACCCATTGTTTCTCTCACTCTCAGTCACCCTCTCTTTCTCTCATTTGACGTCATCTATTACGTTGTATTTATACTGCTTCATTTACACAAGACTCCCAAATGACTAAGGGTATGATTAAATATAAATTCTAATCCATCATTAAGTTAATATTGATACATAATGTGGATCATCCACCCTCGGTATAAGAGGAGATTAACTCAAGGAAGACAATGCATCCAAATCCCTAGCCTGATAGTAAGGATATTTGAGAATATATTCTCCAATGATCCTTTTTACGCATTAGTACTAATTGAATGATGGACTAGGGTTTGATGATCAACCATACACTAAGTAATTTGGGAGTTTCACATGGATGAAGGATTATACATACACGGTAACCAATGACGGTAAAGGTTCCATGATTGTGTTCAAAATCTGCTCGGTATCTTGTAGAGCATGACGAGTAGCTTGGCACCCCACGGGGTTACCTATTGATTAATTAACATACCTGTTGATATAGTTAATTAATAAGGAAGGCCAATAGATATTATTGGACCTTAAGGTTATTAACTAGAATGATATATGGGCCTAGAAGGTCAGCCACATAAGATTAAAAGGATGTTGGAAGATATACTTTATTTTGAGTCTTTTGTGAAAAATACTTAATGAGCATAAATAAAGGGGGGACACCCATTGTAGGTGCTTAGGCAAGCCATATCTGGTCGCCCCCCCTATCTCTACCTTCTCCACTCATTCCACAAGTCACCTTGATGGTAAGAAGAGTCACAAGATATTCAAAAAGGAGTGGTGAATAAAGAGAGGAGATCCAACAACCTTCTAGTCATGTGGATACTACTAGAGGCAAGCAAGTAAAGGGTGGAAAAAGATTCCCAAAAGGTAATCAATGAATTACATGTTTTAGAGAATATTAAAGAAATGATCCAATGCTTCCACTATTGAAATGAGTTTTTATGCAACAAAACAATATCCCTACAACCCAACATTTTAGTCATTAATTCTTATTAAAAATAGTAAATTTAATATCTATTATCCATTTAGATATATTTACATATATTTTGTGAATCTACATATATTTAATTTTTTAAATAATTAATTTCAAATTTTATTTTATGATATCTACTATCCACTTAGATATGCAGTACATGGTATCAACATTTGGTAGCACCCATTGAGTGACAATCTAAGTCCCTCTTTAATTACAACATATGGATTTATTTCCTTTTTTGCAGATATAAAATTTAATTAGGGATGGTATTGACATGGATTCAAATTGACAGAGACATACATCAAAAGTCTACCTGGTCCCTTCGACTTGTTGAGTGGTCTAGAAAACCCCCTAGTCATGTGGCCCAACCCTCTTGGATAAATTGGGCTAGTCAACAAAAGGTTTTTTCTCTAGGTTGGATTGGGATAATGGTTTCACTTACAGATCAGACCACACAACCAACCCTTAGTATGCGGTTACCAGAACATTGGCCTTTGGGGAAATACAGCACAGAGGAGGAAGATAGTGGCAAACTTGCTAGGGGTTCCATGAACCATATTGAAAGGGAGGATGGTGAAAATTGAGAGGCACTCTCTTCAAGTGTCTAGCAATGTGCAATCATTTCCCATCATAAGAAAATATGTTATTTAAGGTCACACTTCTTACTTTATTTCAATACAAGTGTATCACAATAAACTAAATGTCAATTAAATGGATGATTTTTCTAAATGACAAAAAAGTAAAGATACTTAAGTACAGTTGAAAAAATATAGAATTAGATAATATGTGACAAATGGGCCTTAAATATGATCAGTTTCTATGAGCACCAAATGAATGTTGGGTCCTGGTGCTTTGATTATAGGTTAGAAAACATATTTTATGAAACATAAATTGAATCAAATCCAATTACATATCTAAAACAAAACACATATAGTTTTCCTTGGGGGGGACTTGTTCCACACTTGACTTTCTCTATTAGAGATTGTTTTGAAATTATGAATGTCCAACCTCTAGAAGTATCCATGCGATCAAGTTGTTCTTCGATCTCCACTTCTCCTACAACTCTTCTTGAAACTCTTGTAGATCTTTTCAGCATGAAGACACTCTTATTGGTTGAAGAAAGAGAGGGGGACCCTCTTATTTCTGGCTAGAAAATGGGTGCCCTACCCTTTTATACTTATTTTTTTGTATAAAAACTCTTCAAGTAAAAGTATATCCAACAATGCCCCTTAGCAATATTATGCATATGACCATCTAGGCCCATGTATCATCCTAGTTAATAAATTTAATAGCCCAGTAACTGTTAGACAACCTTATTACTTAAATAAAATCAATATGTTAAGTTTCGAACCCTTGGGGTGCAAAGCTACACCTCATGCTCTAAAAGATACAATGTAGTGTTTGATTTTTCTCGTTGAACTTTTGTTGTTATCGGTTATCTTGTGTATAACCTTTTGTCTTAGAAGACTCTTGAATTACTTAAGGTATGGTTAAGTGGAAAACAATAATACATCATTGAGTTATTATTGATATGTAACAAGGAACCTTGGAAAAAGTTTTCTCCAATATCATCACTATTGGGTTCAGTGCCTTGGTTCATCCATGGAAATCATGTTTTCATGGATGCGGAAGCGTGGTCGATCAATTCTCAATCAATCTTTAAAACAAAAATTGAAATTACCTTTTGGGGAACTCGTTCCAACCTTGACTTTGCCACTCTAAGATCGTTCTAAAACCGTTCACGCGTCCGGCCTCTAGAAGTATCCACGCGATCACTCGGTGCTTGGATCTCCACGTCTTCCTCTTAAAATCTTCTTGAAAATCTAAAAGATCTCCTCACCATGAAAATACTCTTCCTTGGATGAGTGGAGAAGAGAGTGGAGAAGGGGAGAGGCTCTCAAATTATGCTTGCATAGGTGCTCCAAATGAGACCCCTTTCACCCTTTATATTTCACTTAAGGTTTTTCTCAAAAACCCTCCAAAGTAAAATATATCTACCAATGCCCTTATGACCTTGTGCGTGTGACCCTCTAGGCCCATGTATCGTTCTAATTAATAACTTTAATGGCCCAATAACATTTATTGACCAACCTTATTAATTAACTATATCAACATATAGATTAATTAAGTAAGGATCGATTTAGCCCAATCGATAGGTTAAGTTTCCAGCCCGTGGGGTGCCAAGCTACACCTCGTGCTCTAGAAGATACCGAGTAGTCTCGAACTCTCTCATGGAACCTTTACCGTCATCGGTTACCGTACATGTATAATCCATCATCCGTGCGAGACTCTCGAACGACTTAGGGTATGGTTTATCGTCAAACCCTAATCCGTCATTTGATTAGTACTGATGCGTAATGGGGATCATTGCAGAACGCCTTCTCCAATATCCTCACTACCCTAGCCAGGGATTTTTCTGCATCGTCTTCCTCGAGTCAATCTCCTCTTATACCAAGGGCGGATAATCCCATCTTGACCACTCAATCATCTCCATAAGCTTCTTACTACATCCGATCTATAACTTATTTGAATCCCATGATTAGAGGCTCGTAAGTCATAATCAAAACATAGTCGTCTACTCACGAGATGTCCTTGGTATCTCAAGTCCGTGGATCATTTATATAATCGTGACTTGAATCAACCTGATTGATGTTTAGGTATAATACCATTCAGGGATTCGTATTGATCAATTGAGTGAACTCTTTCTCCAAAGAGCACCCGCCATCTGTCCTTAGTGTCGCCACAATAATAGCTACACGATCAGCTATACTTATTGTATAAGTAGGATCATCTAGTGCTATTCTATCCGGATAATTTGATGTTCGCCTCGACTATTCATCGAATAAGAATATTTAGAATACATGTTTAAAAACTAGTGATCATTGTATTATGATCTCATCATAATTCACTTAGTCATTGCACGTATTCATGGACTTCATTATAAACATCACATGAAATAATAATGAATGCAAATAGTTTACTCAATGAACTTAAATAAATATGGAAGTGTGATTGGCTTGATGGCCACATAATATCCATCAATCACTAACCCAGACAGGGATCTAGCTGAATCATCTTTGTTGAGTCTATCTCCTCTTGTACCAAGGACTGACTATCATGTCTTGACCACTCAGTCACCTCCATGTACTTTTTACTATCCAAGCTTGGAATTATTTCGAATCCATTGGTTAGAGACTCCTACGCCAAAGTCAAACATAGTCATGCATCCATGATATGTCCTTGGCTTCTCGAGTAGATGAATAACTTATACAATTGTGACATGAATAAACCTGAATTACCTTTAGGTATAATAATACCATTCATGGATTATTATAGATTAATTCAACAGACTATTTTTCTGTAGAGCATCCACTTTCTGTCCTTATTGTCTCCATACTAACGGCCACATAACCTCCAGACTCATTTGTATAAGTTGAAATATATAGTGTTATTCAATCTGGATAATTCAATGTTCATCTTTACAATCAATTGAATAACATTTTGAAGTTTAAATACTAGTGATCACTTTATTAAGATCTCATCATACTTCACTGGGTCATTAAACATATCATAGACTTCATTATAAACATCACGTAATAATAACATTGAATAAATATTTATTTCAATGAACTCAAATAAAAAATGGTGGTATGATTGTCCTGACAACCACAATATCGATCTATTTTACCTCAAGTAAAATTTTACCTGGAAAAATTAAGTAGTGGATGAAATGATTAATCCTCATATGTAGGAAACATGGTAGACTTAAAGAGTAAATTATAAATCAAGACAATAGTCGAGATTAAGAAAATTGATACCTATTTTGATGATGGGAACAAAATTAACCCATGGGTGAGCGAATGTGGAAACCATCTTTACTAGCCAAAGAGACATTAACGGTGCAAAAATAGAACATAGACATTCAAGTCCACCCTTCAGCTTATTATCCTGATGTTTCTACATGGTTCCTAGACATTTTATTCACGAGAGATGCAAGTATGATAGGGAAATTTTCTTTTACATAAAGTAAAAAAGACAGAACAAAATTATTGTGAATATGATATGCACATGTTGATGTAGAGAACAAGATTAATATGCAATGTTTGTGGACAGATGGCAATAGATGGTGATGGTATCCCATCCATCATCCATCACATGAAATCCATCATTATCATAGCCATACATCATCTACCACCAATTATGAGTCATCCATCATCGTCATCGTCACCTGTCTACTGTCATCCATCATCCATCACCTGACATTCGTCATCATCATAGTCGTCCATTATCCACAACCAATTATGAGTCATCCATCATTGTCATTATCATCCGTCGAATGTCATCAATCACCTGTGATCTGACATCTAACACACATTATCCTTCATCTGACATCTAGCTTCCATTATCCTTCATCCATCTTTTATCATCCTTTATCCATCATCTGTTATCCATTACCCAATATCTGTTATCCATCTTCCGTTATCTACCATGCAATCATCCTTCATCCTTCATCTTTTATCTGTCATCCTTTATCCATCATCCATGATTAGTCATCCATTATGCATCATCCATCATCCATCATCCATTATCCATGATTGATGATCGATGATAGATAACGGAAGATGGATAATAGATATCGGGTAATGGATAAAAATGATTGTTCTAGTGGATAACAATCATTTATCCATCACCCATCATCCATTGTCCATGATCCATGATCAATCACCCATCCATCATCCATCATCTGTTGTTGGCCGATGCATGAGGTAAGTGGACCACGTATTTCTTAGGCTGATTGGAGAATTGTTGGCCCAACCCGACCCAACCTTACCCAATGCAACCCAATGCACCATGACCCAACCCGACAAAACCCAGCCCAACCCCGCCCAGCCATACCCAAACTGACCTGACCCCACCAGACCTGACCCGACTCTACTAGACCAATCAGATTGGACAGATCGACCAGACCTGGTTTAAACCCACTAGACCCGACCCGACTCCACTAGACCAATCAGACCGAACAGACCAACCAGACCTGGTCTGAACCCGCTAAACCTGACCCGACTCCACTAGACCAATCAGACAGAACCGACCTGACCCGACTCCACTAGACCAATCAGACCGAACCGACCTGACCCGACTCCACTAGACCAATCAGACCGAACCGACCTGACCCCACTCCACTAGACCAATCAGACCAAACCGACCTGACCCCACTCCACTGGACCAATCAGACCGACCTGACTCCACTAGACTAATCAGATCGGACGGACCGGCCAGACTTAGTCCAACCCGACGGACCCCTTCCAACTCCGCTAGACCAATCAGACTGACCAGACCCGGTCCGACCTGCCCGGACCCAACCCGACTCCACTAGACCAATCAGACAGAACAGACCGACCAGACCCAGTCCGGCCCGACCGGACCTGACCCGATTCCACCGGACCAATCAGAACGAACAGACCGACCAGACCCAGTCTGACCCGACTGGGACCCACCCAACTCTACTAGACCAATCAGACCGAACAGACCGACCAGACTCGGTCCGACCCGTCCGGACCCGACAACTCCACTAGACCAATCAGACCGACCAGACCCAGCCGACCCGACCCGACCCGACCCGACCCGAGAGCCGACCCGTGTTGACCAGGTCGGTAGTTACAAAAACCGGGGCCGACGGGAAAAAGATCGCGTGTGCCGGGGAGGAAGAAGATGGCGGCGAACAAGCAGCGCTTTCCACGAACGATCTTCGAAGAGGGGCCACAACCGCTGATAATTGCCAAGATCGGAACGAAAACCAGATCTTCTCCTCATCTTCTGTGCATCCTGCGATCCGCCAGAGAAGAATTTGTCGCCTGGTACGATGAACGATGTCTTTGGAATGGATGCGAGAGTCCTGAGGGAATCTCTGCGGAAGAGCCAGGCCAATTGCGATCAAATGGTCGCCATTTACGGTTCCTTGGACCGACGTCTCTCTGCTCTTGATTCCACGATTCGGCCCGCCGTGGTATTGCCCGAATCGTGCGTCTAAAACTGTTTTTTGTTTACCGATATCTCCGTTGTTCTTATTTTCTTGATTTCTTAACGTTTGGTGGCTCCACAGGTGCATACGGATGCAATTGGAAAGGTGTCTAGAAACATCGACCTGGCTTTGAAGTCTGCGGATGTGTTCTTGAGGCATTTTACTCGGATCCGTGAGGTTGTGCTTCTTTAGAATCACTGGCATCAATTTAAGTTAGAAAGGAATATTTCAGTCTGTTTTTTTTGGAACAGGGAATGAGATTCAAGAAGTATCGGTGAACAGAAGTTGTAAATCTGAGAATGTCGGATTTCCATGTAGAGAAAAGGAAATATCTTGAAAAGGAAAATCCTTTGAAGTTATAGGGCAGATGGAAATGGTTTTCGCTTAATATTCTGGTTGACATAAATCTTAGTCGGGTTAGACATAGAAGTAAAACATTTATAGCATTTTATGTCGCACAGAGTTCACTTTGATCATCCCTATGTTCTTAGCATCAATTTTTTTACTTCCACAATTATCCTGATTTCATGTTTTAACCTACCTCCCATTGCGCTTAACGATATCTCTGTAAATTTTATTGCCGTCCATTTTCATCTTTTACTGGGCATTTGATGAAACGGAGAATCATTTTCAAATGACTTTTTGGATTGGCAATGACATTTTCTCAAAACATTTTACAGGCTGAAGTCATTATTCAGAAAGGGCCACATGAGGATCTTCAGGCTTACTTGACTACAATAGACCAACTGAGAAGCTTAGATACTTCCAAGACGTTCAGGGATGACCCACATGTCACTTCCCATATAAGAATTTTGCTAAGTGAAGCCGTGCTTAAACTTGAAGAAGAATTCAAGCGGCTGTTATCTGCTCACAGGTTTGCTCCAAGTTATCAGCAGCCTGCGTCTTACCTGTTTCTCTTTATTTAAATAAAAAAATTAGCGTGCCCATGATTCCTGGCTTTTTGGTTCTTTCCCCAAAAAAAACCAAAGAGCCCTGATAGATTTTTGCCTATCAGGGGTATTTTTGTCGTTTTTATTTATTGTGATTCCCTTTAAATAGTTGTAGTCTTCCCTAAGGAACGCATTCAAGAAAGGGTGGAAGAGGATATCCTCTCGGAGGGGCATTAAGTGCCTGGGCCTGTTATCATTTGGGTTCTTCTATCTCTCTCTCTCTACTCTTCCAGTATTATCAACAATGGAGACCTATCGGAGGTAGGAGAATGGTAGCTGCTGCTGAATTTTCCTCCAATTAGTTCATCTTGGGCTATGCTGTATGTCAACAGAGAAGGAGTGAAAAAGTGGTGGGGATGAGAAGAAGGGGAATGAGTACAGATAATCATTTCCTCTGGGGTACTATAGCCTGCAACCAAGCATTCAGAGGTGTAGTGCGTTGACCTCGTTCTTATGTTGGCAATGTAAACATCCCAGTTACAAAATATGCTTCATGATCACATCAAAGATCGGTTATGAATCATTTATTTTTGAACAGGATAAGAATGTTCAGATGCAGCTAAAACTTCCTGCCAGGTTTGATGTCACTATCGTTACGTGGTTGGTTTTTGCCTACTCCAGGAAAAATGATTTTTTAGACAGCAGGGCTAGAGTGCCCAGTTAGTCTTTAGTAGGGTGTTTTCTGGAAATATGTCGTCACCTATGTGCCTATTTTAGGCAGATGCAATGAAGTGAAAAGTGAAGTTTTTTGAGCAAAATTTGATACGACTCCGACGTATCTAGGGCTTTTCATCAATTAGCCCAATAGGGGCATTTAGGTCATTCGGACCTCTTTGTAATCTCTTTAAATAGAGCAGCCCTCCCTTGAGGAGGGCAGCCAGCCAAGAAGTAGCATCAAGAATGAGTTTGGCTCCCTCCGGCGACGTCCACTCCGCCGGACCCCTCACATAGTCGACGTCCACTCCGCCTGCCCCCACCCGCCGTAGTCCATCCCGGCACGCCGACGTCCATCCCGGCGACCTCTCTCTCTCTCCCTTCTCGTCTTCCCCCGATACGAACCAACCAGGTTTGTAACATTGGTATCAGAGCCAGGTTTTAAAATTGGTAACATTGTGATAAGTTCTATGCAATGAAATACAAGAGGAAACACAAACACAGAGCAGATCGGTGCCCTGTTGACTAACGCCGTTGACCAAGAAGTTACTAAATAAAGTCCCGAGGGTATTTCCCTATAAATAAGACGGAGGTCCAGGTATGAAGCAGGGATTTTTCTTGAAAGTAACTCGGCAGTTACGTCGGGAGGCCGAAGCAGCTGGAGAGAGTTCGACAGCTGATCGGAGGGAGGAGCACGACTCGTCGGGCCGCCCAAGAACTAGGAATCACTAGAAGCCGGAAGATTCGAGAGGCATCGTCAAGATCTGGGCCGATCGCGGAGAAGCAGCCTCCGGGTGAGAGTATCCCGATCCGCGAAGATCTGATCGGAAGAGATCTAGAAGTTGTAATTTCAAATTCGGAAGACATTAGGGAAGAAATAATGAATTTCGAACATTGATACTTCTACTTGTATCACATTGGTATCTTTTAAAATAAAGTATTGGAGCCCAAAATTGTACGATAAGCTGCCCGACCCTCTCTTCTTTCACACTTCACACTCTATTAGTTGACAGGAGTATCTAGGGACTTCAAAGATAGGATTCCAGGGTAGGCCTCTGTTGACATTTTCTCACTTGCTGGGGTTTTTAATTCGCTTAGGTAGTTTATTTTAAAAGATCATGCCAGGACATTATTTGTTCTATTTATTGTAAAGCTATTTATCTGTCATATTTCAGCCAGCCACTAGATCATCATAGCTTTGTTGAGGATCCGAATTCTGTTGAAGATAAGAATATGGAAGCTGATGACGGGAAAGTGTACAGAGTTACATTCCTCATTTCGAAAAGGACTTCGCCTATGCTGCACGATCTTGCTCTACAAATGGTCCAATCTGGGATGCATAAAGAGTGTGTACAGGCGTACAGGTATTTTTCTGTTTTTACCTGCGTTGTCCTGCTTTTACTGAGAAAAAAATAAGCCGAGAGGCATTTTAATGGGATTCGGAAGTGGATCAAGCTCAATGCATTGTCTCCGCTCCTTATCACGATCCATATCCATTCTGTGTCCTTAAATGATGAATAGTCTTGACTGTCGTCGATGACAATGATGAGTCGTCATCAACCTCATTATTTTGCTGTGCCAGGATGGTTACGACAATGAGAAAGTCTTCTGTGGCTTCTCCTCATCATCTTAAACAGGGATGAGAAGATTGTGTTGGCCAATGGAAAAGAGGATTCATCCTTCCATCTTTATCGGCATTGTCCTTGTCATTGGTCTGTGCCAGCAAGGTGAACACGACTGCAAAGTGATCGTCATCATCATCTTACCACATTGAACAAGGATGAGAAGCTCGCAACAACAGGCGGAGGAGGAGATTCGTTTCCCCAGGGTCATTGCCAAGGTCCTCGTCATTTGTCTGAGTCAGGATGACGATGTCATTGAAGAAATCATCATATGCCTATGAGAAGGATGGTGATGAAGAAATCATCATTGTCACACAAGCTTGTGATGATGAATATTTCTGGATGATAATGACGACTTTGTCCTAGGACACCAAACATTTATGTTGATTTCCAAGTTGATAAGATAATACTCAAATCAATATTCAGTCACTGAATTGTCTGACACACGAGCGTAGATTTTCTTTTCTTTTCAGTTTCAGCGACTGTACTTTTGTATATTTCTTAAGCACTTAGTGTTCTCCAATTTTGGATCCTTTTTAGAGAAAATCATGCACCGGCTTTGGAACTTACGCTGAGAAATCTTGGATTCGAATACAAAGAGGAAATAGAAAGATGGCCACTTGAGTCTCTGGAAGCTATAATTGGGACTTGGTTGTACACAATGAGAATTGCGGTATGAAAATTTTGTTTGTGTGTTGAAAATTAACAGATTATTTTACAAATGTTTTTGACAAAGGACTATTGGGCAGGTTAAATCACTCTTTATTGGGGAGAAGCAGGTCTGCCGTAAAATTTTTTATGGGATTGATTCTCTCGCGGAATTGTGCTTTGCTACAGCAATTGAAAATAGTGTTCAGCTACTTCTCAGTTTTGGATATACGATGGTCAAACGTGAATGGCCACCTGAAAAGTTGTTTATTCTCCTTGACATGTATAAAGCGATTCATGAACTCCAGTCAGAGGTACAGTGACAGAGTTACTAGAATATAACTTATCCATAAAAGTTATTCTGATTTATATGTTTTATTATTCTACTCGCCCTTCTAAATGTGTTTTTGTCTAGAGTATTTACGAATTAGATCGTAACAACTAGTCCTATTGCTCTAGCGTTTCTTGCATCAGGTGATTTTGATCTAAGGCTCTCAGATTTGAAGATATCTGAGTTTGGAAATATATTTATCTTTGAATTTCTGTTAATGCTTCTGTGGGTTATACATCTGCTCCGCTGGGGCAGATGGTGTAAGCTAGATTTTATTGTCCAATTTTTCTCGCTTTAGTGGGCTTTAGGGTTGACAAGTTCATTTTATTATTAAATCTCCTCTCATCTCCTCGGACGTAGTAGGTTATTATTAGATAATTTGGTTGAATTTTGATAGGTCCAGCACAACCACTGCATCGGTGGTTCAGTTGTCTCTTTTGTTTTAGTAAGGCAGTTCTCTGGTCTACTTGTATCTGTAACAGTAATTTATGATGTGAATAAGTGTGTTAACGTGGAAGGAAGAAACTATCAATGCTTCCTCAACCTGACTTGACGAATGTTAGTGTTTGAACATGTGGAAGCGTATTCAAGTAAAAAACAACCAATAGAGAGATTCCTACAGAGATGCCATTGCCCAACTCTCATGGTTCTCTGTTTGATTTGTTGGTTATCTTGTATGTGGTCTTTTTTTTGAATAATGAGGACCGATCCAGTCATAAACACTCATAGAGAAATACACTTAGATTTCACATGAGGTTTTTGTTTTATAACTGTGCATTACATGCAACAATTATGCATACTATTTGAAAGATGTAATGTGAAATGTATAGTCAAGAAGTATGTTTTGGTGTCTGCTTCACTGTTGGGGGACTTCTAAACTAATGCTTTCTCCATTTTTTGTAAACAAAATAAACCTCAATAAATGGCCAAATTAAATGAATGACTGATTCCTACAGAGTTTTCTAAGCGCAGATCTCATTTTTCTTCATTCAGTGTGACTTTTGTCCGTAGACATGGTCAGGTGCACGCCAATCCCTAATGGTGTGAAGGAAAACTTTTTAATTTATTAGAAAAGGTCATCTGAGGATTAAAGTTAGGTCTGAAGCATGGTATTTGATCTCATGTAGGTTGAGCTTTCTGGAAGCTGATTCGAACCTGGTTTGTATTGGTGACCAGGAAAAGAAGGGAGATGAGTTAGAGGGCTAAGAGAGAGAGGAAGAGAAACCAAAAATGGAGGGAATGGAGGGAGACTAGGAAACAGGGTTCCCTGGAGAGAAGAAGAATGAGAACAGAGGGAATAAGAGAGGCGGAGAGGGTGGGAGCTAGATTAGGACAAACAATGGTGACTCCTATGAGTAGCCAGAGCTATATTCTCTCATTAGGTACATTTATTGTGCCTGTTTGATGGTCCTAACGGGTCAGTCTTGTATATGAGATTTTTCTTAATCCCTGATCATAGAGAAATGCTGGTATTTTCTCTGTCATCTTTTATTTAGGTTTAGGTTTAAGTTACTGAAGGGACTTGTGTGATCTAGAATCCTGGAGTCATCCAGCTCAATATGTGACCATATTTTTTCTTAGATTGTATATTCTACTGTTCCAAACTTGGACATTTCCATTCCTCTCATCGAGTAACGTTGATTTATTTCCTTCTCTAATTTTTTAGGTTGAAGAACTTTTGGCTGAAGAAGCTTGTAGAGAAATGAGAGACCGGGCATCGAACATGATCCTGCAATTTGCGAGGACTGCCAGAATAAGCATCGATGAGTTCAAAAAAAATATTAATGAGGATGCAAATAACTTTAATATCCTAGATGCACCTGTGCATCCTTTGACCAGCTATGTCATCAACTATTTTGGGCTTTTAGGATCTGAGTTGAGTATCGAGCTCCTCTTGCTAGAATTTGGCAATTATTTAATTTTAAGTTCATTTTTCATTCATATAATCAAGCTCAAACTTTGATTCTCTTCTGATATCTCTTGTTTCCTTACGCCAATGGTTAAATCTTTATATTCCCCTTTCTGTGAACGTGGACCTATTTTTGTACAGAAGACCTCATATAATGAACTTTCTTGTTCCATTATTGTTTCAAATGGCCAGCTGCATTGTGCATGTTCTCTATGGGGGTCTCTGACATGAGATTCTGTGGATTCATCGGATGGTGTTTCAAGCATTTTTAAATTATCTCACAAATTCCGATTTCATGAGCTGTAATTGTCAGTTGGACTTACATTTACTATACTTATGGGTGGATTATCAGTGGCCCAATATGAGATTTATAATGGCTATGTCTTGCTTACTGATTCTTTGCCACAATGTGTGTCTAGCACGTGATGCTCATGTGTTGCACTAGAAAACAATTAACAAGGTAAAATGTTGCCGTTGGGACATAAGGCTTTGCCTTCTGATAACATCTTAGAACTCTTCCTTGGAACAGAGACTGTATCATCGTACTATCTGATTTTCTTTGGATTTCTTGATTCAAGATTGTGGACATCACAATTATAACTGAATCTAGACATTTGTGTCGAAACATATTTTGGGTTGAATTTCCTTTGAACTTCTTTTAACAACGTGATGCTCACCGAGAAATCAATATATTCTCTTGTTCATGATTGATTATCCTAATTACTGTTGTCTATTCAATTAAGTGATGATTCAAGATTCCCGGACACAGGTTCTGTTGGCATTTGTTTACTCCACCTACACCTTGACCGAACTACAGTCTAAATTTTAGGCATTCTGCAAAAATCTAAAACAAAGGCTCAATGCAAAAGTAGGTGATTATTTTCGAACTTTATTGAGGAGTTAGTGGGTCAAACTGGTTCATCAGATTCACAAGTTTTTGGATAAAGTTTACCTGGTAGGTAAGGAGAGTGTTCAACTCTACAATTTTTTTTATTGGATACAATCGTTTTTCCTGCAGACTGCCTGTGATTTTGTCATGTTTACATTTTGTCATGATTTTGTCATTTTTACATTTTCTCATTCTAGAGGTTTTTCCTAGAGCTTATGTTGTTGTAAAGTTCCATTTGTGCATCCATTCAGTAGGTGGGGCCATTAAATAGATTCAAGTCAGATCCGGTGTTTGAATTATTGCAACCCATCTTTATAAAGGCTAAGTCAACGAATTGAAAGATATATTTCTTGGCTGGGAACTTGAAGAACACCAGTGACTGCTGGAGAACATCTGTGGAGAAGCTATTGGATGATACCTCTCATGATAATCAACTTTTGCTTCACCTAGAGGCTCCAAGATGACAATACTGTGATAAGAGGAATTGCTTTTATCCCACTGTCACATTGACTTTCTAGATGGGCATACTGAAGCAGGCATCTAGATCAACCACCAGTTAGTTTCCTCTTCGTCAACGGAGGCTGCATCTTCAGTGGCAAATAGAGAAAAAGACAAGCGGCAATAGAGGAATCGTGGGCAGCGGATCTATGGGCGGCAGCGCCTGGCGACATGGGCCACAAAGCGGTGGGTAGCCTCATTGACAGCCCAGATAGATTGGCCCTGGGGCAGGCAGGTGGATTCCTTCTGGGTTTGGTGGTGATGTGTCTAGCCTTGTCGCGGGCAAGGCTAAGGGGATTCAGCACATGTGACCTTCTCACAGGCCAAGCAACAGCAGAGCAGGCTCGGTGGTGATTCAGGTAGGATGGTCACATGGTGCAGTGCAGAAATTCGCCTCAACTGAGCTAAGTTTTGACTGCCCCAAACGCTGTGGCGGTGAGCGTGGTGGTTGTGGGGTGGAAATTCAAAAGGCCCTCTGCCCAAAACTGCCTCACATAGGACTACATTTGATGGGGGTTCTCTTATTGCGAGCACCTGCCGATGACAAAAAAGTTGGCCAAAAGTAGGTTCTGTTCAGGTTTTGAACCTACAACCTTGACACACTGACTCGACCTCTAGACCAATCAATCACATTAGTCATTTATTTAATATACAATTTTTTTATAAATAATCAATCAAAACTGCACATTTGTTCCACCCGCGTTTGGGCGGTGGAGGTGGGGGGGGGAGGCTTAGCAGGCTGTTCGATGGGCTGTTCAAAAATTCAAACCGCGCTGCACAACAAGTGCGCGACCACCCAACACCCATGATCATACTATTCCTAGATTTAGATGGCTGCAGTGCTAGCAAAGATTGCAGCAGCATAAGGATGTAAGGCTCTTGCAAAAGCTTACAGCCTTAGACAAATGCCCGATGACACCTTTTTTTTTAAGAAAAGAGGGAAGATCACCCGCGAAGGATGATTAACCTGAATTGAATAATATATATCAATGTGAAATACATGGTTGACCAAAATAGTCCTCTCTTCGACCGTCACTCCCACCAAAACCAGTATGAGATAAGACTCTCCACGTCATGTAGGACGCAGAGCATCGATACAGTCCATCCCTTAAAAAAAACCTCATTGCAGTGCAGCCATATCAACCATAATACCATGAGGAGCCTTCATTATTCCATACATCCCCTGCATGCGCCACCCCAGATTGAGCCTCAACAGGCCTTATATGAAGTCACATCCAACCCCATGAGCTTCCACAGACTCTAGATCACCTGGGTGAGTGAGCACTTGAAGAAAAGGTGAGAACACCGATGACACATGCTACATGACCTGAGTTGTTTGCAGAGTGCTTGGCCCAAAGCTGGGGCTGGTGATTGAATCATGATTTAATCGCAATTGGACAGTTTGGGGGGTATAAATCCCAAATCTGTTTGCATTCTCTCACCACCTGCAATTCGGTGGCGACTGACGATGGTTCAATCAGTGGTTATGTGGGTTAGACAAGCCAAGGGAAAGGATGACACGGCATGCTGGAGCACTGAATGGAGATCGACTGTGATCCCCAACCTTCTCCAATCATAAAAGCATGTTTGAACCAGTACAGTTTTATGGGTGCTCAGTCATGCAGTCTGATAATTAAGCCTGAAAATTCCATCCATAAGTTTCCCAGATGTTACCTTGATTACCTGAGTTTCTAAAATGCTCTTCAATTATTCAGAAAAGACTTTTCCGTCTGATTTGTTTTATTAATTTAAACTTTTTTGAGTTATTCCATGTACTAAGTAATATTTTTCAGTAGTCAAGATGTCACAGTATTTAGTTTTTCAGAACTTTTGATCCCTTTCCATTGACCTTGATTGACCTAATTGCTCAAACTTTGGCTGTGATACTTTTGCTTCAATAATATAATTTTAAGCCTTCCTAATAAAATTACCCTTGCAAATCTTTTTAGGTACTGTTCAACATTGCACCTGCTTTTTGATGAGAATGATTCGGGACGTCAACCAAATCGTCATCTGGTGACTGTCATGATGATGATATTGAATACTCTTGTATCAAACTTGGAACGCAAATCCAAGAAATTTAATGAACCTGCTCTCAGTCACTTATTTCTCATGAATAATATTAATCATGTTGTAAACAAACTTCGCAGGTGCGTGCTCATCCACTCCAATGATTGGAAACATATTTAATCTTAGTAATTTTAATCATGTTGCAAAAGTTGTGTTGAGGCGATCAAGTGTTTCTCCTAGATTTCCTCTAAAGTTTGTAAGCTCTCCTACTTTGCGTAGCTACTGATTTAATGCCTGTTGTGGTCAGATCAAGCGCTGAAGATCTTATAGATAGTGATTGGGTGCCACGCCACCGGAAGATTGTCCAACAGAATGCGAACCAATACCTGAGAGTTGCCTGGATGCCGGTTAACTACTGCAAGCTTTATGTTTCTCTAAGTGCATTCTAGTTGAATGAAATTCATTATTATTAACAATACTTTCCCGCCAATTCTAATTTATGACCGAAATTACATCAATCCAATTTATACTTTCCCTCCAAATAGTGCAGATACTGCAGACTCTGAAGATCCAAACAGGCAGCGAAGGAGGTAGTGCTGCAGGGTCAGGGAGCGGAAGTGGAATCTCCAGATCAGCTATCAGGGAGAGGTGTCTAATTTTGGATATTTGATAAATTTCATGAACGCACTTTTATTTTATTTATAAATGGTTATCCGCGTTTAGATTTGATTGGGCTTCTGAGTCTGGTTGACTTAAAAAAGTAACAGTTGCTGATAACTTCATATGTTTATAGGTTCAGAGCCTTCAATTCTCAATTTGAAGAGCTTATTCAACGGCAATCCCATTGGACGGTTCCCGACCCCGAGCTACGCGAAAATCTCAGGCTGTTGGTTGCTGAAGCGGTGCTTCCCGCTTATGGGAACTTCATTAAGCGCAATGGGTACTTTACTGCTGTAGACGGACAATGGCATTTCCTATCTCGTCAGTTCCTCCTGTCTCATACAATGTCTTCTTGCTTTTCAGTTTTTTTGTGGAAGGCTCCAGAAACCAAGAGAGATTCCTTAAGTTTAGGCCGGAGGACGTGCAACAGATGATCGACAATTTGTTTCAGGGAGGTGTCTCTCTCCAGCCAAATACATGAGCTTTATTTTTGTGCACTTGTAAAGAAAGGTCAAAGATGGAGGATAATCCAGTTAAGAAATTTGAAAGGTGAATCATCAAGCTCTCTTGCAGTTAACCAGTTTTAGCTGAGGTGAGCTCCCCAAGAGAACAGATTTTCAATATTGGCGATCGATATGTCAGGTATTGAGTGGGGAGTTCGGCAATAGATCTTTCCTGAAAAATATTCCAGATATAGGATTTCATACGAGTCATCAAGAATGTATACTTTAGAATTCCAATTGTTCAAGGAGAATTGAGTTATGATTCAGTCCACAGACGAGAAACGAGAAATCTGAATAGGAGAGAGAGAGAAGGGGAGATACTGTCAGCTAGCAACTCCGAATTTGTTATTTCCATATTTTGACATTTCCTTTTCAGTTATTTCATTTTCCATTATATGTAACTCCCTTGAATCCCATTATATAAGGGGCACACGGAAACTGATTGAATTAATGACGAAGTTAAGATTCTTTCTGTCTCTCCTTCTTGAATCTGTTGATGTTCTTCCTTGTCAACAAGGAATTATAGTTGGAAGGATTATTTGTTTGACCTTCCAACAGATACAATTGAGGAGAATCTGTTCATCCTTCCCTCTTCTGATCGCAGGCCTGACCTCTGCCACAGCTGCCAAACAGGTTAGCCGAATAGTTAAAAAAAATATATTCCTCTTTTCTACTGCTCTCGTATAACGTTTCAGTCTCCGATATCGCTTTCCTGCATACCTCAACTGGTTCCACATTCTCCTTTCTTCCTATCCCCCTTTAATTATAGCTTTTCTGTCACATTTACCCTTATTCCTTGGGTGTGGACCATTCCATGTTCTATTCTTGCTGCGCCTTCGATACGTTCTTGAAGATAAGCTATCAGTGACTTTCCCTGTTTTATAGAAAGATGTAAATTCCTGTTTGCCATCCAGTAAATGTAAATTCTCAGATATGGGATGACTTTAAATTTTTGGGCCTCTTAGTCGTCTATGAGGAGAAAATGAGAATCATTTTGGTCGTTGTAGTTGTGAAGATATGCTCAGTTCCACTTGCAAATTGTTATATGAATACAGAACCATTTTTCATTCAAAGCACAAAGTTATGGCATGGGTCCAGAAACCATTTTATCCGGTAATATCAATGTCTCATCCACCCATGCTGCTCCTCTTTTTATCCATATTTATCAGCTTCAGAATTACGTAGATTATTATTATTTATTCAAGGCAGTCCATTCACAAGTCAAGTTATATAAAAAAAATCTACATCATGTTGGTCACAAGACGAATGCTGATGCATGAAAAAAGTAAGGTGTGTTCAAAGGATACTAATCGACAACCATAGATGTAAGAAGATGATATTTGTCCTGTTGCATTCGCTTGCATATGTTAAAAAATGTCGCGAGCATGTCAAGTTTTTGTTTCGGTTACATCTCCATAGAACCCTTCATATTGTTTATCCAATGCTTGTAAAACTTGGACCCTTAAGTTCCTGATGCAAGTTACGCACTCGAGCACCAGACAAGCTGATATAGGTCGATGTGGAGAAAAATAGTTCTATTGTGGACTATATTCCTTGTACTGTCATAGCATAAAATGGTTTTGAATAGGCAAGTCCATGACATCGGGATGACTTTTCCCTTATGCACTTCTTGTCGGTCATTGCATAGGGACATATGAGATAATCATAACTGGCAACATGAGAGACCAATTAGGCATAGACATAGTCATAGCATAATCTGGTCATAATATTTATCCTTATAAAATAAGATATTTTACACTCTATATTTCATTTAAATCCCTTGGTTATGATTCAATCATAACCAGTTTACTCATTGGGTCTGATTTAATACATAAATAATCAGTTTAGTTGAATATTCCACCTATGATTGGTTGAGACCAATTTTTTAGTTCTATGTGCAAAAATAACTTAAAGTATAACTAAAATAAAATTTAGGGCCAGATCTATTAAATGAGTGCTGGCTAATTATGTGACTGCTTTGGGGTTTTTTTGCACCAATAGACTTTGGGGTTATTATGATATCTTCATTAGGTGGATGTCGACCTCCTCAATCAGTGAAGGTTGATCCCTTATCAAAGGAATTAACATACAGAGTAGTATTAATTTTTTGAAAAAAATAGCATTTTCGGAATGAATGTACATGAACATGCACTCCTTGTGGATCCCAGAATTTGGCACTTGGCGGCCAGCATGAACAGTAAGGCTTAGGCCCTATGTTCTTGTTTTCGATAGTCACAAGGTACCATGTCATCCCTAGGATTCAGACTTGAAAATCCTTCATCCACCTTTATGGTCCGCATTCATCCGTGCTTGTAAACAGCTGTCACAATTAGCCCCATAGTATTTGATGACCTAACCTACTGAATTGGAAATGATGGTTTACCTTCAGCTGGTAAAGGTTCCAATAGATTTTATTTAGAAAAGAGAAAAAAGAATACTTCACATTAAAATCAAGTCTAATCTCATCTAAAAATCCTTTAAGAAATAAATATAAAGTGAGAAAATTCATGATAAACTATAATTCCAATATCATCTAAAGTAAAAAATATGGTCTGATATGAATTCAATGCATCTACTTTATTAACTCGAATGATTATGTTCATCAGAACTTATTAACATGGGTAAAATTCCCTAAAATTTCAAAAACTGCTCGTAACATGATATTCTTAAGTGTATGAAACTAAAATATGATGCTAGATACATATTATTGCACATGACATACATCAATAATTAGGTAAGTTCCTTAATGAATGATTTGGTTTTTATCCCCCACTCAAGTGACAAGTAAGATTGAAACAAAGCATAATCTATCATCAAAGAATAAACCAGCACCATAAAGTCCATAATATTATATAAAAAACCAATTATTGATATTTCAATATGAAAACTGAAAGTGTTAGAGCCATATATATAAATGAACCTGATGGTGCAAGGAAATATTTGTTTATTAACCATCTCACATAAAAGGAGGAACTATTTTATGTTATTTTGACAAAACTATCAGCAAAAGCTTATTTAGGAACTATTTTATGATTTATGAACTGAGTTAAAATCTATCTTAGGATGTTTGGTGGTTACACATACGAACCAACTTTGAACTTTGGATCCCTAGAAGAATGGATAAATCTTGATATCGTCTTTTTGAATAAATTCCAATATAATAAAATGCATGCTATTATGGCTGGATTATACTTGATATTTTAAATGTCTATTAAGATAGAAGAACAAATAGTGCTTTGAGTGAGTTTTTAAGACATATCATTGAGTATCTGAGATGTTGACTGAATTATGAGTCAAGTAGATCAATATCAATTTTTGGAGACAACCATAGCAGAAAAATCTTTTAATGGGAGGCATGGGTTTTCATAATGTATGTTCAATAAGATCTTGATTTAACCATCACGGAAATTCAACCGTATTGATTGAAACAAGTTAAATATTTGAAAATTAAAATAAATTATTCCACAAGGACAAGTTTTGTAAATTATAATGATGAATATTTAATGGAGAGATCAGGAAGCATCAATGAGATATGAATGCATGTGGTTAATAAACCATGATTCATTGAAGTCATTATAGAGTCATGTCATAAAGGATTTGTCATCATAAGCTCATAAATTTGATGAAGAAAGATCTAATTAAAGGTTTACATACCTAGTTTAAGGGCCATGTTCATATCGATACTATGAGTATAAATTAAAATTAAATTATACATAGTGATATTTTACCAATTGACATAGTGGTACCATATTGTAAAAGTGATGAAATATATAATTGTGAATTTGAGGACTTCAATGAATATATGAGGGAAGATATTTCATAGACACCATCTAAGAGAAAATATCCGAGGAGATATTATTGATATATTTCACAGAGCATCACAAATCATAAAGTGGTAATTTATATTTAAAAAATATGTTTGAGTGTTCAGTGAATTGATGTCATCAATGAACAACTAACTCATTTGAAAAGAAATAAAGTCTAAAAATGATACATAGTCCATAGGATAAAACTAATGGAATTGAAACATCACTTCAATAAATTTTTTCAACCAAAGAGAATAATTTGGTAAGCATCAATGAGGGATTCGATGGTCTTATATATATCTTAGATATTTAGATAGGAAATGGGGAAAATAAGAAAGTCTAACACTCCCCTCTCAAGCTGGAATATATGGGCCTAACATGCTTCACATGTGACGTAAGAGGTCATAAGATACTCCATAGAGCTCTTAGTACAAACGTATGCTAGTGATTATAAAAATCCACATGCTGATTAGATATGATGCGTCGTAAAACCTTATCATGAAGATAATGAAAATTAATCTTGATGTACTTTGTATGATAATGAAAGGTAGGGTGGCCAGTAATAAAGATAGCCACCTGGTTGTCATATTAAATTGTCATGAGTACTGGCAAGACAAAACCCAACATTTATAATCAGGGACATAACGAAACCATCTCAGATGTATTCTCAACAATGGCTCTGTCTCTGGCTTCAACATTGGAGGCAAAAACCCCCTTTTACTTTTATGCGGGCTAGTTTAGCACATTTCCACCAACATAAGTATCATATCTAGTGGTCGATTTAAAATCTCTTCTCTCTGTCATACCCCAAGTCAGAATATGCTTTTATATGTAGATAACCATGACAAGTGTAGATGAGTCCCTTCCTAGGAGCTCATTTGAATATGCAATAACTCATAGGGGCCTCTTCTAATGGACCTGACAAAGTTCTTACACAAAGTAGGTAGGAACTCACTGAATAAACAATGCATGGCTGAGTAACTATTAAGTAAATTTAGTTGTACAGTAAAATATATTATATTTGATATCATTCTGTAGTTACAATGATGCGCCATCGCAAAATATGGGTCATGCATATATCCATAAATATTTTGGTTTCACCCAAGAAGCCCAATCTCTTAAAGTAGATTAATAATATGCTTCCTTTGAGATGAAGCCAGATTTCCCAACAGACAAGCAAAATCAATAACAAGGAATTAGCAATGTTGCCCCAATACGTGATGAAGTCTCAATGAAGCTACAGACCCAAAACATCATTCACTTCATATGGATTGTGTGTGAACTAGTAACTCATATGAAGGATGTGGTCAGTTGGGTCTAAAAATAGACAATATTTTTTAGATATTAAGAAGTTTGGAATAGAAGCATTAACTGATATCATCAAATAAACTCTCTAGAGAATGACTATTACAATGGCAACCTTAGTGGGCATCAACCACAAGGGGGAAATGCTTGGCATCAAGAGAAAGACAACAGTGGGAGATTAAGCTAAACGCCTCCAGGAGCAGAATGCAAACTTGTATAAAAGCATCCCCAACAAGGATATTGAAGTATAGAGCACCATAATATTTTCAACATCAATGATGATGTTTTTCCTATCCGTTTCATATTTATTTATTTCACAATCTTTATACTAACTCTATGTGAGATGATGCAGGCATATGCATGAGATCACTTTAGTGGGCCAGAGTGCGACCATCAGGCATATGCATGAGATCACTTTAGTGGGCCAGAGTGCGACCATTGGTAGAGGCTATGATGCCAATCACTTTTGATTTCTTTCCCATATTTTGAACTTTATTTTCTTTCAATTCATTATTATGCTTTTTGAATGCATAATCGTAAAAAATAATTCAACTCTATTTAATTTTTTCAGTGCCTTTTCCAATCACAATGACCAATATATGAGTAGTTTTCATGTAAATATTTTCACGAGTCATCACATAGCCTAATAACCATGTCAATTAACTTCAATGCATTCTCCAAATATTAAAATACATGTGATGATATTTCTCTATCATGTTATCTCAGACCAGATGATCCAAGAATGCCTTAGTCACATTTTATCTTTATCTTGGGTCAATTTTCTCCTATCCATATGATGGTCAATGCAATCTTAACAGCACAATCACCTTTGATGCCTTCTTGCTACATATAAGCTAGGACTCATTTGAATCTCATGGTTGCACACTCATGGGGTCATAGTCAAAACACAATGTGTCTTTGATGTCTCCAGTATAAGGAATATTTACATATTTTTGACATGAATTAACCTGATTTCCTTTAAGTGATTCAGTGAACTATTTTTCCAAATAGCACTCACTATTAGTCCCAAGTATCTTCACACTAATGGAAATGGGATCAGTTGTTGTCATTATATGAGTGGGACTAAAATGTGCTATTCTTTCTAAATATTTTGGTGCCCTGTTGAGTATCATTTAAAGAGGAATGCTTAGAATATATTTTGAGAAATAATTAATTAATGTATTAAGATTATCTTTGCCAATTGCATGTATACACACACTTCATTTATTAATATCATGTGTGGATTATAATAAATATATTGTAACAATGAATATCAAATGACATGTGCAATGTGGATTGTCTTGGAGGCTGCATCTATTTTCAACACATGTATCAAACATTTGTATATTATATGTCAAGCTATGATTTAATTGTTTTTTTTTACTATCACATCTATCATCTTATGATATTCTAATAGATACTATATTCATTATACACCAGGTATGAAACTTACAAGGATAAATGTTTTGAGATAGAGAGCTAAATTAAACACAACCTTGTTTTGAGGTCACTGCCTATCAAACATCATCATTATACATATGATGACATGAATACTTCAAGTTCATAATATCTCTAAAATCCATTTAAAGTAGTAATGTTGAGAAAGTAATAAAATGTGATTATAATATTAAAAGTTTAATTTTACCATTACTTATTTTTCTCATATGCCTCTAAATTAAAACAATAAATGATAATATTCAAGCAAAGTAGCATTTCATAAAATTATATGCAAATCCAGAATTTATTAGTTTGACTTATGTCACTCATTAAACTCTTCAGTAAGTTTCAATGATCACGAATGTCCTGATTTACTTAATTATATTTGGAAAATCAGCTTAAAATCAACATATCACTTTTTATTTTTATCGTTGAATAGATTACCAGACGAGACTTGATGTTGCTCTTTAAAGTGATAATAATTTCTCAACTCGGATTTCTTCTCATACTTAGGTACTACCATCGTACCTCTATGCTCCAACAATTCTTTGATGATACATTGTACTCCAATGAATCACAAAGTATTTTTGCCTCTTTAAGGACATTGACACTAAAAATTCCTTGCGAGATGGACCTCCTGTTTTATTATTTCTCCTGAAAAATTTTCAATAAATATAATATAGCAAATTATTAAGAGTCTATGAGTACATATGACACGTGAGAATATACCTCGGAATTAATGGATCAAATATATGGTATCAAAACTCAAAAGTTTTCTTAGAAAAAGAATTAAAAACTTTAAAATTACAATTCCACAAAAAATAACTTTTGATTAGGGCATTTTTCTAATGCATTAAGTCGCAGATAAGATAATAATATGATCTAGTGCCTTTCCACACATATATGTAATCAAAACTTGAAATGATATTTTTAAGCAAGTATTCCTTAAAAATTATCATTTTAGAATACTTAAATCTCATTTTTGTTACTATTGGTATGTGTAAATGTCTCATGAAAGTAGACAAAATAAGAGAACTATATAATGTATGCATGCATTGCATTTTGATATTTTATTTTAATGTGTATAAAATAATTCATAATAAATTGATGTAGTTTCCTCTTGCATTTCACATGTTCGTATACATGCCTCTAGTTTACACAATTTGCTACATGGCTGTTCAGATTAAAAATTTTAGCAGGATAATTGTGAATAAACATGACATTTTGTCATGGAAATAGTGAATCAATAAATTCAACTTAATTTTTACTTAAGTTTTGGTTTGAGTGAGATTTATTGACTATTGGTATCCCGATAACTCCTGGTGATACACATACTCAACAAAATGTTTATGTTAGTCGTCGATAATTGGTATCTTAGAATTTTAACTCCTTCAGTGGTTCCTCATACTCCATGAGAATTGTCATCTGGAACCATAAGTTCTTTAATAATTTGAGTCATTGTGTACATCTATATTGAAACTAACAGACCCAATGTGCTTACACAATTTTACCCAATCAACTCGGTGAATACTTCATGAATACTAACAAATACTTGGTCAAACCAATAATCAACCCTCATCAAAGGTCTGGAATATTTTAATGGGGAACATGTGAGTTCAGCATGCTTTTTTGAATGTGAATGACTTGAATGTTGGCTTAGCTTACACATACATTTATATATCTATTTCACTTTAGGCCCCTATCTAGTCCACTTCCGGTAATTCAGATTTCAAATCTATACTACTATAATAGGAATACATGTGCGCTTCTGGGCTCTGATTGGCTGACAAAAAAGTGAGAGAGAAGAGAGAGAGTGAGAGAGCCCCCTCCCCGCTACTGCCCCGCCCTCCTCCCCCGGCCTCCTGCGCCCCCTCCCTGCCGCCTCCCCGCCCCTCCCCCGGCCGCTCGCTTCCATCCCACCGCCACCCCCTTCCCCTCCCCCCTCACTCCCTCCTTCCTTGCCGCCGCTCCCCCCTCGCTCCCCACCCCCTTCCCTAACGCCGCTCGAGCCAGGTGGAGGTCGAGCCGCTCGAGCCGGCGGAGCCACCCCAGGGAAGTGGGGAGGGGGGGCGGTCGTCAGCGAGAGAGGCCGGCAGGGCGGTGGGTGGGGCGGAGGTGGGGGCGCGGGCGGCAGGCAGGAAGTGGGCGGCCGGGGGGAGGTGGCGTGGAGGGGGCACGGGAGGTCGAGGGAGGAGGGCGGCGCGGCGGTGGGAGGGGACGCGGGCGGCCAGGGGAGGAGGGCGGGGCAGCCGGGGGAGGGGTGGGGCGGTGATAAGCCTAAAAATGATGTTTAAATACGTTGTTGTTTGGACTTTTAGACTTATGCAATAAAATTTATAAATACCCTTAATCACTAAATCCAGTGTATAGAGCAAGAAAGGGGTCGAACCACAGGAAGGCAACAAGCAAGAATTTTATTCAAGAATGAATTAATTTTGTAATTAATAAACCTTAATTATACTTAATTATGTTTTTAGTTAATCAAAATTAAGTAAAAACTTAATTTTAATTTTAAATATTTTCGGTCAAAACACTTAAGATAGGATAATTCTAATTATCAGATCAGATTAATTCGAATTACTAATTTTCCAATTATTATAAAATTTTAAGACAATTTTTATGAATTAAAATTGGGAATTAATAATCAAGAAGGGGTTTTTGAAATTGGACTTCAAGATGGATGAATTTTTGGATGAAAATTTATATTTAAGTTTTTTAGATATTGAATTAAATTTACAAATTCAATTTTGAAATATAGAGAGAGAAAATAGAAGAATTAAACTAGAAAGAGAAAGTGAAGAATTTGGGGAAAAAGTGAAGTCCGACCCTAATTTTAAAAAATCTAAAAATGTAGAATTGTTCCAAATCTATTTAAAACTAAAGATTATTTTGCCCATGCCAAGGTGTTTTAGAATCTCTCAAGAAGAAGTTCAAAATACAAATAAAAAACTTGCAACATTGAATGCAGAATCAAGATCTGTCGACTTCCAAAGCAACTCCTGTGTCCTTCCTGGCCAAATTCTTGGGGAGAGATTCAAAAAAGTAGATTTCACCCTTTTCCAGACCTCTATTTAAAGATCCAAATGTCTGGATTGTAGAGAGGGAAAAGACAAACATGCCCTCAAAATTTTAGCTCAATCGGACGTCTAGATCTCAAGATATCAAGGTTTTACTGAGGATTAATCAAGGCCGTTGGATCTTTTATTTCTCTTCAAAATATCTCATAAAGTGCCCTTTTCTGATTGGTCGATGCTTTTATTTTCATTTTTCCCCCTTCTCAGATTGCATTCTCACACGTGTTGTGCGCTTCCACAGGCAAAAAATATTGAATGATTGATGCTCCCTTTGAATGGTTAAAAATAAGTCATGTCTCCCTCGTTAGTGCCCCTTTAAAATGAAATAATAGAGAGGTGAGCTAACCTTCGTTTTATTTAATATACGTAGCGTTGATTTCCGTGTGCATGTAATGCACGTGGCGAATCGACGCTACATATATTAAATAAAATGACCTTTATTTAATAGCTATAAATGCACGTGTGTCGGTTGCCGTGTGCAATCAATACACGAGGCGAATCAGCGCGATACAAATCATTTGAGACAATGATAATCATTCGCTCGAATTTTTGGGCGAATGGCGCGGACGCCATAAATAATAAAAAAACATATTTTAAATACTAGATAAATAAAATATATTCTTTAAATTCGTAAAAAAATCATTTCTTGGCTATAGAAAGGTCAAAAATTATATAAAAATATGGAAAAATTACAGAAAAATTAAGAGAACACATACCAACCTTTAGTCAAGTATTTTAAGCCCTGTAAAAAATATTTCTTCAATGAAATGAGGTTAAATACCATGTAAAAATACTATAAATTTAGAAATAATAATAAAATCAAAATGTATATCATTTATCTCTATTTGTGTATGATAACATGAAAATATGGTCATTAAAACACATAAATATAATGTAAAATTCATCAATTAAACATGTTAATTTGCAAGTTATCAGGCGACGGCTGGGAGGGGGCGCGGGCAGCCGGGGAGGGGGCATGTGGGGGGGAGGGGGGGGGGAGGGGGGGGGCGGCAGCTGGGAGGGGGCGTGTGGGTCGAGGGGGGGGAGGGACGACGGGTGGGAGGGGGCGCAGGCGGTCGGTGGAGGGCCGGGCAGGTGGCTGGGAGGGGGCGCGGGCGGTCAGGGGAGGGCCGGGCTGGCGGTTGGGAGGGGGCACGGGCGGTTGGGGGAGGGCCGGGCCAGCGGCTGGGAGGGGCGCGGTTGGTCGGGGGAGGGCCGAGGCGGCGGCTGGGAGGGGGTGCGGGCGGTGTGGAGAGGGCCGGGCCGGCGGCTGGGAGGGGGTGCAGGTGGCGGTCGCACAGACCCGTGTGTGGTGCGGTGTGCGAATATTCTGTGTGGTGCGATGTGTTGAAATTGGTGTACCCTTCTGGACCATTGGTTGACAAGAGAGTGAGAGAGAAGAGAGAGAGTGAGAGATCCCCCTCCCTGCCGCCGTCCCGCCCTCCTCCCCAGCCTCCCGCGCCCCGCACAAAGGCACGAAATTTGCACCGCGCCCCGCACAAAGGCACAAAAAATTATTTAACGCGAGCATTGCGAGCGGGCCCCACTAGTGTTCACCATTGAAATAAAAATGGTATATTTAATGTATTTGATATAATAATATTATTTTACCCAATATGAAAAAACTGATAGAGATATCTCTCAACTTACTCAAAATGTTTCACCAGGTTTTATAAATATTTTTCAAGGTGCATAAAATATTGTTAAATATTCAAAAAGATATGGTTTAAATTCATGAAATATATGATATCAAATTATGGATATAATTTTTAAATAATTTTGAGATTTTATTTATCATATTAAAATTCTTAATATAATTATCCAAATTTAATTTATACATCACACTGAAAACTTTATGACATTAGGAATTATTAAATTGAGTACAATTTACATGTAGATCCCTTTCTTTCCTCATCTCATTGCTTATTACACTTAGTAACTAGCTGATGGTTTTAATGCCATGTTTGTTTCCTGATAAAAAGTATTTAATCTAAAAATTTACACTTAATGTTACTATTTGTTAGATCTGAAGGAGGCTTGCACAGATGCTTAAGAATGATGAAGACTGCACGTGAATGACAATGACATGAAAACATACCTTGATCCACCGCAAGTTCTCTTAGTCAAATTGAACAATCTTGAGGGGAGGCCTTTTGGATCCGTACAGGTCATTGCCTTTTCTGTTGATCATCCCATTACTCAGAGAGACTTCATATTTGTCGATGATTAAATTAGTAATATGCGTAGTACATGTTGAGTTGACTAAGTGCTAGCATTGACTTTAGAAGATAATTAAAAATATATGAATAATTTCAGTTTGAATTGGGGGAAAATGAAGGATTGGGATAAGAAGATACATGGACGACTCAAAAACTTCACATTCAAGTAGAGGATTAAATGAGGGAAAAAGATGTAGATATGTTCGGACAACATTGGCAAAAAACCTACATAACCTGGGGACAATTCTATTAACTCTATCAACATATCAAATATAATAGTATTTGAATCCTGTCTAACCCTAATATAAATGGGAAGTACCATGGATATCGTGAAATAATCAGTTGAAGGCTCCTAACAAACTTTTGAGCCAGTGGATGACAATTGTAAGTTCGCTATGAACAAAAAAAGTTAACTCATAGAGTGGATAAAAATGTTCATTATTTTCTCATTCAAACCATGAGAAATGACAAAACTGTGCCACTTTAGTAAATGGAGCTCAAGTGTTCACTCATGCTTCTTTGAGGAGAGAGAAAATAGTAAAAATGAAAGGGGTCAAAAGTGTCACAAACCTCATTTGATGGTATGGTTTGGGGATGAACTATGGATAGTGGTTTGTAACAGACAAAAGAGGACTGAATGAGACTTCTACTCAGACTTATATTATGGGCTTTGTCATTATTTTTTGTTCTCTTTCCAAGGGATTGAACAGAATGAATCATAGACTATATTATTGTAAACTAGATTAATGGTGCAGAGTTTGATAATGAAACATATCAGAAAAAATGATATTTTTATGGGTTTTGTTTTATTTTTTGTTTAAGCTTAGAAAAAAATGATTGGTGTCAGATTGGGCACCATCCCCTTCCATGTTGCATTAGTCCACAAACCTCATATGATGGAATCATAGTTTCAAAGCCCAAACTAGCACTATGATTTAGACCTCTGGCTTGTTCTCATGAGAGTTTCCTGTTGGTCGATAGAGTCAATGACCTGATTCTCTACCTTCTTGATCTTGAAGTGAGTTTACTCTCTTAGATTTCTTCATGTCATGCCAATTGTTATCAAGCCATGTCTTGTCTTTAATATAGGAAGCCTGTCCATGGTCCTGACAATAAATTTTTTTTTCTAAGACTTATCCCTTCAAAGAAGATTCAGAAAGAGCGGACAAAATATAACAATAATTTATTACTTCAGCTAAATCATAACCTTGATCCTGCTTTAGAATATATGTGCCTTGCATGGCTCCCTTAGGTTTCATTTAACAGCTCGCAAAAGTACCTCCTCATCTACTCAGAGATTTATTTCCTAAATAATGTTGAAAATCCAATAATCAAAATTTCACTATTTCATCCCTTTTATTCATCTATACTTTCTCATGATCTTTCATAATTATTCCTCCAAACATATGTAATAAAAAATATAAGATGATTAAAAGTAATTGAACTATGATTCTTTGTACTTACTAAAAGTCAACCCAAGATATATGGTCATTGGTTTCATCTTTAAATCTTCTTCTCCTCGCTTCTCCCTTTATCAGTCAATTCCTAAGTTCTGAAATATTAAAACACGAGAAAATATGATTATCCCATACTCGTTTCACCTTAAAAAGGTCAAACAAGATTCATCTAAACATCAAGTCCATATTGATGCAAACTATGAACTTACCGGAAATATCATGGTGTTCGGAAATGCATAGCGTGTGAATATACATTGTTTCTGTTCATTTTGATCAATCTATACTACTATAATAGGAATACATGTGCGCTTCTGGCCTCTGATTGGCTGAAAAGAGAGTGAGAGAGAAGAGAGAGAGTGAGAGAGAAGAGAGAGAGTGTGAGAGAGCCCCCTCCCCGCCGCCGCCCCGCCCTCCTCCCCTCGCTTCCCGCGTCCCAGGTAAACGATGTCGGCGGCCCCCCTCCCTGCCGCCGCCCTGCCCTCCTCCCCCGGCCTCTCGCGCCGCCTCCCCACCGCCACCCCGCGCCCCCTCCCCCGGCCTCCCCGCCGCCGCCACCCCCTTCCCCTCGCCCGTGCTCCCTTCCCGCCACCCAAATCTCATCGCCAAATTCCCTCTTTGGTGCAGATTCTGCCGTTGACTGCTGCCGGATAGGGCGCTAGTTGGGAGCAGCAGTTTACCCATTTCCTGCACGTTCGACGGGAACGTTTGGGCGGCGTCGACGAGAACGTTCGGCCATTTACTGATCGATCTCCATCTGGAGCTCGCGTTTTTTGCATCACACCTTTATTTGTTTCGATAATCGGTTTGTCTGATCATTAATTTTTTATTCTGCATGTGCATCTGAACCTCATCGGCATAGGGGGGGGGCAGGGGGGCGCGGCGGCGGGGATGGGCCGCGGGCGGCCAACGATCACAGAGAACATGCAAAGATCAAGAACAAGAAGAACACGATCACGAAGATAACCACAGGAGGCGAAAGGCCAACGATCCACCGGCGCTCTCTCTGCCATCGCTTCTTGAAAGACATTCTGAGATAGTCTTTCAAAATCAAAGAAGAGGATCATAGAGGAGAGATCAAGATCGAGATCTTCTTCTTCCTTTTCTTCTTCGAGCCTTTAATGGCTGGTGAGAGTGCTCAGATTTTGTTCTCAGTAATTCGATTAAATATACATTCCATTTTTTATGCTCGATCAGAAGTGCAATTCAAATTTAGTTTTTGAGATTTTGATCAGAAGCGCAATTTGGAGTTAGTTTTTGACGATTCGATCAGGAACACAATTCAAATTTTGCTTTTTATGATTTCGATCACGAGCGCATTTTAGTTTTGTTTTCCAGAATTCTATCAGAAGCGCAATTCAAATTTTGTTTTAAACTATTTGTTTTCAACTATTCAGTAGGAAACTATTCGTTTTCAACTTTGGAGCAGCCTCTGAAGAATTCAACCACGGTCTTCATCATCCTCAAATCAACTGCCACTTCCTTCTTCTCCCCCACCCATTTTTCCTCTATCTACAATTTAAGGCTAGCGACGAGACCGCAGCCTTCTAATTGCTCAGGGCTCCTCCTCGGGCACGCTGTCGATTTCCTTATGGATTCAAGTTGTTTTCGAATGCAATCAGAGTAGCAATTCAAATTTTGTGCTCAATAATTCAATTAGAGGCGCAATTCTAAATTAGTTTCCAAAATTTTGATCGAACATAATTTAAATTTCATTTTTGATAATGCTCTCATAAGCGCAATTTTACATTAGTTTTCGAAGATCCGATCGGACACTCAATATACATTTCCTTTTTAAGAATTCAATCAGAAGCACAATTCAAATTTATTTTTTGAAATTTCGATTGGACAGAATTTAAATTTCACTTTTGAAAATGTTCTCAGAAGCGCAATTTCAAGTTAGTCTTCTAAGATCTGATCAGACACACAATTCAAATTTCCCTTTTAAGATTTCGATAAGAAGCGCAATTCAAGTTTTCTTTTTGAATGTGATCTGGGTGACAATTCAAATTTGTTTCCGATTATTTGATCAGAGGCGCAATTCTAATTTAGTTTCCAAAATTTCAATCGGACATACTTTAAATTTTGTTTTTGAAAATGCACTCAGAAGCGCAATTTTAAGTTAGTTTCAAATATGTGATCGGACACACAATTCAAGTTTCCCTTTTAAGAATTCGGTCAGAAGCGCAATTCAAATTTAGTTTTTGAAATTGCGAGCATTTCATTGATACTTAAGAATTCCTTTTAAGAATTTTGAAATTTCTCTCCACCCCAAGCGAGCAGTGCGAGCGGGCCACACTAGTATAGTTAAATAGAACATTAATTTTTTTTATTTCCAGTAATACCAGGGAGATAGGTTACATATTCTAGTCAAAGTTGGTATGCTTGGTGCTTGGAAAAAGTCAAATGGAGTTAGGAGAACAAAAAAAACTAATACAATTAGAGGTCTAAAAGAAGAAATCATATTGGTGTCCAAAGCCCTTGATCCCACCCTCTATCTTTGATATCTACCTTAAAAAGGAAATTGAGCATGACTTAATTGTGCTATTTCATTTCATATCGTCTTTCATCTTTAATTGTACCGTGAAATGAGGACAGTTTCTCCAGATGGATTATAATTAACTTAGGATGTTTCAATTTACTTGGGTTATTTTTTAAGCTCATACTGTTGTAATATTGACATGCATTTTGTACCAGAAGCTATGAGAGTAAATAATTGAAATTTTATTGCTTGACGCCAGGTATGTGTGAACTTATCTTTTATGATTCTTAAAACTGGGCGCATTTGACCTATAAATTGAGCTAAACAATATGTGGACAACAATGCATGAGTTCTAATATGTATTGTTCAAATTTTTTACAAGGTGTAAACCCATATGGCTTATTGATGATGCATTTTTATTATTAAATTATATGATAGGAAAGCAACTCAAGATGAATCTAATCATGGTCAAAATCCTTATCAAATTTAAATTCTAATCTAGATAAAGGCAAATATAAAGTAATCATGGAAACAGTATTTTTTAATAACGTCTCTCATTAATTGATAATGAGTATGAAATAAGTGCAGTTTGTCCATGAAAATATGGAAGTAAAAGCTAATTAAGTTCACCATCATCATCGTCGTCATTATCGACATCCTATAACTAAGTTGCAGTTTCAACAACATTCTCAGCCTACCATCAGCACTTTAATAGTAGTATTACTTCAACACTCTCTGAAATGAACTTGACCTCTGGTAGTTGATGACACCATGACCTACATAAATTAATCACTAGAAGGGTGAGCTAGTCGCCGACACTGATAAAAATTCTTTTGCAACTGTTGCTAACCTTTTAAGTACAGTTGCATCAACTCACAAAGAATGAGATCATGATTTACTACTCAAACTTACCAAAAATCATTTGAGGCCTACTCTGTGACCTATTGAGGTATGAACATCCAATGGCTTTCTTCTTTTTTTAGTCATGGACGAGTGGAGTACATGTGTACATTGAGATATATACACTCACTCTATGCCTACAAACTCTTAAAAACACTAAACCTTAAATCAAATATAATCCCCTTGGTAGAGTCCATGGCACATCTGGATCAGCCTAAGAGCATGAGCATGAGGTTGGTCATTCTCGGCACCATGAATTTTTCAAAAAAACTTCCTAAAAATTGTTATCACGGTAACATAGATGATAAGAACAAGAAGAATCCCATTTTGAACTCAATTTAGGACATAGTAATTGAGCTTAGAACATCAATCATCGTCGTCATCCATCCACTAAACAAACTGTCGACATCGAGAAAATAATTGTCGACATCGAGAAAAGCGTTTATGGAAGAAGGGGCAATGACCGTGCATGTTGTTTATGATGGCTGGCGATGATGGGGATCAGGATCATTGACGACGCCAATGAGATTATCTGATGAGGAAGTTAAGCCAAGTGTCGACAATGGGGCCAACAACTGCTGACAATGTAAATGACATAGATGATGGGGACGATCTTCTATGAAACATGACGACTTCCGACTTCGGGGATGGCTAGTGTGGTAATGGGCACGATGACCATTGACAACGTAGACCATTCCACTATTGACAAAACTAATTAGAGTGGACAACGGGGACAGGGACCATTGATGTGGTCGATGACTGCTGAGGTCGTAGATGATGACCATAGATGACAAGGACGATGACTGTGGATGACAGGGGCAACAAGTATCAATGACGGTGACAGAGTTGTGGCGACAATGGGGAAGACGATCAATGACGACGGGGATGACAACCATTGTTGATGGGGATGATAACTGTCGATGATAGGGATGATATAAAATGACGAGGTAGATGATAGGGAGAACAATCAATGACAATGTCAACAATGACTGATGATGACTGATGACAACGACAATGTGGGCAATGACTGATGATGGCGACAATGACACAGACAATGACCGGCAATGACAAACGAGGAGAGGAGATCCACTGCTGATGATGAGGATAGCGATAGGCATGATGAATGCCGATGACGGGGACAATGACAGTCGATAAAGGAGATAATGACCATCAACTATAGGTACGAAGACCATGGGCAACATGGATGATGAGCATTGGTGACAAGGATGATGACCATGAACGAGAGGAATGACCAGCGACATAGACGATCCTTTGTTGGCATCTTCGTTGGTTGACAACCACATCATGTATGGTTGTCGTTGGCATTGTCATTAAGGGGGATGAGAACCTCGTGGATGGGGATGATACTATGTTAGAACGGGACAAGGACCATCATGGATGGGAATGATGATCATAGTTAACGAGGATGACGACTGTCATCAACAACCATTGTCGATAGAATGACGAGCATCATCAACAGAAATGGTGATGGTTTCCATCAACAGACTGTCGTCGACATTCCCTCTTTCTCACTATCTCTCTAGCGCTCTCTCCTTCCGTCTCTCGCTCGCTCACTGTGTAATTTTGTCTCCCTCTGTCTTTCTCATTCCCGCTCTCTCTCTATCTCTATCGCTGACACTATCTCTCTACCTCCCTCTCTCTCTCAATCACTCACTCCGCCTCTCTCCATCTCTCTTGTTCTCTTTGTCTCGAGTCCGCTCTTCTAACTCTCTCTACCTCTCTCTCAATCACTTGCTGTCCTCACTCCCTCTCTCTCTCTGTCTCTATCTCTAGAGGGCTCTTTTCACTAGCTCTCTCTCTCTTTCTTCCTCTTTCTCTCATTCTCTCTCTTGCACGATCTCTCTGTCTATGCCTCTCTCGCTCGCTCTGTCTCTCTTGTTTTCTCTCTTTCTCTTTCTCTCCCCCTGAATCACTCAGCTCTCACCCTCTCTTTGCAGTTTTCATGTATACTTTTATAGTATATTTTGTCATCCACCCTCCCGTTATCTGTTCTGTTCTTCATGCACGGACGAATGACAGAACAGGAATGATGTCATTAGGGAAGGACACGGTCTGACCAAAGTTCAGTCAGACCGGACCGGACCGTCGGTCAGCCTTTTTAGGGCTGACCAAACCTTCCAGTCTGGGTCTGGTTTGCACATCAAATGGGACTGAAGACAATTCCTCTCTCTCTCTCTCACCTGCTCCCATTCCCTCTCCCCCTCTTTCCCTCTTCTTTGTCTCCTATGTCAAGCCATCTCATGATGACACGTCAGTCCATGACAGACCAAATGGCATGCCGCTGTTTCTTCCCAATACGCCATCTCCCCATGCACCATCATCTCCCTGAAAACCATCATTACAGCCAGTTTCCCAGACACCCGTCATTCAAGGGCTGCCCAAAACATCTATAAATTGGACCCCCGATATACTTACAAACACATCTTCTTCTTCTTCTTCTTTTCATTTTAGTTGTTCATCAAGCGCTGAGTCGGTGTTCTTCTCTTCACCTCCTTGGTTTCAGTTCCTCTTTGACCATTCTTCAACATCCCGTTCTCTCTCCCTCTCTCTCTTTCGTCCTCTCTCCCTCTCCCCGCTCCTCTCTCTCTCTGTCATCGTATTTCCCTCTCTTCTTGCATTCTCTCTCCCTCCCTCTCTCTCTCATCCTCTCGTCGTCTCTCCCTCTCTCCCGTTCGTTCTCTCTCCCTCTCTTTCTCTCCCTCTGTTCCGGTCTCACTCTCCCTCTCATTCGCTCTCCCTCTGTCCCTCCCTTTCACCCTCTGTCCCCTTCTCACTCTCTCCCTCTCATTTTCTTTCCCTCTATCCGTCTCCCTATCGCGCTCTCCCCCTCTCCCTCCTCTCTTCTCCTCTCTCTCTCCCTCTTTTCCAGTCTTACTTTCTCTCTCTCATTCGCTCTCCATTCATCGCTCCCTCTTTCCATTGCTCCTGTCCTCACTCTCTCCCACTCATTTTATTTCCATCTATCCCTCTCTCTATCTCGTTCTCTCCCCCTCTCTCTCCCAATCTCCCTCTCCTCCTCCCTCTATCTCGTTCTCTCCCTCACTCTCTCAGCCTCTCTCCTGCTCTCCCTCTTCTCTCTCTCACTCTCTCACCCGCTCTCCCTCTCCTCCTGTTTCCCTCTCTCTCTCACCCTCTCTCCCGATCTCCATTTCCTCTTCTCTCCCTCTCTCTCTCTCTCTCGCCCTCTCTCCCGCTCCCTCTCCTCCTTGTTGAAGACTGTCGAGGACTGTCAAAGAGAGGAGGATGTAGATGGAGAAGGAAGAGGCAAGAATAATCAATTGTTGTCTAGACATCCCCCAGCAAGCTCAGCCAAGGTGTAAGGTTGAGCTTGGATCTCAAAGAAATTGTTGTTTGCGATTTCCACTTTGATCGCAGAGAAATCGCAGAGAAATGTCAGCAAATTGAATTTAACTTGAGGTAAATTTGATCAGTAGTTGCTTGGACGCGACCCGTTCATGATCAAACTGGAAATCGATTTCCACATGCTTGATGGGTGCATGAAAAAACCAGATTCCGAGCTAGGTAGGTGGCACCAAGGTTGTCGCACCAGAGAATGGGTGTCAGAGCCAGATGGAGGTTCAGTTCTTGCATGAGGGATTGAATCCAGATGAGTTCTGCAGTTGCATTAGCTAACGCTTTGTATCCAACCTCGGTGCTGGATCATGAGACAGTGGCTTGTTTCTTGGAGTTCCAAGAGATCAGGTTGGTGCCAAGGTAAATGAGATAACCTCTAGTGGAGCGGCAATCGTGAGTGTCACCCGCCCAGTCAACATTACTGAAAACACTTAATTGGGGATGCGTGTTAGAATAGAAGGTTAGAGAATGATTAGAGGTACCTTTAAAGTAGCGAAGAAGATGCTTGACGAGTTTCCAGTGGACTGGTTGCGGGTCATGCATATGCTGGCAGGCTTTGTTGACGGCAAAGCAGATGTCAGGAAGTGCGATGGTAAGATACTGAAGAGAGCCCACAATTTGGCGGTAGAGAGTGGCATTGCAGGGTTCGGAAGTCGCAGTAGGAGGTGTTGTAGAAGCAGATGTGATGGTAGGATTACAGGTATGCGTATTAGCTCGGTGAAGAGTAATGGAAAGATACTTAGACTGTGATAGAAGAAGACCATGCGAGTGAGGAAGAAGTTCAAGACCCAAGAATTGATGAGCAGCCCCGAGATGGCGAATGGCGAAAGCTTTGAGGAGAGAGGTGAGAAGTGATTGAATGTGAGAATAATCTGAACCAATGACTAAGAAATCATCGACGTAAATCAAGAGGTACAAGCGCGAAATGGGTGTAATTTCAAACAAAAGATAAGAATCAGTTCGAGAACCAGAAAATCAAGAGAGAAAAGATAGGTGGATAATTTTAGAAACCAAGCACGGGGAGCTTGTTTTGGACCATAGAGCAATTATCGAAGTAAACACAGATAAGAGGGAAAGTGAGGATGTTGAAAACCAGGGGATTGCTTCATATACACATTTTCTTGAATATCACTGTGTAAAAGCACATTGGAGACATCGAGTTGGTGAATAAACCACCTGTTGGAGACAACAAGAGATAAAAGGAGACATATAGAGGTTACCTTAATGACGGGAACTTAATGTTTCATTGTAATCCAGTCCGGCAATTTGACGATAGCCTTGAGCCATGAGGCGTGCTTTGTAGCGATCAATAGAACCATCCAGATTTGTTTTTAGACAGAAAATCCACTTGCACCTAAGCACACGATTATTTGGTTTAGGCGGGACGAGAGTCCACTATCGTTCTTAATGAGGGTGTGAAATTCATTGATCATGGCTTGGTGCCAAGCGGGATGTTGAGCAGCAATTTTAAAAGAAGTGGGTTCAAGTGGGAGTTTGGTAAGTGTGTTGCAGTTAGGCGGATTTGGAATAGGGGAGGTCAAGTCATAGAGGTCACTGAGTGTGCGAGTGGGTCGGGTGGAAGAGTGGGTTGATGATTTGGGTGAGGGATTTGAGGTGTTAGACGAGAGGGGGTCAAGAGATGAGGGTAGGGGTGACAGGGTAGAAGTATTAGAATTTTTTTTGGTCTGTGAGGTGGTCCGGTGTGTATCAGATGACGGTGTCGCGACCGGGGGTGGAACAAGTAAAGGGCGAGAAAATAACGACCAGGATACGAGGATACCCGGGTCAAAGGAAGGTGCAGAAGTAGAGACGGTAGTGTAGGGCGATAAGGAAAGATGAGAAAATGGAAATTGGGTTTCATCAAATAAAACATCACGTGAGATATATATTTTACCTGCACGTGGAGAGAGATAGTGATAACCGTGATGGTGTGCATTGTAGCCGATGAAGATGCATTGTAGGAGTGCATATTGAGTTTGTTGGCAGTGTAGGCACATAGATTGGGAAAGCAGAGGCACCCAAAATTTTTAAGAAAAGCATCATTTGGTGTGGAGTTAAAAAGTACCTGAAATGGTGATTTTCCTCCAAGAAGGGGTGTTGGCATTTGATTGATGAGAAAGGTGGCGGTAGACGTGGCCTTGGTGAAGGCAGGTTCACTTGGTGAAGTATTGCGAGGGAAGTGTCAACAATGTGTCTATGTTTGCGTTCGGCCGCGCCATTTTGTTGCGGAGTGTGCAGACATGAGACTCGATGAATGATGCCATTGTCTTGTAGATGCTTTGTAAGAGCTTGAAACTCTCCTCCCCAGTCTGATTGAAGAGCTCGTACTTTGGAGGAGAATTGGTGCTCAACGAGAGCTTGAAACTGAAGAAAAGTAGGACGGACATCACTTTTGGCTTTGAGAGGGTGAGACCAAGATACCTGCTAAAGTCATCAACAAAGATAATGTAATACATATAATGTAGATGTGATTGAACGGGGCCGACCCCTAGAGATCATAGTGAATGAGATGAAGTGGATAAGTAGAATGATGATGAGATGTAGCAAATGGAAGTTGATGAGCTTTAGATAGCCAACACGAAACACAGTAGATTGTTTGGATAGATAAGTGGTTAGAAGACCATATTGTTTTATAATGCGACACAGAATGTTGAATGATGGATGCTCGAGCCGACGGTGCCATGAAGTAGAAGAGCTGCGTTCGCCGAGATGCGCTTATGGAGAGTTGTAAGGAGGTATGGTGTACAAGCCAACATCAATGTGGCCCTGAAGGAGGACCTGACCGGTAGCTTGATCCATCACAAGACAATGGTTAGGAAAGAATTCTAAGGAAGCATTGTTATCTTTAGTAAATTGTCTTACTGATAGAAGATTACAAGTGATTTTGGGGACATGTAAGATGTTATTGAGTTGAACAGGACATGACATAGAGGAAAATGTAGATGATCCAGATGAGTTAATTTGCAAACCTGTGCTGTCACCGATGAAGAGTTTGTCAGATCCAGAGTAGAGTTGTGGATCAAGGATGACATTTGGATCCAGAGTAACATGATGCGTAGCGCCACTATCGGGGTACCAATAGGAAGATGGTGTATTGGATGATCTGTACGCATGTGGTGACTGTATTGTCTGATCGAATGGAGATGAAGGCCGAGAGTACGTGCTTCGCGTATCTGCCTGGATGCGTGGATCTTGGGTTATGTATGTGCGATTAAAACATTCATAACACTCGAGAGCATGATGTCCATTCCTGGAGCATATTTGGCAACGAGGTGGAGTTCGCCCATTCTGATTGGAGCAAGTATTTTCACGACCATTTCCTTGCCAAAACCACCCCTGCTACAATTGTTGCTATCAGATTTTCCGCGGTTTTGTGTGTTGCTATTTGCTGGAGCTACTTGCGCTTGATTGGTGGTGGTTGGGAAGTCAATTACGGTTTCCTTGGTGCCTTGATGTCGTGCGAGCATTGAATCGTGGTCGCACAGGTGAGAGAGAACTATTTCCAAAGTCATGGGGAAGGTTGCGGCACGTACCGTAGTGATAACTAGGGCATATTGAGGTCCAAGTCCTCGAAGTAGAGCTCGGATGAGTGAGTGTTGATCTACACGCTCTCCGGAGGCTGCCAATGCACTAGCTGTATTCCAAAAAGTGGAGATATATTCTTCAAGGGTCTGATTCCCTTTGTTGAGGTTATGAAGCTTGCCGAGCAATTCTTGTACACGAGCTTCAGCCGATGATGCGAAATACTCTGCGAGGATGTCCCATGCAATTTTCACTGTGACTGCTTTAGTAACACATCCTATGATGGATTCTGTCATGGATGACAACAGGAATACAAGAACATGTTGATCGAAGTACCACCAGTCGGCGTTGGGATCAGAATCTTCATCTGGAGGATCGTCTGTAATATGCGTTAGTAAATGGTGAGATTTCAGTGTGGGTAGTACCTGAGTTTTCCACACGACATAGTTTTCTTTCATAAGTTTGATGGAGGGAACCATCGTAGATGAAATCTGCATCTTGGCTTTTGTCGATAGCGATTTCTTTGGAGCTTCACAGAAGGAGCTATGTGAAGATGAATCAGAGAATGCTTCGTCTTCTGTCATTTCTTTCGCAAGATCTCTGATCTTTGGCTCTGATACCATGTTCAAGACTGTTGAGGACTGTCGAAAAGAGGAGGATGTAGATGGAGAAGGAAGATGTAAGAATGATCAAGCTAGTATATTGATGAAGAGTTAGAAGACAGTGAGAAATAACAAAGGGGTTATGCTGTGTTTATAGTCGTTGGAGGCGCCTTGGGGACTGAAGCGTGTTTGGGGACTCGGCTGGTGTCTAGGAACCCGTCGCTGATGATGGTGGTAATGGCGTGTTGTAAGACTTTGTGGCGGCTGAAGAAGATGGGGAGTGCCATTAGGTAGCTTGGATGGCATGGCATTAATTGTTGTCTTGACACTCCTCTCTTCCTCTCTCTCTCTCTCACCCTCTTGCCCTCTCTCCCTCTCTCCCTCTCTCCCCTTCACTCTCAAACTCTCTCCTGCTCTCCCTCTCCTCCTCTCTCTCAAGCCCTCTCGTTCTCTCTCCCGTTCTCTATCATCCCCTCTCTCTCCCTCTCTCTGTCACCCTCTCTCCTGCTCTCACTCTCTGCCTCTCTCTCTCTTGCTCACCCTCTCTTTTGCTCTCCCTTTGTCCCTCTCTCACTCTAGTCCTCTCTCTCGCTCGCCCTCTCTCATTCTCTCACACACTCTCTCTCTCCCTCTCACAATCTCTCTCTATGGAACTCCCTCCCTCTTGCCTGCTCCTTCTCCCTCTCTCCCCATCACTTCCCTCTCCGGTTCTTCCCCTCTCGTTCCCCCTCAGTCCATCTCTCACTCTCTTCCTCTTTCTCTCTTGTACTCTCCTTCTTACCCGCTCTCTCTCTCCCTCTGTCACTCTCTCCCCCTCTCACTCTCTCACTCTCTCACTCTCTCCCTCTTTCCCTCTCTCCCTCTCGCACTCTCACACACACTCTCTCTCAGTCTCGCCCTCTCTCTCTCTCTCTCTTCCTATGGTATTCTCTCTACCTTTGCACTATCTCACTGTCACTCTCTCCCTCTCTCATTCTCACACTCTCACTCTCTCATTATTCAACACTGCTTCCGCACCAGAGGTGACATTAGATTCAGTGAGATGACCAAGTCAACTTAATATTGACTAGTCAACTTAATATTGACTAGTCAACATGACCTACCGAAGACCGGACGGGACCAAGCCCGGACCGAGACCGAGACCGAGACCGGACCAAACTTCAGGTCTAGGTTTAAGTTTTTTGGTAAAACCGGAGCGAGACCCGACCGTGTCCTTCCCTAAATGTCATAGTCCTAACGAGGACGACTCATGGGCGGATGACAATTCAGACGAAAGGTCCTATTGTGGACGGATGACGAAACGGACGTTCGTTCAGTCCCTTTCCGTCCGTTCAAAAAGCGTCATCCATATTTCGTCCGACAAGTTTAGCCGCAATTTACCGGCCAAGACGGGAACTGGTGGATCTTTGCCAGTTCAGCTCGCAGTTCTTCCGCGCTTGAATCCGATCCAGGAGCGAGATTTCATCTTCCTTGTGTAGAAGAAGTTCGATTCTCTGCACAGATTCTTCTCTGTTGTTTGAAATTTGTTGTTTCGATTTGGGGAGATGAAGGTTCGACAGGGAACGGAAACCCTCACGCTGAGGGCGGACTACCTGCGGGAGTCGCTGCGCAAGAGCCAAATCGTTACGGAAGCGATGGTCTCCATTCTCGGTTCATTCGACCAGCGTCTTTCCTCGCTCGAGACCGCCATGCGGCCCACTCAGGTGAGGGTTTTGATCCGGCGAGTTGCGGGATGAGTTTTCGTTGTTTTGATAATTTTGAGCTGAATTCTCGGTTTTTTGGCCTGGTTTCGGCCTGCAGGTGAGAACCCACGCTATCCGGAAGGCGCACGAAAACATCGACAAGACGTTGAAGTCGGCCGGCTTGATCCTTGATCAGTTCGATTTTTCTCGAGAGGTGTTCTTCTCGCGCAATACATCTCAATTTTTTTTTCTTTCTTGCGCCTAAATTGGAATGGGAAATTTTGAGTGCGTTCCCGCCGTAAATTTTTTTGATTTTTTTTTCTTTTTCGTCTAGATTTAGACTTTCTGTGATATAAATTTCAGCCCATGTCAATGGTGAAGTTGAGAGAGCGACATTTTTGTCCTCTTCAATCCTACACGGAAGGAAATATCGTTGATTCAGATGTTCTTCTTAGTTATTAAAGAAGAATAAGTGGTATTAATTTGTAAATGTAATTTCAAGAAAGAAATCATGAATAATGCAAAAAATATAAAGCAGAATAAAGTTCGATCTTTTGTTGTCACCGAGAAATAGTAAATTGAGATCCGTTGCGTGAAGAAATTTATGCATTGGTGTTTACTTAAACATGAAATTAATTACTTTGAAGTTTTTTCAAGAAACATCCTCTGTGTCCCTTTCCTCTGGAAAATTTGACCGTCTGATTATTTTCAGATAACTCCTGCTTCTTTTCCTAGCCAAAGATTTCGGAATATGCAGTCTTTCTTTACATTCTTTTATAAAAGATGTATATCTGACTTCCTCTTTGTCTCTTCACTTCTACCATTGGTTTTTCATCTTCGTCATGCAATTTTTACTCTGAAAGTTATACTTATAAATCCTGAATATGTCTATCTTCCGCGATCTTGTACCTTTACTTGGAATTTTGTTTCATCATTTTTAATAAATTTAACAATATTTTGGCGTCGAGTTATTGAGTCAAAGTAAATGATAGGTCAATGTTGGGGGTGGAGGGGCGATGTAATTGATGTTTGATTGATTTGGAAATTAGAATGGTCGTGGCTCATTCTGGGAAAGAATCTTTAATTTTTTTGTTTCATAGCTGTTTAGAAATAACAGCTGTGAAATTTATATCTTCATATTTTTTCTTTGGATTTTGATGATGATTATATTTTTTACGAATATCTAACTTTGATTTTACGCCTTCTTTACCACAAAATTTATAATCATTGTTTGAAAATGTGCGTAGGCTGAGGGAAAGATCCAAATTGGACCACGCGATGATTTGGCCGGTTACTTAGAGGCAGTGGAGCAACTAAGAAAGAACTTATCTTTCTTCAGCTCGAAACAATCATTCAAGAAAAATGCCGGGTTGATCAACCGTGTAAATGATTTGCTGTCAGAAGCAGTCTTAAAGATGGAGGAGGAATTTAAGCAGTTATTATCTTCTTACAGGTTTGTCTACTAAGTTTATGATCTATGTGATACGTTCTTGGAACGTATCTGTTGAATTCAAATAATTGTATTTCTAAGACAACCTTGGTAAATTTCCAGAACCATAACTGATGCCAAGATTTAATGAGAGATCGAGATCGAGATCGAGAGAGGGAGAGAGAGATAGATCTAACTCTGGAGGGGCCGATTGTACTTCCTTCCACGCAGATGCTTAGCAATCCCTTGAATTAAGAGTTGCTTTCTTGCAGGAGAAGAAGAAACCGGCGAAGGCCAAGAAGAAGAAAGGGTTAGGATGAGAGGTAACAAGGGAGAGGGTTAGGAAGTTCAAGGGAAAGAGAGAGAGAAACTCACAATGTACTTTCTTGTTTTCTCTTAGTCTTCCTTCCTCGTATATATAAGGAAGGAGGCCCATCGGTTTGGGCCTAATTGGGCCGATAGAAGAGCTTGGGTTCCACACCGGGCTGCCGTTTAGCATAACAGTGACCCGGTATCATATCACTATGTTGATGTTGTGAATAGTTGACAAAAAAATATTAATAATTTCTAAGCTTTCATATCCTCCAAGTCTTGTATCCTTTACTATGGATATTCGATGTTTTTGATCAACACATAACATGATTGTTTGAAATTAAATTGGAGCCGTAGGTAAATGTCTTAAAGGTATTATTGTGAAACACACTGTGTGCATCTTAATCATGGACTTCCTTGGATCGTGCATAGTCAGTAATAGAAAATCGAGATTCAATTCCACATTCAATGCTTGAAGTTGAAATGCCTTTGTTTATTTGATCGCAATGAGATGCAACTCAGGTGCAGGACAGGGGCGATATAGTCTTTGAGGCCGCTATTCCTTCGTCTTTTTTAAGGGGACCTGGATCTAGGGAAAGGGTGTGGATTCTCCAGTTGATGTATGGAGATTGACACTGGGGATCCCAATGGGAAGATCATATTCTGTCCTTTTTTTGAAGAAAAACATCCTATTCTATCTTACCTTTCGCGAATAAATATGTTTCTTAACCTGATTCTCTTTTTTATTGGTCCCTTGTTGATATTGATTTCCTCTTTCCTGATCCTTCATTAGACCTCCGCTGCTTTCTCGTCCTTTTATCTTTATTATGATCAAGAATCCTTACAAAATGTTGAGAAACTTCGTGCGGGCATATAATGTTGAATATTATCACAATGTACAAGTCCATGAGGGCCCTGTTCGACATAATGTATGTTTTTTATCCTTTGCGTTATTGCTTTGATTGTGTCAAGTATATATGTTATTTGTGTTGGTTGTGACAGCTTCTGGACTTATGGTTGATGAGATCTTGCACCTTTCAATGTTTGGATTATGATGAAAATTGTTTTATCTCTTTTTTTTCAACCTTAGAATAATCATGTGTGAACCCTTGTGTATTTTCGCATGTTTCAGCAAACCATTGGAACCTGAAAGCATATTTCAGTGTCTGCCAAACAATTTACAGCCTACTTCTGATGCACTACCAAACCAGGACGATGCTCCTTCCAAATCCATTTCAGCATCTACACACACGGAGCATCACATAAAAGCAGAAGGGACAGCTATATACAAGCTTCCAATTTTGATTCCACCTCGGATTTTACCAACACTGCATGACCTTGCTGAGCAAATGGTCCAAGCAGGGAACGGGCAGGATTGCGTCATTGTCTACAAGTAAATTTATACTTTGTCAATATTTTAGTGATACGGAATTGAGAAATTTCTGTCTGTCTATCTTGACGATGAGTAGTCAACAACAATCTCCAGATCATGTCAAGGGTATTTTTGTCATTTGCGAGTTGGATAGTTCCCCATTAACAGATCTTGTTCTCTCCTTAGGAGAAACACAAGAAGATGTAGTCTCTTAACCGATTTGGAGTGCTGATCCAGGCCTGTGGCTGCAACTGTTCCTTCGTTAGTTTCTTACTTTCTCGTTATACACTTGTACCTTCTCTGTCTTCCTTGGAAAAACCCTTTTTCAGTAGAGATCTACCTCGAGGTTGCTGTCATAGTCACTTATGGACAGTTTACGCTCATTAATCACTATTCCACAGTATAAGTTTACTTTATTCAACTTTTCATGGCTCATGTAAATTCCAAAATCTCAGTACTTACCATTATTACCTCTTTGGACCTATATATTTGTGATATGGAACCCCTTTTTGACATTTTTTTAGTTGAAATCCAAGAACGGACAAAATGTTTTTTGTGCAATGTTGCACGTTTTTGGGTTTCTGATTAGAAAATGTTTCTTTTTTGTTGTATTTATCCTATATTTTTAATGTTCCATTCGTACCCTTGTCAGGGAAATGCGTTCTCCTGTTTTGGAACAGACGCTTCAGAAACTAGGCGTGGAGAAACTTGGCAGGGAAGATGTCCAGAGGTTGCCATGGGAACAGTTGGAGGCTAAAATTGGAAATTGGATTCACTTCATGAGAATCGCGGTAACTATGTGGAATATTTATTCATAAGACACAACCTATGTTTCAATTCCTCTCTATCATTGAAACAGGTAAAGTTGTTGTTTACGGGGGAGAAAAAAGTGTGCGATCAAGTATTCCAGGGATTTGACTCTCTAAACGATCAGTGCTTTGCTGACGTCACAGCCAGCAGTGTGGAGATACTCCTCAGCCTCGGAGATGCTGTTGCCAAGAACAAGCGGTCCCCGGAGAAGTTGTTCGTTCTTCTTGACATGTATGAGATAATGAGAGAGCTTCAGCCTGAGGTTGACTTGACATGGTCTTCAAATTATTATTTTTTTGAACAAACATGGTCCTCAAATTTTATTCACTAAGTCCTAAAACCAAGATCTCATTTCTTCCAGATTAAAACTTTATTTGCGGGAAAAGCTTGCTCCAATACTCGCGAGTCTTTGCTGCTGTTGACGAGACAGCTGGCCAAGACCGCCCAAGAAACCTTTGGTGATTTTGAAGAAGCAGTGGAGAAGGACGTCACAAGAACAACCGTTGCAGATGGAACAGTCCACCCATTGACCAGTTACGTCATCAACTATGTCAAATTCTTGTTCGAGTAAGTAGGCACACCGATTTCTCATTCTGACATGTTTATAATGTGTTAAGGCTGAGGTGAAAACTGAATTTATTGGGATGAGAGGTCCGGAGTAGATTTAAGAACAAAGGACTAGTGATATCTAAGTTTCAGGGTGTGGTAACATGTGATTCATGGAACCTAAACTAGTAAAGTTTAGTTACTTTATTTTAACATTGTGAAAAAAAAACATCGTGAAATTCACTCAGCTAAGATCTTCGCTGAATTTTTAATTAATATAATGATATTAATGAAAAATTTTGGCCATTTTGGACTTTATTTGATGAATTTCATTATTTCTTTTCGAAAGAACTGATGAATTTCATTAACTATGTTTACGTAATGTTGTGCTGCCCAAAGGCTGCCTCCATTTAAGTGTCATGCTCAATTTCAGACATGGTTGCAGATGTAAGTGTCATGCTCCATTTCAGACATGGTTGTGTAGTGTGGTGCACAAAATCGCACAATCAAGTTAAGAATTGCCTTCTCCGACCATGTGATCTTGTACACTAGTGCCAGTTCCTTTCATATCTAGCTATCCCTCTGTTACGACCCCAGCCCTCCGAGTGAGTAAAAGAGAAGAAGGTCCACGATGTATGCAACACAAAGGGTTCTTTAACACCCACAAGTACAAACGGGAGACGATAAGAGAAACGAGGGTGTCAGGGGGAGAAGTCCAGGGGCGCCTTGTCTCGGGGGCGCCCTTCCTCAAGGTGCGTCCGTCGGGCGCTCGGTAACCTGGAAGGAGCAAGGGGTCAGGGACTCGGTGGGGAGAGCAATTAGGTAAAGGAAGGGTAGGGTGAGGGAGATGTCAGGGAGAGAGGGAGAGAGTAAGGAAGGGGAGAATACCAGGGCTTCGATGGCCTCCTCCGTCTTCGTCCCTCCCCTTAAGAAGGCCGCCTCGTCCTTTACTCCCGCCCTAATGGGCGCTGATGCGATTTGTGAGCCCTGCGGAGGCCCACGGGGCTTTCTTGTGTAGACTTTCAGCGGGGTCCTAACAATACTCCCCCCTTGAAGAGCCAACTTGTCCGCAAGTTGGAACTCTGGGAAACGTTCCTCGATCATAATGGCGTCCTCCCAGGTTGCTTCGAAATCCGGGAGATGATGCCACTTGATCAGTACCTGGGTACCTGACACCGATTGCTTGTAGCAAATCAATGCTTCCGGTGTGAGCTGCCACTCTAGATCAGCAGAAAGTGTGGGCGGAATTGGTTGCGGAGTGGTTGCAGGTCCCACGGCTGTACGAAGCTGGGAGACATGGAAAACTGGATGAATGGTGGAATGTGACGGCAGGTCCAATTTGTACGCCACTGGTCCCACCCGCTGCATAATGCGGTAGGGGCCGAAATATTTTGGTCTGAGCTTCTCGTTGGGTCGACGGGCCAAGGATCGCATGCGATAGGGTCGCAGCTTGAGATATACCCAATCCTCCACTTTGTAGGACACATCTCTGCGATGCTTGTCAGCTGCCCGCTTCATTTGGTCCTGAGCTTATGTGAGGTTGGCCTTTATGATGTCCAACATTTGATCGCGGGCTTCTAGCAAATGATCCACGTCCGCCACTGGGGAAGGGGGGGACCCATATCGGATCAATGGGGGGGGCTCGCGACCGTAGACCAGTCGAAATGGGGGGGTCTTGAGAGACGAATGATAGGCCGTATTGTAACTATACTCGGCCCATGGTAACCCTTGATGCCATTCCCGCGGTTTCTCCCCCGCAAAGCACCGTAGGTATGTCTCTAGGCCGCGGTTGACCACTTCGGTCTGACCATCTGTCTCCGGGTGGTAGGCTGAGCTCATGCGGAGTTGGGTCCCTTGGCGGCAGTGTAGTTCCTTCCAAAAGTTGCTGATGAACACTTGACCCCTGTCCGACACCAACGAATTGGGTATGCCGTGAAGTCGGACCACCTCACGAATGAATATAACTGCGATATCCTTGGCCGCAAAAGGATGACGAACTGGGATGTAATGGCTGTACTTGCTCAACCGATCCACCACCACCATGATGGCAGTGAAACCCCCCGAACGGGGCAGGCCTTCGATGAAATCCATGGAAAGGTCCTCCCAGACTTGATTTGGGATAGGAAGCGGTTGCAAGAGGCCCGCCGGCGCCAGATGGGATGCCTTGTTTTTGAGACATGTATGGCACTGGTTCACATGTTTTTTGACCTCGCGCTTCATACCCCGCCAATAGAACTGCTGCTTTAGACGTTGATAAGTACACAGGAATCCGGCATGTCCCCCTTCAGCCTGAGCATGGAACGCGTCCAAGATCATTGGAATCAGCTTGGACGCGGATGATAAAACAACACGTCCCTTGAAGAGCAGTAGACCGTCCTTGATGCTATAGCCTGGAGGGATTGGACCGCCCTCATTGAATTCCGCCACGATTTTCTGCAGGACCATGTCGCCCTTCAGCTCGCGACGAATGCTGTCAACATCTCGCCAAGTGGGGGCTGATACGGAGCACAGGATTGCTGCCTCCAAGGCTGGAGAACGAGACAGTGCATTGGCGACCTTGTTCAACCTCCTTTGTACAGGATATCGAAAGAAAAACCCATTAGTTTTAAAACCCATTTATGAAAGGGACCCGTACCTCTCGCTGCTCAAATAGGTACTTCAGACTGTATTGATCAGTGCGGATCGTAAATCGCCGAAACAGAAGATAATGTCGCCACTTCTGCACTGCCCACACTATGGCAATTAGCTCTCTCTCGTAGGTGGAGCGCGCCCGTATTGTGACTGGGAACGCCTTGTTAAAATAGGCGATCGCTCGTCCTTGTTGCATAAGGACAGCCCCAACGCCCAGCCCGAATGCGTCAGTTTCAATACAGAATTCTTGGGAGAAGTCTGGCAGGACCAAAACCGGTGCTGACGAAAGTGCTGCTTGGAGGGCGACGAATGCACGTTGCTTCTCCTCATCCCACTTGAAGGCATCTTTCTTTAATAGTTGAGAGAGAGGCCATGCGAGTGATGCATAATTTGCCACGAACCGCCGATAATAGCCAGTTAAACCCAAGAAGCCCCTCAGCTGGCGCACATTGCGGGGAGTGGGCCACTCCTGAATCGCCGCAATCTTGTTGGGGTCGGTTGCCACTCCTTGTGCGGATACCACATGACCCAAATATTCCAGCTGGCCCTGGGAAAAATGGCACTTCTTGGCGTTCACATGGAGTAGGTGGTCGGTTAAGACCTTGAAGACCGTGTTGAGGTGGAGTCTGTGGGCAGAGAGATCCTTGCTGTATACCAAAATATCATCAAAGAAGACCAATACGAACCTGCGCAGGAAGGGCTGGAGTATATGGTTCATGAGGGCTTGGAAGGTGGCGGGCGCATTAGTGAGACCGAAAGGCATCACGAGGAACTCGAAATGGCCATGATGGGTGTGGAAAGCCGTCTTGGGAATATCCTTCTCGTACATGCGTATTTGATGATATCCCAATTTCAAATCCAATTTGGAGAAAACGTTCATCCCATGTAGCTCCTCCGGCAACTCTTCCACCACCGGGATCGGGAACTTATCCGGTGTCGTGAGCTTGTTTAGGGCCCGATAATCCACACAACAACGCCACTGTCCATCCTTCTTAGGAACCAACAACGCCGGGCTTGAGTACGGGCTGGTGGAGTGGCGAATTATGCCCTGAGTGAGCTGCTCCTGAATGACCCGCTCCAACTTGTTCTTCTGGGCATGCGAATAACGGTAGGGGCGCACATAGACTGGCGTGGTTCCCGGTTGTAGTCTAATTCGATGATCCACCTCCCGGGCGGCGGCAAACCCGTCATCTCCTGAAAGACTCTGGGAAACGAGCCCCTTAATACGACCTCGATAGGATCTGCATGGTCCTGCAAAGGGGAAAGAGAAACCTTGGTCGTTAGATGAAACTCCATCGACGGTACCCCCCGCCGTCGGCTCCTCCGATCGTTTGTCAGTGCGGATGACCCATCGCGATCCCCACGCAATATGTGGAGTACCCCATCCACACAAAAACGCAACATCAAGAGGTCATAATTTGCTTCCATCCACCCCAAGGTTCGCAGCCATTGAATCCCCAAGATGACTTCGACCCGATCCTCTCCAATGGTAAGAAGTCTTGGACCACGGTGAGACCTTGAATCCGGATCTGCAGCCTCTGACACAACTGATGACCTTGTAGTCGATGTGCATCACCCAATACAATGTCATACGGCGTAACATCCTTCAATGGTGTGCCGAGGGCCCGTAGCAACTGCCGACAAATGAAGTTATGGGTCGCACCACTGTCAATCAATATCACCACTGGCCATTTCTGAATAGTCCCCGTCACCCTCAACGTGCCTTGGGATGCCACTCCCAACAATGCGTTTAACCCTGCCTTAGCCAGAATGGCCGGCTCCTCCGGTGCCGGTCCCTTAGGAGTTTCCTCATAATCCGATGAAGGGTGGAAATCCTCCTCTCCTTGCACCAAGGAGAGCCTCAGTTCCCGTTTACAACGATGCCCGGGTGTAAATTTTTCGTCACAATGGAAACACAGGCCCTTCTCCTTGCGACTCTTCCACTCCTCTTCTGTGAGTCCCACATATGATTTGCGAGCTCTTCCTGGCCCCGCCATGGCCGGGAAAGGAGGGGGACGATCACCCGAACCATATGGTGTTGGGCGTTCTCGGCCGCCTCCTCTCTGGCTCATGGGCAACTTCTTCTGGATGCTGTCCATAACTGCTGCCAGTTGTTGTTCTGCTTCTAAGGCCAGATCTTGTATTTCGTCCAAGTTCTGGGATTTCGCCCTCTGCACCTCGGTGCGGAGCTCGGGAAGGAGTGCCGACATAAACGCCTTGGCGAGGACGTCTTGGGGTAAAGAATGTGCATAACCCACCAACTGCTCAAATTCTGCTATCAGTTCTTCCACCGAACCCCTCTGCTGGAGTTTGAAAAGGCGGTGATATGCCTCGTCCGAGGAGTAGCCAAAACGCTTGGAGAGTCTGAGGCGAAAATCTGTCCAACTGCGAAAGCCGAAATGGTCATCCCAATAACAGAACCAATCGAGAGCCTTCCCCTCCAAGTGCATCGCTACTAGCTGTAGCCTTTCTTGTGGGCGGACTTGGTGTAGGCGGAAGTACTGTTCCACCCGTCGTAGCCATCCTTCCGGGTTCTCTCCATCAAAACAAGGGATGTCCCCTTTGCGATACAGACGTTGACGATCCGAGTTGTCGTGTCGGAAATGATGATTTTGCCCTTCGGGTCCCCACTCGAGTGGGGGTTCGTCTTCCCGAGTATCCTCGTCCGCCATCCCATGGAGGTCCTCCCCCCTGCCGTAATGTGGTAAGACGCGAGGCGGCCGGCCCCGGGGGTCGCCCCATTCCTCTCCGGTGGGGTTGACCCGGGCCCGAGGAATTCTTGCTCGCTCGCCCTCCATTGGGAAAGGTGGCCTGGGCGCCATCCTTGAGATTTCTGGGTTCCAGTCCCAGTTTTGGCGGTCTCCCCCCCACGGCTCTCGGTCGGGCTCCCTTCTCCCAGGGCCCGTAGGTCGCTCCTCTCGGCCCCCGTGACCAAGGGCCGGCGAGCGCAGGCGAGGATGTGGGGGTAGCGGTGCCAATGGAGGGACCCGCTCCGAATTTCCTGTCGGCACTGTCGAGACTCCCACGATTGCCACCATACTGCCCCCAGGCATCGTCCCGCTACGGGGAGTAGGTGGGAAAGCCAAAGGTTGGCCACTGGTCGCCCCCGTTATAGCAGGGTCGGAAGGGTTGGGTTGACCCTCGAGGTGTCGATCGCTGACCGGAGAGAACCCTCCTGGCGGTGACCTTGGCCCGGCGCTTGGATCCCCGCTGTCTACGGGTCGTTTTCCCGCGAGCAGTGAGAAGATGCGCGCCAAGGCTTCCTCCGTTGAGCGACGCATCTCCGCCATTTGCGTCGATAACCCGTCGATCCTTGTTGAGGTGTCCTGGACAGCTACGGACAGATTCTGGACTTGCTCCACCATTTCTTCTATCCTCACTACTGTAATCCCTTTTGTCATTGCAGGATCTTGTACACTAGTGCCAGTTCCTTTCATATCTAGCTATCCCTCCCTGCCATGTCACACATGCATAATTACCGATATTTAGAGAGAGACAGAAATGAGATAGAAGAGTGAGAAGAAAGAAAGAGAGATGAGAGAGAGAAGACAGATGTGTGTGTGAGAGCGAGAGAAGAGCGAGATAGAGAAAGAGAGAGAGAAGACAAGAGTAGAGTGGGATAGAGAAAGAGAGAGAGAAGACAAGAGTAGAATGGGATAGAGAGTAGGATAGGGAAGAGAGAGGAAACTATGAATAGAAAAGAGATGTGTTTGTGGAAGTGTGTGTGTGTGAGAGAGAGAAGACCGAGCAAGACGGAGAGAGAGAATTGCAAGTGAGCAAGGCAGAGAGATGGGAGCGAGTTAGATATAGAGATAGAAAGAGGATTGAGTGAGATAGAGAGAGGAGAGAGGAGAGAGAGAAGAGTGAGAGAGTTTTGAGGGGGAGAGAGAGAAATGCTTTTTTTTCTATAAAAATTTGCACGCAACAGCACAGTCGCCTGCAGAGGCCTTTGTGTGGTGTGTGGTGTGGTTTCTGGAGGGTGGGTTCAAAAATTCACACAACCGCTTAAATTTTGCATGTCTATTCCATTTCTGGCTTTGAACTTTATTGTGCTCAATCATTTGCTTATGAAAACACTGGATTTCTGGCATTTACAGTTACCAGTCTACATTGGACCTGCTTTTTCAAGAATTTGATGAGAGGGACAAACCAGAAAACCAGTTGGCCAACGTAACGATGAGGATAATGAACGCTCTTCAGGCCAACCTGGATATTAAGTCCAAACAGTACAGAGACCCCGCGTTGACCCACATATTCCTTATGAACAACATTCACTACATGGTCAGATCTGTGCGCAGGTTCATCAATCCTCCCTCAACAAAGCCACTTTCTAGGAGATTTGCAGTTTTCTAGTTTTTGACCGAAATTTTCTTGATTGAAATCAGATCAGAAGCAAAGAATCTTCTGGGTGATGAGTGGATCCAAAGGCATCGAAGGATTGTTCAGCAGAATGCAAGCCAGTACAGAAAAGTTTCATGGGGAAAGGTCTGATTTTCCGATCTCTTTTAAATTTTGATGACCTTCATCTATTTTTCTCTTGGCATCATCTTAGATAGCAATGAAGATTTAGTCCACCTTATTTGGGCTGCGGTCGTGGGTTTTCCTCGTCATTGTCCTTCATCATTTGAAAGAGGAAAAATGGAGAAAGGGATGATATGACCTTGAGAAACTCATCCTCGTCTGTGATAAACCCTGATTGGTATCCTATCTACACTAATAATAGTACCAAAAAAAGGAAATCAACAAAATGCCCCACAACTGGGCTGAATGACCTAAATACCCCTAGATATATCAGAGTAGTATCATCATGATCATCTCTTTGCCTCTGTTGGATGCAGATTCTTCAGACCCTGACAATCCAGGTGAGCGGAACCATGGGCAGCGGTAGTGGAATGGGTAGTGATGGTGGCAGCAGCGGTGTTTCGAGGACAATGGTCAAGGAGAGGTACGCATGAAAACAAATGTATTTTTTTAGTTAGCATAATCATGGTGTGTATGTGAATGGCTCTGCCGTGGTCGCAGTTGGTCCAGCTGTACCCGTGACCTCTGAGCAAGTTTGTTATATTTAATGTTTTATAAGTGAGATTAGTGTTCATAAGAAACACAATAAAAAATGTGGCTGTCGGGTGACCTCCTTAAATCACTTATCAAAAAAAAAAAAAACAAAAAGATGTGGTCTTTCTTTCGTTCTCTCTCTAGGAGCCTGCGCTCAGACAGTTGTTCCTCTTGTGGGCCAGGTTCAAGTCGTTCAACCTGCAGTTTGAAGAGCTACATCAGCGCCAGGCGCAGTGGACGGTGCCTGATTCCGAGCTTCGGGAATCTCTCCGCCTCTCTGTTGCGGAGGTTCTCCTACCTGCCTACAGAAACTTCCTCAAACGATTCGGGTATCTCTCCCTCTCTCTATTTTGTTCTTCTATCGTATTGTCTTCTCCCTCTTAAGATTTGTGAACTAATGATAAATGGAATGGGATGGAATCCAATCTATCATCAGTTATTCCGTCCTACCTAGGAACGGAAATGGAACAAAACCGATTGCCGGCTCCCAATCCGTTATGTCCTCAAACTCTGCTTAGTTAGTCTACTTTTATCCATCATCCATCTTGTCCAACCCCTCCTATGGGAACGGAACGGAACTGAACGTGAGGCATGTTCCATCTGTCCCAAACCATTGTCCGTCGTCCGTCTTGAACCTTACTCTCCACTTTTTCTCTTGCCTCTCTTTTTTTTTTCTCTTATTATACTCTCTCTTTTGTTTCTTCTGTTTTTTTCTTCCTACTTTTCTATATCTTAACTAGCTACCTCTATCTCTTTCTTTCTCCTTTCTCTTTCTTTTCTTTTTATCCTTTTTTGAAAGAAATATCTTTTCTGACTTTTATTTATTTTTTACTATTTTTCTTTATTGTTCGGTTTTTCTCTCTTTTTTCCTTCTTTGTCTCTTTATTCTCCTATTCTATCCTCTATCATTCTCTTACTTATTTCTTCTTTTTTTACTGTTTTATTTTATTGTTCGCTTTTTCTCCCTTTTCTTCCTTCTTTGTCTCTTTATTCTCCCATTCTTTCCTGATTTTCCTCTATCATTCTTTTATTTATTTCTTATTTTTTTACTGTGTTTTTTTATTGTTCGCTTTTTCTCTCTTTTCTTCATTTATCTCTCTATTCGCCAATGCTTCTCCTTTCTATTTTTTCTCGCATTCATTTCTTCTTTTTTCTCTCCATCCTCTTCTTATTTTCTCTCTCTTGTATTTCCTATTTTTCTCTCTATGCTCGTCTTATTTTCTTTCTTATTTCTCTCTCTGTGCTTTTCTTATTTTCTGTCTTATTTCTTATTTTTTCTCTCTCTATACTCTTAATCTTCTCGTTCTCTGTTTTCATTTCTTTTTCTCTCTTTAATATTTTCTCTTCCTGTCGCTTTTGCTTCCGTCTCTTTTTTTCTCTATTCTAATATTCTTCCCTTGCCCTCTTTTTTTTGCTTTCTTTTGCTCTCTTCTCTTATTCTTCCTTTCGATCTTTTTTTCTCTCTTTTCCTTTTGCCTTTTTATCTTATCATATAATTTTCTCTTTTGTTCTTCCTCTTTCTCTCTCTTCTTTTGTCCTTTCTCTTTCTATCTTTCTTTCTCTATCTTCTCCCTCTTCTCTTTCTATGGGTCTCTCTCCTCTCTCTCTCTCTGTGTCTTCCTCTCTATATATCTTCTTGTTCTCTTTCTCTCTTTCTTTCTTCTGTCCAGGGAATAAGGAGAGAGAGAGATCTTCCTCTTTTTTGAGCTGCCCTGTCTATCTCTCTCTCTCTATCTATCTATCTATCTATCTACTATCTATCTATCTCTCTCTCTAATCCATCGCTCCTCATACATTGCAGGCCTCATGTCGAGTCCACAAAAAACCCAGAAAAGTTTTGCAAGTACAGCCCAGAGGCCCTGGAGCAGCTCCTTGGCGACTTCTTCGAAGGTCAATCTTAGCTATGGCTCTTTCTCATTCTCAATTCATCAAATAAATAAAATGTGTGCATTTAATCATTGGGTGAAAATGTGTATTTATCTCTTCATCTATCCCTTCTCTTTCTCTCTTCTTTGTTTTCTCCTCTCCCTCTCTCATTCTTTTTCCTAGTTCATCACCTTCTAGTTCACCTTTCCTCCAAGGTATCTCTGTCGTCATCTCTGTCGTTATCACTGTCGTCATTGTAAGACTACTAATTGTAGGGTAGATAAACTCTCTTAGTATATTAATCACATGATGAACTCTGTTTGAAAATAGTATTATTTTTTTATATAAACTTTAGCCCTTTTTGTCATCCAAATCATGATCAGTCCTCCGCCATCTGCTCGTCATTTCTATCATCAGTCATCTGTCCATTGCATTGGACGATGACGCATGGTGGAATCAGACAGAAATGATGGTCTGCTATCTGTCCAACTAGCTTACTCTCTTCTATGTACTCTCTCTCTATCTCTCACTTCTGGCTTTATGGGTATTGCTCTATCTTTCTCATAGGGACTCTCTCTCTCTCTCTGAATGTTTCTATCAGGTTTTCTCTTTCACTATCTCTCTTCTCTCTTTCTCAGTGATTATCTATCTCTCTATCTCTAGGTATTCTCTCTCTCTCAATCACTCACTAAGTCTTCTATCTCTCTAGGTCTGTCTTCTTCATCTTTTTCTTCTTAGTCTTGTTTTCATATTGTTTTCTTCTTCTTTTGTCCTCTATTCCTCTTTGCCATTTTCTTCCTTTTCTTCCTCTTTTCTTCTACTTTTCTTTTTATTTTCCTGTTTTCCTCTAAAAACTTATAAAGCTATTTCTAAAAATTGCACACTTGAATTTGTGCTCTGCACTGCAGGACCATCTCTGCTCACTCACAATCTCTCTCCCTCTCTCTCTCTCTCTCTCCCTCTAACAAACCCTCTCGTTTACAGTCTCTCCTGGGTATTCTCTCTCACTCACTTACAAACTCTTCCCCTTACTCTCTCTCCTTTGTTTTCTCTCTTGCTCACTCACAAACTCTCTCTCCACCTCTGGAACCACCATTCTCCTAAATTCATCAACCCAAAATAATATAGTTTTTTACATAAAAAAATAAAGGTCCATTATGGTACCTCTGGCTCACAGTTCTAATATCGCTCTTGCGAGTTGATCAATCATGAAATATAATAATATATTACGCTTAAAATAAAATATAACTTCAATGAATCCCACCACATATATATTATACTGGCGCAGTCTGATCCACCAGATATCTATAATATCTCTCTTCTAACCGAAATCAGCAACTAAGGTTGAATACTTTAAAATTGAATGTTTTTGCCCAGAACACCCATTTAATAGTCATAATCGTGAAATATCCTCTATGGATTAAGTCCTTCTGGATGAATCAAAACATGATAGAAGCCTAAGTTAACTAAAGCAGCCAAATCCATTGATTTATAAATAGAACACCCATGTTCTTATTAAGAGACAATAGTTGAGTTACTCGTTGACTAAAATATTCTGTCCATTAAACTCATTTTTAGGTATTAAGCCATTTGTCATCTATTAATTATAATCACTAAAATTCATGAGCGAACAAAATATTTTCAGTGTTCCAAACCATTACTTTGCTAAATTTGCTATTTTTTTAACTTCGTATAGTTATTTGAAAGTTACATGGTTATCCATGAAGCCCATAAGGAAGACTCCATCCTAAATACTTATTAATGAATACGACTCCCTGAGATACATGAATCAATCGAATTAAGACTAAATGTTTGAAAAATAATTTTCTAATAAATTGACCGAACAAAAAATATAAACAGTTTATTTTTTAAAATAATATTTGGTCCATGAACCCCGTATAGAAGCTTCCAGCCAAGATGCCATGAGTGAGTAAGATTACTCTAAGTTGCAAATAATCACTCCCCGAAATTCACTAAACACGTTGATTCAGTTGTGATTTGAAAATGAAAGATAAATCAGTGCATAAAGCTCATTTAGCAGTCTTTGGTTTAGAGACCCCATAACACCACTCTCTAAAAACTCATGAGACATTCAAATTGAATCCAACTGCTTGCCAAAAAAATTCGCCATCGTTATCATAATTAGAGTTTTTTTTATCAATTTTTCATTTATCAGTTTAGTTACTTACATCCCCATTATCTCATCTCTCTTTCCTCTCCATCACACTGTTTACATTCAACTACTACCATCATCCACGCACTTGCCCATCACTGTATCTTTAACGTTCACTTACTCGTTAAATTAACATATAACTTACATCCTTTTACTCAATATCACTAGCTCATATCCTCTACTCTCGTCTTCATCGCTTCTCTCGTTCATCATCACTATTAAAGGAAATTAATTCCTTATGGAGACGATCCGTACTCATCACTAACTAAGTATTCCTAATTACGTTTAAATTTATTTTTTATTAAATAATCTCAATTACCAACGAGTGAGAGGGAGACTATCAATCACCAACCATTGATCTAGGGCACAAGCTAGATGTGTACATTAGCATTCCTTCTCTCAAGGGGACAAAACCATTGCACTTGTGGAAGGTAACAGGTGAACACCCGTAACCAGGGTTAGCAATGGTTGCGAAGGAATTCCTATCGGTCTCGGCAACCATTGCACCTATAGAGATTCTTCTTTGACGGTCTTGACGGTCGTGCCAACATCAACTACAAGCGACCCATGTTGATAGCAGAGAACATTGAGTGATTAATGACACTCAACTATTGATGGTGAGAGGGGACAATAACAACAATGATACCATGCAAAAGGACGGAGATAGCGATGAAGACCCAAGTGTTGAGTGTGCTCAATCTTTTTCCTTCAAACTGATGAACCGTTTAAACATTGTTTTATGTATTGATGCTAGATGTGGCATTGACTATTTCTTTATAGTTATACTATTTATTAAAATAATATATTTATGCCAATTTAAATAGTATTATAAAGAAAAATATTGAAAATAAAAAATGAAAAATATTGGAAATAAATAAAAGGATAAAATAAAAAATAAAGAAAACTTAACATAGAAAATAAACATATAAAACGTTAAAAATGAAAATTTAAAATGGAAAAAATAATACAAGAAAAAAGAAAAAGAAAAAATATAAAGAAAAAAATAGAAAATAAAAAATAAAAAAAGAAAAATAAAAAAGAAAATTTAATAAGAAAAATAAAAAAAAGAAAAAATAACAAAAGAAGAATAAAAAATAAAAAATAAAAAAGAAAAAAGAAAAAGAAAAAATATTTAAAAGAAAAAATAAAAAAGAAAAAATAAAAAAGAAAAAGAAAAAAGAAAAAAGAAAAAAAGAAAAAAGAAAAAATAAAAAATAAAAAATAAAAAATAAAAAATAAAAAATAAAAAAGAAAAAATAAAAAATAAAAAGAAAAAGAAAAAGAAAAATAAAAGAAGAAAAAAGAAAAAAAGAAAAGAAAGAAAAAAAGGAAAAAAAAGAAAAAAAATAGAAAAATGAAGAATAAAAAAGAGGAAAAATAGAAAATAAAAAATAAAATAGGAAAAAATGGAAAAATAAAAAATAAAAAAAGAAAGGAGAAAAATATTATAAAAGAGATTGAATAATGCAGCTCAATATAAATAGAAAAATATATGTTACGCATCAAGCCCATTAAAGAAAGGTTTTTTGGGGGGGGGGGGGGAACTCAAGGCCCACATTTCCTCTATAAATACCTCTCCCCAAACTCCAACGGCCCCTCCACTCTTCCTTCTCTCCTCTCTCTTCCTCGGCGATGAACTCCGAGCCGAAGCCCGCCGTCCCGGGCTACCCAGCGCCGCCGCCGCCGCCGCCGCCGCCCGCCGCCGTGGCCGGCGGCGCCGCCTACCCGTACCCCTACCCGGCCCCCCCTCTCTACTACCCGCCTCCTCCTCAGCCGCGCTCGTCCCTCTTCCTCCGGCGCCTCGTCATCGTCTGCGTGGTGTTCTTCCTCCTCTTCTCCCTCGTCACCTTCGTGACGTGGCTCGTCCTCCGCTTCCGCCTCCCCGACGTCGCCATCGCCTCCGCCTCGCTCTCCTCCTTCCGCCTCTCCCCCTCCCTCCGCCTCTCCGCCGACCTCAACTTCACCTTCTCCCTCTCCAATCGCAACCGCAAGATGGGCATCTTCTACGACAAGATCGACGCCGCCGTCTTCCTCGCCCGCGATTCCCTCTCCGAGACCTCCCTCCCCCCCTTTTACCAGGAGCCCCGCAATTCCTCCCTTCTCACCGCCACCGTCGCCGCCGTCGACGAGTACGTTGATCCCGATGTCGGGGACGCCGTCTCCAAGCAGAGATCGAGCTCCGGGTCGGTCGAATTTGAGGTCAGGATGGTGGCCTGGGTCAGATTTAGGTCTGGCGGGTGGAAGACGAGGAGTCATGTCATGAGGGCTTTGTGCGATAATGTCGTGATCGTCTTCTCCAATTCGACGTCTTTGGCGGGATCGCTGCAAGGGCCTCCCCGGCCGTGCCGCGTTGAGATGTGAGCGATTCCTTGTGTTGTTTCCGTCTCTTTGATGTCTGTACTTTGATCTCTAACGTGATGATGAAGAAGAAGAAGAGGAAGTTCTTTCAGATTTTATTGATGGAATCGGGGGTTTGAATGGTTGTCTCGTTGTTTGATCTGCTCTTGTTCATCATACGATCCAGGAGACGAGTAAATGGGTTTTTTTTCCATCTTGGAAGAAACAGAGATTTCAATCATGGATATCAGGGGTTTTGATGGTTGTCTCGTTGTTTGATCTGACCTTGTTCATCGTAATATTCGGGAGATGAGTGAGTGGGTTTTTCTTTTTCATCTTGGAAGAAACATAGATTTCAATGATGGATATCAATCAGGGGGTTTGGATGGTTGTCTCGTTGTTTGATCTGATCTTGTTCATCCTATTAATCAGGAGATGAGTAAGTGGGTTTTCCTTTTTCATCTTCGAAGAAACAGAGATTTCAACTAAAATCGGGGGTTTTAATGATTGTCTCGTTGTTTGATGTGCTCTTTTTCATCCTAAGATTCATGAGATAAGAAAGTGAGTTTTTATTTTCATCCTGGAAGAAACAGAGAGTTCAGTTATGGAATCGGGGTTCTTAATGTTTGTCTCGTTGTTTGATGTGCTCTTGTTCATCATAAGATTCAGAAGAAAAGTGGGTTTTTTTTCATCTTCGAACAGACACAGATTTCAATGATAAAATCGGTGGTTTTAATCGTTGTCTCGTTGTTTGATATGTTTCTTCTTGCTTTTAATTCCGTGATTGTTCGTCATGAGATCCCGGAGATAAGTGGGTTTTCTTCATCTTCGTACAAACACAGATTTCAATGATAAAAAATCGGTGGTTTTAACGATCGCCTCGTTGTTCGCTATGATTTTTTCTTGCGCTCTATTCCGTTCCGCGTTTCTTCTGTGGTGGAGGATAACCCACTGGACTTTTGAATCTGGTGAAAATTTTATTATATCTGAGAAGCTCTGATGGAAGTTTCTTTCTCAAGTATAATCCTGAAAATGTTCATGCGTGGAATACTAGTTGCACTCATTGGTTTGAGACTTTGAGTTTTTTGAGACAACAAGGCCCATAAGATTAAAAAACTCAAAGTGGGTTTGAGACCTTGAGTTTTGTAAGAAATAATAACTCGACCGATAGGGTGGTGGAAAATTTAATTAGTAGAGAACTTTGCACGCATTGGTTTACTTATTTGGATGTTTTATGCCACCTTGTGGGAATATACCGCTGCAATAACAAATTACGGTTTGGGGAATGAGATTAGAGAGAGAGAGAGAGAGAGAGAGAGAGAGAGAGAGAGAGAGAGAGAGAGAGAGAGAGAGAGAGAGAGAGAGAGAGCTCATATTATATTTATATTTTATAGTTTTTTTACAAAAAACTAGGAAAGAAGATGAGAGCGATTGATTGAATTCCATCCTGTCGAAAATCCAAAGCAGAAGGTGAATGGGCTCTTATTATATAATTTTGATGAGTATCCAATACGTACAAGGCAGTAATATCATGATAGAGAAACTTAGTCCTAGATATCTATCAATAAATTTTTATTATTGACTAATTTCCTTTCCACGAGCATATTTTATTCAAGATAAGGCACTTTAAATGGGACTTAACGATAAAGGCTCGAGCTCAGGGAAAAACAAGAAATTCCTCATAAAATGTCGTTATCAAGATCAACAAAAGATCTTAAGCCAAATTCACTCGGCTAAAAAATGTTATGAACGAAATAATTGTAATTATTATATGTTTCTGTATTCCCTGTAATATAAAGAAAATCTTTCATAATTTATAGGGAATGGGTGAAAAGTGCAGAAATCTCAGTCATCAGATCACCGAAAGAGGTATTTAATGGACAGACAAAGGCCTTTAAATGTGGATAACGAGGTTTTATGACCATCAGATGACCATAATACAGTCATTTCTACATTAATATAATGCCCATAATTCATTGGTACAGTGGTCACTCCTATTGCACTAATATAGATGTTTGCTCTATATAGGCAACTGATAATATACTATAGGTGAAATCAGTACTTGGAAGTTTTCTTTGTCGATAATTTTTTTGAATAAATAATATGGAAAACTATATATAGAATGTTTCAAATTATTCTGTAGTCATATCTTCGATTCTTCTTCTTTGATTCCCATGCTGATTTATTGTAATTAGGGGAAGACCTAAAATATGGGGTAAATTTGGTACCTATAAAACCTTATTCAAGATTAACTTGGCTACTAGGGCAACTTGAATGTAAAAAATTAAATAATCTATTACAATTACATATGTAGTAGGAGACATAAATATGGACTCACTGTTTAGCTATTCCATAATCCTAGTGTAGACATGGTTGTTTGGTTTGCTTTTGCTAGCATAATGAGTTGAAGGCACAAGAAGTCAGCTCTTCTAACCAACCATCGGTCGCTAACATCTTTGACCGAAAAGTGAATGCAAAATAGTACTACACTGGTCTCATGCGGGAGGTTACAAAAGAAGAACTTGTACATTTCATTTGTTTGTCAGCCTCACCATGGAACATTTTATGTAAGAAATACTTCATACAATTGCTTTGATACATCGCACAGGAGGAGATATCCATTCCATTGATAAGGGTCATGAAGGAAAAAGCTTTCAAGCTTTATATGGAGTTGAAGAGCGGCATCCGTGATTGATTGGAGAGTGTTGATAGAGTGGCCATCACTCTAGATTGTTGGACTTCTGTGAATCGAATCTCATTCATAGGACTCACAGTTCATTGGGTAGACACTTAATGGAACATGTGTGAATGTGTCTTTGCTATACACCAGTTGGAGGGATCACACACTGGGGAGTGCTTGAGCAATGTTGTGCTGAGGTTCTTGCAGTATTTAAATTGAACGCAAATATATGGGCTATTACAATAGACAATGCTTCAAACAATGCAACAATGATGGCGATATTAGAATGAGAGTTGCGGCCATTGAACGCTCATTTCAGCACAAAGAGACATGTCTTGTGTATTGCGCATGTGATTAACTTAGTGATGCTGGCGGGGTTGAGGGCACTACATGTCGTCGAAGATGGACCCAAGTCAACTTTCATTGATGAAGTAGACATTACTAATCTTGATGGTGTGGTGGATGCAGACGAGACTGATCCTCCTTGTGCTATTTCATTAGGGGATGTTGTTCAACACCTTAGAGAAGTGGTCAGCGCAATACGTGGATCGATGAAGCAAGAGGCGAAGTATTGTCATATTGCAGACAATCAAATATGTCCAACATGAGGAGGATCCCGCTAGACTGCCCTACTAGGTGGAGCTCTACTTACAAAATGCTACATGGGTGCCTTGATAAGAAAATAGTCATTGATATGATGATGCCGTCTGCTCTTAGGAAAACTACTTTACTTGATACAGAATGGGATCTACTAGAAAAAAATGTTGACTTACTCAAACCACTCCAGGAAGGTACGTCTATTGCTATTCAGAGCAAGGCGCCAACTTCAAATGAGTGTATAGTCATTATTAAAGGATTGATGATGCATCTTGAGCGAATTAGTGTGGGAATCTCAAACTCATCTATGTGTCTAGTTGGACACACTATCTCCATTAGACAAAGGAATGCCTTAGCCAGTGTATGTGGCGCTATGAGGACGAAGCTAGAGAAATATGTGTCAATGCTAACACGAAACGAGGCTTTCACTATCGGTTCTCTATTTAATCCATCAATGAAACTTCGCTTGATTGATCCACATGGCAAGAACGAGGTTCTCTTACTGTCCGAACTATCATGGAGTCATATTCAGTATCCATAAACCTTGGGGATGGGTCCACTGAACTTTTGGTTCCATCCATGAGGCATGGTTTTCTAAAAAATGGAGCTACAATAACTACTAGATTCGTTTGAGCTACCACAAAGAGTTGATCCGATGCGAGAGCTTGATGTATATGTGACAGCCCCCCCAACATTCAGTTCAAAGGTGTTGCATTGGTGTAAGAGGACTGATATCAATTTAATTATCATATGATGTGCATTGTTAGATTAAAAATGTCTTACTTTCCTTATTGCATTTCTAATTTTTTTTATCACCATAAGAGGTCAAGTTTCTTACCTCTCATCATTGGTGGTGAAGGAATTTCTAGTAGTTAAAGCGACGAGTGTCACGTGTAAATGACGATTCTCAAAAGGGCGTCGCGTAATCAACTACAGGCAATCTAGGCTCACAGCAGAGAGCGTAGAAGTTCTGATGACGTTGAAGTCATGGTATAGTAACAAAGATTTGAAAGCGAAAGATGATGATGATCGTGATGATGATAATGAGCCATTTGCGATTAGTGTGGATGCACCCACCGTTTAGACTCTGTTATTGTTTTTTTCATCTAATGACGTAGACTCTTTAATAGTTCCTTGACTGATGTATTGCACTCATCATTTATTTTTACAATGGTTTTAAAGTATTTGTTTAATTAATTACTATATTGTTACTTTGTGCTTGACATTTCACGGGTAACTTAAAGTGAATTTTCAGGTTCACTCCACAGAACAACTCGGGATTAACACTCACTATTTTGAGTCTTGACATCCAGCTCTTCCGCCATCAGGGGAATATTCACATAAGATGAGAAAAGAACGGATATTCATAGATTTTTTGAAAAGAATTTGCTTCTGAGAAATAGATAATGTAGTTGAATTTTTGTACTGATGATAAGCTGGAGTCCTTATGGGCCATTATTTATAGTTATTATTAAATGGGTCATTAATTTCTGTTGTCCTTTCTCCGAGATTTTTTACCAATGAGCCGAGGAAAGGTACTCAAAGCCTCGTTCAAGAAGGTAAGCCATTCTTCACTTCCATCTTTAATCCTAGCTGCTGGTGATTATTATTTGGAGAATTCACTATCTGAATCTATGCCAGCTCATATACAAATATAGATGAACTTCTCACTAGTGGTAATATTACTCCTAAATATAGACGAAATTCTCTATATTGGATTCTTTCTTGGGGGATTTGATAGCTAATATTTTTGCCAATGCATCATGCCCTTTGATAGATCCTATGGGGCACTACTTCTGGCAACCCTGCTTGCCTTCGATTGCAAGCTAATGGGATTCATGTTAGAGATATCAACAAAACTGATGGGGAATAAACTTGGGAGGTTCAACCACCATCTTGACAGAGATACTGGCTGCCATTCCAGGTAACTCATTTGAGATCCTAATTTCAAGGTGGAGAACAAGAAAAAGAGGTAAACGTTTGTGAAAGTAATGTGATTTTCAGTATTATGAAATTTGTCAAAATTTCTCAAATACTTGCTTGAAACCACCGTTGTAGTATTTTTGGCCCCAAGTACATAGATTGAAGCCTTCCAAATCATATGAAACTACTCTCAGCCTGGTCCGAGATCATTGATACAGAAATAATGATCTTAATATGTTGGACAATATAGAAGCTATGCATATTATAACGGGTCTTAAGTTTAATTGACTTTGGTATTCAATTTTCTATTCATCATGTCTATGCATAGTGGATCACACATGTATTTTTTTATTGAGGTATGTGGAATATTATGTCTCTATTACATGGAATTCTCTATGCGTTGATCTCATTAATTAATATATCGATTTCCAGATTGGAAATTGAAAAGACGAATTGAGAATATATATACATGGGAAGATACCCCTAGTTATAGCAAAATAAATGGAAAGGACGGCTCTCAAATTTCTGACATATTCTTTTACTTGCTATCCACCGAGCTCTAATTACCGTGATGATAGGCAATTTATTTTCTATTTTGTCAAAAATCCTCCAACAAGCATCGAATTCTCCTAGAAAACTCTGAATCACAGCATGCTGCTGATAAAGACTTCTAATGTCGGATGTTGTCTAGGATGTCATTGAGTTGACACCGAATATGATGGTTCGGTGTTGATAAAGGATGATAGTATCGAATGTCGATGGCATCGTCATTTGACAAATGCAACCCTAACCGGTTATGTAACTACGACGTGATGAATGGGTGTCCTACGTGTCATATGTGCAGGCTCCGACTTGAGGGAGGTGTTGAGCTCCAAGCTTGGACGGGGTCACCGGGTGACGACGACGGTGGCCTCTCGAACCTCATCGGAGCGCCGAAGGCGTCTACAACCGAACGGATTCTATCCATAGGGCTCGCACATAACGGACGTACTCGTCCGTACCGTTAAGACACTCACAGAGTCGTACTTTTCTCTCAATTTTTCTCTCTCACCTACCTAGCCTGAGCACGGTGGAGTCGAGATGAAAGTATACTACAAAAGGTAAAATAACAAGCGGCGAAGAGAGGACGTACCTCGTCGTCGGGCGACTCGTTGTGCAGGCTATTAAAAGATACGGCGGCAGAGAGCGATCAGCGGAGCGAGAGCGATGGAGAGGAGCTAGAGAGCGCTCGACAGAGGGTGACGGAGGGATTGAGGAAGACGGCGCGAGACAAGGCTTTAGCTCAAGCGGCGAGGGACCTAATTGGCACGTCCCTACGGACCAGTGCGGACGGGGTCCGATGGCGGCCGCGAGCGATGGGTCGTCTCAACGGTGGGACGCAGGTAGAGATGGCCATCGGCAGCAACCAGTGCAGCCGAGCGAGTCGGGACGGCGAGGACACTGCATGGCGGTCGGCTCTCGGATTGTGTGACGTCGGTTCAATAGGCAACGGGGTTGACCAGCGTGGTTAGATGGGGAGAGAATCAACTGTCGACCGGAGTCGAATGATAGCTTCCCTTGTCCGGTGTCGGTGCGTGGAATTGAGTCGACCGGTACCGGCGGGTTGATTCAAGTCTGATCAGCACCCGATTGTCAGGAGTAGACCCAATTCATTGACAGGTGGTCAGTCCACTCCCAAATCTGACCAAGAGTTGAATGAAGCGATGCCGATGGTTCTTCTGATAACTCATCTGGCTGAATACGTCCGAGGATCACTTCAAGCGGCGGTGGAGGCTTCAGCCAACTTGATGCCAAATTTCATTGCCCAGATCTAACGGGGGATCGACCCAAGAAATGGCAGAGACTTTCATCAATTTCTCTGCCCCAACTCAACCGAAATCGTCCCAAGCGGCGGCGGCGACCTCCGCCAATTCTCTGATCAAGTACGACCAAGAATCGATTGCGGTGGAGGCAGGGCTTCAATCGATCTGTTGCTCAATGTCGGTAAGAATCCAACTCTATAGATTAGGCAGCGAGTTGATGAGTTTTGCCGATGGATTTCCACAGCATTGAATCGAGAACGGAGATTTCCGCTCGGACGAGAGGCAGAGTGCCGTCCGTGTAGCTGTCCGTCGGGAGAAGCATAGGAAAAGGAGTGGGGGTTAAGGCCTTCTGAAGACCCACTAGCATGGTGGGTTGATCTTCCCACAAGCCCCCTTTCCTTCTCAAGTCTTCTTCCTCTACCCTCTTCTTCCCTTCTTCACCCTCCCTTCCTCCTGTGGGGGAGGGGGAGACCTGTCTTCTTTGATAAAATTCAACTCAATTCCAAAGAAAACAAATCTAAGAGTTAGGACGCCCCTCTTTCCCTTATAAAGGGAAGGTCAAACGGGCCCCTTAGGTGGGTCAACAGGGGAATAGGGTCCATTAAGGGGGCCCTTATATAATGGGCCCCCTCATTACAAGATTAAAGGGAAAATTAAAAATAAAAAGAAGAAAAGAAAACAAGAGACAAGGACACAAAGGAGCAGGTCCAAAAATGGTTAAGGACCCCTCCCCGTGACGATGACGAAGGATGTAGGGACGCGTCACAGATGCGACGAAATGACGAGACAAGAAAAACACAAAACATGATAGACAAAATGATGAAAATGAAGATAGGATATTTGAGCATCATCACCCGATGTTCGACGACGGTGACGGGCGGGGAGGACAACATCGTCGACGATCCTTGATGGCGTGCGCCATCAACTTCGTTATAGCAATCTCATCAGGATACCCAACAATTTATTGCAGGGATTCCTAAACATAAACATATGCCAACCATAATATCACCACATAGAGGATACATACCAACTAAAATCTTATTATTAGGATCATTTGAATAACTAAGACTATTTCATTAATAATACATCAACACTTGTTAAGAAACAATACTCTAAACATTTTATTCAAAGAATGTATGTGAATTGTGAAAATTCAGTGCAAATTTGTAGCAATTTGTGCGAATTTTTACAAATCGTGTGGACTTTTTTCGAATTGTGCGAATTTGTTGCAATTTGTGTGAACTTTACAAATTTCGCAGATTTTGTTCGAATTGTTCTAATTGTGTGAAAAGATGTTCTAATTTTTGCACAAAAAAGAACATAACAAAGAACAAGGCCCTGTGCGGTTCTTTTGTGCGAATTTTTTGTTTGTTTCGAGCAAACATAACAGAACAACCATGTCTATCCTAGTGTGAGTACTATATTCTTCCTAGAGACTCAGTTTCCATTGTAACCTTATGAAGTAGGGAACGACACGTCAGGGACATGACGCCCTGGATGTGATGGGACAGATGACGAATGATGACAGACGGTGACATGAAAGTAATTTTTTCATGTCACACGTCCCATCATTTTTAAAAATTTCCATCACAATCTCGTTGACTGTCACCATGCGCCTAGTCCTGTCATGTTCTGTCACCGCACGGCATCACCGTCACAGGTGATGGAAAATAAAAGCCTTGAAAAACATTTTTTTATGCTTTCTCTCAATTACAAGTGGACACGTCATGGCAACAGACGTTAAGGAAGAAAGAGCATGTTCAATGCTTGGAGGAAGAAAGAGTTTGGTTAAGGGCTTTGATGAAGAAAGAGCATTGTCATGGCTTTCAGGAAGGAAGAGCCTGGTCAAGGCTTTGAGGAAGGAAGAGCCTGGTCAAGGCTTTGAGGAAGGAAGCGCCTGGTCAAGGCTTTGAGGAAGAAAGAGCCTGGTCAAGGGCAGGAATTTGAGGAAGAAAGAGCGATGTAGGGCATGGAGTTGAAGAAGAAATAGGGGATTTCATGTCAATGTGGAGGTGGAACGAGTTCAGATTTGTATTTCGTTTGGTTTTTTTAATCTTGCAGTTTCTGACTTTTTTTGTCACTGGGAATGGGTCTAATAGTGCGATTTTTTCATTGACCAGGAATGTGTTGGTTTTTTTAAATCTTGCTCACCAATTTTTACGTGTTATTTCATCTTAATCATCAGAGTATAAAAAAGTTACTATTTAGTTTCTCTGTTTGGAAATGTTGTGATATAATCTTGGAAAATACATACAAAAAGGTTTTCTATGGTGATGTTGGCCAAGTCCAAGATAGACTCTATTTGGGCCCAAGAGACCTTTTGAAATGAGTTGTGGGTTTTCTTATGGGCTAGTCAGATGATTGTGAAACAGGTTTTGACCTGATTTTTCACTTCAAATGAAGGAAGGAAGAAAAATTTTATACGAAATCTTAAATACTCAGAAAATCATGAAAATATTGCAGCTAAAATATTGCACAGCAAAAAATTGACGTAATAAAACCAATATGTAAAATATAGTGATTTTATTGCTTCCACGACAAAAAAAACTACAACCCATTTGAATGCACAATGCAACATAATGATTTTAAATGTTTTTTTTTACCTTTATAATTTTTTTTAAAAATCCGTCACCAACATCACCCGTGACGGCTGTCCCATCCCATAACCCGTCTGAGGACCCCCGTCACCGTCATGTCACCATCACATATATTTTGTCACTATCACAGTCACAGTCATGGGCTACGAATTTTTTCAGTGTCACCGTCATGTCATCCATCATGGTGCTGTCACCGTGATATGTAACGTGATGGATGTCGTTTGCCATTCCCTATTATGAAGCACTTAGTAAATGAATGCCTTAGTAACTGAATTGGAAAACATAAAAATCTTGTAAAAATGGTCTAACTTAAGATAGGTTAGAATATATAAATCTTGCATCAGCATTTTATATGGATCCTTTTCACTTGCTTCAGCCATTAGGAATTTAAGGGTGTTCACCCTAAAACGATGCCTCTTGTGTCAAGATATTCTAGAGTCCTTAATGGAGAATGTTAGAAGACAATTACTCACTCAAAGTCTTGATGTATTGATTCAGTATTTACCAATGTTTTTCTAACTGTCCAACTTAAGTTCAATCCTACTTGCTCCATTTCTTTCCAATTTCCTATCTTAACCAAAAAATAAATTTATTAATTTGTATTTATCAAACTTTTCTTCTTATCTCAAACTATTGTATATCACAAACCAAGTTCCACTATTCAGTATCTATCTCAACTCCACTATCTATCATAAAATTTATCACTTAAATACCACATAATTCTCTATACTTTTTATTTATATATGTCCCTATTATCTTTATCATATCTCTCAATCTCGATAAAATTTATCTCTATTTTAATTCATATTTTTCATTTACTTAAATAAACATTAGCTATATATATATATATATATATATATATATATATATATATATATATATATATCTGAATACCTCATTATAAATTCAATTCTCTGTATGTATCCCAATAATTGATATACTTCCTTTCATGAAATATCAATACCTGAAGATTTACCATTAAAAATTCACATAAATATTATCTATGATCCTGTAATGCACTTTATAAAATATTGTATTGATATCTCTTAAATGAAGAATTTAGTAAAAAATCATATAAATTTATGAATTTCATTTTTTTGTATTATTTAATGAATTTATTATTTATCCTTTGAAATTCTTATTTATGCAATATCTATGAATCAATTTTACTTAAAAGTTGAATTAACATGCTTGGAGATTATTAGAAGTATCAGGTATCATTAGTATGCATAAATCTTGAAAAAACCAATTATAACAAGTAGATAGGACAATGATGGTTGAAGCCTTAAACATCTTTTGATCCTTTGAGAATTTTATCATATTGTCCTGCACGAAATTACTCAGGACAATGCATCATATGTCCTTATGGTATAAGGGATCAAGACAATGCCTGAATTTATGACTGAAGTTATTTTAAAAAATATTTTAAGGTGTATATTTCCAATTTTGGCTTCAATATATTGTGTGTCTACATGAAAAATTTTGAAAACTGTGAAACCTGTTGCTTTTTTTGTAAATAAAATATCTAAATAATAGGCACAAAACTTATACAGTCAAATACATCAACTTTGTAAATTATCAATTTTGACCAAAAAATTTTGAAAAAAATGGAAAAAAAGGCATGATTCAATTTAATTTTCTGTAAATAAATATTTTCCCATAATATTTATTATCTATAAAAATTTGAACGTTTTTTTTGTATTGATTGATCCACATATATTTTACTTGATTCTGGAACATTTTACTTGAGTTGCCTCGTCACATCAGTAATCATGTTTTTCTCGTATACATTTTAGGTATAGTCTTCTAAGTGTAGATCATGAAATAAGAGAAAATTAATATACTGATGTTCGTTTTTGAATCATTTTCCTATATATTGCTTTTGTATTTTAAAGTCTTTAAATAATTTCATTAATTATTTGATATTTTTATGATTATAAATTACCTTTAGGTTAATTTAAAACACATGAAGATTTGAAATATATCAGGAATTAGTAATGAGGCTCAATCACACATATAAATTAGTTATTACTAATTTTATTTATCAAATTCTTAGAACCCTTGAACATTTTGTTTTATTTAAGGCCTTTCTTATGAATCCTTTCACCAAATAGCGAACTATTGGATTATATGGAACCACATATATGTTAGAGGGAATATTTCTTCTTCTCTCATCTCTTAAAATATCTGTAATTTTCAAAGATAAATTTTCTTGAGGCTGTTGCGACTCAGTAGATATTGTTTAGACTAAGGGAACTTTAAAGGGAGGAGTAAGAAGGTACTAACAATTCTCATACAATTCCATCCTGACCGCTTGCTATGGTGACTACTGATTAATTATTGTTGATTATGCAATTAGGCATCATGATGATACGGATAAACTCTAAATGCACCATGAAATCATGCATTTCTAATGCCAATTTGAGATCATTTTACCTTTATTATCCTCATCTTTATATCAAATTTCAATCTCATGCATTAGATGAAGCAATTGATAAAAATAAAAAAAATTAATATAATATGTATCATATTTTAACAACCCACTAATTATTATTGAAAATATCCTTAAAATATTTAATGATTTTTATACTCTTCCCTTTACTATGTTAGCTTAAAGTTTTAAGAAAAGAGATAATAAAAATAATAATATGTGGGTTTTTTTAAGTAGCCAGCTGCCAGCCAGCAAGTGCACAATACTCAAGCCATCCAGCAGCTGGTGAGCACTACTGCACAAGGAGCCCAACTGCTGGTCCACTACGCACACAGATAGGATCCATAAGAGGCCCATCAACAGGCCCAAAAAGATCCATGGAGAAGTCCGTTCATTTTAGGCCATTTTTAAGTAAACAGATATGGTCTTAGCCGTTCAATCTCTTTAGGGAATACTGGACGGTGAGATATATCACTTATTATTTTATCATTTTCCTTCTTTTTTTACAGGGTTCCGATTGGTTGCAGTTGTTGATGTAGACCATGGGGCCACACGAGTCAGCGAATCACAAAGAGGGCATGCTGAGGGGCCCGCTGATGAGGCTGATGATGGGGCAGGGTGGAAAAAATTCAAAAGGGCAAATGACCATGATTTAATTGCAGCTGTTGGACCCTATATGAGGGGGATCAGGGAGCCAGGGGCAGTTCCGTCTATCCCTGCCCCTTGGCCGTCGACACTATTGCTATACGATGGTTTTTGGCCAGCGAGGGGGGGGGATCGCTAAGGCATATGACAGAATGGGAGGGCCCCCAAGGACGTCCTACTTGATTGATGGCTCTAGGAGGTCATTTTGATGCCGTTAAGGGGGCTTGAAGGCCCCTAATTTTACATCTCCCGACAGAGTTTGATTGCAGCCATAGGAGGCCCATCCGATAGTGAAACGAGGAAGGGAGAGGAGTGACACCTCTCCCATTGTTCGGGCCACCCAGGATGACGCCTTAGGAGGCTTAGGAATGCTTGGATTTGCACCAGCACAGAGGAAGGTGGGAGGAGAAGCACACTGAGGTCAGGGGGCGGCGATCTATGCCCCCAATCTTAGGTCACCTAATTCACAGTGATTCAGGTGAGTTCTCGAACATTCTTTGGTAGATATTGAGTCTCTATTCATGTTTGTTTTCATACCTTTGGTTATAATCGTATGTTTAGATTGATTTCATCATGTTCTAGTATTGTGGCTTCCTTTTAGCAGTTCATCAAACACCAGGTGTGTATTCGAGAAATACTAATCGATTAATATAAGTCCCTTTCGATTTACCATACAAAAGTTATAAAAAGTATATATATATAACAAAATACACCTCTGATTTTGATTTCTATCGGGCATTCTTTCGAATACCTCTCAGGTGTTGATAGAATTACCTGTAATTCTCTCAAAATTTAGCTATAAAAATTATAAAAATATATAAAAAAAATAAAACATATATATAACTATATAGTAACTACTAAACCTATATAAGTCGTAGCCTACCAGCATAACCATAAAAGACATATATATATATATACGCCTTAATTACTCATACTAGCCCCTTTTTATTCTCTCTTAACCTTTCTCCATACCTATCTGGCTAATTAATAATATCATAAACTTACCAAAATCTCTTAATATTAAACTCTTAGGAGATATATTTGTATAAGTATTTCTCAGTCCCTTTAATCTCAAGTTAAAATATATAATTCCTTATTTCTCAAGTTAAAAGATATACATATATTAATTAAGTAACCCCTAGCCTCTATTCATAGAACTTTACTATTTCATATATCTTATTAAACTTCTCTAGTTTTTCTATTACTTATACTTACATTACTCATAACTCTTGCTCCATCTCTTACTTCTTTATAAAGCAAATCTAGTTCTCTTATATTCTTAATATTTTCTCACTTACTTACTACTAATACTCTATGATAAGCCAAAAATAGGGGTAAATTTTATGCAATTTTAAACCCTTGTCGTTGTCAATTTTAGCTTATACAATAAAATTTATAAAAACTCTACTTAAGATGTGTAGTGATAAGTACGAGTGTCGTCCAAGGGAAGCTAGTAAGGAATCCAATTGATATTCTTTTTGAATAATTTGAACCTAATTGGGGTTATTTAATCTTCAACATAGATTAAATCACCCTAATTATATGAGAAATTTGGAAAGGGGGGTAGATTAGATGAGAGAATTAGAAGAAATAAAGGGCTCTAAATTGAATTAATTGATCCAATTGAAAGGATCAAAGAAGTCAATTAGAGAGATTAAGAAGAATATTTATATGTGTTTTGGTTGATTCTGTAGATTTGATAATTCAGGAACAACTACTCTATTGAATAATGGAATGGGAAATTCAATCTCCTAGAAAGTTAACCCTTTTTATGTTTTTTTATAGTTTTCTTGCAATGCACTTGAATAGCCAGGTAAATCTCTCAATTTCTCCTCTCAATCCTAGTCAGGGCTTGTACATGCCGCTCAAGCCAAGCGATTTAGAAGTTCAGACAGAAATTAAGAAAAACGATTACAAGATTCAACTAACAACATCCAAAATACACCAAAAAATTCAAATACAATGAAGGAAAAAGTACCAAATAGGTTGATCCAAGCTGGGGCTCCTCTCTGTCTTACAGCTGTGGTAGAGCACCATCAAGAATGACCCTCTCCTCTCGAAATTCAGCTTTTATACATAGGTAAAATGGCAAAAATTACCATTTTACCCCTAATTAGTATTTAATTTTTATCTATCAATGTAGGCTTGATCTCAATGATCCAACATACAAATAGAAAGAGGGGATCAAGATGAGCAAATCCATAAAAAAAATCATCTCAATCGGACTTTTGGAGCGAAAGTTATGAATAAATGAATTTAAACCAATATTAGCCATTGGATTAAATCATTTATTTAAAATTTTCTTTTTTTCTAACAGCTCGCTGAGGTTTCGTTTACTTATTGGCGGCGACGTTTCAACGTCTTCAGGTGGGTTCACTCTCGTTGCGCCACGTACCCCCTCCCGACGCTGACCTTCCTCGAGCGCTGTCGGATTCTCATCTGACAGCCACGATGAGGCCACGTCGCCAGGCGGATAATTCCTCTGGACGTTTTGCGTAAAAACCCATTTTAAACCGCACAATTACACGTGGACGCCGCCCAAAAATATTTGTGTAGATATCCTTTGCGCATTCTCTCTCCTCTGTTTTTTTCCTAAAATATTAAAAAAATATTAAAGCAATTGCAATAAAACCCTGAAAAATTTTAAATAATATCTTTACGCCTACAACCACAACAAAAATTTACAACCAAAACCTTCAAAGTTCTGAAATTATCTTCATACTCATTTTTTTCTTATAAATATATCTTTTTTTCTTAGAAAACATGCATTTCTTCTTCAAATAAATCCTAAAAAATCCTAGAAAATTCTAGAAAATTCACTGATTCCTCCCCCTCCTGATAAATCTCGAAATTAATTATTAAACTCTCCATTTTCATGAAAAAATAATTATTTCAAGCTCAAATAAGTCCCTTAAAATTCATAGAATTAACAGAAAATTAGGAAAAAATCAGAAATCACTTGGAAACAGTATTTTCATGTAAATAGATGATAACAACCCAATTTTGAGCTCTTTAAATGCATAAAATTGTGCTAATAGCATGAAATAAAGTCCGAATTTCGGGTGTTATCACTCTACTACTCACTATCTTGCTTTTTTTATTAGTATTGGCCCTTAACTACTCAACTATTAAATTTACATCTAAAGGTCTGTCTTTATGGAGAAGACCTTGCTTAAAATATACGTCTGAGTGAGTTTTATATATTTTATCAAATTTATTTTATTTAGGCAAATTAAAATTTCAAGTACATTAAAAATTAATACGCAATTTGCTTTCATCAGATACATGATTTTTAGTCAACATTCCTCATTTATTACTGTTTATGTGTTTTTTTACCATTTTTGTAAAATAAGTGTAATTGTCAACGTGAAAAAATATTTCTTCCGTTCAATGTGCTGATTTCTTGTGAATAAAAAAAATATCTTTTATGAACCCCATAACTTGAGGTAAATAATCTTAATGTCTCATTAAATTGTGCTTCAGAAACATTGTAAAAACTTGTAAAACTAGATGTGATTTGCTTTTTATTCATATACATAAATAAAAATTTAATTGATTTCTTTAGTTGATATATAAAGATGGAGAATAAAAATAAAAATTTGCAGTGAAGTCAATATAAGGATGGAGAATATATCAAGATTCATGATAGATCATCTCATAGGACTAACAGTAAAAGATGTTGGGATGTCGATAACATGCAATTTTAATGATGAGGTAATGATCCAGTTCACTATTTTTATAATGAATATTATGAAAATATTGGATCAATAATTTCCTTCATAGTAGTTATGTTTATTATGGGTTTTAGGGAACCTGCCATATTGCTGATTGCCACAAGTTTTTTGGGACAAGGAAAATAAGTGAAATTGGGAGTGAACAGAGAATTTATAGGGTTGTGAGCTACAACCTGTATCCGCCAATTAATCCCTTAAGTTTCCCATAAAAGGTTAAGAAAAATCTAAACTATGAAAATCTGAGTCGAGGGGAAAAGATGACAGAAAGACAGTTGATGATATGAGGAAAAGAGAGAGGGCTATTTCAGTAACTGGCTTATCAATAGATGTTATCTTGTCTTATAATTTTTCTTCTTCATCTTCTCATTATGAACATTTTTCTTGCAGAGGCTGACCAAAAGGTCCTGGTAATTTCACATTACTGGTTGAATACACCTATGTGAATTAAGTTTTACAAAGTGTTATTCTAATTTCTTGAGAAGATGTGTTGTATAAGAAAAATATGCAAACCTTAAGAAAATTTCTAGCTCATCAGGGACTCATGAATCAATGTTCAAAATATTTCAGAATCACTAACAATAATAAAGTATTATTCCTGTCTTCTTATTCTTCATAATCCCTTTATTTCTATCCCATCGTTGTTGTGGTGTGCCACCATCATTGCCATCACTTGCTTTTCATGTTCTTTTGAGCATCCCACATCATGTTGGGTTTGATGGCCTTGATTTGAGTGAAATAAAAATGATTCATGTAGTGGAAGACTTTGAACGGAATTGAAAAAAAATCTACAAAATGATTCGTAAAATTACATGGGGACAAATCAGATTCGTGATTTGTTGGATACAAGAGTTAGACATGTTGATCTTCTCAATTGTGAGGCCTCTAAATATATCCATCCACTCTATAGAATCATCATATATTTTTGTTAATCATGGATCTAAACATATCCAAATCTTTTCATTGATTTTGAAGAGCCTCATTCATGGTCCATTATGGTTCTACACCATTTTGGTCGCATGGAAAGGGAGAAGAGCCAAAGAGAGAAGGGAAAAAGGGGAAGGGTGGCCCTAACCAGCTCGGAACTGGGTGCATTTAATTCAATGCATCACCCTATTTATACTAAGTGGATATTTTTCACAAATCCCCCACTCTTAAGTGTATTTTTGAGGATCCAAAATGCGACTTGTGTGTGAACCCCCAGGCCCATTTAGAAGTTTATTTAATGACTTTATTGGCCCAATATTATTTATTGGGATTGCATAAATATTACCTATATCATCATATAGACTTATTAACCATGGATCAATTTAACCCAATCAATAGATCGAGTCTCCAATCTATGGAGGGCCAAGCTACACTCCATATAGAAGATACAAAGTAGTGTGTAACAACTCATTTATGAAACCTGTCTATCATTAGTTACCATATACGTAGAGTTTCTCATCCGCTTGATGCTCCTAGGAGGACTTAAGGTATGGTCAATTATCAAACTCTAATCAGTCATCCGACTTGGTATTTTACATATTCCACTATCTTGGCCAAGGACTTCATTGCACCATCTTCCTTGAGCTGTTTACACTTATACCGAGGGTAGGAAATTCCATCTTGATCACTCAATCATCTTTGTGAACTTATTAATTTTTCAAAACTAAGACTACTTAGAATCCTGTGATTAGGAACTTGTTGGTTATCGTCATAGGCCATAGAATTCCCTTAGGCGTCATTAGTGGCTCAAGTCAAATGACTATTTACACAACTGTGACATGAATAAAACTGATGACTAGTTTTGTATAATCAGTCAAGGATTTGTATACACCAATTCAGTGAAATCTTTCAACTAAAGAGCACCCACTTTCTATCCTTGGTATCTCCATTCTAATGGGTATGGAATTGGACATACCACATAACTAAGAGTAGATAATGATATTGTATTCAGACAGTTCAATGTCCTTCTTGAGGATTCGTCTAACGTGAATATTTAGAACACATGCTTATAGACCAGTTGATAACATGCCATTTACAGTATTAATTTCATACATTTTACATTTTTATTTACATTAAAATGATTATAATTGCATGTTATGATACTAAAAATGAAACAAAATTGTCTTTATTATATTCTCCTGAACTTTTCTGATTTTTAGTGATTTTTATGGAATTTTCTTGAAACTATTTAGTGGAAAACATAAAGAAAGGGGCTCTGAAACTGCTCTCAGTAGTTTTTGTAGGTGTAAATCTCCGATTTATTAAAGTTTTTGGTATTTACTCTTTTTTTGGAATAATGGAGGGTTTTTGAAAAATTTTCAGGTGAAATAGGAGCAGAGGATATAATCCAAATATTTCTAGGGCGGTGTCCAAATAAAATATTGCAAAAGTGGAGGGGTTTTTCTGCAAATTTTGTGGAGAGAGAGAAGGCCAAAAGGATCAAATGCCTTATATTGCTCCAGATTCAAACATTAATCAAGATCCAACCTTCGGATTAAGGTCAAATTTTGAGGGCTGGTCCTTCATTGTTATTATCTCTCCATCTATATGAATAGATTGACAAGAAACACCCCGAAACTAATGGAAATCAAGGAATACTTAGATGCAAAAGTGGAATTGTCTCACCCCTTCACCTTAGGTATAACTCCCTAATTTTCTCTTGCTTTATTCATTCTTGGATGCTTGACCATAGTCCACATTCAGAGGGGAGCTCTCCTTGGATCAACTCTTACCCTGGTATTTTATTTCAGTTTTAGTTTCTTTCTTCATTGATCTTGATTTGTGTTCTTTTAAAGCGCTTTGGCTAGGGCAAGATGTACTAGCCCTTATCTTGATTGAAGAAGGAAGTTAGCTAATCATCAGATTCTATTGTCATACATAAAAAATCCTACATCTCTACATTCTTCACCAGCCATTATTATTTAAAAATCCTATACTAAGTAATCTTCTTATCTCATTATACTTCTGATTCTGGATCTTATTTTGAGGACCAGGTTGAAAGAAGTGAGGACTTCTATTCTCTCATCTCTCCTACCTCCCTCTTCTTAATTATTTTCCCTTATGATCTCTAAAGATCTACCCTTTGACATAGAAGGTAAATCAATAGAGATCATCCATAGTTAATCTTGGTGACCAAATCTTCAGTGAATATCATATCTAATCAATATTTATTCTATTTAAATTTCAATCTAATTATCTTAAGTTAAATCCTTGAATTCTGCTTCCCTATGGATGACTCTTGTACTCATTATTTACATCTTAATATATAGGTTCATAATAAATACTATTGTAAAAGTGGATTACATGCAATGATAGTATTTAACATAGTTAATGCAGGGGAGATTGAAGATTAAGCTTTAAGGGTATTTTTCGCACAATGCTTTAATGTGTATTTTGATGAATGTTCAAAGTGATGCATGCCTCAATATGGGTTGTGATCAAAGCACAATAGGCCCTCGGTCAAGTTGATGTACCACAATGCGCATGGATCGAACGACTCATGTTACGCCACAAGGAGAGAAGGGCTGATCGGCAGAGCGACAACACAGGGCAGACGCTTCGGCAGTAGTGACTAGATGGGCCTTGACTCCAGCTCGCTATATGCAACAAAGACTGGCGTCGACGATGCAGAGCGGCGACTGTATATCCTGCGGTGGCATGTACTTCGCGGCGGTGAACTAGCGGCGGCATGTCATCCGGCGATCATCTCCATTGAAGCTTCTCTAGGAGACCGTAGCGGCGGGCATAGGACGGCATAAAGGCGCAACGGCATGGGCGGCATGGGCGGCTGCATCTAGCTACTATCGGGCGTTGGCGACGATGATGTCTAGTGTCGCTTCTAGGGTTGTCAGATAACTAACAACGAATGGGCTCGGAGGCGAGCGCGGTGGTGAGGACAGTGACGGCGCAGCTATGTGTGGTGACGGGCTCAGAGGTGAGCGCGGTATCAAGGATGGTGGCGCAACTGGACACGTTGACGGGCTCGGTGGTGAGCGCAATGGCGAGGACGGTGATGACGCAACTATGCGCGGTGACGGGCTCGAAGGCGAGCACAAGGTCAAAGATGGTGGCGGTAGAGGCATGACGAAATGACGTAGTGATGAGGCTGGCGGCTGCTACACTACTGGGCGTTTGCACGGCAGTGGCTACGGCTACTTGGCTGTGCTACGGCGGTTGTGGCTACGTCGCTGTGCTGCGGTGGCTGCGGCTGCGTGGCTGTGGCTACGGGGCTACGGCTATAGCTGCGATTCTGCACAGCTACGCGGCTGCAGCTGCTGCGGCTTCACGGTAGCGGTCGCTGCGGTGATTGTAGTCGCTCTGGCGGTTACGGCCGCTGCGAGCAGCTGTGGCCACTTCTACAGCCGTGGCCACTACAAGTAGTTGCGGCTGCTGCGGCGGCCGTGGCCGCTGCGAGCGGTTGCGGCCGCTGCGGGGGGCGGCACCCGCTGGTCGAGGGGGCGTCTGCTGCTGGCGACGGCACCTGTTGGTAGCGGCGCTGGCAGCTCACGGCGGCGCCCGCGGGATGGCGATTGCGCCTGCAAATCACTGCTGGGGGAAGAAGGGACTACATGTTGACTTTTCTCTTCTTCCATGGCTCGTCTCGTCCTACGATGGACACCCCTCCCTCTTATAGGAGGAATATGGGCCTTCCCCCTTGGAGAAAGGGGAAGAAGGCCCAAAACTTTAAAAGGAAGGGCCCAATTAAGGAAAAAAATACAAACACACGCCATGGGTGCGAAAAAAAAAGAGGGAAGATATGCCCTTAAGGTTGGATGGTCCCCCATCACAAGTAGTTGACTATGTATGAGAAGATAAAATAAGAGCCTTAGATATATTAAAATGTTACTTAGTTTGACCATACAAGTCAAATCATTTATTTAGGACAGGTAATTTTATGAAATGAATATAAACATATTTTTAAACAATGTTCAGGTATTTGTGTGAATTTGTCTTCATTTGATTTATTGAATAACTTGTTCAAAATCTTAATTACTACCTTGGAGTATTTAAGGCTGAATTTATTGATGATTTAATGAAAATTAAATACATGAAGATATTATTATTCAATGGTGATATCTTTATTTAAATGATGTGGTAAACATATCTAAAAGTTTAATATTATTTTAAATCTCAGGTCCTTGGCATAACGGTTACTCTTAACTCTTGAAAGGTATTTTGAAATGATGGCAAAATTATAAATCTGAAAAATCAAAATTAAAATGATGATTATTTTATATTCTTAATCATAATTAATGCATATGATTATTGAACTTTTGACTGATTGCCATTATGCCCTTTCATATTTCCAAGTCCATATTTGCAGTTTTGAGCCCTAATTTCTAACCTTCCTTCTCCTTGCCCGTTGAAAATCACAATCCAAAAGCTAAAGAGATCTCTCAATTTTTGGAGCAATTTTCAAGTCATTTTTTAGCATTCTTTTAAGAGGTCATTTGTTTCTAACATCAATCCAAGTCCATAGAACTTGGAATCATGATTTTTGGTGCAGGGTATTTCAAGATTAAAGGAAAAGAAGGCTGGGATCCAAACTTCCCACATCCTCGACCTTGTGATAAGATTATAATTTTTAACATATTTTTTATACTGATTTTGAGTTTTTAATCAACATATAAATAGTTTCTAACATCCATACAAAACCAAAAAAATTTGAATCACATAATTTGGTTGCATTTGGAAAGAGTTACAGAGGTTTTAAGTTGGACACGGAGGAATCAAGCGGTAAATAAAGGACATTGAAAGATTGATCTCTGGACATTTATCTGATTTGTATTGGAACACTTTGTTTGAGATAACAGTTTTGCAAAATTGTGTTAAAAAACCATTAAAGGTGAAATCATTGGATTGGGTGCAGACTTTAAAAAAAAAATTGAAATTTTAAGCATCAAAGGTCAAATGCGAATCGAGGATTTTATCCAAAGAAAAATGTGGAGGAGAAAGAACGACCACGAACAAGGAGGTATTACTGAAGGGAAGTCATAGTTATATTTTTGAATTTTTATCTCAGAATTAATAAAATTTTGAAACAAAAGTGTTCTTGTTGAAATACTCAAAATTGGTCCTTATCTTGAATACTATTTTAAATAGCCATCAATACTAATTGTTTTTGAGGAGAATAGATTATTCAGAAATATACTGTTATTTCTAGATGATGGAGGACCATCCCCAAGCTAGAGTCGACGACCAGACCGTGGAACCTCGCAGGCAACCCCGCCGTGAAGCCCGAGCCGACGAGGAGGACTCGTCCTTCCAAGTATACAGCTTGAAGACCCTCTCTTGTTTTTTTACTTTTCTTTTCTTTCTTCTTTGTCCTTTTTCGTAATTCCGCACGTTTTCCATCGTCATGTTTGTGGGCCTCGTGTTCGGTCCGTCTCCATTTCAGAAGAACCCAGTACTTTGTGGCTTAGTTGTGGGGTTTTCTTCCCCTAACCAAGCCCAAACCTCTAGGGTCATCTACTCTCCTTCCCCTAACCAAGCCCAAACCTCTAGGGTCATCTACTCTCCTTCCCCTAACCAAGCCCAAACCTCTAGGGTCATCTACTCTCCTTGCCCTATAAAAGGAGAAAGGATGCCCTAAGAGAAGGGGACGAGTTTTTATGAAAAGTTGTTGTTCAACAGGATGTCGTGAGTTCTCTTGTGCAGCTTGCAGAACGTGAAGGAGAGAAGCCCTTCTCCTGCCGCCCCGGGCAGAAACGATCGCCTGGAAATCCCTGCCCGCAGACGTGAAGGATGGGGAGTTCATCTCCCACCACCCTGATCAGAAGAAGAGCGCCTTGAGGCCCCTGCTTGCAGGTCGTGAGGGGGGGGGGAAGCCCTACTCCCGCCATCCAGAGGAGGGGAAGGGCACCTAGAGTCTTCTGCCTGCGGACCGTGAAGGAAGATGCCTCGTCTCCCGCCGTCCTGAGGAGGAGGAGAGCACCTGGAGTCTTCTGCCTGCTGGTCGTAAAGGAGAGAAGCCCCTTCCTCCGCCGTCCTGAAAAGAGGAAGAATAGCGCCCGTGACCTCTGTCTGCAGGGTTAGGAGAAGGGGTGGGGAATTCACCGCCGCCGACCAGAGGAGACTCTCCGCCACTGAGAAGATCGTCTGATTCCCTCCTGCCGTTGAGCGAGAAGGAAGAGCCACTTCTTGTTCTCATCTTCTTTCCTTCCTACACCGACCGCCGCCCTACGCCAGAATACCGACAGTGCCTGCCGTTACGCCGACCCTCCCTCGCTTGCCCCTCGCCGACATCGGCACGGCCCGATACCCGCCGCGCTTCCCACGGCTTCCGGTCCACTGCGGCCTACCCGGACTACGGTCCGCAGGTCAGCTCACGCCCCTTAAGTGCTATTACCCTTGATAATATTGATCGTGTGCTCCTCTGCCGTGATTTACCATTTCCCTATATTGTCTCGTTTCGAGTTGGGAAGAGTTCTGCCCCTTTCTATCCTCTCTTGTTGTCCGGCCCGGGGAATTACGACCAGATCAGCGGATACCCGCACGTCGGTGTTATCGTGATCTGTCGGGTTATCGGGAGTCCGACCGTACGAGGCTCGTACGGGACGCTGCCGGGTCCATCGTCCATTTGGTTGCGGACACGTTCTTCTCGTTTATTTTCGTGCACTTCTGCATCATTTTAATAATTTGAACTTGAATATTCTCGGATTGAATGCCGCCCCGTGTGTTGCAACGCGCGCCGTCGATCCCGGCCGTCCGTGTCGCATCACTAGATCTTTGCGATCACTCAGGTTAAGGCTTTAGGGGCCGAGTTGACGTAGATCAAGAAACGTCATTCCGTGGAAGCCTTTGAAGGTTGAGGACGACAAAGGTTCATCGACTTTTTATTTTTCATTTGTATCCTTGTTTAGCTCTATTTCCAAGTGATTTGCTTGGGGGCATTCACACAAACTTGGTTAGGGCACATCATCACCTCGGGACAGGTACCCCCGAACAATATTAAGGATTAGCCTAAGCTGTCAAAAAAAACTAACTGTGTCTCCCATTTTGCCTACCTCACTTCTTAGGTAGAAAAATCCTAGGCTAATTAAGAATAAACATATAATATAAATAGAGAACCTAATTCATCCCTCCCCCTTAGGTTATTCCTTGGCCACCTAAACTAACACTAACCAATATTAAATCTATTTAAATTTTAATCTAATCATCTTGAATTAAATCCTTGAATTCTGCTTCACTGTGGACGACTCCTCTACTCATCATTTACATCTTAATATAGAGGGTTCATTAGAAATATTATTGTATAAGTGGATTACATACAATGATAGTATTTAACCTAGTTAATTAATGTAAAATTCAACTTATCACTAGTGATCTTCATACTATGATCTCCTTATCATTCACTTAGTCAACTCATGTATCCATATACTTCATTATACGTATCACATGTGCACCAAAATGATTACATCATATAATGACCAGTGAAAAGATCTGGAATGTGTGCTTGGCTTTCCAAAACTTATACTTGATAACATGCAAACTATTATAGAAATATCATGCATAATCATATATATCTGCATCTTAATATCCATATTTGCCTGTTATCATGTTTTGATCTGATTAAAATTTCTTTTAGAGTCAATTTATGATTTTTAAGATTTTCTGGAATTTTTACAGATTTATTTGACTTTAAATTCATGAAGAAATTAATTTTAGAAGGCAAAGACTACTTATTTATAATTACTAATGGTGTTTCCCAACTTTTCTGGACTTTTTTCCACATTTTTACATCTTCCAACACCAGATTTGCAGAGAGATTCCTTCCACTTGGAAGGCAAGATGAGCTGGCAACAGCTGGAGGAGAGAGAATGAAGAATTCAAATGGTCATAATTCAAGAAAATTGAAACCTTGATATCTCGAGATCCAACTGTCAGATCAACCTGAAATTTTGAGGCTAGTTTTTTCTTTTCCTGTTCTTTCAGTATACGAGAGGGATTTGTAAAATAAAGTCGGGAAGGGGGAAAACCACTTTTTAAATTTTTAGGATTCATATATGTGTAACATATTTATACATAAATTTAATATTTTAACGTTTAAGAGTTCAGATTGCATAGTTCAATTCAGATGATTCAGATCTCATAGTTACTTTTCCTTTAATAATGTTATTGATTTATTTTTTCTTATGTTCAGTATCGGCTCACTTTTTTTTAGATCTTGAATTTTGGCCAACTATATGTAGAGAATTTTCAAGGGACCAAGAGAAAGCTAATTGAGGCTTGTCGGCACTAACATGTGTAGGCTCAAAGGAAATGGTTGTTTGGTTGTATGACAATGTTAGACCCTGACTAAATGGGTATGGTATAGGCTATAAATGAGCCCAAATTAAGGTATAATATTTTATTATCAATTCACACTAAAATATATTTTTATAATATTTACCTTAATCACTTCATAAAAACATTGGACAATTTAGGTTTCATCTCCAGTAGGATGCTAGAAATTTATTATTTCATACATTAGGCTCTAGAATTTAGAAATTAATTAGCTTGATAAGAAACTTCACAGAGTGGAGGAATTCTGACATGGCTTCCACAATTCTCATGCTGGCTATGCATTTGATGCACCACTAGGAAAATGGACAATGTGGTTCAAACTCCAAAGTTCTTTTTAGTTTACTTGTGAGTTGTGTTTAGGTGATGCAGGGGAGCATCAAGTCAAGTAACACTTTAGCATGATAGAACATCACAACCAGCTGTGTGAAGATGCTCTGGAAGTATTGATAAGTCTAAAAATGGTGTGATTAAATGCAATTTAATTGTTTTATTTGGATTGAAGCTTATGAAATAAATTTTAAAAATCCCTTTTCTAAATATAGAAAGTATAGAATGAGAATGGGGTCGATCCAAGGGAGGCAACTATCCTTAAAATATGAACTTATTTTATGTTTCTAGGAGCTAAAAATTGTATGAGCTAATGCAATGCCTAATAAATAGAGATGATGAAAAATGAGAGAAGGGTATGAAGCAATTTGAACCTTCTCGTGAAGCTTCAGATCACATGAATGAATGATGAGAAAGATCGCAGTGTTTAGGGCTGGATCCTCTTGAAAGGATCAATACCTAAGTGAAGAAACGGATGGAAAGAAATCCGACCCCTTCTCGATATTGATTCTCCCTTGAGGGAATCAAGATCACGAAGGGAAACTGAATATAAGTGCTAAAAAAGATGTAGTTACTAATAGATTCAATCTAAAGGAGATCCTATAAATGGTAGATGACCTATCTAATTTGTTTTAGATTTTAGATTGCACTCTTGAACTAAGGTGATGCTCTCCCCTCAATAACTACTCCTAGAGCATGAATATTTTGCCCATGCTTGGCGTTATAGCTACAAACAAGAAGAAGAACAAGAGGGTAAGGAGAAACTCAACAGATTAACTCAAGAACAGCAGAAAAATTTGATTCCAACAGCTTGCAGTATCCTTCCTTGCCAACTAGGGTTGGGGCAAGTTTGACATGTATATGAGTTTAGTATTCTTAGAGCCAAAGTGTTGGCCAGATGATTTGATTACATATTTATCTGAATCAATATCAGTACTTTTTTTTTTATCACCTGAATTATTTTTAATGAGGATTATAGATTTCTTGATTTTACATACATCTATTTACATTTCTTTATTCTACCCTACAACTTTGATACGACTTGATGTGGGACGCAAAATCACACTTTGTTCAAATCTAAACTAATACTAAATGATAGTAATAAAATTCCTTGAGAGCAATCCGAATGCGTTTAATATTTTAGAAGGGAACTGAACCTGTGAAGTAGGAACTTAACAATAAAAGATTAAGGAATGACTATGATATCCCTAACTTAATTGAAGTAGAAGATTCAAAATATCCAAAAAAAATTTAACACAAAGGGATTCATAAGGTCACACAACCATTCCGAGAAAATCAACAATTATAGTGAACCCAAAATTATATGAAATTTAAGGCGTCATAAGGTAAGGTACATTGGAGAAGAGACCGAATAGCTTGGTTGGTGTGATGTTGAATGGCCTTAATTGAAGTTGATATGTAGCTCCACAGAAGGGCATGAAGAGGAGGAGATGGTGTGTAAAATGGATATAATTAGAGTGAAATAATCAGGTAGTGAGAGATGATGTTACTGTGTATCGTGAAAAGGGTGGAAGTGATGTGATAAATGTGAACTCATAAGATAGGTGGGGAAAGGTGTGAGAAGGGATAACGATATGAAGAGGGGAGAAAATGAGAGGCAAGATGAATATTATGGGGTGCGACGTGGGTGCTGTCAATGATGCGAAAAGTTTAATGTTATGAATATGATGGGAGAAGATAAGTTATGGAAGAAAGGGAGAGGAATACAAGAGGAGCTGATCAATGTTGACGACGAGATGCTACAATAGTCGCTTCCATTTCTGTTCACACCAGAGAATTACTCCTCCAATAAACAAACTTCAAAGTAAATTTATGCCAAAGTGTTTCTTACAGGCAGGCTCATAACCCTTTTAAAGGAGAACAAACTATGCAATTACAAAAATAGTAAAATTGTGTATGGTTTTAGATAAAGTGATAAAGAGAGGATATCAGATTGGTAATGCAAGTGAAAGAAAATCAAAGGAAAAAGTTAAAGGAGAAAGGAATTAAAAAAAAAAATCAAATTTAGGAGCTATAGATAAGAGAATAAGAAAGATAATGTGAGGGAAGAGGGCGGCAGAAAAGTCCATAATGGTGGGTAGTTGAGAAGATGAAAGAATGGATAGAAAGAGAGAGAATAGGTGGAGGATAAAAGTTAAAACAGTCAGCTGAGTGAGGATAGAGAAATAAATAATGTGAGAGAGGGGAAAATAAAAGTTAAAGGGAAAGAGAGAGAAAAAAATGTTACACATTTTTCATCATTGTCCCCGTCCTGGAGAAACTCATGTCACACAAGTATATGACCTCGATGCTGGGACTCATGATTCCTCTACTGGCTTTTTGCTAAAATCCTTCTTCATTTTCAGCTTTAGTGTTCTCCAGCTCTTTCTGGTCTTCTTGATCTGGAGGAGAATCATCTTGTACTTCCTAGGGGTCACCGAAGTGGTCAAAGTATCCATATGGCTCATTGCTTTCATATTGAAGATCACTTGTCTCATCTTTTTCAAATTCATCCTCAATATCATCCACATTTTCCTCCTCTTCAATATCTTCATCATCTGCCATTTCCTTTGGGTTTTCAAGGTTGGCGTCTTTATCTTGGTCGTCAAGGTCAGTTATTGCTCCATTGTCCTTGACCTCGTTATCATTACCACATTTGAATGAGGTTGGAACACAAGGGAGTACAAACCTTAGAATTGAGCACATGACACTCGTCCTAGCATTCCTTCAAACTAAGTGTTGTTAATTAAGATTCTGGCTCATTACCTTGTGATTCCTTATGCAATGGTTTTCGATCCCCATTAACGATAGTGACATCTTGAGTCCCATCAATTTCTCTTGGGTTTGAAGAATTCAATTCTAATGAAGGACTATATGATGATGTCGAAGAATACTTCCAAAAGTGGGGTGCTAGATCAAGTAACTTGGGCAATGAGATCCAACACAAATCTGAAATTGGTTTGTAAGCCCATTTGACAAGAAACCAATGTTGACCACCTTCTGGAATAGAGATAAATTGGTTAGTGATAATATGATCAATTTTCTCTTTCTCACTTCAAGGCTTTATATTTTGTGGAATGGGTTTTATGTCACTTTGAAGAAAAGGGGAAGGTGCAATCAATTCACTAGGGATATTGAGAAATCCTCTATACTCAATTAAATCAGAGACATTGAACGTGGAACTCATACCCCAATCCTCAGTAGATCCATAACATAGGCCTTTGTTTCTTGTTTATTGAAAATTTTGAAGGGTATACCTCCTTGGTAGTGAAGTTTAAAATGTAAATTGGTCATCCTAGCTGGGTTTAACCAGATCATTACAAGATCACCCCCTTGGAATTCCCTATAGTGACGATGGGTATCGACCAATTTCTGATAAATCTTATTTGATAAAGATAACTCATTTTCAATCTTGACATGTAAGGCATGCATATGTTGGATAAGTGATTCAGCAGAAAAATAATTTTCGATCATTCATGTTGTTTGGATATAAATCTTCGGGTTGTGAGCATTAAAATCGTTGGTACTGTCAAAAGGAGTTTTACCCATAGATGAATTTGTTGGGTTGTAGAGGGCTTGACATGGATGAAGACAAGGATTCCACCAGCGAAAGACACGTAACAAATTCAGGACGACATCACTAAAATCATTAAACGAAGTACCTTTTACGGATTGCATCAATGATTTCTTGGATCTCAGAGTGAGCCAAGTCGAGCTACTCAAGTGTGCAGCCTCTAGACGTATCCACACGATCCTTAGCACGTTGAATCTCCTCCTTCTCCTATTTATACTGTAGGTATTTTTCATAAAAAACCCCCAAAACTTAAGTATATCTTCTGACATCCAAAAGATTATTTGCGTGTGACCCTCTAGGCCCATGTATCAGTCTAATTAACGACTCCAATGGCCTAATAACTTTTATTGGCCTTCCAAATTAATTAACTATATCATCATATAGATTAACTAATGTCAGACTGATTTAACCCAATCGATAGGTCGAGTCTCCAACACGTGGGGTGCCAAGCTACACCTTATCTTCTAGAAGATACAAAGGAGTATGTATCGACTCACTCACAAAACCTGTTCATCATCGGTATCCACATGATGCTCCTTGGACGACTTACGGTATGGTCAACTTTTAAACCCTAATCGGTCATCTGAGTTAGTACTGATGCATTCGGAAATCATCGGAGAGCCCTTCTCCGATATTTCACTACCTTGGCCAAGGACTTCATTGCATCATCTTCTTTGAGCTATCACCTCTTATACCAAGGGTGGACGATCCCATCTTGACCACCCAATCATCTTCGTAAACTTCTTGATGTACCCGAACTAAGATCCTTTAGAATCCCATGATTAGAGACTCATTTGCCATAGTCAAAGTACTAACATCCACCCACAAGATGTCTTTGGTGTCTCAAGTCCAAAGACCACTTACACAACCGTGATGTAAATTGACCTGATTAACAGTTCAGTATAATACTATTAAGGGATTCATACAGATAAATTCAATGAACTCTTTTTACTAAAGACCACCCATTATCTATCCTTAGTGTCTCCACACTAATGGTTATGGGACTGGCCATACTCATCATATGAGTGAGGCCAGATAGTGCTATTCTAGCTGGATACTTTGATGTCCTTCTCGCGTATCCTTCGAGTAGGAATGTTTAGAACACATGCTTAAAGACTAGTGATCTCTGTATTACAATCTCATTATAATTTACTAAGTACGATCATGTATCCATGGACTTCACTATAAGCATAACACATGCACTTAATGAATATGTTGTATTTGTGAACATGGAACGAGATGCGGAATGTGTGATTGGCTTGCTGGCCACATATATTTCCTTCAAAATTTACATAACTGTTCAATGACAATAGAATGGGAGGAAGTAGAGAATCCCAACTGCCATGATGTTCAAGTGAAAGATATTGAAGAAGATTTTCAAGACCCTAAATAACAACTTCATTTTGGCCATTGGATTGAGGATGAAAAGCAGATGTAAAAAATAATTTGGTGCCCAGGTGATGCCATAACATTTTCAAAACTTTCTTATAAATTTAACATCATGGTTGGAAACAATGGTTTTTGCAATACCATGTAGGCGGGCAATTTTACTAAATAAAATATAAACAATATTTGTTGTGTCCAAAGTAACATGACATGTAATAAAAGACCCTTTTTTAGAAACACTTGACTATAGCAAATGTAGAATAATATTTCCTTGGAGCTTTAAGGAGTATTAAATTAAAATCAACGATAATATCTTTGCATGGTTTTGTAGGAATTGGTAAAGTATATGACCCTGTGCTTTGTTTAACTGCTTTATTAAGAACCCTAGTATGATATTGAGACACAATTTTAGAAACATGGCACCTAAGACAAGACCAGTAAAGTTGTTCTTCTACTTCACTTATGGTCTTTTGTTTGCCGAAATGTCTAGAAAGGCCTCCCTGATGTATTTTCCAAAAGATGAAAGCTAGTATGGATGATTTATAGATACACAATTTCTTCCCTTTAAAAAGATAACCATCAATACGATGATAATCTGAGTAGTTTTTTGAAGGGCTGTCTAGGACTTGCGCATATAATTCATAAAAATCATGTCATTTCTTATAAAGTTCTTAACAGTTTCAAAACCAATAACTTGATTACTAAGGACAGATAATAGTTGGACACTTCTACTTAGGGTATCTGCAACCTTGTTTTCTACTAGTGGCTTGTAATATTGTAATTTTTTAAAACCATTTTTCATTTTGAGTATTCAATTCAAATATTTAAGAGCCTCATAATCAGGCTACATGACAAATCATTGTGAAAAAAGATAGTGACGCCGGGACTTAAACGAGCACATAGAGTTCATAAAAAAACAAGTATTAATGCTTAAATTTAGCATCATTTAATTTGTTAATGTATAAGGGAATAGGATGACCCTCTAGACTCAACACAACAACCAATAAAAATCTCAGATGCATCAAATGAAATTTGAAAAACTTTAAAAATCTTGGGGAGTTTATGGTTTGGAACATGGGTGATATTGATTTTAATGGTTTTAATGGATCATTGGTAGTCATCCATCGAGATAAAGTGTCTAATCAGATATATTTTAATGGTTTTAAATGATCTTTGGGAGTCATCCATCGAGAAAAAGTTTCCTTTTCATAAACAACATGGGATTGGAGCAATAATCGAACTGAGTTCCCCTATGAATCATCTATAGACGGTGGCTATCCTATGAAAGCTTCTAATATCATGAATGTTTATAGGGGTTTGACAGTCCAATACTCATTTCATGTTTTCAGGATCAAAATATAATCCTTGAGAAGAAACAATTAATCGTAGGAAGGTGACCTAATGCTGATAGAATGAACACTTCTTAAGATTGGATTATAATTTTGGTAATTTAAATGTATTATATAATATCATCAAGTGAGAGCTGAATTTGAAATCTAGCTAGTGGACAAATAAATGCCATCTTCATGGAAATTAGGAATTTAATACTCATTAAATCAAAAATTAGAAATATTTAGTGGAGATACGCATAACACAGGAGATAGGATGTGGTAATGAGATGAAGACGGTGAGATAAGATGTTGTTAATGGCTAGGTAATAAGGATAATATGAAGAAATATAAGAGGTGAGTAATAGATAACTAAAATAAAAGTGAGAGAAAATGAAAATTTTGATATCTCATGATCTAATCATTAGATTAATATGAAAATTTTAGGGTAGTCTTGACTTTCCTCTTTCCATCTATCTGGCTGGATTGTTGGAAATGGGCTAGTAGGAGAGAGAAAATGAAATTGAGCTTTCCCTAACCTTAATTAGCCAAGGACACAAATGTCATTGAAGTAAAAAGTTCTTGCATTTCTTGGATTGTGTTAATGGGTTTCTTTGTCTTTTCTTGATTGTCTTCTTGTTTATTACAAAATGCCGAGCACTGGAAGAATATTCATGTTCTAGGAGAGAGAATTCAAGGAGAGATTAATCACATTCAAGATTTCATATCAATTTCCAAAAAAACATTCAGAAAGCTGCATCGTAGTGGTAGGATCAGTGTTTATACATTTAGTTTCTGATTGCTAATATAGTCTAATTCTTATTATTCTTTCTCAATAGCTGTTTGCTTGAGTTTAAGTTCTTCCTATCACATTTAATAAATTAGCATTTCCAATTTTAGCTTAATATGATCCAATAAATTATCTTTTGAACGCTCATTCTCTCACTCTGTAGCATTCTATCTCTCACTCTTGTTGTACGATGCTCTCTTGTTCCTTCATAAAGTTAAAAATCTGGATTAGTTGGTGATTCAATAATACTATATATGACCATGAATAGTTTATTTGTGCTCAATCCAAAGCATCACATTCTAGTTCTAAATCAGTTTGAAGAAATCGCTCATCATTGACTTGATCGTGATATATGCTCTACCATTTAACCAATATTATTATCCGTGTTGTGATTCATTGGGAGTTTTCATTTTATAACTCAAAGTTTATGTTACATTATACACTCTGAAGAGCTTGAACCCTCAAAAGTTGATCAGGGAAATTCTGGATTTTCAAAAAATAAAAAAAAGTAAAATATTAAAACTCGAAAAAGTTTTGGTTTTGAGAGGCCTTCCTTACTCCTAATAATTCGATATCCTTGAATTTATCCAACTTTCAGCTGAAATTAAGATTTAATATCTCTGAACTCTTACTGCATTTAAAAATATAATATCTCTTGAAATTCCAAATGCCTTTGAGATTGAATATCTCCTAAAATTTTATTGTATTGAAATATTATACTTCTGAAACTTTTTAATACCTTCGAGATTTGATATCTCTCTAATTTTTACTCTGGAAAATTTAATATCTCTGAAAATTTTAACTTAATTTGATATTTAATAACTCTGAAAATTTTAATACATTGAAAATCTAATATCTCTTAAACTTGCAACTTAACGGCAACCTCAATTCCAGAACCTTCTCTGCGCTTTAGTCGCTTTCACTCTTGCTCCTCTGTAAAAATTAAAGGTGGAAGATATGGAGTTTGAGTTGCTGAGTGGGTTATCCAATTATCATACATCCTATTGCATAATCTTTGAGCTTTAACTTGTCTTTCTTAGGGCAGGAGCTTTCTGGTTTGTGAGATGACCATCATAGAATAAACAATAAAAAATAATCTTGAAAAGTTCTATATTGCAATATGATTTTTTGTGTGTCCATCACTAGTTCACCTTTATGCTTGAAAAATAGTTTATTTAATTTTTATTTAAAATCATTTTACCTAAGATAACTGTGTATGCAAAAAATAACACATATAAACTTAGCACCCACTCGTCGTGCCATCGTTTGGTCACTAAGTGGTTTTAGGAATCTTCACTTGGTAGAAATTTTCCACTCGCATACCAGTTCTTTGATGGTCTACCTACGGGTTACTGGAGGGAACACATTTTGAAATTATTTTAACACATGTTTCATGAATCAAAAGCTAAAATTCAGAACATGCTGAAGTGTATGAGATGAAATGAGTCAAAATAAAATAAGGGGATGTAGACGAAAACAAAGAGGGGAATAGAAAAGGAAAGAAGGATACCTTAAGAGAATGATATCACAAAGGGGATTCCCATTATTCCTCCCAATAAAAGGAATAAAATTATTGACAATACAATATAGGACAGTGAACAAATAATTAAATTTTGAAACATTAGCTTTCCATAGTGTAATGTCCTTCCAATGCCAACAAAAAGTAACCCATCCAATGGTATTTAACATCCAGAAAACTACTAAATAAAAAGTGTCCCAAGAAAAAATATCACAACTTCGACCTCGTCCCAGTCCCTCACATGGAAAACTATAACCAAATCCTTTTTAGCCAGTATTAGTTCTGATAATATGAATTTTTAGTAGCTTAATATGACTGTATTTACATGTTTATTTACTAATTTTATGCATTTTTACGTACTTTGAAAGATTTTTCTGACATCAAATTCTGAAAGAATATAGCTCATTGAGTCAGAATATAACTTTTCTAGAATTTTGACATTAAATTCATAAAGATTTGATTTTTCTAAGTTGAAACACATATTTATTTATACCTTTATTAATATACTGCAACATATTTATTAATATTTTATTTAATAACTATGCTGTTATTCCTCTTTTTCTCTTTTTCCTCGGGCGACACGAAGAGTGATGTAAGTCTTCAACCAAAGAAGATGAGGAAGAATCTGAACCAATCATCACATAAAATGCAAGGATGCGACAAAATCCTAACCAAAACAATGTGATGGCTCTGACAAGGATGAGGAGAGATAAATCTTTTGATTAAATCAATAGCTAGGAATCGTCCAACTTCCAGGCTTGGTGTATAAAAATCAAGAGCTCTGATTGAGCTGAAATTTAAGGGTAGCTTTGTTTATGTCCTCAATCCAGTCAGATGGTTGGATCTATTAATTGAGCTCCCGATCTTTGTAAAAAACATCTTTAAGTTCACTTCCTCCTAGAGAGGCAGATTGAAAGGTAGTGAAGTTTTGAAGGTCCATCAAGAATGTCTTGGTGTATCTCATTCTTAGCGAGGGTCAATAGAGCATTGGGGAGTTTGATTTGCATAAAAAGATGCCTTGATTCTGGGAGAGCATAATGATCTAAGGTTAGCTTCGTGCCTTACATTTATTCGTCTTCAACAAATTTAGGTAGTTAATTCATCATCAACAACCACTTCTTCCATCCATCATCAACACTTATCATCATCCATTATCATTCATACCTGTCCTTGTCTATTACCCAACTCACATATCCCAGTCATTGTTACGATCTCATCACCTATCTCTTGCCTTTCATTCAAGAAACCCATAATAACATTCCTCCATTTCATGCCTCATTCTCACTACCCTTCCCACCACCTCTTACACCATCATCTTCATCCCTTCTTGTCTCTCCATAATCCTATATTCTATAAAACCCTAAGTTAGTAAAAGCTAATTATTAAACCCTTAAGTAGCTATTTTTTATCATTAACTCTAATCTTGTCTCACGAGTATGCCTCACGACTTCTTAGGCTCTGGCTTTGACTCATTTGAGAATGATCCATCCTCTTAAATTACTCATGCTATACTCATCCCATCCTCATAAATTACTACTGCCTCATATCCATTCCCTATTTTCACCCATTCACAATCTCGTACACCATATGTTATCCTTCTCACCTTCTTGAATTCATCTGACAGAGAGAGCTCTTTCCCTCATATCCATTCCCTGTGGAGACGACCCTAACTCATCACTAAGTAATTAAATTATTTTACGAGTAAAGGTTTATAAATATTATTGATAAAACTCAATTTCACGATGACATAATTTAAATCCTAATTTTGATTTTATCAGTAACCCATTAATGACAGAACTTATCTGTCAACTATTAACCACTGTTGATTGAACCAATTATGACCTTTCATCAACCTAATAACAACTAGTAAGTGAAATAAGAATGACCCATTTCCAGAACAAAGCACCTATTCCAACTACAGCCAAAATAAAAAAATAAATTTGAATTTGTGGAAATCCAACTAAGGTGAATACAACATATCATAACTTTTTTTGTAGAAAAAAAACTTTGTTTAGTCCCTCCCAGACAATCATACCAATATGGTTGATAACTAAAATATTGGTTACATGATTAAGAAAGATCGGAAATGTTATTATGACTGAACTAAACATCGCGATTCACTTCATCCCTTTTTGTGGAAGTCTAAGTCCAGCATATCATTTTCCATTATAATGATTTTCTTTTTGACTGACCTCGTGATGTTTCTGTTGGAGAGAAGAGGAAGCAAAATTGAATGCTTAAAAATATACCATATTGAGGCCATTTGCAGAAAAAGTAAATTAGAGAATGTTGAATTTATGAAGGTGAAGCATCTCTGAGCTCAATAGCCAGGATTACTTGACAATGTCTCATGAAACTGAGAAAAAATAGTAAGGGAAAGCCTATAGTGCTCTAATTCACAGAGTTGTGCATCATAATCAATGAAGCATCATAATTGACAGAGTTGTGATCTAATTGACACACATCAAGAAACAGCTAGCCTGAACCTAGAAAAAAGGTGCAGAATAACCCATATTACCTCGCAAACTACAATGTTAAGATCAGATAGAACATCATATCAAAAGGCCATATAACAAAATTTGTGATTTTGAGGGCGTGCAGTAACGGTGATTGGAATGAGAGATTAGGAGATTCAGTAAATTCATATACAGGTCTTAACACTAAGTTTAGATGCAAGTTCAATAATAGAAGACCCAAAGTATCCTCCTCCAAAAACCTCTTCAAATATTTAGCATCCTACGGAGATGACAAACTTGAGAATCCCCGCCACCGATTATGATGCTCAAACACTGAAATGTCCAACTTGTTTAAAAAATTATTTTAATATATTTGGACATATTCGCACACTCGTACCTTAAAAGGCCTTGTGTGATGTGAGGTGTGAATTACCTGCAATGTGTTCAATGTGTGGTCTGAAATTCAAACCGGACCGCACATCGTATGGTTTTCGCACCAGTTGTAGAAAATGGAGAGGCTGATCCGCATCAAGAAAAAATGCCTTGATCATGGCATAACATAAGGATCTATGGTTAATCTCTGTGCTTACATTGGTTTATCTCCTTCACATCCCTTTAGTTAGATCTATTTCCTTATTTCCATCATCTCCTTCTCATCACCATCTTCCATCATCTCACTATACCACATCCATCTCCAATCTTGATCTTGATATCTTCACCTTCTTCTCATATAAGAACCCTAAATCATCAAGTCCATCATTCTCTGCTCCATCTCACAACCACCAATCCGTTCTTCCATCACATCCATTAGTTACATCACTATTACTTATTCTTCCACCATTCTATTTCACCATCATCCGCCTACATCCAATCATACCCACTCACCTCCAGTTACCTCCATTTACCCATGCCATCATCATATCTTCTTATTCATCTTCTATATCCATCATCACTTCACATCTTTGTCAATCTCACTCTCTCATTTTCATTTGATTTATCAGAGTTGTCCTACCTATTCCTTATACTATTATTTATATAATTCTTATCAAATAATTATTATCACCCTATCACCACCTTGTATTCATCACTTCACAATCTCTTGTATTATATAAATCTTCTATCATTCCTATTGAATCATCACTTAAAGAGTATTTAAGTCCTAACATGCACTCCCTATTGAGATTACCCTTGCTTACCTCTAACTAGTCAAATTATTTCACGAGTAAAAGTTTATAAATTTTTATTGAGTAACTCAAATCGACAAAAATGTAATTTTACCTAATTTTGAGTTTATATTAGGGTAAAATATAGTCAAATATTTAATATAATAATACCATACTTAAATATTTAAAACCATAGAAGATTATCAAAAATTAATATTGAATATTGTTATGACATAAGTCCTTTTAGCAGCCTATTGGCAACCTAGTGCAATGAACGTAATGGGTTAGGACCATCAAGCTATGTCGGCTTGTTGGAACACTTCCACATGGTGTATCCACTACAACTGCTGTTGTGGACCCACACCTATTGATGGAAATATATGTGTCCAACAAGCCATTGCATATTTCGTTCCATGTTCATTAATAGAACATACTCATTATAGTGCACTTGTGATGCTTGTAATGAGATCCATGAATACACGATTGGACCTAGTGAATTATGATGAGATCATAATACATAGATCACTAGTCTTCGAGCATGTATTCTAAATATTTATATTTGAAGGATACTTGAGTCAAGGAAATCAAAGAACTCGGATACTATAACACTATTTAGCCTCACTAATATGATGAGTACGGTTGGTCACGTATTCAATTTGTGTGGAGACAAAAGTATAGTTGTTTATTGAATTGATCTGTTCAAATGCCTAATGATATTATAAAAAACTCTCAAACAGGTTGATTCACGTCACTGTTAAGTGGTTTTTAGAGTTAGAGACACCAAAGATGTATCTCAGATGGACAGTTGTACTTTGACAATGACCTACTAGACTCTAATCATGGGATTCTAAAAAGTCTTAATTTGGGTGCATCAAGGAGTTCAAAAAGACGATTGGATGGTGAAGATAGGTTTGTGCCCCCTTTGTATAGTAGAAGACAACTCCAGGAAGATGATGCAATGAAGTCCATGGCCAATGTAGTGAAATATCAAAGAAGAGTTCTCTGATGCTTTTCAAATGCATCAATACTTATTCGGATGATCGATTAGGGTTTGATAGTTGACCATACTCAAAGTCATTCTAGGAGTGTCAAGTGGATGCCAAACTATAAGTACATGAGAACTGATGATGAACTCAAGGATTGTCTTCTCCTTGGTATCGGAGAAGACAACCCAAGGAAGATGATGCAATAAGTCCATGGCCAATGTAGTGAAATATCAGAGAACATTTCTCTGATGATTTTCAAATGCACCAATACTTATTCGGATGATCGATTAGGGTTTGATAGTTGACCATACTCTAAGTCATTCTAGGAGTGTCAAGTGGATGCCAAACTATAATTACATGGGAGCTGATGATGAACTGGTTCTATGAGTGAGCCGATACACTCGTTTGTATCTTTTTAGAGCAAGAGGTGTAGGATGGCACCCCGCGTGTTGGATACTCAACCTATTGTTTAATCGATCCAACATTGATTAATCTATATGATTATATAGTTATTTAATTTGGAATGCCAATAAAGGTTATTGGGTCACATGAATTGTTAACTAGACTGATACATGGGCCTAAAGGCTCTCATGCAAATGGTCTTTGGATGTCGAAAGATATACTTAAATTTTGGGGGGGGGGGGTTTATGAAACATAGCCACTTTGTATAAATAGGGAAACGCCCTGAATGAAATTCAGCCATGCCAAAATTGTTCAAGGGCCTTCCCTTCTTTTCACTTCTCCCCACACCTCTACTCCACATCGGATGTGATCGGAATGGTGTAATGATGATGATGGAGGGTGAACGAAGCTCATCAAGGTGAAGGAGGAGATTGATGTGCCATGGACCGTGTGGATACATCTAGAGGCTGCAAAGATGAGTAGCTCAACTCATCTCAATCCAAGATCTAAGAAATCATGGATGTGATCCACGCAGAAGTGATTTTCTTTAGAATTTTAATGATGTCCTAATGATTTTCTTCAATTCTTCCGCTATAAGGAATTCTTATGTTTATTCAGATCTAGGCCTCTAGAACTTAACACCTGTGATCTGTTTTGCATTGTATAACCTAAAAAATCATTTAAATTCTGAAATAAATAATATAACTTAATAGAATTCATATCTTTTAATTGATAAGGCCTTTTAATGAAATTTTCACCATTCATTTCTAATTTTTCTATTCTTGAAAACCATGCCACTTCAAGGAGGCATATAAATCATAAATTTACAGGAATCATTAGATTTGCTTGAAAATTGAATTTAGGAAAACTTTGATTCTAATAATCTGGTGAAAGTATTGAGAGAACTAAACTCAATGAATGTGGTTAGTTTTAAATGGTATGACCTTGAGAAAGTTCAAAAATGAAAAATTATTAACCTTCAACTATCGTAATAATTGGGAGAGTGCAGTGGTACGGTGATGGTGAAAATATCATAAAATAATAGTAACATGCATCACAGTCATGATAATTGGGCATTAAATATATTGACGGTGTTGAAAAAGAGAGATCGATGATTTGACTACATTCAATAATAAACAAAGAAGGAAATACATCCCTATATAGGGAGAGAGAGAGAGAGAGAGAGAGAGAGAGAGAGAGAGAGAGAGAGAGAGAGAGAGAGAGAGAGAGAGAGAGAGAGAGAGAGAGAGAGAGAGAGAGAGATGGGCTGAAGCCCACTTACATAGCCCTATATGGGCCTCCTCATCTCACATTCACCCTCAAGCTGAGCATAGATGTCATATAGGCACGGCTTGCCTGAGGAGATGTCATAGGACACCACACTAAGCCCTTTAGTGAATATATTTGCAAGTTGATCTGCAGAGACCACATAGGGTATGGAAATAAGTCATGGGACGATATAGTGACAAATCACATGGCAGTTGATTTTGATATTCTTGGTACGCATGGAAAAGATTTGGTTGTTGGCAATGAACATGGTCGCTTGATTTTTACACATTAGTGGCGTAGCCGATTTAACCGGAAAGCCAAGTACAAATAAGAAGTCATGCACCTACAACATTGCTTGCTATTTTGCCTCAACACTTTATACCAATGGGACAGATTGCTTGTGACTTCACCAAATGACAAGATTACCACCCACGTACACGCAGTAGCCAGTTGTAGATTTGCGGTCTTGATGATCACTGGCAAATCCTGTATCGGAGTACTCGACGACCTATAGGTGACCATGACGTCGGAAGATAAGTCCTTGTCCTAGGGCATATTTAAGATATGCAAGTAAACGTAGCGTAGCCTCCCAATGAACCTCTCGAGGGGCATGCATGAACTAGTTCAGAACATATACGGTGAAGGCAATATCGGGTAGTCAGCATAGCATAAATGAGCTTCCTAGCTAGGTGGTGATACCGTTTGGGATCCGTATGATGTGGAGACGTAGTACTCCAAAGCTGAGGCTTGCAATCTATCGGAGATGCGTAGAGCTTGCATCCAGAGAGACTGACTTCTTGCAAAATATAAAGGATATACTTGCGTTGGTTGAGAACAAGAGCGCCTGGTCGAGATGCAAATTTGATGCCAAGGACATACTTAGGTTCCCCTAAGTCGTGAATGTCAAGATGCCGATGCAGAAAGGTCTTAACATGTTGGATCCCCACAGGATCACTGCCCATGATGATCATGTCATCCACATAGATGGCGAGAATGATACAATCAGTCGTAGAGGTCTTGCAGAATACAGTGGGCTCTACATCACAAGCTACCAGTCCCCACGTCAAGATGAGTTCACTAAACTTCTCAAACCATGGCCGTGAACTCTGTTTGAGGCCATAAAGAGCGCGACGAAGAAGACATACCGTATCATTTTTCCCGTCAGTCGAATAGCCAGGAGGTTGATACATATAGACACACTCAGAGAGGTTTCCATATAGAAAGGTGTTGGAGATATCAAGTTGGTGCAGTTGCCAGTCAAGGTTGGCTGCCATAGAAAGAAGTATGCGGATGGAGTTAAGCTGAACCACCGGAGAGAAGGTTTCCTCATAGTCGATGCCGTAAACCTGCGAGAAACACCGAGAAACCAACCAAGCTTTGTAGCGGTGAATGGTGCAATCAGGATTATATTTGAGGGTGAACACCTGACGACAGCTAACGACATTAGTAGTAGCTGGTCGACCGACGAGCTCCCATGTACCTTGACGAACAGGAGCAGAATACTCTTCATCCATAGCGGTTTTCTAGCGAGGAATCAATAATGTAGTCTTAGGAGATTGAGGAATAGTTTCCGCAGCCAATGCCACGGCGAATGCACAGTAAGGAGCAGGCAGTCTGGCAAACGAGACCACATTAGAGCTGGGATGAAGAGTGCAAGAGCGTGTACCTTTCTGAAGCACAATCGGAAGATGAAGATCATCTAAAGGTGGACTTAAGGAGGGTGCAAATTGGGCTTCAGCGGGGAGCTCAGGGAACGAAGAGCTAGGAGTCGGAAGGGGATATGAGGAACAATGGTTGAGTGAAGGATTGCCGCCGGTTGAAGAATCACCAAGATAATAGAAGAAGACATCACCAGAACAATGTGAAGAACTGCTGGGATGAATAAAACGCCGCCGGGATATGAAGAACCATTGCCAATTGAAGAATCGTCGGGATAATGGAAGACGACGCAACCACTGCCAAAGAGAGAGGAGATTGCTGGCTAAGATGAGGATGCCAAAAAGGAGGAGAGTATCGGGAGCCCTAGGCTCTGATACCATGTTGAAAAGGTGGGATCGATGATTTGACTACGTTCAATAATAAACAAAGAAGGAGATACATCCCTATAAAGAGAGAGAGAGAGAGAGAGAGAGAGAGAGAGAGAGAGAGAGAGAGCCCACTTACATAGCCCTATATGGGCTTCTGTTCACACAGAAGGGTAATATTGATTTGACGTTTAACATCTCTAAAATGTTTACTATATTGAAAATCAAATCTCTGCAACTTGCGACTGCCCTCAGATTTAATCTCAGGAAGTTTTATTACATTGAAAGTCTAATATCTCTGAAATTTTCAAGTGTCTTGAAAAAGTAATATATTGATAAGATCCCAGGAGTTGGCCAATGAGGAGACAAAATAAAGATGCGATATTCCTTGGAATAGCATCTCAGATAAAGTTTCTGATAACAAAATGAGGGAAATGCAATGGAAATAGATATAGAACTCCGGACGAGCCAAATTTCTCTATCGGCCCTAACGGGGAAGGATCTTCCCCACTCAATCTTTGCTTCCGACTTCCTTCCTCTCCCCCATCTGTCCATCGTTTCTTTATTCATAGGTGTTTGTCACCTATTCGTATTCTCTTGCGTTACATGATGTGGGACGAGTAACCATCCTAATTCTCTTCTTCTTTCTTGAATCCCGGTCAACACAAGTGAGGCTCGTATCATTACTTCCCTCCCTGAAGGCCAAATTGCCCTCAATTTGGAAATTGAGAAATTTTTGCTCCATAGTAGGAACGTCTTCCCAAGTGGCTTCAAAATCTGGCAAGTTATGCCATTTGACCAACACTTGTATACCATCAGGGGTGACCCTGGAAGAGAGGACAGTTTCTGGGAAAACCTACCATTCCCAATCAAAAGAAAGATTAGTCATTAGAGGTAAAACATATTGGTGGTCCCCTATAACCTTGCGGAGGTGGGAGACATGAAAGACATGATGAATGGTGGATGCAAGAGGGAGGTCTAGTTTGTAGGCTATGGATTCAATCTGTTGGGTAATCTTGTATGGTCTGAAGTATTTGGGAGAAAGTTTTCAGAAAGTTGTTTTGCTAGCGTTTTCATCATGTAAGGTCTTAGTTTCGCATTGTTGAGGTTTTTGTGTTTTAATGAACACTAAATTACATTAACATCATGAATTTATAATTAAGAAACTAATTTATAATTAGAGCTTAAAATATTTTAAGATTATGTTTTTTAAATGTGTTAAAACTATAAAATAAACTAGAATAATCATAAAGTACTTGGGAGAATGAAAAATGTTTTTTAAAGTTTCTAAAAATAGTTTTAAAGTATTAAAATGTTATTTTAATACTTTAAAATATTTTAAAAGGTCATTTCATATTTAACGTATGTTGAAATTATTTTCAGAAGCCTTAGAAATATTTTTAAATACTTTAAAAATATTATAAACATTTTTCTGAATTTTTTAAACAATTAAAAGTATTTTAAATAGTGGAAAATTGACTCCTAAATAAATTTCTGGCATTTTAGTTCATTTAAGAAGGGCCCAATAAGGCCTAAATGGACGGAGCCCATTAGCCTTAGTGGCGGACCCGACGGGCGGATTTAACCAGTTAAATCCGAGGTCGGGTCCGCTACTAAAGTTTGAATTAAAAAAAAAATATATATATATATATATATGGGGAGAACAAGATTTGAACCCAAGACCTCTGCCTCAGTAATGAAGCGATTTACCACTGCGCCAGAAGTCATCTCTTAGTGTAGAAATAAATTATTTATATATAATGTACTTTGGACCCGAAAAATTGAATTAGGAAATTCGATTTATTCCAAAGGTCGGGTCCGACGGTTGACTTTCCAAAATCATTTCTTATTTCTAAAAATTGTATTTTTTCCGAATTTTGAAATTCCTATATTAAACCTAACTACTTTAATTAGCATTAATTACTATAATTAAATTTTTAATTAAGGAAACTTTCTATAAAACTTTGAAAAATCATAAAAAATTAATTACAGCTCCTTTTGAGCTCGAATTTTTTTTGAAATTCTCAGAAAATTACAATCTACCCCTTCAGAGCAAGGGTTGATGCATCCTCTTTGAAAACCATCTCTCTTGAGCTCTTTGTGTGTGAAGAAAGTGCTCCTCTTTGTGAAGTTCTTCCCCTGCAATTGGTGTGGCTGTGCTTCTCTACTCATAAGGGAAGTTTTTCATTTTGATCATTCACTCATTTAGTGAAAAGGTTGATAGATTCCTTCACAATCATAGTCTTAGTGGTGATTTTTCATATAGTATTGTGAAGTATAGTGGAATTTTGATCTTGATCTTTTGAAAGAAATATTTGAAGTTGATTTCTGTGATCTGAGAGAGATTTTTGATAGTAATTTGATCTGAGATTGAAAGAAGATTTGATTCTTGTGCTTGTGATATTATCATATACTCATCCATCATTGAGTGCGGTGATTGACTATTGAATCAATCACGGGGAGTGGCATTGTTTTCCTTTTTACTAATCTGAGCAGGTTAAGAAGATTCAGAAGGCGGGGAGGCGACGTGGGTGGCATCAATGACGTGACGGTGACGAGAGAAGTAGGCGTACGAGGAAGTGCTCGTGACGGTCTACCCGAAGGCGTTCGTGTTGAAGCTCGTGCACCAAGGAACGAGAAGTGCCACCGGAAGACTCCTCAGCAACTCTGTAAGTTGGGTGAGGGTACCTTACAAGGGAGGATCCTTGATAAGGATATCCTGAGTCCTAGTTTGGACTCGAAGGGGGACCTTGGATTGACTCGATCACTTAGCGAATCGAGGAACCAAGTAAACTTGGTGTCTTAGAGAAAGGAGGTGAGAGTTAAAACAAGGAATCATTAAAAGGTATTTAGATAATATAAAATCAGAAAAGCTAATTCACCCCCCCTCTTAGCTTCCAGCACGCATAAACCATGTCACCTACTTGAAACTAGACTTCTCTTCTATGTTTATCATGTTGCTTCTTCATATAAGTTTGGGCCTTTGAAAGGTGCGATTTGAGTGTTTGGAGTATGGCATCACGTTCTTGAAGTAACTTATCAAGAGAGTCAAGGGGGGACTGGGACGAGCCATATTTGATCAGTGTTGGGGGATCACATCCGTAGGCGACCTTGAAAGGTGTCATTTTGATAGCCAAAAGATAAGAGGTATTATAGCTGTATTTGGCCCAAGGTAACCATTTGGTCCATTGCTTTGGGCACTCTAATGAGAAACAGCGGAGATAACACTCTAAGCTCTGGTTGGTGACCTCAGTTTGGCCATCCATCTCTAGGTGATATGAAGAGCTCATTTTCAATGCCGTACCTTGTTGCTTGTGAATTTCTCTCCAGAAAGAGCTGGTAAAAAACACGGCCCCTGGCTGATAATGTGGAATTCGGAACACCATGAAGACGAATATTTTCCTTAACGAATATATCCACAATACTTGGGGCTGTGAAAGGATGTTTAATAGCAATAAAGTGGCTATATTTGGATAGGCGATCCACTACTACTAAGATGGAGTTATAGCCATGGGAAATAGGTAGCCCTTCAATGAAGTTGAGCAAGACATCTTCACATATCTGATTAGGAATTGGTAATGGCTGAAGTAAACCTGCTGGACGAAGAGTGGAAGCCTTGTGCTGTTGACAGATTTGACATTGATATTCATATGCCTTAATTTGTTTCCTCATTCCTTGCTAGAAAACTTGTTGTGAGATGCGCTTGTAAGTCTTTTGGAACCCTCCATGGCCTCCCACCTTAGCATCATAAAATTCTTGGAGGCTAGTGGGGATTAACGAAGACTAGTGGGGTAACACTAATATCTTCTTATAAAATAAAAGGTCATGCTGCAAAGAATAATGAGGTGACGATGAGTGGTTTGTGGTTAAGTGATGGTTCAAAGGTTGGAGTTTGGGGTCGGCGGCATATTCTCTAAGCAATGTTGGCTTGTCTAGCCAATGCGTAACAGAAACATAATTGCAATTCACTATGTTGTCTTCCAAAGGGCGAGAGAGTGAATCAATTACCACATTAGCCTTACCAGTCTTATATCGTATTTAATAATTAAAACCAAGGAGTTTAGAAAGCCACATTTGGTAATGCTGAGGAATTTCATGTTGACCATTGAGAAATCAGAGACTGAAATGATCGGTATGGATATAAAATTTTTGAAATAGTAAATAATGCTTCCATTTCCTCAATGATAAAACCACAGTCATTAATTCTCTCTCATATGACGATCTGTGCTTTGAAGTGGAGGAGAGAGCTTTACTGAAATACACAATGGGATGTGAGTCTTAGAGAAGGACTGCTCCAATGCCTATCCCACAAGCGTCAGTCTCCACAATAAAGGCATTGGAGAAATCTGGCAATTTTAAGACCGACGAAGTGGAGAGTGCCTTTTTTAACTTGTGGAAGGCCTTTGTCACTTCAGCATTCCAAGCAAAGGAGTTCTTTTTCAACAAGGATGTAAGTGGTTGAGCCTTGGAGGCATAATTGTCCACAAATCTTTGATAATAATTAGTTAGCCCCAAAAATCCACGCAGTTGTTGAGCGGAAGAAGGAATCAGCCATTGCGTGATCGCATCTATTTTGTTGATATCAGTTGACACTCTGTGTTTAGATATGCAATGACCCAAGTAGTCAATTTTGTCTTGCGCTAGCTGACATTTTGATTGGTTGACCCAAAGATGGTTGGATTGGAGGACCTTAAAAACTGAATGAAGATGACCTTCATGTTCTGCTGGCGTTTGGCTGTAAACTAAGATATCATAAAAAAACTAGCACAAACTTTCTCATATACAACTTAAAACGGGAATTCATTAAAGCTTGGAAAGTTGTGGGTGCATTTGTCAATCCAAATGGCATGACTGTGAACTCATAGTGACCTTGATTTGTCTTGAATGCTGTTTTATATATATCTTTCTTGAACATACGGATTTGATAATACCCTGACTTCAAATCCAGCTTCGTAAAAATAGTTGACCCATGCAATTCTTCTATCAGCTCATCCACGATAGGGATAGGGTGTCAGTTAGGCACTATAATTTTGTTCAATGCTCAGTAATCTATGCACATTCTCCATCCTCCGTCTTTCTTTTTAATCATTAATGCCAGACTTGAAAAGGAACTGGTAGATGGTCAGATAAATTTTGAATCTATAAGTTCCTAGATTACTTTTTCTAACTCATTTTTGTACAGATGGGAATAGCGAAAAGGGCGGATGTTAACCGGCTTGGAGTTTGGAATGAGATGGATTTGATGATCAAAGTTGCGGCTTGGGGGAAAAGAATCATGTTGATCGAAAACACTTGGATATAAGATATGAAACTGATCGAAAGGATAAGTCAGTTGAATAGTAGATACCCGTGGTGTACGTGGAATGCAGGCTTCATGAAGCTCTCAAAATTGACGTTTAATCATGAATTCTTGCATTGAAAGAGTGGATGAGACTCCTTGAGGTAAAAAATCTGGATCTGCTCTAAGTAAGTAAACCTTGCCATTCCATAGAACCTTGAGGGTTAATAATTTGTAGTTGCTATAAAACTACTCGAGAGACTTCAACCACTAGACGCCTAGAATAATCTCCATAGGACATTAAGGAATCGGAATAAGATCTTGAACCACCTGCAGGCCTTGCATGTGAGCAGGGATGTTCAAACAAATAACCATGGTCTGTTGGAGAACCCCATTTGCCATAATTATATCAAAGGGTGGCCCTTAGAATGCTGGAATCGACAGTGCTGAAACCATTTCTGAGGAAATAAAATTATGAGTCGCCCCACCTCAATCAACACTCGAATTAGTCTGCCCTTTGTACTACCCCACAATTTTACAAGGCCGTTCGGAGGCGCAGATTCTGAAAAGTGAAATGATAAATGAGCTGTGTAAAGGGAACCTGCATTGATGGGAGTGTCATCCGTTTGCATGAAGTCCCCTTCTTCTTCTGAATAATGGTCATCCTGATCACCTTTAAGCAACATGATTAAATTTAAATTCTTATTTCAGCGATGGCTCGGAGAAAATTTATCATTGCAGTAGAAGCATAGTCCTTTGTCTCGTCTGTTCTGAAATTTTGCCTCCGTGATTTTTAAATTTTGCCGTCTCCCAATGCGCTCAATGGTCTGACTGGGACTCGGCATTGTGGGGGCTGTCTACTAATAGACCCCAGGTTTATTGGGGCAGCCAAAGATGCAGTCCTTTTACCTAGGTCTGTGGCAGGTGACATATTCAGATACGAAGGATTATTTTTCCAAGCCGCATAAAGTACAACAAGATCTAGCTCAGCTTGAAGAGAGAGGTCCATTATTTCTTTAAGTCCATAAGGTTTTGCCTTCTGTACTTCTCGACAAATTTCTTCTTTCAATCCCTTGAGATATGCATGTTCCTTTACCTCCCTTTAGAGGTTTGGGATTTTTGCAATGAGACGTTCAAAATCAGCTGTGTATTATGTAACAAATCCTAGTTGCTTAACTTCAAATAAAGCTCTATAGAGTCGATGCGATGAGATACTATATCTGCTAGAAAAATGATCCTTAAAATCTTCCCAACTCTTTAGGCCGAATTCCTGCTCTGCGTACTCAAACCAATCTTGGGCCGCTTCATCCAGATGTAGAGATAATACTTGATTTTTTTCCTCATCTGGGATGGGATGTAGACGAAAGAAACGTTCAACCCGTTTGATCCACCCATCTGGGTTTTCACCTTGGAATAACAATAAATCACCATGCATAAAAATGGAATCTGAAGTTAACCTGGGACGATGGTGTTGATTTTATGGCAGATCTTGCAGTGGTCTGACCTCTGGATTCGAGCTGGCGGGGAAGGTAGTCTCTTCATTTCGGTCATTTGTAGCTTGAAATCTGCCAATTGCTCCATAATGTGTTCCAAAACATGATTGGTACGCTTTTGGAACTCGATCTTACTGACCTCGCCTTCCATAGATTGTATGTTAAATGGGGTTTGGAGAAGTATCTCTACGTCGTTGTTGATTGTACTTTAGCTCCAAGGAGAAATGCCAGCTTTGATACCAGTTGATAAGATCCCAGGAGTTGTCCGATGAGGAGACCAAATAAAGATGTGATATTCCTTGGAATAACAACTCAGATAAAGTTTCTGATAACAGAATAAGAAAAATGCAATGGAAATAGATATAGAACTCCGGACGAGACAAATCACTATGTCGGCCTTGACGGGGAATGATCTTCCCCACTCAATCTTTGCTTCCAACTTCCCCTCCCCTCCCGCGTCCATCTGTCATTTCTCTATTTGTAGACGTTTGTCACCTATTCATATTCTCTTACGTTACCTGACGTGGGACGAGTAACCGTCCTAATTCTCTTCTTCTTTCTTGACTCCCGGTCAACACAAGTGAGGCTCGTATCACAACAATGATGATTAAACTATATTCTGAAATTTTATTTTGAAGTAAATACCAAATTTTTTTGTAACTTTCTCCACTTGTGAACAATAAATCTTCTTCTAAATTTCCTATTGTAATAAAATTTTGACACTAGATAAAATCAAATATAGCTGTGCAATTTTCTACAGCAGTTTATACTGAATCTCTTTGCAACTTTTGACAACAAATAACACTGCATCTCTCTCTCTCTCTGTTTGTAAGTTTGTATTGTAGTGAACAATGTATCTCTTAGAAACTTTTTGCCAACATATAAGTTTAGATCTCGCATTCTCCAATTATCTACAGTAGTAAACACATGATCTGACAAGTAGAATGTATGATACCAATGCACTTTAAATTCAGCAGCTATGTTTATGTTTATTTTATTGAGACTCTTACTATACCAAAAATTATAGTTCTCTGAAAATATTTCTCTAGTATCAAATATGACGTTTATCTGCATATTTCTAAAACTGCAATAAATTGAAATTTTCTCTTCTAAACTGTTTAGAGTATCAAATAGAAACTTTAGATTACTACAAATTTAATATATTCAATGTTTCTCAGGAAATCTGTCTACAGTATCAAAGAGAAATTTTGTCTACAGAATTCAACAACTGTTATAATTTGAGTTATTCTAAATACATTATTTATATTATGAAATAGAAATTTTATCTACATATTTGCACAGTTTTTTTCTGTAGATTTCTATGGTTTAAACTAATTGAATCCAGCTCTCTGAAAAGTTAACGACTCTTGTGAGTCATGAATTTTATTGTGAAACATATAAATAAAATACCAATAATCAGTTCTGTGATAATCTTCTTATTGTTTTCTGGATCATTATGCACATTTTTATAAAGTATTGATTCAGAAATTTATTTAAACTGAACTATTTAAGTCATTTCTTCAATTTCAATCATTGAATTATCCTCCTTTTGGAAATGATTTCTCTATAAAGTTATTGAAAACAGAAATATTTACTCCTTAAGAAATAAACAATGCCAATTACGTTTGCCGAATGAATTAACCATATTTTGATAAAAAATATTTTGAGACGTCAAAGAAGAAAACTAGAAGATCTTAGAAAGGAACTAGTGCACTGACATTTCAGGCTGAAACATTAAGGTTGAAAATACCTATCTAAAAGATGCATGATCTTCAGAGACCTGTTAACATTCTAAGGAGGAAAGAAGGATTTTAAAGGTGATTTTGTAGAATAGTTAAATTAAAGAGTTGAAGGTGTCTCCATCCTTGAGATCTTGTAACAACATTGGCGGACTAGAGTTCAAATATTACAGATTGAATGTGTAACTTAGATGATCTATTGGTTTTTGGCTAAAGATTTTCCAGGGTTTTAACAATTCTTTTTGGGTGGATTACAAAACTATGTTGTTGGTTCTAGAACCAAGGTAAAACCTTGTCTAAGAGTGTAAAGAGAGGTGGTAGTTAATCCAGAAATATATATTTTATTTTTATAAAAGATAAGATGTCACTTTATAGAAAACCAATTCAGCCTGCTTCCTTTTAGTGTTTCTTGCAAATACTTATTCCGACATGAGAGAATGTTTCATGATGTCTATCTGGACAATTATATAGCTTATAAAGGCCTTATGTTTATGATTTATATTTGTTTCTCTATGTGGTTATGCTTCGATTGGCTCCCATCAACACACCTCATCTATTTGATCTATCCTGAGAATTTAAATTATCATTAGCTCATCATTTTTTTGTAGATTTGGTGCTTTAGCACAGGCTTGCATAATTTGACGTTGATTCAGGCCAGTTCAGGAAGTTTTGGATAGAGATACATGGGCAAAGACAAGGCTTCAGAAGATGTCAAAAGCAGATAGGGATGCCAACGGATCTCTCTCTCTCTCTCACTCACTTGCTCTCGCCCTCAATCACACACGCGCACTCCATACTTTCGTCCTCTACCTCTCTCTCTCTCTCTCTTTATTTCTTTCTTCAACTTTGACTTAATCCCTGCAAAATATAAACTGTCATACTAGAGGGAGCATTAAACTCATTAAATTTAATAATGTTTTAAACACATTTTTTACTAATAAATAATTAAACTCATGAAATATATTAAAATTATATAAAAACAGTTGTTTTCACCCATGTTTCTGTTGAACGTATGAAATGAGAATCCATATAAAAAGTAATAGAATGCACATAAAATGATCCCATTAACAACCTTAAAATATGCAGGGTTCCAAGCCTTACATTTGGTTCATCCTCCTCCTTGCCCCCTTCCCTCCTGCATCATCCATGTATACTATTTACCCCACATATTTATATATATCTCTCTCTGCACAGAACAACTTCCAGCCTTGCTGATGGACGTCGTCGGTGACATGGTCCCCAGAGCACTGAGTTGATGCTTGGATACCGGTTTGATGCAGGACCTCGTCCGGTTAGGTATCGAGGCGATGCTCAAATATCGGGGTGATAGCGGACGTCGTCGGAGACGTCGTCTGTCGGGTATGGATCTATGGAGATGGGACTATGTGATGTGAAGACTCCTAAGGGGATGTACATGCAGGCCCTGACTCGTGGCATTTTCCAAGCTCCGGGCTCTGGGCCGGGCGACCGATAATGGTAACGGTGACCTCCTGACCCTCGTCGGAGCGACGATGGTGTCTACGACACCAAACAGACTGAGTCTGTGGGTGCTCTCATGTAACAAATGGGCTCGGCCCGTACATTGGGAAAACGCTCGATAGGTTCTCTCATGTCTATTTATCCTCTCACCTATTCTAACCGAAGTGTGGTGGAGTGCAATCGACAGATATACGACAAAGGATAATTTAACTAGCGAACGAGGGGACCGAGGTACCTCTATGGTGTCATTGTCCCCCAGTCATGGTACTTGTCAATGCATGAACCAGTGGGCGGATTCGGTGGAGCTGTGCACGGCGTCGCTCGACTGGCGGTGATGACGTGGCTCAGGTATTGTGACGCAGGAACGGAGGAGGTGGGGTCGAGACATAGGGCGCGGCGACAGTGGCGTGAGCGGTGGCGCAGGCAGCAACGCAGTGTGCGGGTGGCGGTGGGGCAGGTGGTGCGGGCGGCGGTGCGACGGCGGTGGTGGCAGCGGGAGCGTTGGCGGCAGCGACGATGATGATAGCGCAAGCAGGAGTGTGGACGGCGTAGGCGGCGTCGATGGCTGTGCGATTGGCTGCGTAGGCGGTGCGGCGGCTTGGCGCTACCGCGAGCTCTGAGTGGCTGGCGCGGGCAGATGTGGTCGCGGGTCACGCACAATGGGTGACTCTATGTGGACGCGGTCGACGCGATGGGTGCGGTCTGCGCTGCGTGGGCGCTTGGCGCAGGTGGCCTGGGCATTGGCAGCACGGCACCGCACAGTGGCTTGGCCCGGGCCTGGGCTGCCAAGAGGGTGTGGCTTGGGCGGTGGCTGTGATGGGTTGTCTCCGGAGCCTGTGTGAGAAAAAGTGTAGCTGCCGCAGGAGAAAAGGGACAGAAGGAGAGGGGTAGCGATCTTGGCAGGCCTACCCCCTTCCTCCCCATTCCTTTCTCTCTTCTTTTTTCCTCTCTTTTCTTCTGGGGGTAGAAGATCGGCGGCGGCGACGAGGTGCTCTTGGGCGCCAAGAAAAGGAGGGAGCGGGGAGGGGAGGGGAGAGAGATCGGCTGGTCTTCTCTCTTCTTCCTCCTTCCTCCTCCCTTCTTCTTCTTCTTCTTCTTCCTCTTCTTCTTCTTCCTCCTCCTTCCTTCTTCTCTTCCTCTCTCAAGAGGCCGTCGACCTACTTTCTGTTCCAAAAATTCAACGACTTTAGGACTCCCACTCCATTCCCTATATAGGAATGGTAATGGGCCCCTAGAAAAGGGTCCACTTGGGGGGATCCATTAGAGAGGGCTCCCCCCTTAAAACAAGAAACACATAACAAGATGAAAACAGAGGTTCGAAAAGAAAAGGGGCCATGCGCGTGGATATGGCCCGAACTTAAGAGCGTGGGTGTGCCTTCGCCTTCGCCTTGGCATTCCGATCTGGCTGGGGGCCAACCGGCGGCTGTCGATGGCGATGACGTGGGCTTCGGCGGCGTCTTTGATGGAGTGGGGTCTCTTGCTCCATCACTCGCTTAAGTCAGTCACACGACAAGCACACTACACATGCTACTCAACATGGAGCACTTGAGTCAACGCGGTGCTACTCACCAAGAAGCTTGGTCAATGATGTCAAGGGTTAAATGTTATGGAGATGATCCCATAAACAGCCTGAAAACATGCAGTCTTCCGCGCCTTACTTTCACTTCACTATCCTGCTCGCCCCCTTCCCTCCTGCATCATCCATGTACACCATTAATACATCTCTCTCTCTCTCTACGTATACTATTTACCCCACATATTTATATACCATTTACCCCATATATTTATACATTTCTCTCTCTACGTATACTATTTACCCCACATATTTATATACTATTTATGCATCTCTCTCTATATACTATTTACCCCCACATATTGATATACTATTTATGCATCTCTCTCTCTCTCTATACATAGTTTATATATCTCTCGCTCTACCTAGAAAAAGTTTCAGCCTCGTCCAAGTCAGTCAGACAGCAAAGAAACGACCAACTTGACATGCTACCTCAACGCGGAGAAGCTCCGGTCAACGCGGTGCTACTCGCCAAGAAGCCACGTAATCCGACCCCGAGTTTCCCTTTATTTACGAAATCACCCTCGAAATTCTCCTATTTATACCCCGCGGCGCCGCCAACCCACCTCCTCTCTCAGAGGCGAGCGGCGCCGCCATGGAGGGGGGGAGGAAGTCGCCGATACAAGGCCTGCGGCCGGCGCCGCTGCGAGTCAGCAAGGAGTCTCACAAGATCGGAAAGCCGCCGCCGCCGCCGCCGCCGGCGCAGCCGCCGGCGCAACCGGCGGCGCCGCCAAGAAGGCCGGTGATAATCTACGACGTCTCGCCCAAGGTCCACCACATCGACGCCAGCGACTTCATGGCCATGGTTCAACGCCTCACCGGCCCCTCCCCGGCGGCGCCGCCGCAATCCACCGGCGGCGGCGGCGGTGACGTGTCGCCCGCGGCGCGCCTCGCCGCCGTCGAGATGGTGACTCAGCGCGCCGCGGCGACGGCGGCGGCGCGGACGCGGCAACCCGCCGCCGACGACATGATCACGCAGTGGATCGGCGCGCCGCCGGTGGATTGCGGCGGCGCCGCCGGCGGCCTCCCCGGGATTCTCTCTCCTCTCCCCTCCTCCCTCCCCCCCTTATCGCCGTCCATCTTCGATCCCACGGTCGATCCCACCTCCATGTCCTTCTTGAACGAGATGAGCCCCCTCTTCCGTCCCACCCACGCCGCCGCCAATATCTTCGGCGGCGCCGCCAGTATCTACGGCGGCGACGGCGACTGCGCCGCCTTTCTAGCGAGTCCCGGAAGTCTCCTCTCTAACCCTTTTCTTCTCTCTCCTCAATGGGATTTCTTCAGCCCTTTGTAAATCCCTCCTCCGCCGCCGCCGCCGGGGAACGGGTCAAAGCTTGAAGGCCCGGCCTTTAATGCGACAGCCGGCGGGGGATTAAGATTTAAGACTGTAAATTTAATTTTTAATGTTTGGAGTTTTTTTTTTATTCTTTTTTTTTGGCTGCAGATTATAATTTTGAGGCCCGGAATTTAGGCGACCCTTGGTCTGGGTTGTTTGACCGAGATGAATGTTTTTTTATTTGTTTTTTTTTAAATGTTTTTATCGTGTTTGATTGAAAAGGTGGTTGATTGGATCAAAGATGGCTTGATTCTACCAGAATAAAATCCTCACACACCTATGTTGAGATTTATTTCATCGACCTACCTGCAAGTCTTCTTTTTTTTTGGCTTTAAATATCAGGTAGTATAGTACCAGCAAGTCTTGAAGCATCAGTAAAAGACAAAAAATACTTGTTAAAGTAAGAAAACATAGGTAGAGCACTTCGGGTCAAGTAAGACGCTATTTACAGTTCAGTATAAACATTAGTAACTCTCTAAGAGTTTAGAGCTGTAGAACGGATGACGTTTCGTCGTCCGTCCGTCATATGTCATTCGTGACGAATGTGGATGACGAAAAATGAAGAATGGATGAAGAAAACGGACTGATGACTTTTTGGTGACGGAGATATTCGTGATGTCTCCCTGTCTCTCTCTCGATCGCTCCCTCTTTCTCTCTCTCTCGTGATCGATCACTCCCTCTTTCTCTCTCTTTTTCTTGATCCCTCTCCCTCTCTCTCTTTCTCGATCGCTCCCTCTTCCTCTCTCTCTCTCTCTCTCGATCACTCCCTCTTCATCTCTCTCGATCATTCCCTCTCCTTCTCCCTCTCTCTCTCTTTCTCTCGATCACGCCCTCTTCCTCTCTCTCTCTCTCTCTCGATCACTCCCTCTTCATCTCTCTCGATCATTCCCTCTCCTTCTCCCTCTCTCTCTCTTTCTCTCGATCACGCCCACTTCCTCTCTCTCTCGATCGTTCCCTCTCCCTCTCCCCCTCTCTCTTTCTCTCGATCGCTCCCTCTTCCTCTCTCTCTCGATAATCCCTCTCCTTCTCCCTCTCTCTCTCGATCGCTCCCTCTTCCTCTCTCTCTCGATAATCCCTCTCCTTCTCCCTCTCTCTCTCGATCGCTCCCTCTTCCTCTCTCTCTCGACAATCCCTCTCCTTCTCCCTCTCTCTCTCTATCGCTCCCTCTCCCTCTCCCGCTCTCTCTTTCTCTCCATCACCCTCTCCTCTCTCTCTCTCTCCTTCACTATCTCTCTCTATCACTCCCTCTCCTTCTCCCTTCTTCTCTCTCTCTGTCTCTGCCTCTCTCTCTCCTTCTCTCTATCACTCCCTCTCCGTCTCCCTTCTTCTCTCTCTCTCTCTCTCTCTCCCTCTCTCTATCACTCCCTCTCCTTCTCCCTTCTTCTCTCTCTCTGTCTCTCTCTATCACTCCCTCTCCCTTCTCCCTTTCTCTCTCTCCCGATCACTCCCTCTCTCTATCACTCCCTCTCCTTCTCCCTTCTTCTCTCACTCTCTCTCTCTCTCTCTGTCTCTGTCTCTCTCTATCACTCCCTCTCCCTTCTCCCTTTCTCTCTCTCCCGATCACTCCCTCTCCTTCTCCCTTCTTCTCTCACTCTCTCTCTCTCTCTCTGTCTCTGTCTCTCTCTATCACTCCCTCTCCCTTCTCCCTTTCTCTCTCTCCCGATCACTCCCTCTTCCTCTCTCTCGATCGTTCCCTCTCCTTCGCTCTCTCTGTCTCTCTCTCCATCGGTCCCCTCCCTCTCTTTCTCTCGCTCTGCTTGGTCATCCATTCTTCCGTTATCCGTTCTGTTTTCTGTAACAGAGGAATAACGGAACGGATAACGATAACGGACTTGTGACGATGATTTAACAGAGATGGATGAGGAAATGGACGAAGAAAATTCCATGGACGGATAACGGAACTGAAGTCAGTTCAGTCCCGTTCTGTCCGTTCAAAAACGTCAGCCGTTTTTATCCAACAGCTTTATTAGACTTAGCACAATTTTAATCATAATGGATTTCAGAGGGGTTAGAATATTTCTGGACTTGTACCAGATTAAAACAAGCTAAATGTAGCTCAATCAAAACTTTTGACTTGCTGCTTTAGTTTCATCTAAATATACCATTTCCCATGAGCAAATTACCTCTTTTATTCACAAAAAGAGAAATCCCAATAAAAACCCTTCTTAAATTAATGAGTCTCTCAAATGAAAATGTGAGTATTTCATACACATTTGTAATGATAGGTATCTGAGTATATATGGATTACCCTAGTGTTGAGCCCCCCTAAAAGGCTAGGAAACAGCCATTTGCCTAAAAATGTGGAGAAAGTAAAGAATTATAGGTGCTAATGTGATTTGTGGGTCATAACTCGCACATTTAACATATAATTTTATCTTAAATCTAAACCAATCTACTGATGTTTGCTTGAATTTTTAAGAATCGGGAAAATATCTGTATACATAAAAGTAGCAAAAATGCACATTCTAATAGAGTTAGTTCTCATCTATAGAATTTCCCTTCTATTACTGTGTTAGTCGTATGTTGAAAACACATTTTAAGGTACATAAATTTTTTTCTGATGCTTGGGGAATTTAAAGGCATCATTTAATGCACTCAAAGTAATATTGACTTCTTTTATTTTATGTTATTACGTACCAATTTGTAAGTGGATCAGGTTGCGCATTAGGATCATTTTATATTTTATAAAATATAAAACCCAAAAATACACCTAGAGAAGCATAACCTAACCTGATCCTATTTTATATTTGGGATTTCAATGATGATCAAGAATGTTTTCAATTCTGAATTTGCATGGATAGGGTTTGATGAAATAATCAATTATTTAATTAATGCAATTATTATGGTGAAAATACTTAACTAAATAATTCATAGAACTATCATTTCCTTGTGCTACTTTCGTAGTGTATAAAGATATGATTTTTTTACAGGAATCATATGCACCTGTTGACTAGACTGTCAGTCCCTCATAGATGTGGGCAGAATGGTGTCAGCTCTATAGTGTTAATTTTTCTAATGTGTTTGCCTCATGGACTACAAGGCCCTATCAAAGGCTGCAACATTGGTCTTCCACTTGGAACCATTAAGGTGACGTGCTGGATTATTACATGATAAACTCAAATTTAGGGTGGTTATTTTTAGTTGATATTTGAGTTAATAAATAATAAATTATAAGCCTTTACTCGTAAATAGTTTGACTGGTAAGTGAGGAGCAAGGGTCGTCTCTACAAGGAACACATATTAGGGTTTAAATAATCTCTAGATGATGATTCAAGAGGGATGAGAGGAGATACATAGACAATAGGATATTGTGATGTGATGAATAGAAGTTGGTGAGAGGGTGATAATACTTATTTAATAAGACTGATACAAATAATAATATGAAGAATATGAAGGAGGTTGTGGACATATCAAATGGAAATGAGAGAGTGAGACAAATGAAGATGTGAAGTGATGATGGATGTAGATGATGAATAAGGATATAGGATGGTGAAATGGGTGTATTGATGTGATTGTACGTAGCTGGATGATGGTGAAATAGAATGGTGGACGAAGAAATGATACTAATCTAACAAAATGGAGGCGATCGAAGAATGGATAGGTGGTTGAGAGATGGAGAAGATGATGATGGACTAGATGATTAGGGTTTTTATATGAAACGAAGGTGATGAGATTGAGACAGGAATCAGAGAAGGATGTGGTAGGGTGAGAGGATGGAAGACGGTGATGAGAATGAGATTATGAAATAATGATGCAGATCTAACTAAAGTGATGTGAGGGAAACAAATCAATGTAACGCAAGAGACTAACCTTATATCCCCATGCTACCCAAGATCAATGCATTTTATTGATCTAGATGAGACTATCCACTTCTCTAATGATCTTCCCCAATAACTCAAAACACCAAGAACACCTCAATGGACCTTCAAAATCCTCACTCTATTTCAATCAGACTCTCTAGGAGGAAGTGAGTTCAAAGACAGTTTTTACAGAAATCTGAGGCTCTATTTATATTCTATTGAATGGATAGAAAGAGGAGGAAAATGAAAGTTACACTCAAAACTTCAGCTCAAAATCCTTCTAGATTGTTTGATGTCGTGATTTGAATTTGGATCATTCTCACACCTCTGATTTTCTCTCTCCTTCATTTTGGAAGAAATTAAAAGTCAAAGAGCCATTAACTAATTCCAAAACATAGACACTAATTAATGAATATATTAGAAATATATTTTTAAAATTTTAAAAAAGATATATCTTAGATAATGCCAAAATATTGATGAAAAAATATATTCAACTTAAAAAATATGTTCATTCAGAATATGACGTCATAAAAACCACTAAAGATCCTTAAAAAGTCATAGAATTCAAAATATCATTATAGTAATACTCTTATTTATTTTAGGGTTGATAACACACAATAATAATTTATTACAAAGAAACATCTAAATATGGTCATATTAACCTTCTAAAACTGTGTTATCACTATACTTATACACACTAGACCATATTTCTACACTTGGACCATTGTCGTGTGACTTTTGTTGGGTTCTAGGGCATGATTGAGGTTAAATCTCATATCTAAAGAGTTAAAACAGAATCATAAGGGCCCTTAAACCTGAGGATCAAATCACATGTGTGTATATTCACTCTATGATTTCTCAGTTCCTTGGGCCATACATGCTAAGTCGTTCTCAATCCACCTCTAGAAGTATCCATGTGAGCTCAACACATTGAGTTGCCTCCTTTGTCCTGATCATCCTTGTTATTTATCCACCATTGTTGTCACACTTTTTCGATCAAATTGAGAGTAGAGGAGAGTGAAGGGGAGAAGGGAGAAGAATTCTGGACTGGGTGGATTTTATTAAATGGCTTATCATATTTTTACTTAATGATATATTTTTAATAAACCTCCTAAAATTTAAGTGTCTCTTACAATGTGCAAAAGATCATTTGTGTGGGAACCTCTAAGATCATACATCAGCATATAGATTAATTAATCATGGATTAGTTTGACTCAATCAATATGTTGAGTTTTCAACCCGTGGGGTGCCAAACTGTACCTTGTGCTCTAGAAGATACAAATGAGTTTAATGGTTCTCTCATGGAACATGACTATCATCAGTTACCATATATTTACAATCATTCACATGCTTGGTGTTCCTACGAGGACTTCACGTATGGGTAGCTATCAAACCCTAATCAACAATTCGAGTTAGTACTGATAATGTAGTCGAGGATTTAATTGTATCTTCTTCCTTGAGCTTTATCCTCTTGATGAGATCACATGTTGAATTCTCTATCATATTCATGAACTTCTTGATGCACTCAAACTAAGACTTTTTTTGGAATTCCATGATTGAAAACTCATAGGTCACAAGTTAAAGTACATTCATCCATCCACAATGAATCTTTGGTGTCTCAAGTATGAAGGCTGATTACATAAGGTGATGTGATTCAACTTGATTAACAGTTTAGTATAACACCATTTAGGTATTCACATGGATCAATTCAGTGAAGTTTTTCCACTAAAGAGGACCTAGTATGTGCCCTTACTCTCTCAAAACCAATAGCTATAAAACAAACATACTCATAACACGAGTGGAACTAGAAAACACTATTCTATGTTGATAATTTGATTTCCTTCTCAAGGAACCCTCTGAACATGAATATTTTACTATATGCTAATTAACTAATGATAACCGTATTATAATCTCACCTTATTTAGTCATTTGATGCATTCATAGTCTTCATTATTTGCATCACTCGTGCATTAGGATTAATAGATTTTCCATTGAACGTTCAATCATACATGAAATGTGTGATCTGTTTAACACGCTCATATATTTTGCATAATTTTTTTTTGAGGAAAATGAAATGGTTTTTAAATATTAAATCACTCTGGAACCCTATAAAGGATGCTATAATGCGATGCATCAATAAAATAGTTTATAATAACAATTATTTAGTGCTGTCATTAATTTATGTGTATTTGCATTAAAATAATCATCTGTATGTCTTATCAAGCTTAAAATTTTCACGTGTATTTTATTGATGTTATGATTTTCTACATCTGCAGTATCTAATGGCATTTTTGACGTCCTATACTCATATTTATAAATAAATTTATTTTCTGAGTCAAATATTTTTTGAATTTTCTAACATCATAATTAAATATTTTTGGAATTTATTTTTTGTGAGATATTTTTGGGATTTCATATATTATAATGTTTTACTATAATTACCAGTGAATTTATGACTTTTTCAGGTTTATTTTGATACAATCATGTGTCATTATTCGATATATTGGAAAATAACCACTTTGAAAGTTCACGTTGAGTATTCGTGCTAACGATTACAAAAGATGTCATTAGGGAAGAAAAAATAGTAAGGAAAATGGTCTATCATGAGCTGATGTTTAGAGGAAGATCTAAATAATATTTCACTTTAATGGATCCCCCTTGTGGAGAAGTTGAGGATTTAAGTCTGATTTGTTTTACCTAAACTGCCTAATTTTATTTTATCAGAGGTTTTATATTTAGTCGTAAATGAACTGTAAATGATTGGTTAGTTTTTTTTAATTTGTTAATATCACATTCAACTATAGGATGATTTGAATAAAAACTCATGAATTAAATCATAAGGAAATAAGTAAAAAAAATTGATTATTATATTGATACTTGTAAATAAAAGAAAAAATTGACAGAATGATACAGGTATAAACCCTCTGAGTTTGGATATTTGTATGAATTCTTAAATATAAAACCTCTGAGTTTGGATCTTCTATCAAATGGATACTTTTATGAATTCTTAAATGTTCTAATTGAGATGTCAACAAAACTTGATTTAATGATTAGATATGTTATATCAATATCCATGTGTATGAATTGATAAATATTGAGATATTTGCTTCAATATAATCAAAATACATACTGTATTTACTACTCTGAGAAAGGAGATGACATCATATTATATTTTTCAAGAATGCATTAACTATAGGTAAACTTGGCTCCCTGGGCCCAGCTCAATTGGGAATAGATATGCTCAATTTTGAGGAAAAATAAACAGAAATTTAATGGTATTACAAGTTTTAAAAAGGATGGTTTTGACAATCAATGAATACAAAATAAAACATCACATGATGTTCGCCACTTTATCTCTTAGTCACATAGTTGACCATTAATAAAATTTAGAACACCCAGTTTTATTGGTTCTCAATACTTGAGCCATACTTATAGTTTGATCAAATGAGTCAGGGATAATCAGAGGGAAAAATAAAACCAAGTATTAGAGAGAGATGTATATTTAAGTACAATGTGACATAAAGAGGGAAAGTAAGTTGAGAGCGATTTTATAATGATTGAAAAATGAGATATATTAATGATTGGTTAAGTAATATGTATCCAGAGATTTAAGAACTTATGGAAAGTATATGGGAATAATGAACCTTGGAAACCACTTTGTTAAGAAGAGACAAGCGAGTGGTTCACTAAATTATTTTAATTATACTGAATATATATATATATATATATATATTTGACATTGAATGATTTTGAGACATTGCATGCATGTATCTTAAAGAAAGAAGCATGGAAGGAGTCCCCAGAGGACCCAATGAAATGGACAACTCCTAGGTGGGACGTAGTGTCTCATGGATGATAAAATGGAGAAGTTTTGGTGGCCAAGGTCAAGAAAACGTTTCTCCAAGAATAATATTTTTACTTATATCATTATCTCTGTGCTGGAACATGTTTTCCTGGACTTCCCCAAAAATAAAAAATGGTCTACTTGGTCACCTTTATTCTCAGTTTCATCATAATCCTCTTCTTCTTCCTCCTCTTCTTGTTCTTCTCAATTTTTACATTCATCATGATCAGTCTATTGAGGAAGAAGAATCAAGAAAGATGAACCAGCAACTCACCAGCCTCGTCAGCGGCAGCATCAGCCAATAGGAATACAAATAAAGATTAGCAAGTAAAAACATGACACATATCCTATACTCTTTAAGAGAAGTGGCAGCTATAATCAAATTTAAGTCCAAATGTAGATACGATAAAATGTAGGGTGTCAGGAGAGAAATAAACAGCTAGGAATCAATCTAATCTAGCCATTATCATCTGTTATAACGGCTAAGCTTCAAACGTTCTATTATTACACTACCATACAAAATTATAAATACAAACCGATGTGAACAGATTGATTTCACAGAATCATCAATCTTAACAACACATCTGGGTATCTTTCTCTCTCTCCCCTTCCTCGTCCTTCTCCTTCTCTTGTTCTTGTTCTAGATGGCATAGTCAAGAACTCTCACACAGTGAAGGTGCATGGGCTAGAGGCTGACGAAGCCGCCGACGGCCTTCATAATCCCAAAGGAGACCGCCATGGCGAGCCACCCGCCCACCACGGCTCGAACCACGGCCCTGCCCATGGGCGCCCTCCCGAGCCAGGCCCCGCCCAGCCCGAACCCAGCCAGCGCCGCCGTCGACGCCACCGCCACCGCAGTCACCTTCCCCTTGTAACTCCCCACAAACGCCACCGCCGCCAGCGGCGCCGCCGCTCCGCCGCCAAACGCCGCCGCCGACGCCGCCGCGGCCTTCACCGCCGCCGAAAACCCGCTGTCCTTCTCTTCATCGCCGCCCTCCCGCCGAGCCTGGGCTCGCACCACGTCGGACTGCGCCCGGACCGAGACGAACTCGCCAATGGCCATGCTGCACGCACCGGCAACGAGCCCAGCCAGGCCGGCTAGGACCATCGGCCCGGGCTCGGGCCGCGCCGCGCCCACGCCCAGCATCATGGAGGCCGTGGAGACGAGCCCGTCGTTGGCGCCCAGGGCCGCGGCTCGCAGCCACTGGGCCCTCTTCCCGTAGTCTGGCTCGGTCGTGGCCTTGAGCTCGTCCAGCGCCATGGCAGCCACTCTAAACTTTTATACAAAGAGATTAACACAGAGAGAGAGAGAGATGTTATGAGGAGAATAGGATAGATAGAAAGAAAAATAGAGATAGAAATAGATAGAGATAGAGAACAAGAAAACGAGGAGAGGGAGATAGATAGACAGGGATAGAGAGAGAGAGAGAGAGGAGTAGTGGGAGATAGAAAGCTGGACCGCGAGAGAGAGAGAGAGAGAGAAGAGTAGTGGGAGATAGAAAGCTGGACCGCGAGAGAGAGAGAGAGATGTTATGAGGAGAATATGACAGATAGAAAGAAAAATAGAGATAGCGATAGAGAACAAGAAAACGAGGAGAGGGAGATAGAAAGATAGGCAGCGGTAGATAGATATAAAGAAAGAAAACGAGGAGTGGGAGATAGAAAGCTGGTCCGCAATAGAGAGAGAGAGATGTTATCAGGAGAATAGGATAGAAAGAAAGAAAAATAGAGATAGGGATAGATAGAGATAGAGAACAAGAAAACGAGGAGAGGGAGATAGATAGACGGGGATAGATAGAGAGAGAGAGAAGAAAAGGAGGAGTGGGAGATAGAAAGCTGGACCGCGATAGAGAGAGAGAGAGAGATGTTATGAGGAGAATTGGATAGATAGAAAGAAAAATAGAGATAGAGATAGATAGCGATAGAAAACAAGAAAACGAGGAGAGGGAGATAGAAAGATAGACAGGGATAGATAGAGAGACAGATAGGAGGGGGGGGGGATAGAAAGCTAGACGGCGACAGAGAGAGAGATGGAGAGAGAGAGAGATATGTTATGAGGATAAATAGATAGATAGAAAGAAAAATAGAGATAGAGATAGATAACAAGAAAACAAGGAGAGGGAGATAGAAAGATAGACAGCGATAGAAAGAGAGAGAAGAAGAAAACGAGGAGTGGGAGATAGAAAGCTGGACCGCGATAGAGAGAGAGATAAATATAACTAGGTGGATAAGAAGGGAGACAGAGAAGGGACGTAATAGAAAGTTGAAAGTAACAGTCCTCGAAGACTCACCAGCGCGTCGATTATCTGGAGAAGTGTACGAAGTTTGGTTCGGCTCCTATATAAACAAAAACTCTGCGCAGATATCTCTCCCAAAACTCCTGGTGCGTCTGGGCTACTCACAATTTTTGATTCAGAGAAAGCGGAAGAAGAGACGCCAACACCTTGGAGTTGGAATAACCGGAAACTTGCCAGTGCGTCGATTCTCCGTATAATTGTGGAGTTCTATGCGAGTCAAGATGAGAAAATCTCGATCACACGAATCTGCTGCACGATTTCTTCTCTCAAAGCTCATGATCTACTGAGACCACTCTCAATATCTGGACAGAGAAAGAGCGGAGACCAGAAGAATTTTAGTTGAAATTGCATGTTGATAACCATTGAGCCCGATATCCTAACCATGCTTACTCTACTGCGAGACTACTCCTCATTTGTAGAGAGAGATCGAGAGATTATCTCTGTGGACTGGTCCAGTGGATGCTGATAGATCCACCATTCTCAATCCCCGGCGGATTCAGTTGTTGATATACGCTAACCCAGAACCCAATTTTCTCTCTCTAAACTCCTGTTCCGTGGAGGCCACTCTCTACTTCTAGAGAGATGGATGTATATAGAAATAGATAAAAGTGAGCGAGAGATAGATAGAGAGAGAGAGAGAGAGAGAGAGAGAGTGCAAGAGGGATTGACGGATAAAGATAGAGAAGACTAGAGGAGAGATGGATAGAGACAATGACCCAGATACAGAGAAAGAGAGAGAGCAAGAGGGATTGATGGAGAAAGATAAAGAAGACTGGAGGAGAGATGGATGGAGACAGACCCGGATACAGATATACAGAGAAAGAAACCAAGAGGGATTGATGGAGAAGGATATATACAAGACTAGAGAAGAGATGTTCGGAGACAGAGCCCGATCAAGTGTGAGAGAGAGAGAGAGCAAGAGGGATTGATGGATGAATCGAGAAAGATAAAGAAGACTAGAGGAGAGATGGATGTAGACAGAGACCCAGATACAGAGAGACTCACAGAGCGAGAGAGACTGAGAGAGACTGAGAGAGAGAGAGAAGGTACAAGGCCAGAAGCGTTGCAGTTGCAACGGACCACGAACAAGGATCGTTCCTTGCTGGGAAAAGGCACGGGACGGGCTCTTGTTTCCATATTTCCCTTTCTGTTTTAATCTATCTCTTTTTCTTTCTCGCCAAACTGGGGAACTGGGTTTAGGCGAAGCTTGTGGATTCCCCGTAGACGGCACGCTCCGCAGATGGCTTCCACGCGGCGACCACAACCCATGTCTGATCTTTGTAATCTCCTTGAATTTAGGCAGACACGGAGTACACGGAGATTGTTCAAAGAAATAATACAGTATGAAGAGCGTCGCAGAGGAAGAGATGTAGAGACGAGAGAGAGATACTGCAAGTCACCAGGAAGAAAGGAGCATCCAAAACATCTACTCCGATGTTGCATGTCTAGCAAAGCGCTGAGCTTATTCCCATTAATTTCCAATTAAGCTTGACGCTTCCCCATCATATTGCCAACTCTCAGCTTGTGAGTAAGTTCAAAAGACTGTAGTTTACCAAGATCTTTGATGTACATGTTCTCCAAAGAAATCCGATCTTACTCAAGAACAGGACGAGATGAGAGGAGAAGGAAGAAGAGAAGATGAGAGGGATGAACAATCAAGATCGTTGTTTATTCCCTTGTTTAGATGATTTCGTTGGTTAGTATTTATATTGTCCATAGTTGTTATAATATAAATATAATTATGTTAAGATCGTAGCCGTGATAACAGTTTGTAATGGCTGTAACAAGATAAATGATAACCATTGGATCATATTTATGTTTAATCCTATATTGAATTCTGATTCGTTATCTCATAAGGAGTATAAGGGGTATGTGTTTGATTTTTATTAACTACTCTTTATTAATAATGCTATTGGCCCACGTCATCTCTATACTGTCTTCTGGCGGGTTGCTGACTCCTCCTCATCCTCCAATTGAGTAATCCAAGATTAACCAAGTCTAACATATTCTTCTTCTGCCACTCAAACACCACAAGATTACAACCCTTTAGGCCAGTCACAATGATATCATCAATTTGCACACCAACTAGTTCAGATCTGAGCATGTCATTTCATGGGGAGTAAATTCCTATGAGGTTTTGGTAAATATAAAGAATACTAGATATTCATCTCATGGTGCTACCTCAATTGGCATGATGCCATTTTCAATTTCAATACCTGATTTTTTACATTAATCATTAAGGCATTCTGGTTGCTTCATATAAACCAACAAAACCTAAGTCATCTCTCTCACCTCCCAGCATACGTACTAAGGTACCAGATTGAATATTCTCCGCATCAGACATACGTAATGCTAAAACTAGTGCATAAAAATGCATACCATGATTTTTCTGCCCATGCATTGCTTGGTGGATATGAAGTTGAGCGTTGTCTTATCAGTAATTTGCTAAATTAGTACTTGCACTTAATCCATCAATTAAGTAGTCATGCATAACAATAGGGACACCCAATTCTCTAGCAAGCACAGCTCTCTTTATCATGTCTTCACAAGTACTTGCGACATCATTTAGGTAATGTCCTTTAGTTTCACCAGTTTCAGCTTGTGCTTTATAAATTGATCCAGCACAGAATAAGAAGTGGACTCTCCAATCCATAAATGGACGTGAGTTTACATTTTCATCATCCTTGGAAAAAATGTAGACATTCATAAACCACTCTACTATAGTTTTTTTGTAGATTGTGTTCAATTTATCTCTCTCAACTTGGAACCAGTGAGGTAAGCCTTGGAATAAGGTGGAGTAACTCTCAAATCTTCCAGACGTAGAGCTCGTAAAGCTTAAATCTACAATGAATTGTACATGTTAGCAACGCAATCTTATTTCAAAAAGTATAATGTGTAAACTACATAAGCAATATATTAACTTTATTATGCAGAAAAAGGTTTGACGCGCTAGCATCATCCTTTGTAACAATCAAGCCCAGTAAGCCCATCAGTCCACAGTTGTTCATGTATGAGTACAAGATTTCCCAGCTACTCCATACCCTGATTCTTCAGGTCGAACTCCAGGTTGAGAGTTACTCAGAATGCTGCGAAGATATCAGTATATTTTGTCTGTTACTGAGGAGTATAATTAGTCAATTTGTAATACTTAATCCATGCTTTGAATCCAGAACTTGGTTTACTCTTTGTTTGTGGTGACATAAGCCCCTCCATACAAATGAACTAAGAAATCTCAGAATGACACAGTCGACTTAACATGGATTCGGCATAAATGAAAATTTGAAAGTAAAATAAATTATTTCACAATTTTTTGTTTGATTATCAATTAATGTTCTTGATTGACTGATTATACCCTTTATTTAATTCGTGAAATACATCATTATTGTATACTCTTCAAAATGTATAGTACAAACAAACCTTTGGGCGAAGCCTCTATAGACAAAGGTGTTCTCAATCGGTGAAGCCTCCTAGGTGTTCTGAATCAGTGACTCCTCAAAGGTGTTCTCAATCGGTGAAGCCTCCATTGCCTTTACTGAAGTGTTCTCAATCGGCGAAGCCTCCTTGGACTGAACTGAGGAGTTCTCAATCGGCGAAGAGTTAAAAATAACATATATAACCTTCGCTCCCTCTCCTCGCGCCCCCGCTCCTAAAGTCGCACCTCAGAACCTTTTGTAGTTTATCCTGTTCTATACTTTATTTGAATGTCTTTCTTATTCAGATATTAAATATCTTATCCCAATATTAAATATTCTCTAAATACTAAAAAAATCTCTATTGTTAGTGATATATCTTCCTTATATAAATCATAAATGTAAAATTTAGGCTAAGTCATCCATCAGAAAGGTATAGTCTGACCCACAAATGGGCCAAAATCCTTCTGAAAAATAAATAATAACAATAAATGATATTCAAAAAATTAATAATGCACATAAGTGAGGTTTGAATTACATAATTATATAAATCATACAATAAGATATGATATCTATGGAATTACTTATAATGGTAGATAAAAGAAACCCATTTATTCATGCTCCTTGGTCATCGTCATCTATTTTAGTCATAAAATGATTGTGGTTAAACATGAAAATTTATTTATTGGATTAGTAAGTTATTAAATTAGATTCTGTTGGATAGTAACAATCAATTAATTTTTTTAATTTCTTATTGAATTAACCAGTCAACTTGTTATCAGAAAATTTTATTTGTAAATATAATATTCCAATTTTTTTGGACATATTTCACTTTATCATCATTATGCACATGACTACTACTTCTGGGACTGCAGTTTCAAAATGGCAAGAGAAAAACCTAAGTTTTATGCTAACATTATTGGCCTAGTAGTGGATGGTCCAAAATTTTAAATTATTGGTAGTTCAAGGTCAGGAAATTAAAGACTTAAAGTTACTTGTGAGATACTGTAATAATTGGGAAGTAGTTGAGATCGAGATGTAGCTATGAGTATCACAGATGGTCTAAGGAGAGGAATGGACGTGATTGATATGGGAACCCTCCTTAGTGCTCAACTTAGAAGAGCCGCTATGGGATAAATTTTCAATGTTCTTAGTGAGTCTAATGACAATTTAGGTACTTTAGATACTAACACAACAGCTCCTATTCACAGATCCACACCTGCACTTATATTTGAAATTATGAATATTTGAAACTTGGATTAAATCTGTGGATCGTTTAGTCATGTAGTGCCGTGGAAAATTTTGGATTATTTGGGGGTGCTGAAGTTGGAAAATTAGTTCTGATAATGGAATTGATCAACAAGATTGTTAGAGCTCATGTAGGTGTATCCGTAGTGGGGGTTGTAGGAAAACATACTCGGGAAAGTAATGAAACTTACATGGAAGGAAACAATATGGAGTCATTAGTAAAAAAATATTTCAGAATCAAAAGTAGCTCTTGTATGAGCTCATATGAGAGTGTGTTTGACTGCCCTTACTATGGTGAAATATATCTGAGATATTAATGAATAAGACATACTACTATTCATTAACAATATCTTTAGATTCTTTCAAACAGGATCCAAAGTATCAATTTTATTAGTTAGCATGCCTTTCTCCATGGGTTAACAACTTACGCTTTGTACAGAAATTGGATATTTTAAAGAAAGAATTATGCCAACAAAAGGAGGATCTGTAATGTCTATTCAAGAAGTTTATATACCTGGAGACAATTCGAATGATCTTTTGCCTCCAACAAAATTTTCATATTTAGCTGTGACTGATGTATTAACAAGAGGATTAGCTGAAAATAGTATTTTTTCAGCAGTGAATCCTTAACATTCAAAGTCAACATCATAAAACTTACAATCATTGGTGAGGAACATTATGGGACTGTGCAAAGAGTGAATGAAACTTTACAATGAGCTTCAGGTCATTATCACTCCTTCGATTAGATGAATCATCTAAAGATTATTGTTAATTACAGGACAAGGAAAAAATTAGAGCATATTTTATCAGTAACTTTATTTGTAGTGGAAGTATTCACTGGTTCCCTAAGGAAATGTGTTGTCCTTGAAAAAATCATTAGAGGCTTTAAAAATATTCTCTCATGAGAATTAGGCAATGTTCCCAAAGGTTTTTAATTTGGGGTAAAATCGACAAAGCTAACGGTGAAAGCTACTAACTTAGAAGTCAAGAGAAAATTCAAGAAATGACCTGAAATTTTAGTGTATTGATTCACACTCAATGTTTTTGGGATTCAAACATGAAAAAAATCATTTTATACACTAATACTGGACAAAATGTTATATTACCTAACCACTCTCTTATTGCCAACATCTGTATATATTGATCTATTGAGAATACACATAACTATCCAATGGGAATGGTGGGTTTGTTGAACATATTTTCTAGACTAGGTAATAATAAGATCTTATTTTATTTTCAAGAATCTCTTTGGAAATGGAAAGAAAAATTGTGTCAGTAGATGGTAAAAGGCATGCAATTGAAGCTTATCTAGCTCTAAGAGGAAACACTTGAGGTTATCAATGCTATTTCTACTAGTTGATGCATCAGAACAGTAAAAATTTATTTATCATTCTAGACTTTTTATTTTGATCCCAAAATGGGAAATAATTAAATTAAATCTCATCTAATAAATACAACAAAGAATGAAAATTTTATGAAATCATATTACATACTGAAATCACAGGTATCCAATAATTTATGCATACTATTGGATTTGTTATAACTCTCATCATATGAAAGCAATACTCTAACCACTGAGTTAAGAAGGCCTTTCATAATTACAAAGAAAAAAATCAACTTATCACTTTTTGGTCAATCAGTTTTTGTTGCATTGGGATCTTTCATTAACTGATAAATAGATAAGTTCGCACATATTTTTTCTTAAAAAGTAACAGGAAGATAATGAGATGGCTACACTTGCTCTGATTCATTATCATTAGTCAAATCATGGCCTAAGAAATGTGAAAGTGTTTCAAATAATAATCAATTTGACATATGTCTATTTATGGTAATGGCCCAGATCCAACTAAGTGAAAGTATAATGGAGTGTCTGTTGATTGAAATAGGAGACTTCTTACCCCTTAGAGTTTATAAGATGACAATATTTTTTAAACGCCCTTATAGTCGTTATGAATAAAATTGAATATAATTTGTGTTCACTTTTCATTTCTCAAAGCATTTTTTGAAACTTTGGTAGGTCTTAGATTGTGATTTGAATAATAATAATGAAACAGAGAAAGTGTAACCATCATTATCTTTCTGTTTTGGTTGAAGATCAAATATCAACTAACTGATCCATTTACACTTAATGAAAGAGCCCAATACACCAAAAAATGCAGATGGGGCTTTGAAAAAGATTGAATTATTTTGATAAGAGAACATTTGAGCTGTTTATCAAGTATTTATAGCTGAATACCTTATAAAACATATGTACATATTCTTATTTTTAATTTCCTAATCTTTTTACTTGTTTTTTGCTCCTTAGTTGGTGAGTCCCTAGATCACTAACTTATCACGACACAGTGCCATACATACAAGAAATTTGATAATAAAAATTTATTTATTTGAAGTCAATTGATAAAAGTGATGGTAATATTTATTTTATTAAATCCAAAATTCGATAGAGAAAATTCATATTACGTTTTTTGCTAATCGTTGAATGAAAGACGGTAAAACCATAATATAGTATCTTCATCAAAGAGTTTGGTTTGTGATAGGCCTTTTTTGACTTTGGTATGTGTCCCTTGTTGGATTATACGCCATAAAGTGCATCGTTAAAATTTTTTCCTAAGAAGAGCAAGCTAAAATCAATCGCAATACTCTCTAAAACTAATCAAACTTATGGTACCTTGTGGGAATATTGTTCTACCCTTGACTTGCTCCTTGGGATAGTGTGTGGCTTCTAGAAATATCCTTGCGATCAATACGATATTGGATCTCCAGTTCTTCACCTCCAACTCTTCTTAAAGGCCTTGTTGATCTTCTTCGCCATCAAGACTATGCTCTAGTTGAGGGAGAAAAAGAGAAGGATGAAAGGGGGATGGCACCCAACTCTGCCTGGCCTGGGTGCCTAAAATGGGTTCCCTTATTTTATTTACACATAAAACTTTTCTTAAAAGTCCCTTAAATAAACTATATTCATCAATGCCCTTTTAATATTATGTGTGTGATCCTCTAGGCACATGTATCATTCTAGCTAATAACTTAATGGTCCAATAAAAATTATTAACATAGCTTATTAATTAACTATATCAACATATGGATGAATAAACTGATAATTTAGCCCAATCAATAGGTTAAGTTTCCAGTCCGTGGGGTACCACACAATAGCTAGTGATCTAGAAGATATAGAGTATCAAATAAAATCTCTGATCTAACATGTACTTATCATATATTTATAATCCTTTGCCCGTGTGTGACTCTTGAATGACTTGGGATATTCTTAATTTCAAACTCTAATCCATCATTCAGATAGTAATGACGCATAATAGGGATTATTAGAGAGTGTCTTCTATAATATTCTCACTACCTTGAGAAAGGATTTAACTGCATCTTCCTTGAGTCAATCTCCTATTATACCAAGGGTAGGCAATCTCGTCTTGATTACTCAATTATATATTTGTACTTTTTACTATATTTGAGCTAAGACTTATAGGACTCCCATGATTAGACACTCATAAACTGTAGTCAAAACATATCGATCCATACACGAGATATATTTGGTGTCTCAGATAAATGAATAACTTATACAACTATGAAATGAATCTACAGTTTATCTCGTGAACTCTTTGTCCAAAGAGCACCCACTATTTGTCATTAGTATCTTTACAGAAACAGCCTTAGGATCATCCATACTTATTGTATAAGTAGGATCATAAAGTGTTATTCTATCTGGATAATTCAATGTCCATGTCGATTGTGGAATGAATAGGAATATTCAAAATACATGTTTAAAGACTAGTGCTTGATGTATTATGATCTCACCAAAATTCACTAGATCATTATGTTTATTAATGTTAGAATGAACTTGAACATTACAGAAATCATGTGACAATAATGATGATTAAATATTTTTTCAATGAACTGAAATAAAACATGATAGTGTGACTGCCTAGGCGGTCACATAATATCTCTCACCCCTAATCCCTTTCTCTTTATGTTAACTCGAAATCATCACATGATCTTGGTTAAAAATCAGAAACTTCTCCAAACCAACAAAGTTCAGAGCTCCAAGAGTGGCCCATAGTTGCAGTTTGCATGACTTTAATGAACGTTTAATCTCATTTTGGCCAAATCTTCAAAAGAGCAAGCCAAGTGAGCGACCAAAATGAGGGGCAATCAGATGACTCAAACCTCATTAGAGGACACCTCTACACCAAGACTGTGGCTACAGAAGATATCTGGACCATTCAAGACCTTGGGAGATCGAAGGGTCATCATTTCTCTCTCTTCCCTATGTATACCCCTCACAATCCAATGTAATACTGACTCTTGTTTCAATCTAAATCTAAGATTTAGTGGCATGTTTCAAATTGTTCTTGATTCCTCTTACCTTTAGTGAGAGTTGGGTAGAGCCAGGGTGTTCCACAGCAAGAGCTGCTAGAGAAGTGAGCCTTGATCACCTTGGGTCTTGGCTTGTGTGACAAAGAGCTTTGATCACTGTTTCTTCACCTCATCCCTATCTGTTCACTTTTATCTACAGGTTAATCATGGCACAGCTAGGCAACATTCTGACGGTTCCAACGCCTCCAACCACTCTCAATATTTTGTTACAAAACTCATTATAGAGCGAATTCAATGCAACACCGTTTTCCAAGCAGGTATGCGCGCAATCAGCGTCGGCGAGGCCCATTTTCTCTCTCCTCCACCAAGCCACCTGCCATGTACAGCCTCAGATCTTAGCCAAATTTAGACTAAGTCCAGATCGCCAATGACCCACCACGCCCGTGTGCTGCATGTGGGTGTCAGCATGTCTCCACCACTCAGCCCTGCCACATCGCCATTGGACACCACCTGTGGGACGGACAAGGTAATTTATTCTGTTTTTATTTAATTTTAAATTTAAAATAATTTCGAAAAAATCCTAAAAAATCTCAAAAATCATATTTTATCTAATATTTCCTTTTTGGATTATTTTAAATATTGATGAAATTTCTTAAATATGACTTTAGTAAATCTAGTTACTTTGCTTTATAGGTAAGGGCAAAGAAAGATTGCTATCCCAAGTCGGTACTGGAAAAACCCTTCTTTTAGATGGGGTAAAAGCGCGTCCCCTCTTTTGTATCACTTATATTAGTGATAAAATATAAGTATAAAACAAACTTAAACAAATCTACCAAAAAATATTTTAAACTGAAAATTCACTAACTATTACGTTGCTCTCTGAGGATCGATCCTTACTCTCCCTAGGCTAGTAAGGTTTATAAATATTTTTGTTCTAATTCAGATTACCTAAATGACTATAATTAGTGATTATTTTATCACTAATACACCGCAGAGTTTAAGTTATTAAGAATGATATAAAATAATATAAATTGTGGATGGGTCACAAAGCGATGATATAATTATTAGATATCTTCCTTTTTGTACATAGTTGTCTTGACACAATAGCCACATCCTATACCTTATTTTTTATTTAAAAAGGAATTAAACAAATTAGTAATCCCTTGGGTTTTTTTAATCCCTGTGTTATGTCACTATGGACAAGAATATTATGGCCCTTATTTGATTTAAGTTAAACTATGTTGGATGCCTTGACAATTAATAAGTATTTCCACATTAATGAATAGTAATGAATCTATATTTCAGCTTTATAAATGTGATAGTTTCTGGGCATTTCCAATAATATCATGTATTATTCATATCTCACATTTCTCTTTTTTCCTGGATTCTTAGCCCTTGTTAATAAAGGACCAGAAAATCTATCATGTTATAAAACAGATATAGAGCCTATAGTTGATGTTTGGGTATGATTAATAATTTGCTACTCTATTTTTTATTTAGTATGAGTCTATATTTTTTACTTTTGATGTTTAAACCATCTTTATTTATTCATGGGGAACACCCATGTAGAAGTCTAATTAATATTGTTTATATGACTCCATAGGCTCAGGTATCTGTCTCATCAATAAATTTAATGGCTCAATAACTATTACTTAACAATAATCTCAATTAACTTTACATTCATAAACATAAAATTATGAGTGATCAATGAAATCAAATCGATAGGTTGAGTTGGTTGACAAGCTACCCCTTGTGCTTTAGAAGATTCAAAGATTGATATTAACACCCTCAGGAAAGCTTTACCATCATCTTTTGTAGTCTAAGATCTTTGATCTTTTGTACCATCACCCTTCATGTGAGACTAGCAAATGACTGACAAAATTTTTGACCATCAAACCTTTAGAAATCATTATTGATATTACTAATGAATAGAAGTAATCATCGAAGAATTTATTCTTCAAATTTTTCACTAAGATTCTAGGGATTTCCCTACAATTTGTTCTTTCAAAAAATTTCCTCTTATATTAAGGGTGGAAAACCCCATATAATTCACCCAACCAGCTTTATGGACTTATTGATGTATCTGAGATAATATTAATTTTAATCACATCATTAGAGACTCATATATCAAAGATAAATAAAACTTTACATCCACAAGTGTGCTTTTTGATGTCTCAGAACTAAGGAACACTTGCTCAGTTGTTATGTGAATCAACAAAATTAGTAATTTGGATTAAGACTAGTAAGAGAATTTTATGAATCCGTTCAGTAAAATCTTTACCTAATGGGCACACACTATTTTTTCTAAGTGGCTGCACACTAATCATCATATGAATGGAATTTGAAAATATTTTTATTTTCAATATTTTGATGTCATTCCTGATTATCCCTTGGAAAAGAGTACTTAGAATATACATTTTAAGAGTAGTATTTATTCTATTATGATGTCATCTTAAGTCACTTGTTGTTTGAGTGTATTCATGGACTTCATCTTAAAGTATCACACATGGTTTATAATGAAAGTATGATATCCATGAATGTTGAGCCATAAGAATGTGTGATTTTCGTAAAATTAACATATATTTCTAATGTTTATTTAATGCCGAAAAGAGTAACTTCTTAGGCATTGAAAGTTCAGATAACGTAATTCCTATGCATAAATTTCATTAGGAATACATTTATTTTTTAGTATCATCAGTTCATACAAACATACAATGTTCATAAGGATAATTGAACTTCTAATGAACTCACATCATGCTATGCTAAATCATAAATAAATTAATGGAGATTTTATGAGAATTTTATTTTGAATTTAAACCAAAGGGAAAAGTGTAGATGTGATTAAAAGCAAAGTGCACTATGAGTCAGCTACCTTATATGGCTCAATAAAAGAAGTCAGGTTAATTCTTGAATTAATTTTATTGTTGCAAGGTTGTAAAATACAAGAAAGACTGCCCTAAATATCATTCTTTTCATATAAACAAGGTACTATGGTTTCTCAAGCTCTCTCCAGAAGTTAATATTACCTCTGTACCATCAAACATAGGTAGAAAGGTTTACTATCTACTTTTCATATGATGCGATCTATTTATGGGTGCCTCCATTTCGTAAACCAAGTGATGCTAAAATACACCTACACATGCAAAAACAATATTGTAGAAGTAGAGGCAATATAAGACCACAGCTTCCCATTAACAATAGGTGATGCATTAAACACCACAGCTTATGTATGAAAAATATCACCAATGGGAGAAAATATTAAAACTCCTTATGAGCCTTGGATAAAAATAAACCCAATCTAAGGCATTTAAACATCTGGGCTTGTCCAAGTACGACTAGGCCCTACATTCCTAAAAAAATAAAACTGGACTCCAGAAAAATTATAATCTACATTTGTGATACTCTGAAAGATCATGGAATTTCAAGTTTTATGATCCCGAAAAGTAATTTGAGATGATGATGTCCATTTTACTAGGCCCTTGATTTTTCCTATGGAGATAAATCTTGAAATATCGTCTTTAAGAAGAACAAGTCTTTATCTTCATATATTCTCATTCAAGGTAAGTATATTTAAAGACAATTGGCCTCTATCCTTAACATAGAATTAAAAATTAAAGAACCTAAAAAACCAGTGCCTTTAAGAAGATCCACTAGAGAAAGGAGAATTAAAATTAAAGATGATTAAAATGATTGATCTTGTAACATGTGGCTGAGTTTAAGACAATGGAGGATGATCCTCTCAACTAAATCCAAGCTATGTAGAGTTATTTAAGATTCTCAAAAGTGAATAAATGTCACAAAGGAAGAGAATAAATCATTGCATGAAAATGAATTTGGATTCTCATCCCATTACTGAACATTTTGAAATTTCTTGGGTTTAAATGGTTACTGAAAACTAAAATGTATCCAAAAGTTATTATAAAAATATCTAAAAGATGTTTTGTTTCAAAGGAATGACTCAGCATGAATGTATTCATTATATAGAGACTTTAGATTACATGGAGACTTTAAACAGTTTAAGAAGCCCTCTTTAAGAATCATAAGGGCACTAGTAGTTCATTTTAGCCCTGAGCTACATCAGATGGGTCTAAATATTGTTTCTAGATGGAGACATTAATGGAACAATGTACATGGTGAAACAATAAGTATTTCTAATAAGAAACTCAAAGTCAATGGGTTCTAAATTAAAATATCTAACAATTCTCGTAAATAATCACCGCATCAATATACATAAATTTCATCAAATTATCATTCAATTTTGTTTTAAAATGAACAGATCAGATTAATGCGTGTACCAAATGTCATGTGGGACTAAAAGTTTCCTTCTACTATTGTTTTTCGATGATATCCTGTTTTCCACAAATGATGTTAGCCAACTACATGACAGTAAGAACTTTGTGTCAAATTTTTTTTATTAACTTTTCTTATGGTTTGTTTTAATTGAGTCAGAAAATATATATTTGGATTTATTTTTAAATATTCTTATGGTTTTATTATATTTTTAGACTGAAATTCTGATTGTTCATAATTTTTAATAATTTTCATAGAATTTTATAATAATTCAAAATAAACAGTCAAATTTATTTTAATATTTTTTAGATGTTTTTTGTTTTTTGGTCTTCCCAAAAATGTTCGCCATGTTGTCAATCCTCCATATGGATCAAGGAAGAGAGAGAAAATTGAAGGACAGAGAAAATGGGATGGCTCAGACTGCTCCAAGTTCAAATGAAGATATCTCATGATCAGGAACGAGATTCCAGCTGAAAGTTTGATCTTAGTTTCATCTTTATCTCTTCCCAATGACTATATTGGATCTATTAATAGAACCTAAATCCTTGTAAAATGGCACCCTCTGACTTTAATCATATGTGCAATTAATGGAGTGATTTTCTCATTCATAACATTAATTGGGTTCATTCTTGCATTCCACATCCAAAGGATTGGAGTGAAGTTCAGATTAAGACTTGGGAAGAGTACCCATTGGGCAGGTGACGATTAGTGTGATATTTATCTTTTTCATACTCACATCTTCCTCCTTTTTGCTAGATTATTATCATTGATAGCCAAGGTATTCACTACCATGGGCTTTGCCTCTAACTTTCCCCCTCATCAACATGTAGTCACCTCCGTCTTTGTTGCCACAATCCATAGTAAAATCCACATCACTTGGCCTGCTCAACATTGAATCAATATGTATTCAACTCCGTCTCAAGCAATTCACGATGGTAAAACTCATCTGCTCAATCCATTCATACCACTGCTATCAACCATTACTCAACATTGGTGTAGTCCTGACTAATGTATTTATTGAGAATTAATCAAAATTTTCTACAATCAAATTCCATTAATTTACTAAACTTATTTCATAAATTTTGAACAAATTAATAAAAAAATAATTTTCTCATCCTTTGGGAATTATTTGAATTCATCTTCACTAGTTGATATAGTTAAATTAAATTTAATTATTTCAAAAAATAGTTATAATCAACGATGAATGCAATGCGGGAGTTTACGAGCGGGAATGATATATGAGCAGGAGTAAGAAATTCATCTTCAGATGCTAAGAAGTCGATTCAGATGGAGACTCATGTTATCCAACGGATAAAATCAGAAGGCGTGGAGCGAAGAACGTCCTTCAAGACGCCACTTTAGGAGCTATGAACAGGAGAAAATTTAATCTTAATCTGATAAGAAGTCAATGAAGGTGAATCTTCATGATATGGAAGTCAACGAAGATGAAGATTCATCAGAAGAACCTTACTTCTTATTAAATTAAATCAGAACCCACTCCTGCTCGTAAACTCGCACCTTGGATCATCTTTTGGAATTGTATAACTGTCAAAAGTGAGTGGCAGTTCATCGGAACTGTTATAGTCTGAATACTCATAAGGTTGGGTCGACACCCGCCTCCCCCCAAAACTTTACTTGCAACTTTCCCTGCAAAAAGCTATCCACGCCTGCTCTTATAAAGAGCACTATTCTTCTTTAGTTAGGCAGTTATCCCCTCTCTCTCAAAGACCATAAGACACTGGTGAAGGTTACGAAGTAAGGGTCACAGGCGTGAATGCGGGAGAGGACCTACCTACCTCAATTAAGCTAGAACCGAAAAAGACCTGGTTCCACGCACATAATGCACGGAGAAGGTATGGGACTAATCACCACAGATTCTTTATCTGAAGATAACCTTTGTTCGATAAATGCTCAGTGGAAAGGGCTGCATGTTGGGTCGGCTAAGTTGTAAGGCCCACACATCAAGAGTGATTTCTCACCTATCCTCGAATATAGATTCCCTATACTCATGTGTACGGCAGGAGCCGGCGGGCCTGTAGATCTAAAAGTCAAAAGTTATTTCAGAACCCGACCAGTCCGCGAACAAAACAAAGTCGAAGTAGTACATGTTCACGATGGTAAAACTCATCCGCTCAATCCATTCATGCCACTGCTATCGACCATCACTATACATTGTTGTAGCCTTACCAAGGTATTTATTGAGAATTAATCAGTATTTTCTATAACGAAATTCCACTAAATTCCTAAACTTATTTCATAAATTTTGAAAACATTAATAAGAAAATTATTTTTCTCATCATTTGAGAATTATTTGAATTCATTTTTACCAGTCAAAATAATTAAATTAAATTAAATTATTTTTAAAATACTATAAAAATTATTTTTAAATAAAAAATTAAAGCTAAAATTTAAATTTCAGTTATTCAATGTTACGGATTCGATGCTTATTCATGCTATGCAAAAAAAATATTGATGTATAAATGTCAAGCCATAAAGTATGTAATTTAAATTATTGATGAACCAAAAATTGGGGTGACGTACATCATTTAAGGTTTCTGATTCACACAACAATATTTATAATTCTCTGTACAAAAATAACGGGAGTAAAGTTTGACTCCACATAGAGAAAGTATTGAATTTGCAAAACTGAAATTAAATATATATATATTACAGTTTTATATATTTTTAAATAATTAAATACAATTTATTAAGAGGATATGATGCAGCCGCAAAGTCAATCACATTTCCATGTCACACTTAAGTTCATTAAACTAAATAATTATTCATTATTTTTCTGTGTGACTTTGTACAGAATTCCTCAAATACATGCAATGACAGTAGTTGTGATGAAACTATAATAAATTAATCACTAGTTTTAAACATGTATTCTAAAATGACATGTACAGCTTATCATTTAGCCATTGACGTACACTAACTAAGGAAAGATAGTGAGTGATACAGAAAACGTTCATTGAATGGTTCTATATGAACCCCTTAATGGTATAATACCTAAACGACAAGAAATTTCATTCATGTCGTAGTTGTATAAGTAGTCCTTGAATCTTAGAGTCAAAAGACATATAGTGAATGGATGGCTATACTTTGATTATGACTTACAAACAGTAATCACAAAACTTGTATAGTCTTAACTCAAATAGATAAAGAAATACACAAAGGTGATTGAGTACCCAAGATGAGATTGTTCCTCGGTATAAAATAACATTGACTCGAAATAGAAGATGTATTAAATTCTCTATCCTGGGTAGTGAATATATTGGAGAAGTTCTCTATCTCGATTATACATCATTATAAACTATAATGAGATAGGGAGACTCAAGAAATGGAAATGAGATATCAATGGTGATATTAATTTCATTGAAGTTTGGTCAGTTTTGGCTGCGCTGGTAATGATATATAATATCTACTACTAGATAACCAATAAGAATAATTGGAATTAGGAGTACCACATCCACTATCAATTATGTTACCTAGGAGTCTTTAAAAGTTGAGAAGATTTTGAAAAACATATATTGTGTATTTTAGTTTAGGTAATTAGATAATAAGATTCAACCTTTTGGTATTTTACCTACCCCTTCAACAAAGGTTCAAATTATTTAAAAAGTGTCATCGAGAGGCAGCAACAATAGTGATAGTGGTAGGCAGAAGCAACTTGGCGAGCAGTTATATCTCAACTTCATAGTTCTAGTATCTTGTATCACTGGTATATCATGTTCACAAAAAGAATAACTGAAGAAAAAAAGTCCAGGTGAACTCTTGAAGATCTCTTTAGTTGAGTTGAGAAAATTTATTGGAAGGAAAATACTTTCATAAAATATGAATAGAAAAATAGCACACACCTCCAATATTATGGCACATTTAATCTATATTTATTTCTCTCTCTCAAATTTTAATGAGCTTGCTTTTATCCTTTTCTCTTTTAGAAAAGCCTTTTCCAAGTTCAATGATCTTATTTGTGATTTGGCTTCCACATTGAACTCTAGGGCTGATTCTTTACTAGATTTTCTATTTCCAGGACAAATCTTGTAAAGCTCAACCAATCAGTTTTCTAATATCAGATAGGTCAGGTTATACTTCACTATTACCCACATTCAAGCATGACCCAAAATTACAGAAACTATTAAATTTAAAAATATTGGAACATTTAATTTTATCGTGTGAACATGTAAGAATATATTTTCTTTTTAGTTGTCAGTTCAATAATGAAAATATGTCTAGATATAGATTGCACAAATAAAAATATATGATAAAAAGTAAAACATGTGGAAAGTAGGAATGTATGCCCGATTTTCGAGTACCGTAACATTCATCTTTAAGACTTACTTTTGATGTTGTAGGCATTTACAAGTTCACATCTGTTAAACAACAAAATAAGAAATAATGTAGATTACACTCAAGACGCAGCATCAGCACCGATCTAATGAGCTCTTTTAAATTAAAAATAAGAAATCAAACTTATAAAAGGAACACAAATATGGACATAAAATAAATAATTTAACATTAAAAGACTACATCAAAATTTAGCAAAAGAAGAATTTTAGAAAGATTTTATGATAGACTCTTCGTAGAGTTGACGCCTCTCCTTGGTAAAAGTGAAATCAATTCAAGTTCTTTTAAGATTACTTTCCCTTGATTGTAAGAAACAACTTGAATATTTTGGTTTTGAATTACTCACTTGGTAGGCATTTATCTCAGGTTAAGGCAAGTTCCACTATTATAGAATAACTTTACCGAATAGTTATGTATGTATGATATGCTGGTATATTCTTCATTTATTATTCAATTTTTTATATCTCTTTGAAGGATTTAAAATCACATTTCCTTAAGATTAAAACTGAGACTCACTAGATATATTCATTTATCATATATTGGCTCTTTGAGATAATGTTAGAGGTAATGATTGGAGGCTGAATGAGGTATGTGAAAAATCAAACTAATTCTAAAGGAATCTAATTATTTCATAATACAATCCCCATAAAAATCACTGATATTGTTCTCAAAATATTGACCAATGACTACTCAAAGGACTAGGTCAACACCTAAATCCAACAATTTTATTAATCATGATAATTAGTAAAATTTTATAATTCCCATTATTTGTTATCGATAGTGACCCCATTATCATGATCTGCTTGATAGCTTCTACTATTGATATTCATATCCATTATCTGTATCTAGACTTCAGATCATGCCGATATTGATATCAACATCATCGTCTATTTTTAAGGATAATGGATATCAGATATGGATACCATTGCTCGCACCCTAGAGATAGGGCGAATCACCAGGAATGGAGTATCATAGACTCCTAATTTTAATAAAACTCAACCATCTAAAATAAAATTTCGATTCTATCATAATGGCCTTGCCCAATAATATGATTGTGGTAGTCAACTATGCCACCTGGATCAATCTCCACCATCTTAACTCCTTGAATCCCATACAGGAGTTTAAAATAATTATATGATCAAAATATATCTACCCTGACTTTAATATCACAAACCCATCTAGGCATTAAGCTTATTCTCACCACAGATGACGTAAAATTTAGGGCAGACAACCAGAAGGCATTACCACCAGTTTCTTATGGAAAAATAGGAAGCCACCTGTAGAATGTATTCCCAATAACATCACCCCCTATCCTGGTCATGTCAAAATTAGATAAAGGTGCCGGCCAATAAATGTAATTTATGGCAATAATGCCGCTAATTAATTGAAGAAAACGAGTCGATAACTTTTATTTAATTTTCTCTACCCTGCGGAAAATAATTTTAAAAATAGAAATCTTTAATTGGGCCGAAATGGGCCTTTTCGTAAGCCCAAATCATAGTTCTGGCTAAAGTCAACGATATACGGCGGGAAACGCGGTTAGTGTTCTGATCACCGCCAAAGCAATAAATAAAACACACGGCGCTTCTAGAAGGCGGTGACGATACCGCATGCCCGGGGCCCACCTTTCGGCCAATAGCAAGAGGTCCCGCGCATTTGTGTTCCCGTGGTCCGGCGATTTAAGGTAAAATAGACTAAACCTCACAAGAGCGGGTTTTGATTGGCGGAGTTATCCGGTGTCCAACGGAGATAAGCTGCTCCGCGGGACAGCGGTAATTTAAAATATTAGTTTTCGTTGATGGGGGAAGAGATTGAGCACATGTATCAGTTTTGAAAATCGCCGGCCCCAAATCTTCAGATTTGTCTTCGATTGCGATGCAATCGACGTCAATCGATCGATCTTCGCCTCGATCGGCGCCTTCTTCAATCTTTCGCTGTTGATCGCAGAGGAAATTCGAATTCCATGGATCCGAGCATGATGCCCTCGAATCCCCGATTCGGGCGATATCCGTCGTCTGGAACTGGGGGAGGGCATCGAAGAGCGCAATCGGAGACTGTTCTTCATATCCCGGACGACATACTCTTCGATTCTGATCCAGATTTCGGTTTTACGGACATCGAATTGCCTTCTCTGTCGGATGACAATGGATCTACCAGCGGCGGGTTGCCGGTCTCGGAGGAGCAGCCGGGGGCGAAGCGGGAGAGGCCTCCCCGTGTGTCTCACTTCAGGAGCTTGTCCGTGGATGCGGCTTTCTTTGAAGATCTGGTTTTGTCTGATGGGCCGCTGCCGGCGGCGACAACGCCGAACGGCTTCGGGAACGCGAACAACAAGAGGGCTCATCATTTTCGGAGCAATTCAATGGATGGATCTTCGGTGTCGTTCGAGGCGGAGTCCGCTCCGCCGTCGGATTACGCTAAGAAGGCTATGCCGCCGGAGAGGCTCGCAGAGCTGGCGCTGATCGACCCGAAGAGAGCCAAAAGGTTAGTTAGCTTTTTAATGCTCATCCGCAGAAAAGTTAGATTTCAAGAACTTAAATTTTTGGAAGTTTTCGCTATCCTTTGATGGGTCTAGCTTCTTAGAGATAATTTTATTTAATCTTGGATTGCATGTCAAGACCTCCCAATCTGTGCCTTTGTTTTTGAATTATTGTGAAAGATTATCTGCCTCAAGATGTATAATATTGATCTTTATTTTTAGCGTGTAATCTTCAAATTCATGAGAAAATATTTTGAGAATGATTTTTTCTATCCTCTGATACGTCTGGCACTTGGGATCTTATTTTAACTTGTTCATCGACCATAATTTTAAAACGATGCCAAAAACCTCCTAATCTGTGTATTTTGTTTCGAATGATCTCAACATATTATTATAACGATGTTCTAGAATTATTTGAACTATCTTTCCTCTACCTCAGGAAGTGGAATATTAATATTTACTTTTTCACTATAGCCTTCCTATTGACAAGGAAAGATTTTGAGAGAGTATTTTTTCGATATTCTAATAGATTATTTACATTTTATTCATCAGGCTTAATTTTCGACTGCACGCCAAAACCCCTGATTACGACTTTTATAATATTTAAACTGTCTTTTGTCCTGCCCCATGAAATATAAAAAAGAATATTTATCCCTGCAGAATAATCTTCTAATTGAAAAGAAAATTCTCGTGCATGGGGCTACACTGCACTGGTCTGCAGTTTCTTCGGCCGTCTTCCGCTCCCCCCGGCAGCAGCATTCGCTTCTTGCTTGACGATCTCCGCCGTCGGGCACGATCTCCGCCGTCGGCCCTGACGGTGGTCAACTCGTCGTCGGCATTTGCCTCGTCGCCGACGTCGACGGCCCCCCCTCCACCGTCTGCTGCAAAAACACTCGCCTCCTCCAGCCTCTCCGTCGGCTCCCAACCCAGCTTCCACATCCAGGGTGATGAAGATTTCTGCCATGGAAGGGAGCTCGAGCGAGAACCGGAAACCCTAGCGCCCGACGAAGAAGAAAGAAAGGACTGGGGGCGACGCTGCTGGTCGGTTCAGGGCGGCCGTTTTTTTCCTGAAGCGGGGTTCCACCCCTCTCGCCGACGTGAAGGATCTGCTGAGGGTTTCCTTTGGCGCGATTGTGCAAAATACATGGCACGGATATACGTTGGAAACCTGGACGCCAGTTTTACTAAAAGGGAGCTTGAAGACAAGTTTCGGGCCTACGGCGCTTTGAGAAGTGTATGGGTGGCCCGTAAACCTCCAAGTTATGCTTTTGTTGAATTTGCTGACAGAAGGGATGCTCTTGATGCTATCCGTGAGCTTGATGGCAAAAAATGGATGGAGGGTTGAGATGTCTCATGGGGGAGGTAGCCATACTCGGGAGCGACATGTGGGGTCGGCTATGAAGTGTTATGAGTGTGGCGAGCCGGGGCATCTTGCCAGAGTGTGCCGACTTAGCATCGGCTCCAGAGGGATGGGAAGTGGAAGACGCCCGAGTCCTAGCCCCAGGCGACGAAGAAGCCAAAGCTATGGCCGTAGGGCCTGGCGGGCCCCCCCGCGCCACGGACCGAATGACCGGGCGGGCAAACGGCGAAGTCCAGGCCGTGCGGGGTCGGAGGCCGATGCTGGCAAACGGAGTACTTTTGCAGACATACTCCGAGAAGCTCCGCGTTGGGCTGGCTCTGGTGCGCACCCTTTGACAGCCCGATTTGCCCAGCGAGAAGAGCATTCCACACAACAGAAGCGACGGCTTGAACGAATCAACGAGAACTGTTGCTTCCATTGCCTGGGACGCGGACATGTCGCTAAAGACTGCAGAGATCCAGTAATCTGCCGCCGATGCCGACGCACAGGTCACCGCCGATCCGAGTGCCCAATGAACCTAAAGCTGGGAGGCCGTGCTGACTCGAGAAGTTTCGCGGAGTTCAGAGTCACCTCTCTCATCGGGGAGGTTCAAGGAGGCGCTCCGACATTGGAGGCAGTTCAAGCAGGTTTGGCGGAACACTATGCCCCGCTTTTTCAGGCGGAACTCCAAATGGTGGACGAGAAACAATTCCTACTTAGAAGATTGCCTCGGGCAGCAAGAGAAAACATCTGTGGATGGCACCAGCAGATGCCGGCGCAAGGAACAGTCAAATGGTGGGGAGTCAAAAAGACAGACGGGGGATGCAAGATAAAGAACGGTACGATCTTGGTGGAGGCTCATGGCATTCCGTTCGGATATCGCTCAGTGGAACACACAGCCCATATGGTGCGAAAATTTGCTCGCCTTCGCCGGATTATATCCACCGGGCTGGAGAGCGGAGACCCTCTAATCACAGTGCTTGAAGTGGAACCCCACAAAGTCGGCATGTTCCCTCGATCAGTTTTATGCGAGGCGGCCCCAGGGGCCCCGGTTGTCCAGCTCTTGGTGGTCCCACCGCCTCCTCCTCTTCCTCGATCGGCCAACTTTGTGATGGTCGGGAACCCCCCCACAGGCATCGAAGGGGACGGACGGTCCACCAGGGGAACCTCAGGGCCTCAGGCAGGCCGAACAGAGTGGAGGCAAAAGTCTGCGGCGCTTTCCACAATTGGCTCCGAGAGCGTTTCTTCGCTCATTCAAAATTTGGGGCGCAATCCTCCGACAACGCGCGATGCAACTCCTGAGCAAGCAGCCAAGCATGGCTCATCGGAGGGGAGAGAAGCATGGACTCAAGCAACAAGGGAAGGTGTCATGGCAGATGAAGGGGCCACCTCCCCAGCTGCCCCTATCGCGGCTGAGCCCAGCTCCCAGGGGACAGCGCCAGAACGTGTTGAACATCCCAAGACGAGAATGATTGCGGAGGCAGCAGGAGCTATGATGGCTTCGACAGTAGAGGGCGCCACGGTAGCCTCCCCATGAATCGCCTCTCATGGAACGTGCGAGGCCTCCGTGACGGCGAGGCGAGTAGTGGGAAGATATATCAATGAATGGGGGGCAAAGGTGGTGTGCATCCAAGAGACTATGTTAGAGCAGGATCTACCCCAAGTGTGGGGCGCCCTCGGCCGGGGGGGTGATGGAGCACACGTAACCGGTGATGCAATTGGCCGATCAGGGGGTATTGCAGTGGCTTGGAGGGCGGAGGACTTTGATAAGTTGGAGGAGTGGAAAGGGCGGCATGTGGTTGCAGCCCGTTTGTCCAACCGTGAGGACGGGCGGACATGGGTGGTGGCCTCGGCCTACGGACCACCGGCCTTGCGAAGAGGGGAACTGTGGGAAGATATTTACGCCTTTGCCCACAAATTCCAGGAGCTCCCGATTCTCATTGGTGGTGATTTCAATGTGACTGTGGCGGCCGAGGACAGGCCGAATGGCTTGGGGGGGATGGACCCAGGTTCGGCGGAGTTCAGGAACCTACTGGCCAACTGTGGATTTCAAGAAATGGGGCCCTCGGACCGACGATTCACCTGGCGAAGCGCAGCAGGCCCTCTGGCGCGCTCTCGGCTCGATCGATTCCTATGCTCCATCGCGCTGCTGGAGATGTTTCCGCTCGCAGAGGTCACGTCCCGACCCCGCCCTATTTCTGATCATACTCCTATTTCCTGGCAGGCACAAACAGGAACTGCAAAGCCCCCCTATTTCAAGCTAGATCGTTCCTGGTTACGAGAGGAGGGCTTCAAGAGGCGAGTTGCCGAGTGGTGGGGTACCGTTCCTGCTATCGGATCAGCGTCGGCACGTCTGGCTACTAAGCTGACAGGGCTCCGCCGACACCTCATCGACTTCCGCCGGAAGATTCGCGAGGACCGGAACCAAACCAAGGACGCTGCTCTTGCGGAGATACAACGATGGGACACAGAGGAGGATAGCCGGCCTTTATCAGCGGAGGAGTTGGCGACGCGTCAAGCCCATCGGGACGTAGTGGCTGAGGAGGATTTAAAGACTGAAATGGACTGGCGACAGCGATCACGGCAGCTTTGGCTGGCGGCAGGGGATGCAAATACCCGCTTCTTCCATCAAGCAGTAAGTGGGAGACGAAGAATGAACAAGATCAACCATTTACGGGTGGAGGGGACAGTGGTCAGCGGCCAGACGGAGGTTGGACGTGCCCTAGCTAACCACTTTCGGGCTTTCTACCGTCGGGGACCGCGTAACAAATGGAAGTGGTCTGGAGCCGACGCACCCAGGATCTCGGAAGAGCAACGAACTAAGCTAATCGAGCCTTTCTCAACTGAAGAGGCTCAGCTGGCCATTCGTGGGTTGAATGCTGAAGGGGCTCCGGGACCGGACGGCATGCCAATTTTCTTCTACAAGGAGTGCTGGGATATGGTGGGTCCGGAGGTCATGGCGACTTTGGAGGAATTCCGGAATGGTACCTGCGAGATGGACCGGCTGAACAAAGCTTATATCGTGCTTATCCCAAAATGTCCGGGAGCTGAACAAGTGGGAGAGTTCAGGCCCATCGCTGTCTCCAATTCGATATACCTGATCATCGCCAAGGTACTTGCCAACAGACTCCGCGAGGTAATCGGCCACTTAGTGAGCCCTCTTCAATCTGCTTTTGTCCCGGGTAGACACATGGTGGAGAGTGTGGTTGTGGCAGAGGAAATTCTTGCGGCCTGGAGGCGAACAAGCACCTCCGGATTTATGTGGAAGGTGGACTTCGCCAAGGCATATTATACGCTTGACTGGCGATATCTCTGGAATGTATTGCGCAAGCGTGGTTTCCCGGAGGTTTGGGTGCGATGGATGAAGCTCTGTGTAGCGACCAGCACTTTTGCAGTCCTAGTCAATGGCCGACCTCAAGGGGGCTGGATCCACCCCCAAAGGGGTATCCGGCAAGGATGTCCACTGGCCCCGCTTTTATTTATATTGGTGGCGGATACCTTGACGCGGTGCTCGGAACGGTTGTGTGCAAGGGGGCTGCTCAGAGGATTTCACACCCCTGGCTGGCCTAGCGGGATCCCACTCCTTCAGTATGCAGACGACACTACTTTTTTCATCGAGGGATCGGTGGAGGAGGCTGAGAACCTCTCGATCTTGCTGGACATCTTCTCCGATTTCTCTGGACTCAAACTGAATAGGGCCAAGTCTACACTCGTCGGTATCGGGCTATCTCCAGAAGATTTGTGTCAGTGCTCCCAACTTCTATATACGACAATTGGCTCCCTGCCCATTCGGTATTTGGGCCTGCCTCTCACTGATGGCCGAGTTGGAGCACGGGAATGGCAACCGGTGGTGGAGAGGGTTGAACAGCGGCTGGGAGGCTGGCGAGGTTGTCTCTTGTCTCGAGGAGGGCGACTGGTCTTGGTGAAGGCTGTGCTAGCCGCGATTCCTCTACACTTCATGTCAGTCTTCAGGATGCCGGTGAGCGTTCGTAGAAGGCTTGAAAGCTGCATGCGGCGATTTTTTTGGAGCGGGCCCAGTCAAGGGGAATCGAGGGGCGTGGCCCTCGTCAGCTGGGACACTGTATGTCTCCCCACGTCACAGGGAGGCCTCGGTGTCAGGCACATTCAGCACACCAACATGGCTCTGCTGATCAAATGGGTACGTCGACTGATGCAGCCTCCATCAGATCAGGTCACGGCGGTCCTGCACGACAGCTACGGAAGGGGAATGGACTGGGAGCAATGGGCTACACCCCTCCGAGGGGACTCCGCTTTCATCAGGGGGCTGAGGGGGGTCTTCGTCAAGGCTCAGCCTCTCTTTCGGCCGAAGCTAGGGGATGGAACCAGCCTTCGGTTCTGGTTGGACGATTGGACCGGTCTTGGGCCCCTGCGAGACCTATTCCCCAGATTATATGGTCTCTCGCCCGCCCCCAGTGCCCCGGTTTGGGGGATGTGGGACAATGCGTGGTGCCCAACATTACCTGCCCATCTTTCCGAGCAACGAATGGAAGACTTCCTCCAGTTACAGCGATTGATTGCCTCTTTGCAACCGCAAGAAGGGGCGCGGGACACCTGGGAGTGGCGAGGAGCCAGTTTTTCGGCCAAAACTGCATACCGCATTCTGCGGGGACAGGGGAGTCCAGCAGACCGCTCCCTCATACCCCAAAGTCAAATACTGTGGAGGCGGCGAATCCCACTGAAGGTGAAAATCTTCGGCTGGCTTCTCTTGCGGCGTAGACTGGTGACGCGACAGTTCCGTCAACGCTGGTACCCGGGGAATACTGCCGAATGTGTCCTATGCTCCGGGGCGGTGGAAGACTGTGGCCACCTGTTCTTCCGATGCCCGAAGGCCCAGGCTGTGTGGCAGGCGGCCGGGGTGGGTAGCGTTGACCCCGCTACTGAAGAGGACTTTTGGAACTCCATCAGTGGTGGGCTGTTCCGCCGGGAGCCGGAGTGGCAACGGATCTTCGCCCACCTTTGGGCGATATGGCTACACCGAAATGAAGTCATCTTCAAGGGGAGGCCTCCCTCCGTCGATGCTATTCTGCACGATGCTAGGGGATTGGCAAATTTTTGGAAGAGAGGTGGCTGTGGCCCCCTGATTTCGTCCCCCTTGTAATGTATGACTTGATTTTCTATGTCATTATATCAATGGCAACGGGGGGCCCCTATTCTGGGGGACTCTCTCTATTTTCCTCAAAAAAAAAAAAAAATCTCGTGCATGATCTTTGTTTTCCTTCATCGATTTCAGGATTCTTGCAAATAGGCAGTCAGCTGCTCGATCAAAGGAGAGGAAGATCCGTTACACCAGCGAGTTGGAGAGGAAGGTTCAGACTCTCCAAACGGAAGCCACCACTCTCTCTGCTCAACTTACCATGCTACAGGCACAGAAAATACCTCTAACATTCATCGATTTATCCGTAGATCAACCATATTAGCATATACAAATTCAATCATCTTCAAGTTTATTCATCTTTCGGGGAAATTAAATCATATTTATACTGTTTTTTTCTGTGGACATGGAGCCGCCATATGACACGTGCTTGTTAATTTTTCATTAGATCAACGATATTTGCATACATAAATTCAAATATCTTCAAGTTTATTCATCTTTTCTGGACATTAAATCATGTTTGATCTATTTTTCTGTTGACATTGAATCACCTTAGGACTTATACTTGTCAATTTCTCCTTAGATCAACCATTTTTGCGTGCATAAATTCTCTTATCTTCTGGTTTAATCATGTTTCCGGGAAATTAGATCATATTTATACCTTTTTTCTGTGCACATTGAACCACCATACGATTTATACTAGTCGATTTCTCCATAAATCAACAATATTTGTTTGCGCACATAAATTCATTTATCTTCAACTTTATTCGTCTTTCGGGGAAATTAAATCATATTCATCCTATCTTTTCTGTGGAGATTGAATCACCGTCTGACTTTGTAATTTCTCTACAAGTCAGTCAATTTCCATCTATAAAAATATTCATCTTCACGTTTATTCATTTTTTGGGGAAAACAATCTTATTTGTACTGTATTCTATATTCAGCAATTCTCCATAGATACCAAGGTTCTACTAAAATTCAGAAATTAAATTGTATTTATGCTGGTTTTGGGCGGTCTTGGAACAACCCTATGACTCATCGATTTTCCCGTGATTGACCAAGTTTCCTTCTATAACTATATTTACGTTCAATTTTATTCGTCTCTGTGTAAATTAAGCCATATTTATACTGTTTTCTCCGACTTATTTAATTTCAAAAACAATATATCCACCGATCAAAAACAATTTTCCTTCCAGAAGCTTACTAACATTTAATTTCTTTCATCTTCTGGGGGAATTAAATGACTGTTATAACTTTTTCTCCATGAAATTAAAATCAAAATTATTCATAATCAGAGAGACACCACTGGATTAACATCCGAGAACAAGGAGCTGAAGCTACGACTTCAGGCTATGGAGCAGCAAGCTCATCTTCGTGACGGTACTCACCCCCTCTTTCTTTTAATTTCGTTTTTGCCCTTGTTTCGTCTACACTTTCTTTGCGTTGAAAGAAAGAGGAAAGAACACACGAAAACGGCAATCAACTTGATTTTTTTATCTGGTGATTTTGTAAAAGTTTGATAATTTTGAGGAATTTCTGAATATGAGCAGCCATCAACGAGGCTCTTAGGGAGGAGCTTCGGCGGCTGAAATTGGCGGCGGGTCAACTCCGGCTGGTCAACGGCGGTTCCTTTTCTGGCGGGTCAACGCAATTCGTACAGTCTTCGCCACAAAATACGCCGCACTTCATGTGAGTAATAGGTGGGGCCAACTAGGAAATTTCTAATATCCCCAGTTTCCTACATTTATTGTAAAGATATACCCTACCCCTTCCTCGGTCCACAGCCTATATGTAACCTTACCAATATCTTATTATATTCAATAAACTTTTGCCCAGGAATAATCTTAAAATATTATTATAAGACTACTTCCAAGTTACCTCGGTGGTCATCCGTCAGTCCTAGACATGGTTGTTCTGTTCTGTTCGTTTTAAATGAACAAAATATTTGCAAAAAAAAACCGCATATGGCCTTGTTCTTTGTTCTGTTTTTTTTTTTCAAAAACAAACAAAATTTGCACATTTGCACAAATTCGCTCAAATTCGCACAATTGCACAAAACTAAAACAAAATTCGCACAAAGCGAACAAAAGATTGCACACGGGTCTGTGCAATCTTAACCGTAGTTTTATAATGTTTATAGATCTCATGCCAGATGACGGCATGGAACGGTGGGCGCGAAGGCTTTTGTTCTGTTTTTTTGTGCTGAGGACACGATGGATGACTGATTGACGGTTGACAGGCTGTAATTCTTCCCCCAACCTTACCGAGAACTGGCCGACTCGTCCCAACCCCTCATCCGCCTTTAGAGATGCGACAGTGACGGGGGCCTTGGATGCGTGACGTGATGGGACGGCCCTCACGAACGAAGGCCATGACAGATTCTTAAAAATAAGGGAGAGAAATAGAGCGCGCGATGCAACGTCACGGATTTTACCAAAATCCGTGGACGCGTGACGGGACGATGACGTGACGAAATTTTGTCACGTTACCGTCCGTCACGAATCGTCATCCGTCCCGTCCCGGACGTGCCATTGGCTAGCTTCAGGTGGCGTCGGCTTATCCGGTGGAGCTTTTCTCCTTTCCGGATCGCACAAAAGGCGCGCGGTATTTAATTTAATAACATCCAGAGGGGAAAATCTTAACCGTAGAGAGTCCCGCGGGGCAGCAGACCGCTCTCCGGGACTCTTCTTGTAATACGGATTTCCCCCGAAACCTGCGAGGAAGAAGAAGAAGAAGAAGGGGGGAAATCTTCGGCCATGGCGACGATCTCGAGATCTCCCTCGGAGAAGAAGGAAGAAGAAGAAGAAGAAGAAGAAGAAGACGGGGTATGCCATATCCAGAGCCTTCCGGACGACTCTCTGCACCAGATCTTCTCACATCTTCCCCTTCGCGAGGTCCTGGCGTGCCGCTGCGTGTGCAGGCGCTTCCGCGAAACCCTAGCCTGCCCGCCATTCATCGACCTCGTCCCGCCGCTCAGACTGCTCGCCCTCCGTCATCCGCACCGCCACGCGTCGTCCGCGGACCTCCACTGCTTCGATCCGTCCCAGAACCGCTGGATCCGGCTCCCCCTCGCCTTCCTCCCCTTCCCGTCATCCGTCCCCGTCACCGCCTCCCCCTCGCTGCTCTACCTCTGGGCCGACTCGAGCTCCGACCCCAAGCAGTCGGCCAAGACGCTGGTGCTCTGCAACCCCCTCACGAGGAGCTTCCGCGCGCTGCCGCAGCTGGGCTCGGCGTGGTCGCGCCACGGCACGGTGCTCGCGGCCGCGACGGGCCACGTCCTGGTGCTGGCCGAGCTCGCGGCGCTCTGGTTCGCCCCCGGCTCGCCGCAGTGGCTCACCTTCTCCCTCGGCCTGCCGTCGAAGCCGCGCAGCCCGGTGCTCGTCGGCGACGCCGTCTTCGTGCTCTGCGACGTGGGCTCGCCGTGGCGGAGCCAGTGGAAGCTCTTCTCCTGCCAATTGCGCGAAATTGGGGGCCCCCGGGTGTGGGATCGGATCGAGCAGCTCGATTGGGGGGATGTTCTTGAGATCCTGAAGCGGCCCAGGCTGATCAGGGGCACCGGGCAGAGGAGAATTCTCATGGTTGGGGGGCTGCGCTCGTCCTTCGCGGTCGACGCGCCATGCTCTACGGTGCTGATCTTGAGGCTGGACTTGGGCTCGCTGGAGTGGGACGAGGCGGGCCGAATGCCGGTGGAGATGTACAGGTGCTTCGGCGGCGCCGGCGCCGCCGGAGGATTGAACAAGGTGAAGGTGTTCGGGGCCGACGGCCGGGTGTGGTTCTCGGGGAGGAAGGTGAAGGGGAGGCTGGCCATGTGGGAGGAAGACGATGCGAGGAAGCCCGGGGGAGAGTGGAGATGGGTCGACGGCGCGCCCGGCCATGGCGACGGCGTCTACCGCGGGTTCGTCTTCAATGCTGACCTCGGCGCGGTTCCTTGACCGAACCTCCTCCTCCTCTGTATGTCAATTCCTTTCCTCTTTTTTGGTGAATTTGCTTGTTCTTATCATTCATCTTTTTTTTGTGTCATCAATATCATCATCATCATTTTCTTCTTCCTCTAATTATCTGCAACTAATCATTTTTTGGCCTTTGATCTGGAAGGATTCATCGTTGCGCCATTTGAATTTGATCTGTTTGTCCTGATGTCATCACCTCCATCGGCATCATCTTCTTCTTCCTTTAATCGTATTGTAACCCACCATTTTTAGCCCCTTGAGCTGAAAATTTTCATCGCTGCCTGCTGTGACTTTGTGATCTATACGACCTGATATCATCGCCTCCATGGCCATGATCGTCTTCTTCCTTTAATCATATGGAACCCTCCATTTTAGGATCCTTGAGCAGAAATTTTCACCTTGCCTGCTGTGAATTAATGATCTATATGACCTGATATCATCGCCTCCATCGCCATGATCATCTTCTTCCTTTAATCATACGGAACCCACCATTTTTGGACCCTTGAGCTGAAATTGTCACCTGGCCTGCTGTGAATTAATGATATCTATGACCTGATATCATGACCTCCATCGCCACCATCTTCTTCTTATCTAATCATCTTGAACACAGCATTTTTGGCCCTTTGAGCTGAAAATTTGCATCTTTGCCCGCATTTAAATAATGATCTCTATGACCTCATATGTCTGCTTTGACCTCGGCATATTGTTTCCTTGGCCGTGCCAGTTCCTCCAAGTCGATGTTAATAGCTGAGATTATTGAAGATAGGACAATCTAGAGGGAGAAGGCAGAGTGATGAGAGGAACCTGATGCCGTGGGATCGAGGGAATAACTCTAGAAAATCAGTTTAATAACTCATTTTCATTTACTCTGCTTTAAAATATGCAGACAGACTGTTATATTTTTTCCATTAAACTCCCAAATAAAGTTGAGTGTACCGATTGAACCTAACAGTCTAATATCCCTCTAAAGCTGGTAATAATGTACTTCATTGCCAGCTTGGAGGTTGAGCACAGGATAGAGAAGACCGTACTAATGATATGGCACCTCTGATCGCATGGTAGCAACTGTTGATGTCGCATTGGTCGTTAGCGTGGCACTGCATGCTGATGTAAAGGTGTGGCCTACCTGATGGCATGGCCTGCCTAAGTGGTTTCTCTGCCAAAGTGGCTTTTTGTGGTGAGGCATTGGCGCCGATGTGTCCCTGCCGCTGTCATGGCGCCATTGCCAATGCGTCTCTTGCAGCCCAGCTATGAATCAGCTAAGCTATTCGCATGGTGCTACTTTGGAGCTGTGATGCTCTATCCATGGTCATACCTGTAGTCATCAACGGAGTCCTCGCTGCAGTTTTTGTGCTGTCAAACCTACGGCCAATGCCGCAAGGTCGTATCTGTCGTCAACACTACAGTCTTCAGCACAATCAAACCTGTGATCAAACTGCCAGTCTTCCTGGCATTCAACACTATGGTTATTTAAATCTCCTGTCAATGCTGAGGTGCTCCGCTGCATTCCTTGAGTCGTCAACGCCATGGTCATCTAACACAGTTATAGTTCCGGATTGTCCCGGACATGGACGATGGATGGGACGGGACGAATTTCGTCTCGTCCGACGTCCGGATTCAGTGTAGGGACGAAGGACGAGACAAATTTTTGTCCGACGGTACGAAAACCGTCCCCTCCTGTCCTCCTGGGATGAATTTTTGTACCGTCCAGGGAAAAAACCATACCGTCCCTTGTCCCGGACGAAAAAAAAACATTTGATTTTTTTAATACATTAATATAGATTTTTCTAAGTTTTTTAGGGAAATATGGAGGAGAGAGAATCCAAATGGACAAATGTATAAATATTTCTGAGCGGCGTCAATTTGCACAGGTAAAGAAATACAAGGACTTTGATGCAAATTTTCATAGCGGGGCCACATGGCTACATCTCAACCATCGGATGTGAATCTGGCTGTTTTTAGTCCACATTCGTTCGTCCATGGTCCGAGACCTCCGGACTGACGGTTTTTTCATCCCACGAGACTAAAACCGTCCCGTCCGGTGGTCCCCGGGATGAATTTTCGTCCCAAATTTCGTCCATACCCTTGGACGGGATAATTTTTTCGTCCCAGGACGAAAAAGTCGTCCCGTCCGCGTCCCTGAACTATAGACACAGTTTGGCCAGTGCCGAGATCAACGCTATGGTCGTGGTGAATCCCACAGTCCTGCCACAGACTTGCCTAGGTCCCACAGTCCTGCCACAGACTTGGCTAGGTCTTGCCGCAGTCCAGCCTGTGTTTCTCTCGCCACAGTCTGGCCTTGGCCGCGCTTCGGCAAACATTTGTAGGGCATGACTTGAGTTCTGTAGCCCATGCCCATATCAGCATTGTCTTGAACACCCTCTAGGTATGGGCAATAGGTCTGCCTTGTGCTTCAGCTCTGGCACACCTGCTCTAAGTTTTGGATGACAGGAGAAAGCAAGAGAATAACCCTTAGAAAATCAGTAGAATAGTTCATCTTCATCTACATTCTATCTGCCTTAAATAGGTAGATGGACTATTACAACATTACATTAAACTTCCTAATGAAGTGGGGAGTGGCATTGTAATCTTACAGTCTAACTCTAGGTTATTAAATGATGGAAAACTAATGTTTCGTAGCAAATTGCTTGCTTATAAATTGATATTGAACGATGACTGGTACGTATAGAAGCAGAAGAAAGACAGAGACAGATAAGCAATTTTATTCACTGGTGTCACAAATGTTTTAACATTCATATATTTACTAATGGTAATTTTACATGAGGATTTTAAGATGCACTATTCTTCTACCATCATCAACTTGGTTTTTAGACTCTATAGTCCTGGTGAGAAACTGACATCAAGTCCTATATGTTAAACGAATTTCATCAAGTCATGCATACTTTTGAATAAAATGGATACTCATAGTTTATGCAGAGAAGCTGTTGTTTTACCTTCGTTAAACACCCAGTATACAAAAATAAATGATAATGAATAGTATCCAAGAAAAAAGATGGCCAGTATTGAGCTTTAGAGAAATGCTATGGTGGGCCTGACTTCTCTCACATGACTTCTCATTCAGCCACTGCTTTTATTTCCCCAACAGTAGCAACTTGTCTCTCTGGCTACAATCTTCTCCAAGAATCTACTTTAAAACTCCGGGAAACTAAGAGGGAGGGAGGGAGGGAGGGAGAGAGAGAGAGAGAGAGAGAGAGGAAGGAAGAAAGAGAGAGAGAGAGAGAGAGAGAGAGAGAAAGAGAGAGAGAGAGAGAGAGAGAGAAAGAAAAAGAGAGAGAGAGAGAGAGAGAGAGAGAAAGAAGAAGGAAGAAAGAGAGAGAGAGAAAGAGGAAGGAAGAAAGAGAGAGAGAGAGAGAGAGAGAGAGAGAGAGAGAGAGAGAGAGAGAGAGAGAGAGAGAGAGAGAGAGAGAGAGAGAGAGAGAGAAAGAGAGAGAGAGAGAGAGAGAGAGAGAGAGAGAGAGAGAGAGAGAGAGAGAGGAAGAGAGAGAGAGAGAGAAAGAGGAAGGAAGAAAGAGAGAGAGAAAGAGGAAGGAAGAAAGAGAGAGAGATAGAAAGAGGAAGGAAGAAAGAGAGAGAGAGAGAGAGAGAGAGAAAGAGGAAGGAAGAAAGAGAGAGAGAGAGACAGAGAGAGATAGAAAGAGAGAGAGACAGAGAAAGAAAGAGAGAGAGAGAGAGATAAGGAAGGAAGACAGAGACAGACAGAAACAGAGACAGAGAAAAGAAAAGAGAGGCATCATGCCTTCGAGCTATCTGTAAAGTTCTTGCTTCTCCTACAGCTTACTTTCATGTGATAATATTCTTGAAAAGACACCAACTTTTACCAATTACTCCTCAAAGCCAATGGTAGGAAACATTCATATGCTTGAAAACAGAGTTTAAACTGATTTCAATAAATGTCTTTTCTTTTGAAATCCTTGATCCATAAATATTATTCGACAACTTAAATGGGCACCTTGATACATCAATACTCTCATCCATTTGTGGGGAAATTGAAATATACTGTTGCAATTGGAAATACACAACTTGATGCCGGACGTCGGCGAGACGTCGTCCGGTCATCACCGAGGGTAGTAGCTCAGTATCGAATAACGATTCCTATAGGGCAACGACGGGAAGAGTCGTCCGATAATGAAGATGAACAGATATGATAAATGACGGAAATGCGAAAGTCCTAACTGTAGTACGTGCAAGTGCCGATCGCGGATATGCCATTCCTGAGATTCGACGGGGTCGCCTAGGGAAGGATAAACCAGGCCACCCGATCGTCGCCCGAGGGGGTCGAGGACGTATATGTCGCGGAACGGGAATATCCCGCTGATATGCTCACACGCGTCGGGCAAACCCGACTTGTACCGGGCAGGTAAGACTCTCGATCAGTTCGTCGTCGTTCTCTCAGCCTGTCTCTCTCACCTATGTATAACCCGAGTGCGGAGGAGGTAATTCGAAAGTATACTGAAGTAGATAAAAGACGTAAAGAGCAGTAAAGAGGGGTACCTTCGTCGCGACCTGCGACGGATATCACGTCGCACCTTGGAGCCGGAGGAGCATCAGTTGCGCGGGCGCGAACGTCAGAGAAGCGCGGGGTGCGGGCGAGGCAGCGGCGCGGACAGTCGGTTGGTGCGGAGCTGGTGCGTGGCGCAGACAAGTACCAACAGGGCAGCGCGGTTGGGCGCAGCGCGGGGCGCAGCGCGGCGGTCGGGCGCGGCGCGGGGCGCAACGCGAGGTGCGGGCGTGGCGCGGAGCACGGGTGCGGGGCGGCACAAAGGGCCGCGGCACGGCGCGGCAAGGCGCGGCGGTGCGGCTGCGGTGACGCGGGATGTGGCAACACAGGGCGCGGCGCGGTGGTCAGACGCAGCGCGGGCGCGGTGCGGGGCGTGGCACGGGCGCAGGTCATGGGGCGCGGCGCGGTGATCGGCGTGGTGCGGCGCGACGCAGGGCATGGCACGGGGCGCGGATGCGGGCGACAGAGGGGCGGCGGGCGGCGGCAGGCGACAGCAGTGCTGATCTTCCCAGCGGCGGCGAAGGGGAGGCCGGTGGATGGCGGAACGGCGGCGAGAATGGCGGCGAGCAGCGGCGAGAACGGCAGCGTGGGGCGGCCGGGACGGCGAGCTCTCTCTCTCTTCCCTTCTCTTCTCTTCTCCTCCTTCCCCTTCTCTTTCTTCTTCTTCTTCTTCCTTCTTCTTCTTCTTTCTTCTTCTTTCTTCTTCTTCCTCTCCTCACAAGAGTGACTCTTTGACTTCTCAAAACGTTATAACTTTTCAAAGAAAATCAAGAGTGTGTAAGGAGGGCGCCCAACCCTTCCTTTTAAAGGGAAATAGGTCGATGGGCCCCTTGAAAGAAAACAAAATAAGGGAAATGGCTAAGGGCTAGGGCCCATTAGCGGGAGGGAAGATATCCTCATACGGGAACTTCCCCTCACTACAACGGAGGTACGAAGAACAGAAAGCTATGAAAGTGGCAAATAAAAGCGGGAAATGAGAGCGGTCACAGGGTCGAAGATGGCTCGCCGTCACCCGGAATATTTGAACCCGGGTGTGCGCGTCGTCGCTTTGGCTTGTCGCGCAGGCTAGACGCGCGTCAGCGGCGGGCTCGATGACGATGCCGACTCCTCGAGCGATGGTCCTGCGGTCTCGGACAGTGCCGCGCCATCACAACTTCCTTGAGAATAGTATCATGTCAGTAATATATGTTATTGTGAATATCCCTTGCCACAGGAGAATATATGTCTGGCAACACAAACAGGCCACCTATAAAGATTTAAAAACTATAGCGAACACAATTTAAAGTTTACAAAATATCTTTTTTCCATATTTTTGAGAAATATGATGGCAAAATACTTTTGATTGCAAATTTGGCCTGGTTCACAGAAACAATATTGTCAACAACATAGGAATTCATCTTTATATTATTTTAATATGAAGTAATGTGTGGGATTTTATTTAAATAGTTATCTAATAATTTTTAAATAAATGTAAAAAAGGAGTGCCCAGGGGATTTTTTATTTCTCAAAAAAATTACATCAACGACTTTCTATGTGCATGGATTTTCTAGAATGAAGTAATTACACAATTTTTATCAGACCATGAACTTTATTTCAGATCACTCATAGCTTATTCTTCCACTTATTGATGATAATATACATATCCCAGAAATAAATATATCATTGAAATATAAATATAGAGTCACAATTTGTAACTGTCCTATGATGTAAACATAAAGTTTTTGTACAATAGTATAAGTCAATTGAAATTGTTATAACATTCCTTTTAGGATTTAACTAAAATCTAGTATATAGTGAATTCAAAGATAATAAATGGTAAAATAATATCTATACATTGAAAGTTAGTGAAAAATTATAATAGGTAGGTGATCACTTTTTTTTTTGAGAAAAGTGACACCAAAGTGATAAAAAACATTCCCAGCCAACTCAAGGGAAAACTGTGAGGGTTCAATTAAAATCTCTATATTTTTTATTATCTAAATTCAAATTTAGGCCATTGCATATAAAAAGAAATAAATATTAGGCATTAATCTAAGTTTAAATTTTCTTAATCACCTTAGTATTTGGCTATAGAATGTTATGTTGTATGGTTGACCATACTCTTCTTTTGATTGAGGATTTCTCAGGTATCTCTTCACTGAAGAGGGAAAACCTGAATCAGATTCATGCGAATGTGACAGATCTTGGCCACATGATTCATATATATACGAATATACAGAGTAAAATTGCATCTTTTGACAAAAAAACTGAGAGGTTCACAACTTTCCAACCCAGAAACCAAAAACTTTAGGCCTTAAAGGAAGTTCAAAAAACGTTAATTCTCCCATTATTTGCTTTTAGAGTATTCTGGTGTGTCCTCAATGATTTTTTATATTCTTTTTATGGATTTAGGAAATCTCTGCACCAAGATTGGTGTCACCAAAATCATGAAAATTCATATGAATGGAAAAAAGACCAAAAAAGACATCTTGGAAACACAAAATCACGAGATTTAGTTTAGTAAAAAATGAGAAAAATCTCACCAAAGTTGTCACATATAAATCACAGCAAACATGAGGAAAAATGGTGAGGATCAATCAAAATCTCATGCTTTTTCTAATCTAAGAGTGTAGCTTACCAGCCCAAAACACCAAATTTAGGCCTTAAATCAAGTTCAAAACTCATTAATCATCTTATGATTTACTTGTGGAGTATTCCTTTGTGATGGCTACAATTCTCCCTCTTATTTTCATGTATCGATGACATTGTTACAGCATAACAAGGCCACCTAGTAAAAAATTCAAGTCACTTTATTTTTGTACAAAATAAATATGCTTATGTGATCTCTGATGGCTATATAGATATGAATGTGAGAGATGTCTGTACCCGATTCATATTAATGGAAAGAGGAAACAAAAAAGGAACTTTGCACATACAAATTCAGAATATTTGGTTGAGGACAAGTCAAAAAATGTTGCCAAAGTTTCCGCGAACAATTCATGATGAGGTTGAGGGGAAACTGTGATGATTATTTATTTTTCTAATGTAAGTGCAAACTTCGGTAACTTTGAGTAAAAAGAAACAAAGGGTACATATTTGAAATCAGGAATGTTTTAAATTTAGGCCTTAAACAAAGTTCAATGCAACTTAAACTCCTCATTATTTTCTTAAGGTTTATTTGGCATGTTGCCTTTCATTCCCCCTCTTATTTGGATGGACTGACAAAATTCTTGTATCAAGGCGAGCACCAGCTTTTTAATTTATCGAGGATTTCTCAAGTATCTCTGATGTCAATTGATAAAAATCTTAACTATATTGAAATGAAAATGAGAGATCTCGGCTGACCCACTCCAATGAATGGAAATAAGACTCTAAAATGCGCCTTTGGACACCCACAATAATGATATTTGTTAGAGGAGCAAAAGAGAAAAATGTCTCAGAAGTTGTCTCAAAATGTTTGCCACCAATTTGACATAACAGGGTGATGAGTCAGTCAAAATATTTATATTTTTAATTTTAATAAAAATAGATCATTCTAATTCAAAATAAATAAAGATTACATATTTCCAGCTCAGTCCCCCAAAGAGTAGGCATTAAAGCAAGTTCAAGGTATAGTGCAGGGATCGCGGAAGGGACAGCTTTTCGTCCCAAGACAAAAAAAATCATCTCGTCTGCAAGAGTGGATGAAAACCGGGACAAAAATTCATCCGAGGGACGAATGGACGGGATGGTTTTCCTATCGTTTGACAAAAACCGTCCCATCTGGAGGTCTCAGATGATGGATGGTAAGGGATGGACAAAAATATGTCGGATCCACTTCTGATGGTTGAGATCTTGCCAAGTGGCATCACTATATCAATTCCTTGACATTTTGCGTCAAAGTTCCTGCTTTTTTTGCACATGCAAACTGACGCCGCTTAAAAGTAATTGTACGTATGTCCATCTGCTTTCTCTCTCCTCCATATTTCCCTAAAAACTCAGAAAAATACATATTAAAAGTATATTACAATATTTTTGTCTGGATGAGGGACGAGACAATTTTTCTCTGGACAGGACAAAACTGGCAAAGTCAGGATGCGGATGATTTCTTTCTCCAATGGACAAATTCCTGGACAGGAAGGTTCAGACGAAGTTGAAATATCCAGACATCGGAGGGGCAATCTTCGTCCCGTCCTGTCCATCGTCCGTGTCTCTGACGATTCGGAACTATAGTCTAAGGCTTGCAAATCATCTTCTTATTAGATTTTGGAGTATTTCGATGTGTTGGCCATGATTCTTTCTCTTATTTGATTGGTCAACTAAATGTTAGCACCAATACAACCACCCCCAAGTCAAAAATCCAAATTACTCTATTCTTAACAAATGAAACATGATTACATGCTTGATCAATCGAGGATTTTATAGGTATATCTAATGTGAAGAGATAAAAGTCTAAAGTAGATTCATATAAAATGAGAGAGATCTCTAATGCTTGATTCATATTAAAGGAAAAGAGCACTAAAAAAGCATCTTCAGACACAAAAAATAATGAGATTTAGTTGAGTAACGAGCAAGAAAATGTCACCAAGGTTGCCACTAAGTAATTGCGGTGAAGTCAATAAAAAATGCTGAGATTAAGTGAAAATCTCTATATTTGTCTAATCTAAAAGAAAATTAAGGTCAATCTCAATAAGAAAAATTAAAACAGTACACCTTTCCAACCTACAACACCCAACAACTGAGCATTAAACAAAGTTCCAAGTTCATTAATCACGTCATTATTTTTTTATTCTAACATGTTAGTATTGGTTATCCATTTTATTTTGGATCGATTGACAAAATGATTGCCAATACAAGCACCAATGTGAATTACTCTATGACCAAGGATTCACCACTACACACTCAATCAATCAAGCATTTATCAGGTATTTGTGTTGTGAATAGATCAAAATCATAAATAGATTCATATGAACATGCGAGATCTCATCTAGTAGCGTCAATAGAAAGTGGAGTAAAAAATTCATCTTTGGAGACACGAACTCACTATAATGATGCACAGTAATCACAACAAATTTCATAAAAAGGGTGAGTCATCCAAAATCTATGTACTTGTGATCAAAATTCAAACCAAGGTCACTCTATGTCAAAACAAACAAAGAATACATCTTCCCAACCAGGAACACTCAAAATTTATACTCTAAACCAAGTTCAAATCTCATTCATGCCCTCATTATTTTTTGGAGTATTTTGGTGTGTCTGCGATGATTCTCTCTCTTCGTTGAATGTTTGGTGAGCGTTGCATACCAAGACGACTGCCACAAAGTCAAATTTTCAAATCACTCAATTCTTGATCAAAGAAACACACCTACACGCTTGACCTATTGACCATTTCTCACGTATCTTTTCTCTAAAGGGAGAACAATCTTAAATAGATGAATATGAATATATGAGATCTCAAAAAGCCTTATTCATATCAATTGAAACAGGACTCAAAAGTGCATCTTTTGGATGCACAAAATTATTAAACTTGGTTTAGTAATGAGTAAGAAAAAGGTTTCAGAAGTTGCGCCACCACAAAGTCAAAACGCAATCAATGTAATCTTGACCAAAGAAACACAACTACACGCTTGATCGATCAAGGATTTCTCAGGTATCTCTGCTGTCATGAGAGAAAAATCACATGTAGATTCATTTGAACGTGACAGATCTCATCTACCACGTTAATATCCATGGAAATAAGACACAAAACTGCATCTATGGACACACAAAATCACGATATTTGGTGTAGTAACAAGTGAGAAAAATGCCACCAAAGTTGGCATGAAAAACTCCAAGGTAAACTTGAGAAAAAATGGTGAGGACTCATTCTAAATTTCTATAATCTTTGAATCTAAATTTAAATTGAGATTATTGAAAAATGAAAAAAAAATTACATCTTCCCATCTCAGAGCCGTTTAAATTTAGGTCAAAAAACCAAATTCAAAGATCATTAATCACCTCCTAATTTAGTTTTAGAGTATTCCGGTTTGTCTGCAATATTTCATTTTAGAATGCCATCTTTTTTTGATGTCTGGAATATTCACCAAGATGAAAGCCACCAATATAACAATGCATATCACTCTATTCTGGACCAAAGAAATATGCATGATAAATTAAGGATTTCTTAAATATCTTTGTTGTGAAGAGAGAAACTTGTTAAATAGATTCATACGGACATGATAAATTATGACCATCCTATTATCTCAATAAAAAGGCGACTCAAAAAGACATCTCTTCCAGCACCAAATCATGAGACCTGGTTGAACAATGAGCGAGAAAAAATGTAGTTGAAGTTGCCAAAAATATTCATGACAAAATGATGAAAAATGGTGAGGATTCAGTCAAAATATTTATTTTTTTGTAATCTAATTCCAGATTCAGGCCATTATGAGTTAAAATAAAAAAACAACAGATATTTCCAACCTAGAACTCCCAAAACTAGACATGAAGCCTAGTTCAAAGCTCATTAATCACCTTATTATTCACTTTTGGAGTTTTTTCGGCTTTTTGTGACGATTCTCTGTCTTTCTTTATGTATTGACAAAATTTTACACCAAGATGAGCGAAACCCAAGTCAAAAATAAAAGTCACTCTATTATTGACCAAACAAACACAACTACATGCCCGATCAACCGACAATTTCTCATGCATCTGTGCTATGAAGGGAGATAAATCTTAAACAGATTCACAGTAACATGTGAAATATCCAAAAAATGATTCATATGTATCGAAAGATGATCTAAAAGTGCATCTTTTGGATGCACAAAATCACAAATTGTGGTTAAGTAGCAGATCAGAAAAATGATTAAGAAGTTGCAGTAAAAGTTTACGTGGAATTTGAGCAAAATGTTTAGGACTTTGTTAAAATCTCTACATGAAAATGTGGGTCACTATAAGTCAAAAAAAGTGTATCTTTGTAACTCATAAACCCCAAAAATTAAGCCTGAAACAAGGTTTACACTTCGTTAGGCATCTCATCATTTGCTTTTGGAGTATTATGGTGTGTTAACAATGATTCTTCCTTTTCTTTCAATCAATTCACAAAATTATTGTACCAAGACAAGTGCCATCAAGTCATTAATGAACAAAACTCAATGCACACCAAATAAACATGACTATACTTGTGAGCGATCAAAGATTTCTGAGGTATCTCTATTGTGAAGAGATATTACTCTTAAATAGATTCATATTCATGTGTGAGCACTTGTCCACCTATTTGTTTAATAAAATCAGACAGTGAAGATGAGACAGATCATGTAATGTACATTGTTGGGTCCATATTGTTCATTCTTCAAACATGTCTTGATCATTAGATCTTCATTTAATGTCTCACATTTTTTAATATGTAGTTGTATAAAACTTCAAAATACTAAACCGATAGGGAGATATACAACATTCACCTTATAGGTGATATGCAGATCTCAGGTAGTTGTGTTGGCTGGTAGGAATGCCTCCACATAGGTGCACCCACATCAGTTATACTTAGCCCACACCTGTATATTCTTTTTCTTTTTTTGGGCCTTAAAAATCAGAAATTGTGAAATAAATTATATCACTTAGAAATTTATATCTTTTAAATTATGTAGGCCTTTTATGGATATTAATTTATAAATCCAACCGAGCAACCATATTTTCTTTGGAGTTCGTTCAAAGAAACATTTATTCATTGTTATTCATGTGTGATGTTTATTATGAAGTCCATCAGTACGTGCTATGAAATAGTGAATTATATTTATATCACAATAAACATGTATTCTAAATATTCATATTTGATGAACGGTCAAGATGGAGATTGAATTATCTGGATAAAATAACACTATTTGATCCGACTGATATGATATGTATGTACAAGCTTATGGCTATTATAGTAGAGACACCAAGGACAGATGGTAAGTGCACTTTAGAAAAAAATTTCACTTTATCCCTGACTGGTTTTACCCCTAAATGTTATTTAGGTTGATTCATGTCACGGTCGTATAAGTGATCTGTTGATCTCACACACCAAGGACATAATATGAATGAACAACTATTTTTTAACTATTGCGTATGAGTATGTAATCATGGGATTCATATAAGTTTTAGATCACATATAGTACGAATTACACAGTGGTGGTTGAGTGGTTGAGACACAATCGTTCACCTGTAGTGTAAGAGGAGATTGACTCAAGGAAGATAGCGGAGTTAGAGGGTATTGAGGACATTGCACAAGGTGTTCTACAATGATGACTGTCACACATTAGTACGAACTATGACATATTTGGGTTTGGTGAATAACCATCCCCCAAGTTTTTCTGGAGTCATGCACGCTCAAAGGATTATATATATGATGGTAAAGTTTCCATGAGAATGTTCATTTGATAATATGTATCTTCCAAAACATGAGGTGTAGTTTGGCACCTAGTGGGCTTGAAAGTTAATCTATTTGTTGGTTTAAATTGATCCATGATTGATTAATCAATATGTTCATATAGTTAATTAAGAAGGAAAAAAATTTATTGGGTTGTTAATTTAGTTACTAGATCGATATATAGGTCTGGAGGGTCACACGCCAGACATTGATATATGGGGCATCCATTTTAGGTGCCCATGCCAGGAAGATCCGCCCCCCTTTTTTCTCTGTTTTCTCCACTCATTCCACAAGTAAGTCTTGATGGCGAGGAGATCCACAATGTCTTGAAGAAGATTTGGTAAAGAAAGAGAGGATATTCATCAGTCTTTAGTCGTGTGAATAATTTCAGAGGCAAGGCAAGGGAACGGCTCAAAGAAGCTCTCCTAGGAAGCAAGTCAAGGGCGGAAAAAGTTCTCCACAAGGTACACTACGTTTGATTTGTTTTATATATCAATTTTGAATTCATATTTAGCTTCGCCTGCATTAATTTTGTTTTAATGCACCAAGCATATCCTCAGAATCCAATGTGAACTAGGAAAGTAGAGAATCCAAGAAGGAAACCAGCATAAAGCCAACTTCCACAAGGCGCAGAAGTCATGCATAATGCCACACATCACTTAAACAGGTGGAAATCAATACCAACAACCAATCAAGGAGTAGCTGGCTACCAATCCATGAAGGGCACTAAGAAACAGTTATGTCTATCAGATTCCCATGGACAAATTCCCATCTTGAAGGGAAAGTCCTTTAGCATGATGGCTAATATTTATGTAATCTCCTTTACCTGTAATGAAATGTAAATATAAATGAAATTTCAAGTAAAAAAAATAGATAAATATATATACAGATGAGAAGAGAAATAGAGGGAAGGGCCATATATATATATATGTAGAGAGAGAGAGAGAGAGATGATTAAAACTGTTGTGTTGGGCTTTCATTTTCTATATCCTAGAAGAAGTGTGAGAATGAATGATGGAGAAAGACACATCGGATGATTGAGTGAGAAAGAGAGAAGCGCACAGCGTGGGCATGATGAATGTCTCAACAAATTTTGCCATCCTAGGGCAGACAACACCACCCTCATGAAAGAAGGCTGGTGACGAGCATATGCCACAGCCCTCTTTTTTTCATCAACTCACCAGCCAACGATAGTCTTTCATCAATGCCCCCATTCCATTTGAACTCTTTCACCGTTCTATCTCAAACCTGATCATTTACCATGAAGCTCTGATCCGGGGGATACCAGTAAACCAAACGAAAAAATTATTGATTATCCCTGTTCTCCTACCTGGGCAGTAAAACCCGGCTGAGATCACGGCAGGAAATCCGTCCTGGAGAGGGAACGTTGACCAGGAAGACGAAGCCATGGACTAAACTGCCCTTCGCTTCTCCGTTGACCAGAATTTCCGTGGCGATGTTATCGTCTTCTTCCTCGGGTGAACAGTTTAAGAAACGAGAAGGTTGCAGGCGAGGGAAGAAACGAGATGGGTAGAGAGAGAAGAGGGAGAGAAGGCCTCAGAGTGGAGGTGCCTGTCCTTTTCCGGTGCCCAATCTCTCTAGAATTGATGAAATCGCCCGTCAGTCTGTGTACAGGCATCACCTACGACCGTTCCTCTATAAAACCATGGATTGAGGCCGGCCACAGCACCTGCCCTGCCACCATGCAAGTCCTCCCTTCGACCGAGCTCATCCCTAATCTAACTCTTCGTCGCCTCATCCACATCTGGTCTTCCTCCCAACCTTCTTCTTCTAAGCTTGTTCCAGATTCTTCGTGTTATTCTAAGCTTCCTCCAGATTCGTCTTCTTCTTCTTCTAAGCTTGTTCCAGATTCTTCGTGTTATTCTAAGTTTCCTCCAGATTCGTCTTCTTCTTCTTCTAAGCTTGTTCCAGATTCTTCTTGTTATTCTAAGTTTCTTCTAGACTCGTCTTCTTCTTCTTGCAAGTCTGTTCCAGATTCTTCTTGTTATTCTAAGCCTCTTCAAGATTCTTCTTCTTCTTCTTCAAAGCTTGTTCTAGATTCTTCTTGTTCTTCTAAGCTTCTTCTAAACTCGTCTTCTTCTTCTTCCAAGCTCGTTCTAGATTCCTCTTGTTATTCTGAGCTTCTTCTAGAGTCTTTATCGCTATCGTCATCATCAACTTCGTCTTCTTCTTCTTCTTCTTTGCTCGCCGTTCTCCGCACTGGCGGAGAACCAAGAATACCCAGAAGGCCCGTCGACTCGGGCGACGTCTTCTCTCTCGTGGGTATGCTCAAAGGCGAGAACTTGGCGGCGAGAGAGGCCGCCGCAGGGATAATAGAAGCAACCGTAGACCCCGCCATTATCGCCAAGGAAGACAGCTTGCTGGCAGAGCTCGCCCGTCTAGCGTGGGAACAGGATAACGAGAGCGCCGCCGCGGGGCTCTCCTGCCTGGCGGCGCTCTGCGCGTCGAGAAAGGCGAGAGAGAAGATCTTCGCCGGCGGCGCCGTCGCCGCCGCCGTGAAGCACTTAACGGGGAACGGCGGCGCCGCCGCGGAGAAGGCGGCGGCGTTCATGGCGGCGGCGGCGCGCTGCAGCGAGGGGAGAGCCGCCATTGGCGGGGACGCGGCGGCGGCGATGGTGGGCTCAATGATGAGGCTTTCGTCGGCGGCGCGGGAGGCGGCGGTGGCGGCGCTGTGGCTGGTTTGCTGTCGTTTCCGCGACCGGCGGGCTGGGCTGGCGGCGGCGAGAGGCGGCGGGTTGACGAAGATGTTGTTGATCATGCAGAGCGACTGCTCGCCGGCGACCAAGGAGATGGCAAGGGATTTGATCAAACTCTTCCGCGCATGCGGCGCGGCAAGCGTTGCGAAAACAGCAGACATCGCCCCGTTCTGATTGTTTTTTTGTTTTTGTTTTTACGAATTTCTTAACATTGTTGATGTTAAGATTAGATTGATATCCTGTGTTGTTTCAGTTTATGATAGAGATATAGCGTTGTGAAAATATCGGACATCGCCCCGTTCGTATTCATTTTTTTTTGTTATTTTTTTACGAATTTCTTAACATTGTTCTGAATTTGTCCAAGCCGCGCTTGTTCTTTTTTTTCTTCAAGGTTCTTCCGAGAAAACTAGATCGATCTCCCGTGTTGTTTCAGTTTACGATAGAGATATAGCGTTGCGAAAACAGCGGACATCGCCCCGTTCTGATTCATTTTTTTGTTATTTTTTTACGAATTTCTTAACACCGTTCTGAGTTTCTTGAAGTCGCGCGCGTTCTTTTTTTTCTTGAAGGTTCTTTGGGGGAAACTAGATCGGTCTCTGGTGTTGTTTCATTTTACGATAGAGGGATAGCGTGGTAGATTGCAAGATAGACAAATGATGGACAGACTGCATACGATTCGGCATATCGATCGATATATATCTATCGATAGATTTTAGTTATCAATATAAATATATTTCGATATAGAGTTATAAATATAAGAGAGATATACGGAGAGAATACGACAGACAGACAAAAGGTTAGATAGACAGATAAATAGACCGGTAGACAGCCAACTGAATAAAGGGGAGAGAGAGAGGGAGAGAGAGAGAGAGAGAGAGAGAGAGAGAGAGAGAGAGAGAGAGAGAGTGGAAACGCGTGATAAGAAATGAGAGATGGAAACGCGTGGGGGATTAGAGACAGACCCGAGCACACCTTTCTCACTTTGTCGTGAGATAGAGTCATGAGAGAAAGAGAAAGAGAAAGAGAACGCGTAAATACGGTAGAAGACAAAGAGAAGAATTGAAGGCTAGAGAGAGAGAAAAGAAACGCAAAAGGGGAAGCGAGAAATAAAATAAAAACTCTGTGGAAGCATTGACCTGTGACTCATAAACAGAGAACGCGTAAATATGATTGTTGTGACTCATAAACAGAGAAGGGGTAAATATGATCGTTGTGACTCATAAACAGAGAACGCGTAAATAAGATTGTTAAAGATTAAGGAGTTTTACTCCTCAAAGTACAGAAGGTTGCAGGGAAACCGTTTAGAATACACTGGCTAGAAACCCAATGAGGGAAATAAAACTGGCAAACGGGGAAACTGTACTGGTTGTCCTCCCTCTCATTCTTCTTCCTCTTCTCTGTCTAGAGAGCTTCAGTTCTTTTCATTGTATCAGCGCCCAAAGGCTGACGGCACAGATCCATCAAGATGGCCAACAAATCTTCCAATTTCACAGAAAGTGCTGCAGCAACACCACAATCCATCATTTCAGGTTATGCCAATGTTCCAAATGTGCTACACGAGGGTATGCGTGTTCATTTGAAGCTTACTCGAGATAATTTTCTTCTCCTGAAAAACTAGTTCATCCCCTTGATTAAAAGTTGTGGTATTTGTAAAATTATTGCGAAATACCTCCCTTATATTTCCTACATGGATGAAAAACAGAATGCTCAAATTAATCCAGATTATGATGCTTGGGCCCATTTAGATCAGCATGTATCTATGATAATCTCCACATCTTTATCTGAGTCAATGCTGTCATGCATAGTTAGAAGCAACACTGCTAAAGAAGCTTGGGAAGCTATATGTAAAAGTGTTGCAGGAAGAAACCAGTCCAAGATCATGAGATTCCATGATAAACCGCAAACTGTCATCAAAGGAGACAAATCGACTAAAGACTATGTTAAAAAATTAAGGCTGTTGAGTGATGAGTTAGATACTAGGGGAGAACCAGTCAGTGAAGCCATGCTCATTTTTCATATTCATAGAGGTCTCCCTTCCGAGTACAATGCCTTCATCTCAGGTCTCAATGCTCACACTGATGGCATGAACTTGGATGATGCTATTGCCAAAATTCAATCCGATAATGAAATGAGAAGCCAAAGGAGCAGAAACAAAGGACAACATGCATTTCCACCAATGAAAAATCAGGTTCATTCGAACATGCCATCGGAACGAGGGAGAAGCAGAGGCAGATCATGACGAGGAAGAGGTCGTAATAATAGATACTACCCTAGATGTCAGTTGTGTGGCCAAATTGGCCATAGAGTTTGTGAATGCAGAGAGAGGTTTAATTGAAACTTCCATGAATGGCAGCCTCAAAATAAAAATCAATCAAACTCAGTATTGAAACACATTGCCCAAAGCTATGGACACCAACCTTTTAAGAGACTCAAGCCTACTTCAACAATATCACAACACCATTAGAAGATGGATCATCCATCTCCTAATATCTAGATAGTAGTGCCACTCACCATGTGACTCCAGTGATCTCTCATCTTCAAAATGAGAACTCCTATCAAGGTAAGGGATCAGCTACAGATTGGTAATGATATGTCTACTCTTATACAACAGAAGAACAATCCCATCTTGATCACTCAACTGTCTTCGTGAAACTATTGCTGAAACTAAACTAAGATTGTTTTGAATTCTGTACTTAGTAACTCGTAGACCATATTCAAAAGTATCAACATCCACCCACAAGGCACCTTTAGTGTCTCATGTCTAAAGAAGTCAAAGCATTTGGAATTCTGTAGCTTTTCGTATTTCGTGGCTTTTCATATTCCGTGGCTTTTTGTGTTCTGTGGCTTTTCGTATTCCATGGCTTTTCGTATTCCATGGCTTTTCGTATTCCGTGGCTTTTCGCATTCTGTGCCACATGTACATGACAAAAGGACAAAAAAACAAAGAAAAAAAATCTCTTTCTCGATGCTGACATGGCGGCGCATTGGCACGCCACGTCACCCTATGCCATAAAAAACCAAAATACTTAAAATTTCATATTAAATAAAATAAAATCCCAAAAAATACGTATAAATATATATTTTGACTCAGAAAAATCATATCTTTCCAAAATTAATATCAAAAAATTCCAGAAAAATCATATTCTGTCTCAAAAGTGATATTCTTTTAGAATATATTGTTAGAAAATTCCTAAAAATACAGAAAATTCAGAAATTTGTTCTAAAAATAGATTTAATCATTTTAAGCTTGATAACATGATAATATGATTAATTTAATGCATAAAGACACATAAATATAATCATTTAAGGCACTAGAAATGCATGTTATCAGACAAGCGGCAAAATCATGGCGCTAGAGCGCTAGAGGATGCCAAGATGGTTCGGGCGCTTGACCCCACTGCGGGTAGCGCAATGCCCATCTTGAGGCATTGAGCACAGTGGCATCCGGACAGACCGTGCACGATAAGTGTCAGCACGAGTGCTCGTAGTGTGTGGAGTGTCAAGGCAGGGATGGGCGGCAGATGGCCGAGCGCCATGCCCATGGGCACGTGGCGCCTAGCTTGGGGGCACGTGTGTTGCAACGGGGCCAGCGGGTGCGTACGAGGAGCGACAGGCCTCAAGGCACAAGGGTGACACTACCAAGGTGCATGGCGCCTCATCTCGTTACTTCGGTACCATCCCTCGTATTTCCCCATGTAATGTACATGACTACGATGTAGACTCTTGATGATATTAATGCAATGATCATATTTCCAGATGGGACTCGTGAAGGCTTTCGTTGCAAGAGATCAAAATTGCTCGGTGTTCTGCTCCAAGCACTGAGGCCGGCGCACTCTAGATTCAAGCGTTGTTCCGAGCTCAAAATTTGATCACGTGACACTGACTCATAGCAGGCTTATTGACATCGATGGATCTTATATCAGCCATTTGATCCTCTTAAAGAGGATGGGACTGTAAGAGTTTGATAAGAAAATGCTTACCTTTTTATTTCTCGTTTGTAGGTTTCTGATTTTTCAATGATCGCCAACGAGGATGATGAGGCTGCCCAATGAAAAAATCAGAGCACAAGCCATTGATGAGGCAGCTGACAAAGTAGAGGACACATCATACAAGGGTTACATCGTAAATAGATGGCCCCATGGATGTGACTTAATTGCAGCCTTTGGACCCATAAGAGGGAGATTGTGCATTCAACGGTAAACCCATCCTTCTCCATCCCCCCACCCCCCATCCCTGGTTATTCTCATCGGTAGTCGATCGAGGCCAGAGAAAGGGATCATAGGTCGATCCAACAACCTAGAAGAACCATTGTATCATGGACCAGTTGATGCCAGATTGGGGCATCTCACATCATAGGAATGAGAGCAGTGGTGGAGACATGTTTGGTTGTTTCATACCCATCAAAGGCCATGACAGCCTTAGATGGTCTTGGGAGCATCAGGACGGTGCCAGAGACAGCTTAGGGGATGAAGAAATGTGCCAGCACAAAGGAGATGAGAGTGGGAAGTTGCAAACCGAGGTTTGGGGTTGGCAATCAGCGTCCCCGCCCCAAGTTCTTCAAATATTGGCAGATCTGATACTCTTATTGGCTTTATATGGATGAAACTTAGTTTTAAACATATTTCATTGACTAGAATTCAGTTTGATTTGAAGAGGAAGTGATTTCCATAGCTCGGCCTATTTGAGGCATTCTGTTGAATGTTTACCAGTTGTTTGCAGATTTATCCTATTTTATCTTCATATTACTGTATAAAAATATCAAAAAATACTAGTTAAGTATAAAACTATATAAATCACATTATATTGTTATAATATGACTATTAAAAATATAGCAATAAGTATTTACGTTGTGATTACTCCTACTATTTTCTAATGCTCTCACCCTCTTTATCTAATTAAGTAAATATCTCTAGAAACTACTTAAAATATGTTCACCATCCTGTTTCTATTGAGCTTAAACTCTCATCATATATATAATTTTAATTTTCTCATTACTGTACATATAATTAAATAACATCTCTCACAAACTTCTACTAGTTCTTATCCCCCTTCCAATTTTCTTCTTTATCTCATAACTCACTAAAACAATTCCTTATTCACTACCTACCTAAGTCTTAATATCCATCAATAATACATATATCTCCTACCTTAAAGATAAACTAAGTATCACTTAAAATATATATGCATACTAAGTACATCTCCCACTAAGTATAGCACACTTAGTAATTCCTCTACACCTTATTTCCGTAACATCTTAACTAACGCCCTAACCATAACCCATCCGCTACCTATCTTAATATCATTCTTAAGTATAATACCATAAATTCTTGTCGATATTCTACTTCCTTGATAATTCTCAAATATATAAAAATATTAATCCTACAAATAATATAAATAATATCTTATATTCTCTTTATTTCGTAGTTCTCCCCAACACAATCTTATTTTACTTATTATAACCTATTATCTCAAAGTCTCTCTTTAATTTATCTCCCACTTAGTAATTACTTATATTCCACCATTTCACTATCTTTATTATTATTATTACTACTAGTCATCTCTTATATTATCTTTTTATACACTTGATTCCTCTAATCTCTCACTTTCTAATCTTACTTTTTCCAACCCTAACTCTAGTATTAGATTCCCCTCTAAAGGCTAGGCCTAATGGAAACGACCTTACTCCTAATATACATATTTTATTGAGTTTTCTATAATTATAAATTTTATTTGATTTGGGAAAAGTAAATCTCAACAACACTAAAAATACACACATAATTTGCATTCATCTAATAGATGTCATGACTTAGAGGCACTTAATGAAGAATGAAAGGATATGAGAGCTCAAAATAAGAACTACAGCAAGAACATGAATCAAGAATCCTATTAGAACAACTCCAATCCACATCACTGACCCAGAAAATTAAAGTTTTTTGGATATTCTTCAGCCCTTAAAGTTAATAAGGCTGGTCAATAAATATTCCTAACCATTAAAGTTGGTAACTACAACAATACATGAACCTGGAGGGGCCCACACATAAGATTTTTGGATTTATTTGGGTATCCTCAAATTTTAAGGATTTTTATGAGAAGCTTAAAAAAGAGTATAAATAGGGTGGCATCCATTTTCAGATCCCCAATTTTTTGGCATAGACAGAACTTGAAGCAACATTTGATTCAAATATAAGACCAGTGATTCACATTTAATTTGATGTTCACAGGCAAATTAAAATCTGATAAGTGATATTTAAAGGAGTCCCCAAGTAAAAATAAAGATGTCTCCTACGTTGCCTATAACATGTCTAAAATATTGGTGTAATTTGATAGAGCCATTAGGTCTGAATGAAAATCAGGCCTCGGCGCCCCCTCCCCCCCACCCTCTTCTTTTCCTCTCTCAAAACCTCTCTATTCTAGTTTTGAACCAAGAGGCATTGTTCAAGATAACCAAGAGGAGATCTTTTGAAGGTCACGTGAATCCATCTTGATGCTGAACACACAAAGGGCTTGAAGAAACTCATCCGAGGAACTATATTCTAGTGAAATATGTTCCACACAAGGTGATGTGATCATTTGTGTTTTATGGCTTTTATCTGATTCTACTTGTATATTTTTCTTTGCCAAAATTTTTTTGAAATTTTTAATAAACCCTAGATAACCAAACACAATGCACCATTTTAAAGATATATTTAATTATCCATTACAGAGAAAGAAAATTTGGAAAAGTATATTATTGGTGTGAATGCTTAATGAGTCTATGGGTCCATTAAGCCAATATATCATTATATTTATAAAGCTCCATGCCCCTTTTATCACAAATGGTATATTTATACATCATGCCTGCCTCAGGCCTATATCAAGGCATGTGATATATTCTCCCTAATTGATAGAGTGAAATATATTATTCCCTTCTGTTCTCTCCTGGGTTTCCCATTGGTTTCATTCTCCTCTAGGGCAATGGTCCCTCCTGTCACCCTAACTTCATCTCTAATCTTCATCCATTGTGTATCAAAATATTTTCAATTGGTATCATATCCAGATTCTTCCATGGGATCTGTGCTGCATCAAAACTTGTGGCTCCTCTCCATGCAACCAGTGCTAGTCACTGGAAACTACTACCTCAAATCTCTACATCCAATGTCACTGGTGGTCTTCATGCTTATTTAATTTAATTATATGTGATTATTTTTTTCATCAAAAAATTTTTAATCAATATTATTTGTAAATTACCTTGAATCTTAACAATATGATTAGACAGTGATGAGAAAGGATCCTCTCAAGAGGAAACAGATATTAGAGAATTTTTATAACATAGAGAAAAATATGAATGATCTTGAAATGAGAATGTGATAAATATTAATATTATAGTATGAACATATATTTAAATCTAGAATAAAAAGAGGGTTGTGGATATAAAAATGAAGGGTGGAATAAGAGGAAAAATAAGAAGTAACAGATCTATTATCATAGGCCAAACAAGATAGTGATAATGAAATTAAAAGAGATACAATAAGCATTATATTAAGAAAATTTGAGTCAAGATGAGGTTAATATTATTTAATGATGAAATAAAATAATTATAATAGAGAAGGAAATATATAATAATAGGAATAATATTTTTATTCAATGAATATTTTTATATTTTTTAAGAGATAAAAGATAGTGAATACATTAAAGGGAATATATAAATGAAATATAATAAATGAAATTGTCCATTGTATTATAATAACAATAAAGATGTACATAGTTAGTACAAATCCATTTATAATTAATATATAAATGAAATATAATAGAGAGAAAGATGATTAAGGATAAGAGTTATAGTAGGAGCGTAATAATACTAAATGGAATCAATTTGTGATGGCCAACTATTTGTTGAGAATTGTAAGGTCACTCTTATCTATAAAATCGTACTTGGAGAAAAGTGGATTCCCTTTCTCATCTTCATCAGTGCTTTCCAAGCTACAATGGGGTTGACTTACATGCCTTTTACAGGTCTAAATTTTCAAAGAAGGTAGTATATATTCATAAGCAATTGATAATTCTAACACTTCACAATTTCTCTCTTTGTTTTCAAGGATGATTGAATGATTCAACAAAACTGAATGGAGATTTCCAAGGTTATAGCAATAATTTGGTTTGAGGTACTTGATAACATCAAATTAGATCAATAAAATTATTTTTTTATACTTTCTTTTTACCTCTTATTTTTATATTTTCACTTGCATTATTCGCCATTCAAGGGGGCGATGAGAAATTTATGATTTCTTTTCCTATGCTCAAATTTTATGTGTTTTATTGATCTTTAGACAAAATCCACTTGATTACGTAGGGTCAAGTTGATTTCTAGCATCCTCTTAGAATTTTATTTGAAATACAGGACTTAGGTAAATAAAATGGAGAATTTGGGATAGAAATGGGAGGAAAAAAGAAACCCAAGCCATCCCCTAGAAAATAAGAGAAACAATACACAAAAAGCCCACTATAAAATTTCATTCAAACTTGTTTAAGAACCAGGTCAACTAAATGCATGAATTGTGGAACTAACCCACAATTTTAAGTTGAAAGGCCTATTTTCAAATCTAGGAAGGAGGAAACTTGGGTCCAGGAAGGAAAACAAGTAATCCTAGACCTTCAAACCCTTGTAATTAAATCTAATGGCTGGAAAAGTTAAGGCTCTTCTCTTTAATCTATTATACCCTCTCTTTTTATCTCATCTTGGATTTCTGCTCCCAACTTGTTGTCGGAGGCGTTGGGAATCAGATTTATTTGTTACATTCTTGTTTTACAAGAGTGTGGGAAAGAGACTTCAAGGGTGATCAAGATTCTTCGAGAAAAACCACCACTTGGCCCTTGGGGAAGTGATGACAAGGCTTTTGTGATATCTTGAATGTTTAAATTTTATGATCATTTTCTCTAAATAAACAGTCCAGTGGATATCTTAGACTTCAAGCTTTCCAACGCATCAAACGGCACTCAAAACTTCCACATATAGCAAAGTTGTAGAATTATTTCTCTGCTGCCCATTACAGTCCAGTTCTGCCACTCGAAGGTGTGTTGTCCCCTGCTAATTATGTGCCGACAACGGCAGATTCTATCGCAGGGGGTGGCCAAAGGTTCTCTTTCACCTTAAACTTTATTTCTTTCCCTAAAAATCTCCCAAAATTCTTTAAAATCATAATAAATTATTATAACTTATCCAAACAAAATAAACATTTATTTCATTTATTTAAATAGTTTTGACTATTTTCCTTCATTTGATTGATTTTTCTTTGTAGAAAATATTCTAAAATATATAAAAATAAAATTACCAAAAAAAATTTTTAATGTATTCAAATTAAATTTTACTCTCTCATTACCTCTCCCTTGTGGAATTGACCGTTACTTACCCTGTACTAAGGAATTAAAGCCTCATAACAATTTGTTTAGCCTAGACTCTAGTTTATCAAAGCTCATGACCCCTTGTGATGTAATATGCCTTTATTACCGTCCTTGGCCCAGCCTGCACTGAAGCTTAAGCTACTGGAAGGTAAACCCATTACCAGAAATTTTAGAATTCAGAAAGCCGATATGAATATGGATCAGGATTCATTTTTAAATCAAAGTTTAACCTTTGTCACGTGAAGGATTTTAGACTTGTTCATTCAGGTCTTCTATGGACCTATTGGGCAGTGTGTGCTGTAATGATGCCCTGATGTTGCACCTGCTTGAGCAGAGCACTTATTCGTTGTGTTTGCTTAAGTTATGTTACGGTTGCTTCAATGTTCTGTTTGATGGCCACGGTTGATCTGTGTTCTTTATTTGTTGACCAGGGATGAAGGTTGTGCCTTCTTCCCCATATTTGCTTCTCTATTTCAATCCCTGCATGACTAAATTACCTCAAAATCAATCAAATAAATATTTTTAACAAATAAACCCAAACAGTATAATGCAATTAAAATATTGAGGTTATATTCATAGTGTCCTTCATGCATAAATCATGTAAATTTCATAAAAAGTAGAAAAATATGTACAATGTTAATTAATGACTAAATGAGATAATTAATTAAAAACCAAGAAATATGCATAATGATTCAAGTTTTAGACATGATATAACCTTTAAAATCATAAAATTGCAAGCATAAAATTTGAGAAGTCGATGAGTCATTTGTTCCTCTCAAAAAAATTTAGTATTTAAAGTTTGATACAATAATATTTTTTCTTTAAATTTATATACATAGATGCTTCAATATTACAGACATCGAATTTGAAGATGGAATCATCATAAAACAAAAGTTTTGCTAGTTTTGATTAAAGAATTAGGCATAGAAACTTCTGGAATATTGTGGCCTCCAAACTTATTGCACATACTAAATGTCATTAAGTTCCATAAAAGGTTTGATTAAATTCCATGTACCTTATGGGATAAGCATGGCTCAATCAATCTATTGGATTATGCAAATCTAGGTTTATTTTATTTTTGATTGAGCTGATTAATTTGGATAAGAATAAGGGGTTATTAGGAATGGAATAATTAATAGACTGATACATGGGCCAAAAGGGTTTCACACAATGAGGCTCATTAGACATGAGAGGATATACTCTAAGTATGTAGTTTTTTGCGACCTTTTCACTTTATGGTAGATTGGCCCATGAAATTGTGGAACTTTAGAGTAAAATGGCCCATGAAATCTTTTTCTTTTTTCCACCCCTTTTTCTCTCCTTAGTATCCCTCTCCTCATGTGATATAGAATGGTGAGGAGGTCTAAGAAGATCCCTGGTGGTGCTGATCAGGAGAAATAGGATGAATTTTGACATGTTGAAGTCTGTGTGGAAACTTTTGGCGATAAATAATCTATTTTGCTTGAAAAAGTTGATCAGATAACTGAAAAGTATTTTTTTTGAAGTGGCACTAGGTGATATGTTCATCATGTTTTTCAATTATGAGTTTCTTCGGAACAATGAATTCATTCTGGTTTTATTTTATGCTTCCATTGTCCCAATATAAAATGGATATTTATAAAATTATTGGTGAAAAGAATTTTCAAGGCAAGACACACAATCTTTAAAAAATATGGTTAGAGTGTGACTTATTTGGTATTTTCAAAAACTTTGTAACTTTAAACCATATATTAGAAAAAATAAACTAATACAGTGATTTGGTACACTTAATAAATATTTAATATACTAGAGAGAATTAGGGACAAAGCAAGAAAAAAGGTGAGCTTTTGTAAAAATGTGTGAGAGAGAGAGAACTAAATGTTCATGAATGAATGAGAGATAGAAAGAGCGATAGTATGAATGAAAGGTCAAGAAAGAAAGAATGTGTATGAGAATGAGAGATAGAGACAGAGTGTAACAAATGATGATAGAATTAGGAAATGAGATTAAATGAGTTTTTGATGATGAAAAAGACAAACATAGAGTGAGTGGGAACGATAGTGTATCAGAGAGAGAGAGAGAGAAAGAGAGCAAAAAAGAGAGTGTGAGAGAGAAAATCATGCGATAATGAGTATTGGATAGAAATATATTAAGTGTAAGAGATTGAGACAGAGAGAGATTGGAGACATTGAGAGTGAGATATCGAAAGAGAGTAGTCCGAGTGTCAGAGTGAGAGACTATATATATGATAAAGAGGTGTTCATATGAGAAATAGGTGTGGGTGAGAGAGAATATAAATATATTAATAGTGAGAGGGAGAGTGAGAAAGTGTGTATGTTATCGGGAGAGAGAGACAACAAGTGTGTGACAGAGAGAAAGAGAGAGAGAGTATGTGTGTGTGTGAGCAAGAGAGTTCGAGATGGAGTGTGCATGAGAGAGAGAGTGTGTGTGTGTGTGTTAGAGAGAGATAGAGAGAGAAAGTATGTATGTGTGAGAGAGAATGTATGTGTGTGTGGGAGAGAGAGAGAATGTATGTGTGAGAGAGATAGTGAGAGAGAGAGAGTATGTATCTGTGTGAGAGAGAGTGTGTGTTTGTGTGTCAGGAGAGAGAGAGAGAGAGAGAGAGAGAGATTGGGTGTATATGTGAGGGAGTGTGTGTGTGTGCGCATGTGTGTGTGTCACAGAGAGAGGTAGAGGGAGAGAGGGAATGTAAAGCAAAAAGAGAGAGAGGAAGATAGAAAAAGAGATAGAGAGGGGGGGAAGAGAAAGAGAGATAGAAATTGAGATAGGGGAGAGAGAAAGAGAGATAGATAGAAGGATTGAGAAAGAGAGATAGAGAGAGGGGAGAGAGATAGAGACAGAGGGAAGGGGAGAGAGAAAGAGAGATACTGACAGAGAGAGGGGGAAAGAAAAAGATAGATACAGAGAGAGAGAAGGGGAGATAGAGAAAGAGAGATGGAGACATAGAGAGGGGGAGAGAGAAAGAGAGATACAGACAGAGAGAGGGGGAGAGAGAAAGATAGATACAGACATAAAGAGGGGGAGAGAGAAAGATAGATACAGACAGAGAGAGGAGAGAGAAAGATAGATACAGACAGAGAGAGGGGAGAGAGAAAGATAGATACAGACAGAGAGGGGGGGAGAGAAAGAGAGATCCAAACATAGAGAGGGGAGAGAGAAAGAGAGATACAGACGGAGAGAGGGGGAGAGAGAAAGAGAGATACAGACAGAGAGAGGGGGGGAGAGAGAGATACAGATGGAGAGGGGAGAGAGAGAGAGAGATACAGATAGAGAGAGGGGGGGAGAGAACGAGAGATACAGGCAGAGAGAAGGGGGGGAGAGAGATACAGATGGAGAGGGGAGAGAGAAAGAGAGATACAGACAGAGAGAGGGGGAGAGAGAAAGAGAGATACAGATGGAGAGACGGGAGAGAGAAAGAGAGATACAGACAGAGAGAGGGGGAGAGAGAAAGAGAGATACAGATGGAGAGAGGGGGAGAGAGAAAGAGAGATACAGACGGAGAGAGGGGGAGAGAGAAAGAGAGATACAGACAGAGAGAGGGAGAGATAGAAAGAGAGATACAGACGGAGAGAGAGGGAGAGAGAAAGAGAGATACAGACAGAGAGAGGGAGAGATAGAAAGAGGATACAGACAGAGAGAGGGAGAGATAGAAAGAGAGATACAGACGGAGAGAGGGGGAGAGAGAAAGAGAGATACAGACAGATAGAGGGAGAGATAGAAAGAGAGATACAGACGGAGAGAGGGGGAGAGAGAAAGAGAGATACAGACAGAGAGAGGGAGAGATATAAAGAGAGATACAGACAGAGAGAGGGAGAGATATAAAGAGAGATACAGACAGATAGAGGGAGAGATATAAAGAGAGATACAGACAGAGAGAAAGAGATGGAAGAAGGGAGGGAGAGAGAGAGAGAGAGAGAGAGAGAGAGAGAGAGAAAATATGCATATCATCTTTCTGTTTATCTGTGCCCAAAAACATGTTTGGGCCACAGCTATGACGTGGGCCGAACCAGTAAGTCAGTAACTCTCCCAAAAAACTCATCTTTCCCTTCCCTTCGCTACTTCCCCACTACCTTCTTCATCTTCTCCACTTTCTTGCCGAAGAGAAAACATCCAGAGCAGAGACTCCCCTCCTCAGATCAATGGGCTCCGAACCCACTTCCCATCCGGACACCTCACAGTTCAACGCTTCCTTCCTCCATCTCAACACCCTTCTCCTCTCCAACCAGCACAACTCCATCCTCGACCTCAGCATTTCCCCAATCTCCATACCCAGAATAAACCCATCTCGCCGGCGCCATGGGCACTCCCTGAAGAAGAACAGCTTCGCATCGACCTCCCTTTCGACCCACAATCGCGCCGATTTGAGGCCCAGATCGTTGCTGAAGAAGCTCTCCACCGTCGATCGCGCCTTGATCGGAGCCATGGCCGGGGGCATCGCCGGCGCCTTCACCTACGTCTGCCTCCTCCCCATCGACACCGTCAAGACCAAGCTTCAGACCAAAGGCGCCGCCCAAGTCTACTCCAGCGCCTTGGACGCCGCCGTCAAGACCTTCCAGGTAACGCTTTGGCATCAACCCAGTTGTAGAATTGTAGAATCAGATGTAATTATCATCAACCCAGTTGTAGAATTGTAGAATTAGATGTAATTATCATCAACCCAGTCGTAGAATTGTAGAATTAGATGTAATTATCATCAACCCAGTCGTAGAATTGTAGAATTAGATGTAATTATCATCAACCCAGTTGATTTAATTCCTCAGAATTGTGTTCATAGTGGTTGAATTTGTAGTTAATTGCGTGGTTTATGCCAGGCCAGCGGTGTTCTGGGCTTCTACAGGGGGGTCTCCGCCGTCGTCGTTGGCTCCGCCGTCTCGTCGTCCATCTACTTTGGGACGTGCGAGTTCGCCAAAGCCGTCCTGTCCACAATTCCTTCGTTCCCGGCTTTGCTCGTGCCGCCTGCCGCCGGCGCCGCCGGCAACATCGTCTCCTCCGCCGTGATGGTGCCCAAGGAGCTCATCACGCAGCGCATGCAGGTAGAATTTGCCCAGAAGTCAACTGGCATGTCAAAGGCGACACCCTCGTTGACATTTTTCAATTACAGACTGCAATGTTGACCATCTTTGACATTTTCAGTCAACCGTCAACTGTTGATATGGTTGGCATTGTCAGTCAACCGTCGACTGTTGACCATCTTTGATGATATGGTTCATGCATGGATGACAAACGTGACGGAACGGATTCCTATCCTTCACCAGTCATCAGTCTTGACCTTTGAATGGAAATGGAACGAATTCCGTGGCTGACTCGGTTCCATTCTGTCATCAAACTCCGCTCAATTAGTCTATTTTTTATCATCCCATGCTGTCCGTCCAAGATCTGAAGGCCAATTTAGTCCCACTATTAGTCAACCGTCAGCCCCGGGTGGTTGACATTGTCAGTCAACCATCAACTGTTAACCATCTTTGATGATATGGTTCATGCATGGATGACAAACGTGACGGGACAGATTCCAATCCTTCACCAGTCATCAGTCCTGACCTTTGAATGGAAATGGAACGAATTCAGTCACCGACTCGGTTCCATTCTGTCATCAAACTCCGGTCAATTAGTCTATTTTTTGTCGTCCCACTCCGTCCGTCCAAGATCTGAGGACCAATTTAGTCCCATTATGTTGTCCATCCTCAAACTTTTAATCATGATGAGAAGGGTTGTTGACATTGACAAAGTCGACCACATCAAGTAAACCGCCCGTCAACGTCATCGACATTGTCACATGTCCTGGAGATCTTTGAATGTGAGCAAGTGGAGGACGCCATTCATGGGGGGTTCTATCCTCTTTGATATTGAAGGATGCCCAGACAGTTTGAGGTCATCTGTCAATGTCAACCATCATTTTCACTCAATTATGAAGTTAAAAGTCATCGGCCGGGTCAATTTCTTTGACCCTCGTTGATGATAAGGACAACAATTGTTTATAATGAAGCCATTAGCCTCTAAATGCTAACCACTCATCAATGTCATCATCCTCATCATCGTAACATGTCATGGCTATTTTTGAAGGATGCCCAGACAGTTTCACTCGATTATGAAGTTAAAAGTCATCGGCCGGGCCAATTTCTTTGACCCTCATTGATGATGACGACGACAATTGTTTATAATGATGCCATTAACCTCTAAATGCTAACCACTCATCAATGTCATCATCATCATCATCATCGTAACACGTCATGGTGACTTTTGCATGCAGGCGGGTGCAACAGGCAGGTCATGGGAAGTTCTCCTGAGGATACTTCAGAAAGACGGAGTCTTGGGGCTGTATGCGGGGTACTCAGCGACGTTGCTGAGGAACTTGCCGGCAGGGATATTGAGCTACTCCTCGTTTGAGTACCTGAAGGGCTTCGTGCTAGGGAGGACAGGGAGGGCGGCGCTCGAGCCGGCGGAGAGTGTGGCATGTGGGGCGCTGGCGGGGGCGATATCGGCATTGCTGACGACACCGCTCGACGTGGTGAAGACGCGGTTGATGACACAGATGCATGGGGAGGGGGGAAAGAGAATAACGGAGACAGTGGGGCAGATTCTAACAGAAGAAGGGTGGCAGGGGTTGTTCAGGGGCATGGGGCCTCGTGTTCTTCACAGTGCTTGCTTTGCTGCTATAGGGTACTTTGCTTTTGAGACGGCTAGGCTCAGCCTGCTGAATCAGTATGTTCAACGCAAGGATCAGGCAGAAAATATCAGAGATAATAAGTTGGACTAGCATGATCTCTGTGATCTCAAATGCTTAATTTTTTTACTCTTGCCGAAGCTTATCTAGTAGTTTTTTTCTGAATATAATCAATTAGGGGCAATGGAGGGATAGATAGAGCATTTGTTTGGAAATCTCTAGCATTCTATGTTTTATTTATGACATATCAGAAAGATGATATAGTTTTCTTTCTATACTTTGATTTCATGTGAAGCAAGGAATTTATCAAGTGGGAGATGACTGAAATTTACTTTCAACGCAATCTCTTGGCGGGGGAGAAGGGCTTTGTCCCTATCAAGAGAGAGAGCTAGAAATTGAAAATCAAGAATCGTTAGGTGATTTCACTGTCCCTGGCATTATTTAGCAAGTGGACCCAGATAATGAGACAGCATTGGGCATGTCCCTTACGGGCAAGGCAGCCCACTTCCTTGAATTTGGTTTGCCTCTGATTAGTGCCATGTGATACACCAAATTAATCTCTAAACACATATTGAAGCATGAAAAATACCAAGAATATATGCCTTAATTAGGGGTCTAAATGGAATTTAATAATAATAATTAATTGAATTTAAACTGATTTAACAATTAGGTTATTTTATAACTAAATTTTTATCTGGTTATATCTTCATAAGTGGGTAACAACAAGAAGGTAGACTACTAATTTACTTATTGTTGGTGATCGAGAGATTAATCTTGTGTTAAAAAATAAAGTCACTTGGACTATCATAAAATTAGCTTTGTATTTCGTCAGTGACAATCATGTATCCAACAATTATTATAGACAAAGTAGTGGTACAGAGATTGGATTTCCAAGACACCTCATAACCATCAATGGTGAATATCAAACCTGACAGTGACTTCTTTTATCAAGATTTTATGCATAGTAAAAGAAATTGTACAACTAACTTTTATATAATTTTTTAATATTTTTCCTTTTTTCTAGCAATGTTCATGCCTAAAATTTTAAATTATGCAGTTTCATTCATTTAAAGTTATTTAGTTTGTGACCTATATAGTGACTATTAAATGTCTCCTTTGGTTAAATAATCAAAACATAATATTCTATAAAATAATACAAATGAATAAACCATAAAAGATAATTCTCTTTGAGTAATATATTAATAGTTGACAATAACATAGGTTAAAATTTTCCTTATAACAGACACTATTTATAAAACATGAGACTTTTTATCTATTATCCATTTGATGTCATTTCACAGGATTATACCAAGTCAATCTACTAGGATTATGGGTTTGATCAGTATTTTGAAATTTAGTTTAAGTATAATCAGAAATTTTTCATAATCATGTCCATTCAAAAGTTGAAAACACTTTAAAACCAGTGGATATTTACCAAGAACAATTTTAGGTTTAACTAAAGTTTATATTCTCCTAATCATCTACAAATAAAGAGAAAATTATATTGCTTAAAATTGGGATAAATAGGAGAAAAAAGTAGCTAATGGTCTTGACTAGTCTCAATAAAAACAACTGTGGAGAACAGTTTGGTTATATAGGTATAAAACCATTTTTATACGTTTATTTATATTTTTAAGAGGTAAAATGTGACATATTGACTTTCAATAAACCTACCTTGGATCTATACACTTTCCTTTCTTTAAGGCATTTAGTTACATGACAGAGACTCTAATAATGCAAGATAACTATTCATTGAATTGCCCCTAAAGTCTTGAATTTCATTTTTCCTCTTAAGAAGGTAAGCTAAAGAGAAACTGGACAAATATAGTTTATGGGTCACTTCCTCTGACTCCTCTCTGGATGTACAATCTTTGCAATTCACCTTATCAGGCCAATGCACTCCACCCAGCTATTTCTATCGGTTCATTGAACACTATACATAATTATCTGATTACTTCCATACGTATTATTAAAACATAAAACTAGAATTCAATGCAGGGATAACTTATGAACGGATGTTCATGGGCGCATAGCACTTGACCAAGACCCTTTAACATTTCATTAAAAATAAATGACATGTACTTCTTTTTTGAGACAATCATAATTCTGGAATAATAACAATCAATATTGAATAAATTTGTATTTTCTGTGGATGCTCATGATGAAGAAAACACTTTAAAATATCCATGATTTAACATGAATAAGATTCCTCATAAAAACTGAAAGGCCCAAAATAATTATATTTGTCTTTACATATATTATGTTCTCAGATACTCCTACCACATCTAACTTCATGGCAATTTTAACTCTCTTTTCGCTAGCTCCAACAGGCCATTCTCCATTCCCGTAGCCTTTACAGCCTTCCCATACTCGTCCCAAACCTCTCCCAACCCAATATGTCAGATTCTTTCTCAATAACTCATAAAAAAGAATAGAAATATCTACAAGTAGTGCCAATATATTTGAGTTCTCGTATAATAATTCTATAGTGATTAAATTTATTTTAATTCTACATCTAAGATTGATATAGTTAAAAATTAAATACTTTTTTATTTTAGAAAATATAAAATTCACTTAACTCTTGGCTAGGAAATAATTCACTTAATTTTATATGAAAATTAAAGAATAAGTTAAATCATGGGAAATAATCTAAAAGGACCCTCAAAATTCACTTCAAATAAAAAAATGTGAATATTTTTTACTTTCTAAAATTTCTAGAGTAAAAAATATTTTTAATCCTTGATTCATACTCTATGAAACATATTGAGCCAATGTACATGACATAATATGCTCGGGTATTTGGAATCATGTAATTATTGGCTTGTAGGTTCTTCAACAAGACATCCTTTGAGTCTCGTGTTTAAGGACCACTTAACTGTGACATGAATTGACATGGTTGAAAGTCACAGATAAAATGATTCGTGGGTATATACAAAAAGATTCATTTTATTTATCCTTAGTGTTTGATGACCCCAAAATGACTCATGAAAACATACACATCTTAAGGTCATTTTTGTATCATTTATTGATCCCACCTTCATTTTGATATGAATTATCATTTCATGCATTATTTTGCCATTTGGTTAAAACAACATATTTTAATATTTCTACATAATATACATGCCTATACAGTTTCATGTAAAATTTGGTTGAAGATCATCCTTTTTAATGGATTGAATTATCTTTCTAGTTGGTGGTGTACATTTTTCAGGGCTGGAGTAAATAAAAGAATTAAATAACATAGTAGTTTTTAGATGCCATGAGCCAATGGCTGAGCCAGGCACTGGCAGTGCTCAAGCATGCCAAGCTGGCGAGCGTAGAGCACTCAAGACAGCTACAAGCTGGCGAGCACAAAGCGCTCAAGCCTGCCCCCAGTCTGAAAGTGCCAACATGCAGAGATCTGCACAAGGAGTCCACTGAAGGCCTGGAAAAGGAGACCACCAAAGGTCCAAAATCAGGAGGGCCAATGCATGTTCATGAGGCTCATGCACTCGCACGAGAGGGGAAGTGTTTCATTTATTCAATTGAGTTCCCAATCAGAATTTGTATGGAAATAGTATTTATTAAAAGTTTTGATATGGGACAACCTCTAGTGGATTCCTTCCATCCCCTGGCTGGACCAACAAGAGAAGAAAAGAAGGTCGCAGACCAACAGGATGTGATCTCAAGAAATAATTAAGGAAAACCATGACCAGGCTTTGGGCCGTCTCAGCCCGTAGCCCAGGTCATGGCAGGCCAATTTTTAAGTTGCTACTTGATCTTGACCATCTGATCCTCTTAACGAAGATCAGACAGCCCAAATATTATTTTATTCTTTTTGTTATTTTCTATTTTATGTTTCTGATTTGGTGCAGCCACCAATGAGAAAAATGGGACCACCAAATGAGCCCATTGGAGACAGAGAAAGCGTCTCTTGACCCTTTAAATCTGAATTTTGATGCCAAATTCCAGATCTCTCATCATAGGAACTGTAGCAACAAGGGGGACCCTTTTAGAGTCTCTCTGTTCATTTAAGGTCATGACATTCTCCTAGGAGCTTGGTAACTTCAAGACATCACCAGATAAGGCTTAAGTAGATGGAGGAAAAGAGAATGGGAAATTTTCACACCAAAGCTAGGGGGAGGCGATCGGCATCCCCATCCTTCTTTCTTCAAATCAGATGTGATCTGGTACTTTTCTTGGCTTGATTTGGATGAAAGTTATTTTATGAACACGGTAAATTGAATAGAATATAATTTTTAATCCAAGTGGAGTTTCATTTCATCATGTTTTCATAGTGTGGCGTCTTTGAGGCATTCTGTCAAACACCTATCGGACACTGACAGTTTTTCCAATTTATTCCTAATTTTACCATATAAAAATATTTTTAAAACTTATGAAATATAAATTTTTATGTAAACCATATTTATATGATTCTAGTCTACCCACAAACATAAAATAATATAAATACATTTCTCTCAATTAATCTTATTAATCCTTCTATCGTCTCTCAATCTCTCTCTATATCTAGTTAATTAAACTATTTTAAAAAGTTGGAATTTATCCTCTCTACCTAACAAATTAACTCTTCTAAAATTAAAGAATACCTATTCTCTAATATGTCTCTCTGAATATTAAATTCTTAGCATATATAGATCTTTCTCTCCTTCATTAATCTATATCTAATTAAATACTCCCTCTCTTAATCCCATCATAGTCCTTATCCATTCCTCTCCATTCTTCTTCTCATATCTCAATAAAATAAAACAACCCTATTCAGTACTTATTACCTTAATCGTAATATCCCTTTGCTTACTATTTATAAATAAATAAATATATATATCTTCTAGATTAAACATAACCTAGTCTCAACTAAAATAAATAACTCTACTAAGTACATCACTTACTACTCATAGTATCATTACTAATATCTGTTCACCTTACTTTTCTTTACATTAATTAGAAAAGATATTAAAAAACTCTTCCATTGTCTATCTTTATTTTAATAATATACATAAATTTCCATCTTCAATTAATCACCATCTCTTATATACATACAAACATTAATTCAAAAAATATAAATAATTGATATCTTATCTTATAAACATCTTACATGTACCTTCTTTATTTCTCTCCAACTCTTAAAATATATCTCCACTTACTAATTAAACATCTTCATTGTTAGTACTATCACCTCGCTTACTCAAATTGTAATTAATTACTTTCATTATCCTTATTATCATCTTATTTTCCCTAATCCTAACTCATTCATTAAATTACCTCTAAAGGCCAGTTACTGTGGAGACACATCACTCCCATTATACGTACTTGAGTGAGTCTCTATAATAAAAAAAATTATTTGATTAAAGAAAATTATATTACAACATCACTAATGTGAACACCACAGTTTTCTTCCATGAGTGTCTTCCCACAGATGTTCATGAGATCTACCATACTACTCACTTGAGACATAGTATATAGTACTAATCGATAATATGATATACTTCTTTAATATTCCTTGAATCGTAATGTTTGTAATATGTCTTTCAATATAGGGAATCAATGCATTATGTCCTCATCATTTCACATACCCTTGCATTTCATTTAAATAACACAAATTAATAATAATGTATTAATTAATTTAAATAATGTGGATTTGTTGTTAACTTTCAGAGAAACTAACTCCATCTAAACCTGCAACCATCCATTGGCATTCTGAGCTCACTTTCTGATCCAATATGCCAATCTGATCACCAGAAGAATCCTGGAATACAAAAGACATAAACTCTTAAATAGTTTCTGAATTAAATAAATCATTTCATTGTAAAGACCAACATCCTGGAAACATCCCTGAAAAGCTAGACAAATCATAAAACCCTAATTAAGATTCTTGAATATTTTTTACCCTCATTTTCATGCATAGAAGTTATTTCATTACTTATATACATTATAAAATAATAAATATCATGCCCATGTGCTCACTAATACAATTATGCATAAAATAAATAAAACTACATAAATATTAAAACTAATTCATCTAATAAATAAAAATGCACAAATATTAAAATTTATCCATGTAATTCATGCATGTTATCATTTTTTTATATCCTATATAGGTGTCTACTAATGATTTGTCTACTTTTTAATATCTATTTTTCTCCTTCATTACTCGCTTAACTATTGGATTCTGTTGAATTTTATTTGTATATCCCTGTCTTTTCGCATACATCTAATATAACCTTCTCATATCATCATCATAATTATCACCATGTGTTATATTATAAAATATCCATCGTCATATCCTAATCACCATTCCTTGTGGCGACTACACTTTCTTGTCACTATATAATCATAATTTTTAGAGTGAATGCCTTGTATAAATTTTATTTGCAACCTCATTTTTCAACGGCAAATTAAACCTACTAGTTTGAGTTTATCACTCAAATGCTAGATTATTTCTGGCTATAAAAAATGGATTTATTATTATCACATTATCACATTTAATGCCTTCAGTGTATCAAGACAATGGAGTGAAACATGTCATGTTAATTTAATGAGAGAGTAATCTGGTATTTATAGGCGGGGTAAATTTTCTTAAGATGTTTCATGAATAGGGGTTAGATATGATTTTAGAGCTATTCAATTCATGAGAAATTTCTGGAGCATTGTTATGATATAATAATATTATAGGATAAGTAGCCCATTATTCAGAGGGATCTAGTTGAGAAAATTTTGAGAGTCTTACTCTGAAATTTAGTTATATTGTTTCAGATAACAAGGACCCTATCTATTCCTTAATTTAAATTTAAAATAGCATTTTTCGGTTATATTAATCATGCATGAAGAAAATTTTAATTAAAAATACTCAAAAATTGAGTATTTTTAATTTTATACAAGGATAAAAACAAAAACCAAAGATAAATTATAAGAGAGTCTTCAGAATTGAAAAAATAACTGAATGGGAATCTTCCTAAGAGAATGCAAGCTCAACATTCATCATACGTTTCTTTCTAGTAAACAGACTTTTCTCATCATGTTAAATCTCCTCTGATTATTTTTAATACATCTTACTGCCATTCTGATAAGATCAAGATACTATACAATATGACATAAATCTTTTCTGAAAATAGAACAGCCATAGACACAAAAATTCATCAACAAGCTGTTTAATAGCTCTCATCCTTATTTAAACTGAAGATAATATACAAAATTCACCTGTAAGCTATACCTTTTATGTAAATAGAACAGGTATACACACATAAATCTAAGTCCTATGTCCTGTAGAATCCAAAGGAAAGTCTGCAAAGAAGAGAGAGAAAGAGAGGGAGATATAAAAAGATAGAGAGAGAGATCAAGAAGGGGAATATAAGTCACTGAGCTCCTTAGCAAAGGCCTTCTTGATGGCCTCCCTCTTGAGCTTCAAGGCTGATGTGACCAGACCTGATTCAGGAGTCCACGGCTCTGGCACAAGCTTGATCTTCGCCGGCACCTCAAACTTATCCAGGCCCACACCCTTTCCCTCCTGCAAACAACTTGAATTAATGTTTCACTGATTGACATCATCATCATCATCACAATATCTTCTCTCCCCCCTATATATATTGATCAATCAACCTATTTATTTCCCTCCTAATTCTTCCATTTCTCTAAATCTATCTCTCACTCATTTATCCATCACTATGTTTCTGTATCATTCTCTCTCTACCTTTCTTCTTCACCTACCTTCATATATATGTATGTCTACAAATCAATCCACTGTTACAACACATTGTCCACCATCCAATTAACCTATCTACCTTTCAGTATATGTCCCTATCCTTTCATTTCTCCATTGCTCCAAATCAATTCATCGCTCTCTCTCTCTCTCCCAACCTTCCTATCTGCATATATATATATATATATATATATATATATATATATATATATGTGTCTTTCTACTTATCCATCGATCCGAATCAACACCTATCTAAGTCCTACTTACCCATCTATCCAAATCAGTATGTCAAACTATTTCTCCACCTACCTTCTTATCTTTATGTCTATCTATTTCTTTCCACTTTCCACCTCTCCAAATTTATCCATTGCTCTCTCTCTACCACCCTTCCTACAAATATATCTGTCTTTCCATTCCTCTCTGTCTACTGACCTTCCTACTGATCTAATTTATTTATTTATCAATCTCTCTGTAAATACCCATCAATCCATCTATCTGTCACCTATACCTAATGAAAAAAAATCTCATCTCTCTGAGTAAAAAAGGGGGAGAGAGAGAGAGAGAACCTTGGTGAGGGAAGAGAGGACCTCGGCGACGGCGTCGTGGGTCTGGCAGAGATGAGCGAGGTTGGAGAAGGCGAGTCCTCGGTGCCGGGCCCAAGTTTCTAAGGCCGGGCCAGAAGGAACAACAAGGGCCACACAGAAGCTGTGAAAGGGATCTGCATGTACCATGACGTTGTCCACGTACGGGCTCCCTATTAGTGCTGCCTCGACCTGAAGTTTCAGATCATAAGAGCGAGAAAATGAAACATAGATAGTAAGAGAGAAATGGAAAGACAGATAGATAGTCAGAGACAGACAGAAAGAGAGAAAGATGTAAAGAAAATGATAATAAGATATAAGGAGACGGACAGACAGAGAGAGACAGAAAGAAGGAGAGAGGGAGATACACGAAGCAAGAAAGAAATAAAGAGACACAGGGAGAGATACACAAAGCAAAAAAGATATAAAGAGACGAAGGGTAAGATACACGAAGCAAGAAAGAGATAAGAGACAGGGAGAGATACACGAAGCAAGAAAGAGATAAGAGACAGGGAGAGATACACAAAACAAGAAAGAGATAAAGAGACACAGGGAGGGATACACAAAGCAAGAAAGAGATAAGAGACACGGAGAGATACACGAAGCAAGAAAGAGATACGAGACAGGGAGAGATACACAAAGCAAGAAAGAGATAAAGAGACACAGGGAGGGATACACGAAGCAAGAAAGAGATAAGAGACAGGGAGAGATACACGAAGCAAGAAAGAGATAAAGAAACACATAGAGAGATACACGAAGCAAGAGAAAGACAAAGAGAGAGAGATACGCAAGACAAGAGAGAGATAAAGACTTCGGAAGGAAAATGGCAACAGAGAGAGACAGAGAGACAGACTGACTGGATGGTAGATAGACAGGAAGACAGGAAGGAAGAAAGGCGTTTAAAGAGAGAGAGAGAGAGAAACGGACAAAATGTAGAAAGATGGGACAAGAAGAGAGAGAGAGAGAGAGAGAGAGAGAGAGAGAAACAGAAAGATAGAATGGAGAAAGAACGGAAGAGAGAGGGAGAGAAACAGAAAGATAGAATGGAGAAAGATGGGAAGAGAGAGGGAGAGACAGATAGACAGAATGGACAGACAGAAAAAGAGAAAGATGGAGAGAGAGAGAGAGACAAAACAGACAGACAGAAAGGGAGAAAGATGAGAAAAAAGAGACAGACAGACAGAAAGGAAGCAATAAGGGTAGAGAGAGACAGACAGACAGAAAGGAAGCAGTAAGGGTAGAGAGAGACAGACGGCCAGAAAGGAAGCAATAAGGGTAGAGAGAGACAGACAGACAGAAAGGAAGCAGTAAGGGTAGAGAGAGACAGACAGCCAGAAAAGAAGCAATAAGGGTAGAGAGAGACAGACAGCCAGAAAGGAAGCAAGAAGGGAAGAGAGAGACAGACAGAAAGGAATCAAGAAGGGTAGTGAGAGACAGACAGACAGAAAGGAAGCAAGAAGGCAAGAGAGAGAGAGATGGACAGAAAGGATGCAAGAAGGGAAGAAAGAGAAAAAGAGGGGAAGAGGTATAAAGAGATACACATAAAATTCACACCTTTCCTAGAGAGATATATTCACCATGCTGGAGCTTAACAATGTCCTTCTTGCGGTCAATGATCTCAAGGCACCCGTCACGATGAAACTGACCAATATCCCCAGTGAAGAACCACCGCATTCCTCTCTCATCCACCTGCACCATCCATTCCACAACCCAAAGCCCCAGAAAAATCAAAATTGATACCAATTTAAAAATTAGAAATAAAATAAAACTTATTCCAACAGAAGGAGAGGAGCATCCTCACCTTGTAGACTTCTCTAGTTTTCTCTTCGCTCCTAAAGTAGCCTGCCGTTACGTTCGGCCCCCCAATAACCACCTCTCCCCGAGGCAGAGGAGAGTCAGTTGTCAAGTATGAACCCTCAGCCCAATCTATCAGCTGCCATGACAGAAACTTAAATGAATACCTTATCATACTTACAATCGAAGAGGATGAAACTGGCATAGACAAGTGTTAAGGAAACTCGGGATGACGACATCACAGAGGATCAGACCACAGGAGACAACAGTCAATACCCTCAAAGAACAACGAAGTATAAATGTTTTACAGTTAGGATGTAAACCCTGTTAAGGGATGTAACAGGACAGAAAGGTCCTGCAGATCATTTTCTTTTCAATTCATGCACTCTCCTTTTATTATATTTCTTCTTAAGCTACATTTTTTATAAGAGGGTGTTCATTTCAGACGGCATATAGCTCTGCTAATTTATCACCTATAATGTTAAAAGACGAAGCCCAAGTAGCTAGAGATAGAGAATTTATGTGTAAGATGGGTGGAAGGGTACGATAAGTTGTCCCGCAGATCACCTTAATGAATGAGCAAGGGAGAGGAGGGCCCACGCGACCGACCGATGTGTCATCCTGCTCAGAAAACGTTCCGCCAGCACATGTCTCTGTGAGTCCATATGCCTGTCCGATTGCAACCCTGCACCCATTGTTGGCATAGCCATATTAGATCAACTCAATTGCATAGATACATACGGATATTTAGAGAGATAGAGAGAGGTGGATAAGAGAAGAAAGAGACAAAGGGAGATATATGAATGGAATAAATAGATAGATGGATAAAATAATAGAGAAGAACAGGGAGGGAGGCAGAAATAGGAAGATAAAGAGGGAGAGAAAGGAGAGACATTGATAAACACAGATACAGAGAGAGGACAAGATAGGTAGAGAGAGGGATAGCTAGATATAGAGAGAGAAGATTATCTTAATTAAAACACTATACCTCTATCTTTTAAACACCAACTTTTATTGTGACTACATTTGCATTTGTCCTTGTATTATATATCGTCTTAATACAGTGACCCCTTTCCAAATTTATTTATATTTTCTACACAGAAATATCTGACCCAGAGAGAGGAGATAGATGAATAGATGTCGACAGATAGAGAGAGAGATATAAGATAGGGATAAAAACAAAGAGAGATAAAGCGTGGAGAGAGGGATAAATACAAAGAGAGAAAACGCATAGAGAGAGGGAAAGAAGACAAAGAGATAGACAAAAGGAAGAGAGAGAAAAAGACAAAGGGAGCGAATGACAGAGAGGGCGAGAGGGGTGAGAGGGAGAAAGAGAAAGAGAGACCGGTAAAAGATACAGAGAATATAGAGGGAGAAGAAAGAGAGACTGTGTCAGAGAGAGCGAGAAAGAGAAAGAGAGACCATGACCGAGAGAGGGAGAAAGAGAAAGATGGACCATGACCGAGAGAGGGAGGAAGAGGAAGCGGGACAGTGACTAGTATTGGGGGGGATGAGCGAGAGAACATGTAGGGAGAAAGAAAAACAGAGACAGTAGCACAGAGAAAGAGAGAGCGAGAGCATATAGGGAGAAATAAAAACAGAAACACTGGCACAGAGAGCAGAGAGAGAGAGAGCACATAGAGAGAAAGAAATACAGAGACAGTGGCGCAGAGAAAGAGAGAAGAGAGAGCATATGGATAGAAAGAAAAACAGATACAGCAGCACAGAGAAAGATAGAGAGAGAGAGAGCTTATAGGGAGAAATAAAAACAGAGACAGTAAGAAAGAGAGAGAATAGAGAGAAAGAAAGATAAAGTGAAAGACATATAGAGAGAATGAGAAAGAGATTGAGCTTGTAGAGAGGGGGAAAGACAGATAACAGAGAGGGAAATATAAAAAGAGAAATAGAAGCACAGATAGAGAGAAAAAGAGACAAGAGAGGGAAAAATAAAAAAAGAGAAAGAGGCACAATAGAGAGAAAGAGAGACGAGAGAGGGAAAAATAAAAAGAGATAAAGCGGCACAGAAGAGAGAGAGAGAGAGAGAGAGAGAGAGAGAAAACAGAGAGGGAAAAATAAAAAGAGAGAGACAGAAAGAGAGAACAGAGAGGGAAAAATAAAAAGAGAGTGAGAAAGAGAGAACAGAGAGGGAAAAATAAAAGGAGAGAAATAGAGAACAGAAAGAGAAAGGGAGATGATGGCAGAGTAGAGGGAAAAAGAGAAAGAGAGAATAGAGAGTGAGAAATAGGAAGAAAGCCAGTGGTAGAGAGAGAGAGAGATGGAGAGAGACACAGAGATACAAACCCCAGAGTGATGTTGATGAACCTCTGGGTATCGCCAGAGAGAGGGGCCCCACCAGAAAGGATGAAGCGAATGCGGCCACCCAGAATAGCGCGGACCTTTCTAAAGATCAAAAAGTCCCACATTGCTCCCTCCAAGGCCCATGCACCGAACCAATGTCCATTGATTGAATTTAACTTCCTCATATAAGCCATATCGAATAACTTCTTCGATAATCCCCCTTTTGCACTCACCTGAGGAGGCAACATCAGTAACCATCCGAAAATATAAGCTAGTTCACATATGACCGTACTAGGGTTTGTCACACTCGTCAAAGTCAATACCATTCTCAACGATGATGTTGATGAATTTTAGAGTGGTGGGTGATGACGTTGTTGACCATGTATCACAGACGGTTGACACCGTCTGTCAAGGTCAGCCGCCTACTAAGAAAAACTATTGTCAAAATTTGCCAACACTGTCAATGTCATCAATGACTGGCCTAGTTGACACTGACAATGCCGTCGACATCAGTGTCATGGACCGCTGATGCCATCCATGATCGTCAACTGCCATTTTCATTAATTTTAGTAAGAAATTATCAGCTGCTTCAGGGCCATGTTGACACCATCATTGACAAACGACAGGGCTTGTCAACGTCACTGTTATAGAGCATCATCATCTGGATGTGCTGAAACCCTAGTTTGGACAGTTGACAGCAACGACTGCATTGACGCCAACATCAACATCAACCAATGTCAATGTTACATGTCAATCCTAAATTTCAACATTGTTGGGATGTGCCTAACCCTAGACCCAACCTATGTCCTAGTGAAAAGAATAAATTCCAATTCGGCCTATCATTTTTCTTAAAGCTAGAAGAAACATTTGGGAGGTCCATCCCATTCTCGCTATGTCCATAAATCAATAGAGGAATGATCAATTTTAAACTCATGGAGTGCCTTCTTCAAAAATTCCTGTCTCGGTAATGGATATCCCTTTTTTCTCACTCACTGATCATCAATGATCTTGGATGGCCACACTCTTTCTCCTTCAAGAAACACAAAAAATCCTTCTCTCTAATGATTTCAGGGTTCCCCCAAAACAAAAATCCCATCCTCCTCTCTCCATCTATAAAGAAAATGAATCACTGGAAGTAAGAGAAACATCAAATCATTTTTTAACTAAATTTGTCCTCCTGTGAGTGGGCCTGATTCCAACACCCAGTTCCCATGGCCACTCTTTTTCTCTCTCTCAAGAAACAGAAATAATCTGTTATAAGAGCCTTCAATAGATCATTGTCCTCATCGACACTGTAATCTATCACTGGATAAAGAATTGTCATCACCAAGTATTAAAGAGAAATCACTGATGTCTTCTTCGTCATCATTGATTCGTTATCAAGTTTATATAGAGCATTCAATCATGTCATCATCGTCGTCGTCTTCATCATCATCATCCAGTTTCCAAGGGACATCATCGTCCTCCATCTATTGAATTTGCGCACAAGGGTGACGATGATGACGATAAAAATTAGGGATGATGATCACTAATTTGTCATCATCTGCAAACCCTACTTGCCGAGGCCCACTAAACTGCTTTCAAAACAAGAACTTCACCTTCCTCTCCTTTAAAAAATATGAAGCTATACAAGAGAGAGAACATCATACCTTTTTTCTAACTCCATCCCTGACCCTGTCAAGTATGGCTGGCACAGCAACCATCAGTGTGGGACTCAAAGCAGAGGCATCGCCCTTTGTCCCCTTCTTGACCTTGTTAGACGTGTCAGTCAAAGTCAACGCAGAGCCATAACCAATGGCCACTCCCATGTCAGCCATTACATTCTACAAAACCAAAAAAACCAAAAGGTTAGCCATGGTCAACATTGACATAAGGTTGTTAAAAAACGTCAACCTCAGCCGCCAGCTCGAGGATGTGGGCAAGCGGTAAATATGCCAAATACACATCTTTTCTGCCAATGTCAGGTACTGTTAACTTCACCCCGGAAACCATGGCCAGTACATTAGTGTGGGTCATCATCACTCCCTGAATTGAGATAGTGGTCAACAGGATAAGACAAAAAACTTTTGAGGGTATGAATGCACACAGTGTTAGAAGGTTAACCTTGGGTTGACCAGTGCTCCCACTTGTGTACATTATCACTGCCACGTCGGATGGGCTTGGGAGATTTGCTTCTAGAGGATTCTCTCTGCCCAGATTCTTGATCTCTGAGAAAGAGGAGATCTTCCAGTCTGTATTGCTAATTTGAGGACACGTGTCATCCATGCAGATGATGCGCTTTACTGACGTCAGCTGACTGCTTATGCTGACCAGTTTCTTCAACTCTTTGCTCCCGCAAATCACGGTTGTGACTTCAGTCTGTGATTTATTTATCAACAAAAAAGAATTAAATTGCACCAAAGAAACATTTCTATTGCACTGAAAAGAAAAAAATAGTGAATCAAACTATTTATGGCAGTTGAAACCTGATCGCCAAAGTATCTATAACGAAATCAAATCTTTGAATTAAACGCACAGGTCCTCTTTAAGGATTAGAGAAGAAGTTTCAACAAAGTACGGTTATTATTTTATTGAAATCATGTGTGGCAATCGAATCCAGATTCCTGGGGTATTTCAGGAACGAAATCAAATCATAGGACCACTCACAGGACTCTTTCAAGTTTAGAAACGAATTTTCACCAATGAAAGATTTCAATTCCATAAATATATCAAAACAGGGTAAAAATTATGAATGGCGATTGAAACCGGATTGCCCATGTATTTACGGAAAAAGTTTCATAATAATCAACTAGAGCTTCGAACAAAAAAGTTTCAGAAGCTTGAGTTCGGTTCTCATCAGTGTTGATAGTCTTTCCAAAATAAAATCCTTTAGAAATAGAATTGATCAGAGAGTGTTTAGGCGTGGTACCTCATTAAGCGAGTAGGAAAGAGCTTCCTCACCGAGAGATGAATAAATAGTGACGACTGTGGCGTTCCTCCTCAAGCATCCCTAAATGAAATAAGAGAGAAAATAAAATAATGTAATTGAATAAAATTTAAATCTTCATTTTAATGGTATCAGGTAGACCACCGGCCCCGGGTGGTCTTGCATATTTTTCGTTAAAAAAAAGAATCTTATGTGACGGATCCCGCGCGCTGGAAAAGGAAGTAATGGCCTATGAACCAGAGGCGGTCGCCGAGAGGGGAGACCTGACAGGGCAAAAACAGGAATTCGAGGGGGGCGACAATGCTCGTACGGGACCTGAGGGGATCATCCTGTCCAAGGCCGAAGGACGAGCGGAGCGTCCGCGGCGCCCTGTGAAGCCAACGGCCCGACCATCGGAATATTTCTACTTCTAGGCGTTCTGTTTTCCCTTTTTGATTCCCTCTGACGGTCGATAAATAGGGAGCTCCCATAGTGTGGGACAGGGTCGAACATTTTCTCCTATTTTGAAAGTAGTTTCTTTTAAGTTATCTTGTTGGTGAGAAGCCAGAGGTAACGGGCTCCCGTCGTGAAGACTCACCAGTCGCTTAGCGGCGGTGTTGGAGTCGGGCTCGCCGCGAAGGCAGGCGAGGTATTTCCATCATCGCCGCCGCAGCCATTCTACTCGTCTTATCTCCATCCCCCGCTTTCAGTCCTACGACTTTCGGAGGTTGGACTACACGCTCCGAGCCACTGACCGCATTATTATGTATCATGAAATATGACAAAATCAAAAGGACATCAATGAGGCCAAACCTCAAAAGGTTTTAGCAGGATCTCTGCAATTTTTCCTACGACCCAACTTCCTTATACTCAACGCGTCAGGCAGATCTTTAAGTTACTGACTCCCCGATGATTAAACGGATGACTGACAATGATTTATTGCAAAATTTGGTGACTTTGCAGCTGATAATCGCAAGTTTATAGAAGATGGATCAATAATTTGATCCAAAGAGTAATAACATCCAAAGACCCATGAATTCCAACATCAAAAGGTCTCTGCATTTTTTTTCTAGAGACCCAAAAACTTCATTTTACTCCACGTATAAGGTAGACTTATAATTCAGTGGCACAGCATTGATTACACAGAAGACTATCAGTCATTAACTGCAAAATTAAGCAGATTTCGGCCGCTGATCATCGCTAATTCGAGGAAAAAGGATTCGTTTATACCTGCAAAGCAATCATCCATTCCGGTCTGGTATCAGCAAAAATCGCCACGCGCGCCTCTTTCTCATGTCCAAACGTTGCCAAACCAGAGGCAAAATCAAAGACCGCACAGAGCGCTTCGCCATAGCTAATCCACTGATACTCCCCGAGATGAAGCTTCTCGAAGGATCTTCCATCCGCAGCCAATTCCGTCTCCTGAGAGATTACTTCTCGAAAACCTAGAAATCGATCGCCCGCGTATCGCTTGCAGGACTGCTCAAAGAGCTCCGCGATCGTCGTAACCCCTTCCCATGGCGATTCAACGGGGAATTCAAAACGAGAATTCCTAACTGTGTATCCAGCTTCTCCGCCGGCATCAACAGGTACTCCTCGAATTTTGGGACTCTTCTTCCTCCAGAACAAGATCGCAGTCAAAATAGGAACAACGATCGCCAATATAAACGGACTAATCATCGTCATCGTCTTCTTCTTCTTCTTCTTCTTCTTCCTCCTCTGCCAGAAATCAAATGAAATTCAACAAAAGAACTCAAAAACATCGGTTTCATATAAAAAATCGGGTTAATATCACGGTTCAGCCCAAACTTTTCTGAAAATCAGCGTTCTAGCCCTAACTTTTTTTTCGCCGCGGCACAGCCCGAACTCCCTATTTGGTCCGCCGCTGTAGCCCGGCTGTGACGTGGAATCGACGTGGCTGCCAGGTGGGTTTCCGGCGGAGTCCACCTAGGCAGAATCCACCTGGCAGCCACGTGGATTCCACATCATAACGGGATTTGAAGAAAGTGAGATATATGATCGATTAGTCCGTCCAAGTAGAATCACCTGGGAGAGAGCTCAGAACCAGGGTTGAGAGAGAGGGGACGGTGGAGAGGGAGAAAGAAAGGGCGTGAGAGAGAAGGGGCTTCCGCGCTGATCAACGCCTTCGGCCACAACGGCGACCACGCCGCCGCCCTCTCCCTCCTCGATCGGATGAAGCGGCCGCCCGACTCCATCACGCCGACGGTCCTCACCTACAACACCGTCATCAACGCCTGCGCCTGGGCCACGGAGGTGCCCTGGGACACTCTAATTGGGCTCTTTGGGCAGATGCGGCATGATCTTGTCACCCACAACACTCTGCTGGCGGCCGGCGGCAGCCGGGGCCTCGGCGATGAGGAAGAGATGGTCTTCCGCACCATGAACGCCGCCGGGGTCCTCCCCGACGTCGTCACCCACGCCTACCTCGTCGAGACCTTCGGCAAGCTCCGCTGTCTCTCCAGAGTGAGTGACCTGCTCAGAGAGATGGAGGAGGAAGGCAATGCCCCAAGCCCGCCTGCTACAACATCCTCATGGAAGCCCACGCCCGCGCCGGCGACGCCAAGGCCGGCGTCGGCGTGCTCCGGCAGATGCAGTCGGCCGGCTGCACCGCGAATGCTTCCACCTACAGCGTTCTACTCAATTTCTATGAGCCTGATGCTTCTACTTATAATATCTTAATTCAAGTGTTTGGAGAAGGTGGGTACTTCAAGGAGGTGGTGACTCTGTTCTATGACATGGTTGAGGAGAAGGTTGAGCCCAACATGGAGCCATTTGAGAACCTGTTGTTTGCTTGTGGGAAAGGGGGTCTTCATGAAAGTGCAAGGAAGATATTGTCATACATGAATAGTAGGGGAATTGTGCCCAGCTCTAAGGCCTTTAGTGGAGTTGTGGAAGCTAATGGGCAGGCGGCATTGTACGAAGAAGCCATTGTTGCCTTCAATACTATGCATGAAGTTGGCAGCTTGCCGAGTTTAGAGACTTATAATTCGATGACCCACACGTTTGCTCGCGGTGGGCTTTTCACTGAGGCTCGTGCGATTGTTTCGAGGATGGATGATGCGGGAATTCAGAGAGATGGGAGCACTTTCAATGGCTTGATCGAGGCGTTTTGCCAAGGAGGGCAGTTCGAGGAAGCTTTGAAAGCGTATGTGGAGATGCAGGACGCCAGATTCAAACCAGATGAGCAGATGCTTGAGACAGCTACGAATGTTTACTGCAGCGCTGGACTGATTGAAGAAAGCCGAGAGCTGTTTTCGGAGATTCAATCGCTTGGCAGCGTGCCCAATGTGGTAGCTTATTGCTTGCTGTTGTCAGTTTATGCTAAAAATGATAGGTACGTTTATGATTATTTTTTTTTAAATCGTTTAAACTGTCTCACTTTGATCTGATGATGTCTTTGTCATGATAGGTGGGATAGTGTGAACCAGTTGTGGAAGAAATGAAAACAAACAAGTTCTCCAATGCACACCAAGTGATTGGGTCCATGATTAAGGGTGACTATGATGACGAATCAAACTGGCAGGTGGTGGAATATGTTTTCGACAGATTAAATTCACAAGGTTGTGGTGTCGCCGTACGATTGTATAATGCAGTCTTAGAGGCGCTCTGGTGGTTGGGTCAAAGGGCACGAGCAGCTAGAGTGCTCCAAGAGGCCATTCGACGTGCCCTTTTCCCTGAATTGTTTCGTACAAATAAACTTGTGTGGGCTGTCGACGTTCGTAGGTATCGCTGCAGTTCTACTAAGAATTAGAATTATTTATATTCTCTTAGTCAGCATAACTGAGTTGCTATTGTTTACTAGGTTGTCAGTTGGTGGCGCTTTGACTGCTCTTTCAATGTGGGAGATGATCTTCCTCAACTGGCTGCGGTTGTAGTAGCGTGAGTGTTATTTTTGTTTACCCATTAATTTGTCAAAATTGACAGTCTTTTACTTGCGGATGTTTGGACATCCTCAAGGAACAGTGGAGCACGGCGTTGACCATCTCCAATAATCTTGTTGACCGGGGGTCAAATTTGGTGTGTCTCAGGTGCTGTTGTCGATCTACTCGCTGCTGACGGACCCAAACCCAGACGACCCGCTGGTGCCGGAGATCGCGCACATGTACAAGACCAACCGCAACAAGTACGACAGCACGGCCCAGAGCTGGACCCAGAAGTATGCCATGGGCTAAGCTGCTTGGCTCGACACTGCTCGTCCCCTTTGATGTGACCTGTGTTTTCAATGAGGACCTGTGTTTATCGACATCTCGTAAACAGGATGTATCTTTTTTATCGACATCTCGTAAATGAGGATGTATCATCTTTCTCAGACGTGTGTATTATGTTTTGTTGTGTGCCTCTATTTTAAAGAAGCGAGGAACATAATAAAATCTGTTTTATTGGAAAACAATCTTTTGGTTTATTGGAAAATAATGATCATTGAAAAACATAATATAATTAGTCATGACTCCGGCTGACTTAATTCATAAGAATCTTTTGGTTTATTGGAAATTCATGGTCCATGACGAAGAAGCATGATGAACAAGCACCGAAATTCATGGATTATTGAGCGTGCTTCAAAATGCCTTTGTCCAAGCGTGTTGGCTTCCTTAAAGATGGGAAACATCGCAGAACAGTCGTCGCTTCTGTTACTCTCATTTAATATACACAATTTAACCATAATTTCCTCATAGCCATGGACTGCTAGAGGGCCTGAAATGGCAAACATGAACGAAAATTGTGGGCAATTAGACAACAAAGATCATATCATTAAATGACAACTAAATCGTGTTATGCAAATGTTCTGATAGTACAAGTGAATGATAAGCTTGAACGCGTGGAGGTTTCGTAGCTCCATTGCAACTTCAACGGCGATGGTCTTTGATAATTGGCGGATATGTGTCGTCTACTTAAACACGTGGAGGTTCTGTAGCTCCCTGAGATCCCTGCATGATTGATCAAACAAGTTTATTAGTTTACGTTGAAAAAACTCAAAGAAGCATATAAACAAAGTTGGACATAAAATTCAAACTGTACTTGGCGTCCAGCTTCTATTCTTGGTTGGGTACGTGTCTTCCGATTATGGCCAACTTGGTGGCAGAGGGAGCACTTCATATGCACGCCTTTCTTCGATAGTCTTTGTACCATGGGTTCTTTCTCACTGACGTCAATTCTCCTCTTCAGCTTGGGCCTTCCAGGTTGTTTCCTCGAGAGGAGGAATACATAGCTCCCATCATCTTCACTCCATAAGTTTTTTCCATTCATTGGCGGGATACCGTAACTATAAGCTAGCTGGTAGACATCTTTCTTCAACCACTCACTGACAAGAATGACAAGGTCCTCCTTGATCTAATGAATGCAAGATATAGCATGGGGGCATGGAATGCCCCTTATCTCCCAATATCCGCAACTACATGTTCTACGAAGTAGATCAACCACAAATCTGCTCCCCAAGTCTGTAACCTCGAATTGATACTTGCCTGCATGCCTAAGAGTGCATGTCTTAGACTTCTTCTTGTTATCTTCGACCAAGTCCCTTATCCGAGGGCATAATTGATCAGTTCTGTCAGAAAACAACTCCCTTTTTTTAGCTACCCTCTGCATGACTGCACCTCTAATTTCTTCCAACATATCTATGATAGGCTTAGATCTAGCCTGTATGATGTAATTGTTGAAGCACTAGCAAATATTGTTGTCAATCACCTCACACTTTGTATCCTTACTAATGTACGCCCTGCAAAACTTCTTTATACCTATATCTTGGAAGTCTTGCGCGGCTGGTGGGTTCAATGTGCTCATCTCTCTCATAATCCGTTGAAAATCTTCATGAGTTGTGCACTTCACAGCTTTCCAAAATATGAGCGAGTTAATTAAGTACCTTCTGCTGATCGCTAATAATAGTCCAACCATTTCCGTCCACCATTCCTAAATCATTCATTAGTAGTTGAATAAACCAAGTCCACGAAGCTTGATTTTATCCTTCGACCACTGCCCAGGCAATGGGGGACATTTGATTATTCCCGTCCTTGCCCACAGCACTCAACAGTTGGCCTTTAAGTTTGGTCTTCAAGAAACATCCGGCCAAGCCAATGACTCTTCTCCAACCTTCAAGAAAACCTCTTGCTATTGAATCAAAGCATATGTAGAGCCTCTTAAACCTAACCAAAGAATCTGGAGTGGCTCTATCAAGAACCAGCTCAAAAGTACCATTCCTATTGACCTTCTTTAACTCGGCAACATAAGCAGGAAGCATGTGATAATGGTCAGCCAAAGTTCCTTGAAGCTTCATGCGCGCCTCGGATCTAGCTCTATAACAGGTTTGCTTTGAAACTGTGATTCCAAACATAGCATTTATTTCTCGCATCATATCTGCCACCTTTAAATCCATATTCATTCGAATTTTCTCTAAGAAGTGTTTCGCAACCCAATGATAATCGGCTTGGCTATTCCTCGGAGCCCTACTGCACATATGCGTATCATTAAGTGTTTTCACAACAAAAGCCTCTTTCGTACCATCCCAACTAGCGTATATCCTCCATGGGCAGTCTCCCTTGCAAACGACTTCAACTTTCCGGTCACCAAACCTTATAAAACTGATGTTGAATCTGTTCCATATAGCATGGTCCTTCACAGCTGCCCTAAACTGAGAAGCCGACTCAAATTTCATGCCCAATTGAAATATAAAACTCTCAGTGGGGCATCTCGGATCATACAACCTGCCCCTGTATATGTTCCTGCCATTTTCATCCTCATCATCGGTATCATTGGGGGTTAACATATCATCCTCTGAATCATCATACTCGCTATGATATCCAGTAACAAATGTTTGTTGTTGGACATGTTCGTTTCTAATTTTGTGGCCGTCAACCAATTCCTCATTCCATTCGTCACTTGAATATTCGTCGGGAGCACTTGCATACAAGTCACTTTCCTCATCTTCCTCACATATACCATATTCAGAATCATCATCGCTATCATAATCAGAACCAAACACATTACTCTCGTCATCAGCCCTGTTTAAGAGACAAATGGAAAATTGTAATTGATCACGCGTGCACTATACTTAAATTACCAGGCAGAACTTACATTCTTCTACACTAATCGGAGCGTGCTGGGGGAGATCACCACTGCACGATGAAGAACTGGACCTTAAATTCAGTCCGCTTTTAGATACTTCTTACGTTCAGAACCTTGAATGTAAGTAGGTTGGGTCGTGGTCCAGCTCGTTCTGCTTCGTTCAGACCATAAATTTCGGAATGTGAATTTCAAAAAAATATAAGAGAAGATGCAATGCATGTAAGATAAGAGGTGTGAAATCAAGGAGGCCACCTCCACACAAGATAATAGGAGTGGACAAAGTGGGAGTGAAGAATAATGTATCTTCAGAGAATGTGACATAAGTGGAGACACAGTACTAATGTAAGGAAGGGACTCATTCTTTCAATTATTCAGACAAGTGCATAATTAATCAGGAAATTAACTCAGTGACACTCAAGTCACCTAGAAATCATTTCCCTTTTACACTTGACAATGTTTATACTCAGCGGAGTACCTTTCTTTTGGTAGGAAGAAAGACACAAACCTTACACATGGGGCTCCAAGATTTGATAAGTAAGAACCAATAAATAAATATTGCGAGTCCAATGATATGTGTTGAGAATTCATCGGTACAGATACACTAAGGTGTGGTCTCCCAGCTCTTCATACAGAAGAATTTCTAAAAAAATGAGGAAATTTATTGTTTGAGGTCTAGGTGCCGAGGATTCTCATACAGATCTCTGATGAATGATCGAAGCTCCAAACATCCCACCAAAAATTAGAAATATCAGGTATCTAGATGCGTTTACTTCCATGATCCCATGCTTTCAATTTGACAAATAAAATTGACGGTAACTACAAATGAAATTGTTAATCAATTCTGTCCAATAAATTGATCCAAATAAGCATAATTAGCAACTTATGATGTACAATACCTTCATCTTATCCATGGTCAGCATATCAAATACAAACTTGAGCGACAGGATCATTCAGAAAAAATCAAAAACATCATAAGGGTATGCTTAATCTTTTGAACTTTGAATATAGACGAAAAGAGTAAAAGAATTTGTAATTAGAAAGATGACTTACAAAAATTTCAAGGACAATGTCAAAATAGTCAACAAAAAAACTAATAACCTGATTTGGTCCCGCATTTGTCATGTATAAAATCTAAAAACAAACAGCAATCTTTAGGTGCGCCAGTAAATATTAAACTATCGATTATTTTTTAATGGCTAACCTAACATTAGACCATTGTAATATAGTTTATCTTAAAACTAAACAAATGAGTTTTTCATGGGAGAAATCAAATAAAAATCTAAAAAAAGATTTAAAATTAACCCTAATCTGTATTACGTAAAAAATGATTGTACATTTATCAAACAAGACTCTAATGAAATAAAGGAATGCTAACATGGATTAAAATAAAAGTTGTGTATGAAAAATCGAATTTGGAAACCTATTGTTTGATTTCTAAAGATGTCAAAATTGGAATATATGAATTGATATAATTTAATATGGTTTACCTAAATTGATGCTTTTAAGGTTGGATAGAGGGAGACATGATTTTATATAAAAGGAGCAGAGGAAATAGGAAAAGGGTAGGATTGAATATCATAAAAATCTTCCCAATATTAGGGTTATATAATGAATGACTGACCATCATCCGTTTTGTTCTAATCCATGATTGTTGAGATTGGAGGACGGATGACTGGACGGAAACATTATGCCATTCGTCTGTCAACCTTCTGAGATGATGGATAGATGACAGAAGATGACGGAAGACAATGGAAGGATAGAAAAGTGGGGTAAAATCATAATATTTTTCTAAAGTTGGATTACTGATGTTCAAATATAAACATTCTACAATGTATTTAATATTTTGATGTCTACAACTCGTGTAATCTATTGTAGAACATATTGTATCCTTATTTCAATCACAAACTCCTTCAAAAAAACACATTTTATCCATTTACAAATCCGAATCACCTTCCAGGAAGGTGATATGATCCCGGGTGAGGAGCGTGATTGATCCATACTTGTAAATCGATTCCCAAACCAGAAATGATATTCCAAAAGCTCACAAAGCGTTGACAAGCATTCACAGAGAGAAGAGAGAGGGAGAGGTGAGAGAGAGAAGTTCCAGTGTAGAGAGGGGAGAACGGGATTGGTTGAGAGGATGGTATTTCTGTCCATTCAGGCCACTTTATGTGAATTCTACTCTTCTTGCGCAAATTCTCAACCTAGATCAACCAACAGTCAACAAGGACATCACATCGTTTTTTTCAGATAGATGGCCAAATTAACAAGACGATCCACAAATGTCAGGTAATTCCCAAGAGATAAACTCTGAGAGGATCATCAACAAGATATTTGAGCTAAAAATTTAACAAAGACAACGAGAAGTACACAGTCCATATGGGAAAGTGCAGCAACTTTCAAGAATATTCCAATGGAAAATCAACACTTTTCATACAAGTTCATCCTTTAGAACAATCAGCTTTAAACAAGATCACCGCAACAAAAAAAAATTCTATAGATCGCTGAAGTGACGCAACAAACCGCGATACTTTCGGATAAATTTTCAAAAAAAAAAAAACGAGCTGCATAATAAGAAGATTAGGAGGGACACAGAGCACCTTTCTTGGATGAACAAGACCAATGGGGGAGATAATAAGGCAGCCCCTGACGACGGCAATGAACCCTAGCTCGTGGAACTCCCGTAGCGAAGAAGAAACTCGCAACGATTCCACTGCAAATAGCAACAATCCGCCGCCCCTTCTCTCTCACGCCCTTTCTTTCTCCCTCTCCGCCGTCCCCTCTCTCTCAAACCTTGTTCTGAGCTCTCTCCCGGGTGATTCTACTTGGACGGACTAATCGATCATATATCTCACTTTCTTCAAATCCCGTTATGATGTGGAATCCACGTGGCTGCCAGGTGGATTCCGCCTAGCTGGACTCCGCCGGAAACCCACTTGGCAGCCATGTCGATTCCATGTCACAGCCGGGCTACGACGGCAGACCAAATAGGGAGTTCGGGCAGTGCCGCGGCGAAAAAAAAGTTAGGGTTAGAACGCTGATTTTCGGAAAAGTTTGGGCTGAACCGTGATATTAACCCTAAAAAATCTTACCTCGTATTCAGAATCAGAGATCGGCTGATTGATCTAGTTTCTGATAGGGTTAATATCACGGTTCAGCCCAAACTTTTCCGAAAATTCGAGTTATAGCCCTAACTTTTTTTTCGCCGCGGCACAGCCCAAACTCCCTATTTGGTCCGCCGCCGTAACCCGGCTGTGACGTGGAATCGACGTGGCTGCCAGGTGGGTTTCCGGCGGAGTCCACCTAGGCGGAATCCACCTGGCAGCCACGTGGATTCCACGTCATATCGGGATTTGAAGAAAGTCAGAAATATAGGATCGATTAGTCCGTCCAATGTGAATCACCTGGGAGAGAGCTCAGAAAGGTGGTGAAGGAGAAGGAGACGGTGGAGAAGGAGAAAGAAAGGGTGTGAGAGAGAAGGGGCCTCCGCGCTGATCAACGCCTTCTGTAGTGGAATCGTTCTGAGTTTCTTCTTGGCTACGGGAGCTCCACGAGGTAGGGTTCATTGCGGTCGTCGGGGGCTGCCTTATTATCTCCCCCATTGGTCTTGTTCATCCAAGGAAGGTGCTCTGTGTCCCTCCTAATCTTCTTATTAGGCAGCTCGTTCTTTTTTGCTGCGTCACTTCGGCGATCTATAGGGCATTTAGTCTTATCGTTTTATGCACATTCCACCTTATATCTTCACCGACAATGTCCATCCAACTGCATATTCCTCTTCCCAAATCCATTGAGCCATTTTTCTCTTCTTCCTCTCTCTCTCCCGAATAGAACACCTAGGTTCATATCAGAGTCCACTTCTACTAAAACACTTTTTGTAGCCCTTCAGGCCCACTGATCTGCTAATTAGAGGACCAAGATATACCTATATAACATTAATTTTTTTTTAACACAAACTCTATAATGTTAACTTCCTCAAGTTGATATTGCTCTGAGGAAACTCATATAAAACCAGAGCGAACATCATTCGACAGAATTTGAAATATTGCAGTAAAAATCGATCAACATTGATAACAGGTTCCTCCACAAATCAGAGAAAAGAATGTAGCCAATAAAGAGAGATCAGACAAAGATGAAAGTTGATATAGTTTATGGAGATTTCCTGTGAGCTCTCCCTTTCTGGTTTGCAGGCCTGATCCTGCTCACCAGCCCTCAATCTGCTCTTAGCAACTGAATAATTGAAAGAATGTAGGGTTCTTCACATAGTAGGGTTATTTTCTTTATGTTATTTACTACGTGATAATAACTCTGTGCTCTATGACATTGTAGAGGTTGGCATTGGCCTTCTGGGCTGTGGCGCCTTCTTTGCATTTTTAGGCGTTGTTCTCTTCTTTGACAGGGGACTTTTGGCTTTAAATAATGTAAGATTATATTATCTTTATTTCTCCATTTGCTCTTAAAAATTGTAATTTTTATTATTTCCAATGTTATTTCAGATATTTTTCTTTGCTGGAGTGGTTATTCTACTTGGTTGGCAGTCCACAAGGCAGTTGTTTTTTAACAAAGCGAACTATAAGGTACAGTACATCGTGAGAAGTTATTTTCGCATTGATGATTCAAATTTTTCTAAAATTTATGAACAATATATCAATAGAACTCACTCTTCTAAATAACCCAGTAAAATTTTTTATGTTTATTTTTTGCGTTGAATGTTCTGCAGAGTTATAAATATGTCTTGCACCCTTTTGTATCATGACCTAAAAAATTTTGAAAAATATTGCGGGTAGCAGGCTTGGCATGTTGGGCTAGAGAGAGATGAGTTCGATGGAAACTTGATTCAAAAGAAAAAGAGAATTTCAATTCATTCTGATGAGCGGATAGCCTTCACACACAGGAATAAACAGATCTTTAAAAAAAAGGGTTTATTGATCGGGTAATGCAGATCTCAAAGTGTTCTTATGTTTATTGATCTGGTAATGAACACAAATAAAGACGAGTATAGTACATAAAATATTGTTGTGAGCCGCCAATAGTAAGAGGTATTAAGGTCCCATTGGATTTCATAATGGTAGTATTTTTTGCTCGAATCATCTTTTGTCAAGTTAGAGGAAAATTGGTGTTGATTTCTTGGTTGTCGACTAGCTTTAGAGAATGATCATTCTGACTCAGGGTTGATTCCTCGGTTATCGATTTAGGGGTCATTCATCATGATTACATTTATGTTTGTTAAATTTACTTATTTTTTACAGTGTCTTATATTTTTTTTGAAACTTGCATTCCGAAATTTATGGTCTGAACGAAGCAGAACGAGGTGGACCACGACCCAACCTACTTACATTTAAGGTTCTGCACGTCAGAAGTATCTTAAATCAGACTGAATTTAAGGTCCAATTCTTCATCGTGCGGAAGAATGTAAGTTCTCCTTGGTAATTTAAGTATATTGCACGCATGATCAATTACTATTTTCCATCTGTCTCTTAAACAGGGCTGATGACGAGAGTAATGTGTTTGGTTCTGCTTATGATAGCGATGGTGATTCTGAATATGATATATGTGGGGAAGATGAGGAAAGTGACGCGTATGTAAGTGCTCTCGACGAATATTCGAGTGACGAATGGAATGAGGAATTGGTTGACGGCCACAAAATTAGAAACGAACATGTCCAACAACAAACATTTGTTACTGGATATCATAGCGAGTATGATGATTCAGAGGATGATATGTTAACCCCCAATGATACCGATGATGAGGATGAAAATGGAAGGAACATATACAGGGGCAGGTTGTATGATCCGAGATGCCCCGCTAAGAGTTTTATATTTCAATTGGGCATGAAATTTGAATCGGCTTCTCAGTTTAGGGCAGCTGTGAAGGACCATGCTATATGGAACGGATTCAACATCAGTTTTGTAAGGTCCGGGGACCGGAAAGTTGAAGTCGTTTGCAAGGGATGTTACCCATGGAGGATATACGCTAGTTGGGATGGTACGAAAGAGGCATTTGTTGTGAAAACACTTAATGATACTCATACGTGCAGTAGGGCTCCGAGGAATAGCCAAGCCAATTATCATTGGGTTGCGAAACACTTCTTAGAGAAAATTTGAATGAATATGGATTTGAAGGTGGCAGATATGATGCGGGAAATAAATGCTCTGTTCGGAATCACTGTTTCAAGGAAAACCTGTTATAGAGCTAGATCTGTTATAGAGCATGAAGCTTCAAGGAACTTTGGCTGACCATTATCACATGCTTCCTGCTTATGTTGCCGAGTTAAAGAAGGTCAATAGGAATGGTACTTTTGAGCTGGTTCTTGATAGAGCCACTCCAGATTCTTTGGTTAGGTTTAAGAGGCTCTACATATGTTTTGATTCGATAGCAAGAGGTTTTCTTGAAGGTTGTAGAAAAGTCATTGGCTTGGCCGGATGTTTCTTGAAGACCAAACTTAAAGGCCAACTGTTGAGTGTTGTGGGCAAGGACGGGAATAATCAAATGTCCCCCATTGCCTGGGCAGTGGTCGAAGGGGAAAATCAAGCTTCGTGGACTTGGTTTATTCAACTACTGATGAATGATTTAGGAATGGTGGACGGAAATGGTTGGACTATTATTAGCGATCAGCAGAAGGTACTTAATTAACTCGCTCATATTTTGGAAAGCTGTGAAGTGCACAACTCATGAAGATTTTCAACGGATTATGAGAGAGATGAGCACATTGAACCCACCAGCCGCGCAAGACTTCCAAGATATAGGTATAAAGAAGTTTTGCAGGGCGTACATTAGTAAGGATACAAAGTGTGAGGTGATTGACAACAATATTTGCTAGTGCTTCAACAATTACATCATACAGGCTAGATCTAAGCCTATCATAGATATGTTGGAAGAAATTAGAGGTGCAGTCATGCAGAGGGTAGCTAAAAAAAGGGAGTTGTTTTCTGACAGAACTGATCAATTATGCCCTCGGATAAGGGACTTGGTCGAAGATAACAAGAAGAAGTCTAAGACATGCACTCTTAGGCATGCAGGCAAGTATCAATTCGAGGTTACAGACTTGGGGAGCAGATTTGTGGTTGATCTACTTCGTAGAACATGTAGTTGCGGATATTGGGAGATAAGGGGCATTCCATGCCCCCATGCTATATCTTGCATTCATTAGATCAAGGAGGACCTTGTCATTCTTGTCAGTGAGTGGTTGAAGAAAGATGTCTACCAGCTAGCTTATAGTTACGGTATCCCGCCAATGAATGGAAAAAACTTATGGAGTGAAGATGATGGGAGCTATGTATTCCCTCCTCTCGCGAGGAAACAACCTGGAAGGCCCAAGCTGAAGAGGAGAATTGACGTCAGTGAGAAAGAACCCATGGTACAAAGACTATCGAAGAAAGGCGTGCATATGAAGTGCTCCCTCTGCCACCAAGTTGGCCATAATCGGAAGACACGTACCCAACCAAGAATAGAAGCTGGACGCCAAGTACATTTTGAATTTTATGTCCAACTTTGTTTATATGCTTCTTTGAGTTTTTTCAACGTAAACTAATAAACTTGTTTGATCAATCATGCAGGGATCTCAGGGAGCTACATATCCACCAATTATCAAACACCATCGCCGTTGAAGTTGCAATGGAGCTACGAAACCTCCACGCGCTCAAGCTTATCATTCACTTGTACTGTCAGAACATTTGCAGAACAGGATTTAGTTGTCATTTAATGATACGAACTTTGTTGTCCAATTGCCCAATTTTCGTTCATGTTTGCCATTTCAGGCCCTCTAACAGTCCATGGCTATGAGGAAATTATGATTAAATGCCCACAATTTCCGTTCATGTTTCCCATCTTTAAGGACGCCAACACGCTTGGACGAAGGCATTTTGAAGCACTTCCAATAATCCATGAATTTCGGTGCTTGTTCATCCTGCTTCTTGTTCGTCCTTCTTGTTCGTCATGGACCATGAATTTACAGTAAACCAAAAGATTCTTACGAATTAAATCAGCCGGAGTCATGACTAATTATATTACGTATTTCCAATAAACCAAAATATTTTTTTCCAATAAAACAGATTTTATAATGTTCCTCGCTTCTTTAAAATAGAGGCACACAACAAAATATAATACGCACGTCTGGGAAAGATGATACATCCTCATTTAAGAGATGTCGATAAAAATGATACATCATGTTTGCGAGATGTTGATAAAAATGATACGTCCTCATTGAACACACAGGTCACATCAAAGTGGGCGGGCAGGGTCGAGCCAAGCAGCTTATCCCATGTCATACTTCTGGGTCCAGCTCCGGGCCGTGTTGTCGTACATGTTGCGGTCGGCCTTGTACATGTCGACCTCCGGCACCAGCGGGTCGTCTAGGTTTGGGTCCGTCAGCAGCTAGCAGATCCACACCAGCACCTGAGACACACCAAATTTGACCCACGGTCAACAAGATTATTGGAGATGGTCATCGGCGTGCTCCACTGTTCCTTGAGGATGTCCAAACATCCGCAAGTAAAAGACTGTCAATTTTGACGAATTAATGGGTAATCAAAAATAACACTCACGCTACTACAACCGCAGCCAGTTGAGGAAGATCATCTCCCACGCCAAGTTTGTCCTGAATCTCATTTACCCACATTGAAAGAGCAGTCAAAGCGCCACCAACAGACAACCTAGTAAACAATAGCAACTCAGTTATGCTGACTGAAGTCCAATTTAGAGGGACAGAGAGACATGGCGGGGGAGAGAAAGAAAAGATGTAAACAGAGAGAGGTAGAGAGTAGAATACTGGGAGATAGAGACCTTGATAGAGAAAGATAATGGCAACTAGTTGAGGCATCTAGAGAGAGATGAAGAATACTGGGAGATAAATAGACAAAGAGTTTAGGATATTCCCATTCTAGTGGAGGAAGAAACAACACTGAATGGAAGGAAAATATAGAGATCCAGAAGAAGGAGATAATGGCCCGGTCTGGGAGTGCTAGAAGTAGCACCCTTGCTGTAATCCATTGCTTATACCTTAGACTTAGGCACTCAAATCAAGGCACAAACTACTAATTTAATGAATCAACAGGTGCTAGGATCTTAACATGCTATCAGAGCCAAAATTGCAGGTTTAGATCCCAAATTCAACACAGTTAGCATTCAGGAGATTTGGAGAAATAGCGCCCTCGCAATGAGTTATTGCTTAAACCATAGAGATAAGCACCTGAATCATAACACAAAGTAATAATTTCATGAATAAACAGGCGTTAGACATGCTACCAGAACCAAGATTGCATTTTGAAATCCAGCAAAATTCAACACAATCTGCATCGGAGAGTATTGGGGGATCTCGGTAGAAGCTAAATTCATGAAAAAAGAGGCAAAAAACCAAAGAAACCTAAGAAACATGTTATCAGAGCCAAAATTGCAGGTTTAAATTCCAAATTCAAGAGAGTCGGCATTCAGGAGATTTGGAGAAATAGCGCCCTCGCAACGAGTTATTGCGTCAACCACATAGATGAGCACTTGAATCATAACACAGTAACAATTTCATGAATAAACAGGTGTTAGACATGCTATCAGAACCAAGATTGCATGTTGAAATCCCGCAAAATTCAACACAATCTGCATCGGAGAGTATTGGGGGACCTCGTTAGAAGCTAAATTCATGAAAAAAGAGGCAGAAAAAACCAAAGAAACCCAGAAATTGAATCGGAAAAAAGGATATGATGGTCTTGACGGGGTTGACTTTGTAGTGGACGGGGGAGGCAGGGCAGGCGAGATGGTAGATCTGGTCGACCTAGACCAGCAGCGGCTTGACCACATCGTGTCGGATGAGCTCGAATCGAGGATTACCAAAGTGGTGCATCACGTTCTCCTTCCTCCCCGTGAAGAAATTGTCCTCATGGAAGCCCGGCGCGGGCGTGGGCTTCCATGAGGACGTTGTAGCAGGCGGGCTCGGGGGCATTGCCTTCCTCCTCCATCTCTCTGAGCAGGTCACTCACTCTGGAGAGACGGCGGAGCTTGCCGAAGGTCTCGACGAGGTAGGCGTGGGTGACGACGTCAGGGAGGACCCCAGCGGCGTTCATGGTGCGGAAGACCATCTCGACCTCTTCGCCGAGGCCCCGGCTGCCACAGGCCGCCAGCAGAGTGTTGTGGGTGACGAGATCATGCCGCATCTGCCCAAAGAGCCCAATTAGAGTGTCCCAGGGCACCTCCGTGGCCCGGGCACAGGCGTTGATGACGGTGTTGTAGGTGAGGACCGTCGGCGCAATGGAGTCGGGCCGCATCATCCGATCGAGGAGGGCGAGGGCGGCGGCGTGGTCGTCGTTGTGGCCGAAGGCGTTGATCAGCGCGGAAGCCCCTTCTCTCTCACGCCCTTTCTTTCTCCTTCTCCACCGTCTCCTTCTCCTTCACCACCTTTCTGAGCTCTCTCCCAGGTGATTCACATTGGACGGACTAATCGATCCTATATTTCTGACTTTCTTCAAATCCCGATATGACGTGGAATCCACGTGGCTGCCAGGTGGATTCCGCCTAGGTGGACTCCGCCGGAACCCACCTGGCAGCCACGTCGATTCCACGTCACAGCCGGGCTACGGCGGCGGACCAAATAGGGAGTTCGGGCTGTGCCGCGGCGAAAAAAAAAGTTAGGGCTATTACTCGAATTTTCGGAAAAGTTTGGGCTGAACCGTGATATTAACCCTTTCTGATATATATTAAGAGGTGGACAGAAGAATGAATTTAGAAGCGTGACCATCTGGGACGGCAGGAATTTTCATTTATTGTTGCATTTTTTATTATCCAAGGCAGCCACGTGGCGAACCAGCCCCCTTCTTCGGTTGACTTTGAGAAATCTTTCCTATGAAAAGTATTTTATTCACAACTATTTGACAATTCATTCAGAGATAGGATTTGGCATTTTGGACTTAAGTTGATAGTTAAACTCGGATTTTTATACGGGTCAAATTGGACAAGGACTAACTAATTTAAAAGAATAATTAAATAAAAATTGATAGTTAAACCCCGATACCCACAACTAGGGTTGTACCTTTAGGACTGAGGACCGGTTTGACGGACCGAACCGGGACCGTAGGTCCTCCATTTGAGGGTGGACCGGTTTTTCAAACAGGTTTAGGTCCAAGGTCAAACCGGATAGGAACTAGACGTATATTATTTGATATTTATTATGAAAATTCAACAAGATATCAAATCCAACTCGATGGAGAGGTTTCTATTGAGCTCAGCGTAGACTCCTCATATTTGACCATCTGTGGGCACTCAGTTGATGGAGAGGATATTTAACATTACTGTGAACATAAATTTTTTACTTTGACATTGACTAATCAACCTGACCAGACCAGGACCGGTCCAAACCTGACCGGTACCAAAGAAGAACGGACCGTGACCATCAACCCCACCCACAACCCACTTGATTGCAATTCCTGCTTCTTGCCCTGCTCCACCCTCTGTGCTCGCACTCATCCCACCACCGTGATTGACACTCTACAATGAGACCGGCAATCCGACCAGCAATCATTGCTCTTCAGACAACATCGTTCTCTTTTGGATTAGTATCACAGATCTCTAAAAACATTAAAAAGTTGATGAATAATGCAAGGAAAGCATGAACTCTTTGAACTGCGGCTACCTCACCTAGGGAACGACAGCAGTCATCTGTCACGCCACACGTCACGGTGACGGCAACGTGACGGATGACATGACGGTGACGGTGACAAAATTAGGGGCCCGTGACAGTGACGGTGTTGGATGACAAACTGGGTGTGACGGTGACGAAGGGCCCTGGACGAGTGACGTGACGGGACGGCCATCACGGATGACAGCCGTGACAGATTTTTAAAAATGACCCAAAAAGGCTTTTAAAACATCAGATTTAAGCTTTTTGACTGCCGAGATTTCGCCGCATGGTGTCGCTACCTCAATTTCTTGGCATTTTGCAGAAAAGTCTACGCATAAATTCACACGCGCAAATGGATGTCATCCAAAGATAATTGGAGATGTGCCCCTCCAATTCTCTCTCCTCTGCATGGCTGTTTTTTGTTTTTTCCCATCACATGTGACGGTGACGCCATCTAGTGGCAGGAATGCCACAAACCATGACGGTGACGCGAATGTGACGGATTTTTCCAAAATCCTCGGACGTGTGATCGTCATCCGTCCTGTCACATCCGGGGCGTCACGTCCCAGACGTGCCATTCCCTAACCTCACCTGACATCCTCGTGGACCTCATTTTTTTCCTGAAATTTTGACTATTAGTTTAAAATTTGACTTTAACATTGACTAATCAACTTGACCAGATCAGAATTGCACCTGAATAAACTAGACTGAACTTTAGGTAAGGTTTAAGACTTTGCTAAATACTGGGACTGGACAGGAACTGTCCACTAATTTTCACACACAACCAACATTATCTATACATTATATATAATTATCTACTATGATAGATACTATATAAAAAATAAAACTGCCGTTGTGGGCCAAGATCGAACACTAGAGATTAAGCGGATCCACCGCAGAGCCAGTGATGACGGAGGAACACGACGACGGAATATTCCCTCCACCAGAATATTCCTCGTCCTTCTCCCTCTTTGCCCGTGACGGCTCCAACGCCATCTTCTTCCTCTTCCCCGTCCCTGTTTCTTTCTCTCTCCTCATGTCATCCGTCCTGGTGGGCAATGCCATCTGGCAAAAAAGAAAAAAAAACTTGTTTTAAAATTCCAGAAACTGGAGGAAAATAAGATAGAGAGAGAAACCAAACCCGAAGTAGCCTCTCCATTAAGCTCGCCTCCAGGTGGGGCCCGCCCTAGAGAGAGGTGAGAGAAATGAGATGAAATTGTAGATCAGGTAAAGAGAGAGAATCAAATTAGAGAAAGATGGAGATAAATATATATAGAGAGAGAGTGCATGACAGTATATTAATAGAGGTAGATAGTGAATAGATATAGAGGATAATAAGATATAATGGAGATAGAGATTGAAAGAGATAAAACAGATACAGAAATAAAGAGACAAAGGATGTGGAGGAAAATGAGATAAAATAGATAGAGATGTGGAGAGAGAAGATAGAGATAAAGATAGAGGTAGAAAGAGAGAGCAGAGACAAACATAGAGATGAAGATGTAAAAACGATAGTTGCAGTGATATAACTAGAGATGGACACAGAAAGAATAATAAAAGACATAGGGATCAAAATATGGAGATAGAAACGAAGAGGGTAATAAATAGAGATAGAGATCTAGATGGGGGAGAAGTAACTAGAGATAAAGATAGAGATGGAAATAAATAGGGATAAAGATGGAGATGTAGACAGAAATAAAAAGAGATAGAGATCGAGATAGAGGTAAATATAGGTAAACTCGGAGATAAAATAGGGATTGAGACAGACGGACAGTGACGACGATAGGGACAGAAAGACAGAGAGATGGGGATAAGATAGAGAAAGAGATAGAAGAAAAAAAAAAGAGATAGAGAGAGAGATGCACAAAATAGAGATAGAGATCAAGTTTGGGAAAGAGATAGAGATAAATATAAAGATAGAAGCACAGATGGAGATAGAGATACAAATCGAGACAGAGAGAGAGAAATAGAGAAAGTGGTAGAGATAACAAGATAGACTTTAGGGAGTCTGACCTTCAGGCCACCGGCACCATCGCCAACCTTGTATAATGATGAAGGGAGAAGGATCAACCGGGATGAGAGAGACATAGGCCGCTGGGTATGTTCCATATACTTCTTCACCATCAGTAAGCCAATTTCTGCAAGCCAATGCACCTTCTGCAGCAAGAACAAGACAAGCACATAAAAAATAATAAATACCCGCCCATTACGAAGAATAAATAGAAATAAAATTCACAGCATTGTGATTCTACGGTCATACCGGGGAGAATCGCAAGTCAACGCCATCCGCAGCCTTCCTTATAGCAGAGAATATCCCACACAAGTAGGGTGAAATCTCGTTAACATCGATATTGCTTCCATAATAAACATCCGGATCGATCGAAGCTCGCAGAAAAGCAACGAGAGGGCTGTGGAGATTGAGATCTCATGAGAACCTCAGACATGTTTAGAAATTAAGGGATTTTCCAATCTGGGGTATGCTAATATTGCCCAAGTAAAAAAACGAGAGTTTGAGGGAGAATGAATCAATTTTAATCTATTAAAGACCAGAACAGGACCAACGTTAAGAAAATACAACGCCACCTTGCAGCGGTTTCTTTCATTTTTTTCTGATTTAATTAGTGATAATCACGAAAGGATGAATCGACTTCTTCTCATAGTGAAACTGAGAAATTGGAACATCCATTTTGTAGCATATTTTTTTTCATTTATCTGACTAAATAAATGATAGCCAAGGGGATAAAACAATTTTGTTTCGGTAGAAACTGGAACATGAGTAAAATTAAGAAAATAGCCTAACCATCTTATATCTGATTAAATGATCGAAAATCACTAAAGAAAAAATCAACTTTTTTCGTTAGAAACAAGAACATGAGTAAAAGTGGGATATAATGGAATGCCATCTTAGGGTATAATTTCTTTCACATTATCTGAAAAAAATGACAACGGTGAAAGGACAAATCAAATTTAGAAAATAGTAAAACCATCTTGTTTCTTTCTTCTATAATGATCCACCAAGAAAAGTACCTGCACAATGTGGCAAAGCCGGATTCATCCTGGGAATCAACTGCCGGGAATCCCGGATCATGGGCGAGGAGATGGACCAGGAAGACGACGATATATGCTGGCAATGAGGTCAACACCGTTCCCTCCATTTCCAGAAGAGTAGAGCCACCGGAAAAGGCAGCTCTCCGGTTGTACTCTCTGAAGAACTCTATCAAAAACTTCCAAGCCTAGTCAAGGATAAAGGGATTTCTGTTTTTCTTTCAGATGATTCTGAATCAGAAAAAATGAACAAGGAAGAAGAAGAAGAAGATGATGATGATGCGGATAAAGAAAAGGAAGTGATAATGATGATAATGCAGAATAAGAAGATGTTGTTGATGATGATGATGATGACGATGAAGATGATAAAGAAGAGGAAGTGATAATGACGATAATACAGAATCAGAAGAAGATGATGATGATGACGATGATGATGATAAGGATGACGGTACAGAACAAGAAGAGGATGATGATGATGACGATGAAGATGATAAAGAAGAGGAAGTGATAATGACGATAATACAGAATCAGAAGAAGATGATGATGATGACGATGATGATGATAAGGATGACGGTACAGAACAAGAAGAGGATGATGATGATTATGTTGATGATGATGATGATGATAAAGAAGAGGAAGTGATAATGATGATAATACAGAATAAGAAGAAGAAGAAGATGATGAAGATGATGATGATGATGATAATGATAATGATGACGATACAGAATTAAAGAAGACGATGATGATTATGATGATAACAATAATAAAGAAGAATAGGATGATAATGATGACGATGATGAAAAATATGGTGATGATTACTACGAGGATGAAGAAGAAGAAAATGATGATGATGGTGATGACAACAAGGATGATTGTGATGATGATGACAAGGATGATCAAGATGATGATAACAAAGATGATGAACAAGAAGAATAATATGATGATGATTCTGATGAAGAAGATGATGATGATGATGGTGATGACAATATTGATGACGGTGATGATGAAGAAGAAGAAGAAGACGAATAAGAAAATGAAGAAGAATATGATGGGAATGATGAATATGATGATGATGAAGAAGATAAATACGATGATGATGATGACCTACGTCTGATTCTGTGTTTTCTGGAGATTCTGGGCAGCAACCTAGAGCAAAGGCACACGCATAGCGTTTGGGAATGGCTTGGTCCCCGAGAAACTTATTGATCTTGCGGAGAAAAGAATGGGAGACCAATGGATATGGGTCCTGGAGAATTATAAAGAGCCAGATGAGTTCTTTCGCTAGGAATGATAAAAATTGATTATCTTTTCTTGATAAGTTGAAAGACTGATCTGAGGGAAGATTGGTTCACCTTTGCCAGAGCCATGGCAGAATTGAACAGGAGGGGTGGTATGTGGAGATCCCATCTGGTGGAAAGGCGGACAACTGACTTGGCAGCCGCTAACCTTAGGTGAGCCGCATCAGCTTCACTGTTCATACAGACAAGGAAAAATTAGAGAAGATAAATAATCAGCAATCAATATGGATCAGACTAGATCAGCCGGTTAGAGATTATATAGATTGAATGGCCTTAGTTGTGATTGGATTGATTGATTTGATCAATTGACTTGCTGGATCAAGATCGGACCAAGTTGGTTCATTCAACCAAGAAGACCAGATGATGATCCGTTGGCCAATTCTGTGTAAGTGGGAGGGAGAGAGAGCAGGAATTTTTATTTGTTTTTAGATAGACTAAATCACTATTATGAGCAAGTATCCGATAGATCATGAAATGTCAAACTGATCAAACTGATTGATAATTGGGAGAAAGGGAGAAAGAGAGAGGAATTCATTTTTCTATCAATAGTTTATTTTATCGGATTTATTGAACGATAAATCTGAGTGAGAGAAAGGGACAGAGGGGTGCAATCATTTTAGCATCCACAGTTTCTTAATCGACAATCATCATGCAGATCGATAATTATCGGCCAAAAAATATTTTGATTGAGATGGTCTGATCTATGATTCATCAACTTTTTTATCAAAAATCGTTCAGGATTGCACTGACCCCTTCCAGATAATAAAAACAAGGATGTGTCATCTAACTTGCACTAGTGGAAATAAATATTGATCAGAAATATCTGGGAAAATCATTCTGGAACCATTGGTTTACCTTGACACAACACCTAAGATTCCATCCTCGTGAAGAAGTATCTTGGACAGAACTATTAACAACCCCCGGATTTGATTCTGAGAATGAGACACTTGCAATGGCAAGCAGCTCCTTACGAGTGCTTTCAATCCATAAATCTGACAGGTGAATAAAGATGCACAAAAAGGAGAATAAATATCTTAAGATTTTAAAGAAAGATATAAGACTTGCAACAGGCATTGTATGTGTGCCTAATTAATAGTATTAACCTCCAAAAATCAAAAGTTATTTATTATACTAGATGAAAGTAAACATCCTATGCTGAGAAAGGTAAAGAAGAGAAGTTGGTTACAGCAGGCGTGCCAAATGTAATTAATTTCATTTCCTCATTATTATACTTCCTACGTTTGTTTTAAACAGCTTTCGCAGGCAGAGTATTGGTTAAAGAATTATTTTGTAATCCACATTGGCGCTCGACCAGAGAATGCAATAAATCTGGGGAGATTTCCAATTTGAGAAAGAGAAAAATAGAAAAGAGGGCTTCAGCAAAATGGTTCAAGAAGAAAATAAAATCAAACTAATGACAGGAATAAATAAAAAAATTTAGACAGGGTGGCGTTTCATCACTTACTTTCAACTGACAAGAGGCACTGCAGGTGTTACCCCCCTGGAGAATACCTTCCCTCTTTGCTGAACGAACCTACAAAATTTAAAATAAAAAACAAAAGTTGATATTATTTTCAAATTAATGTTGATAAAATAAAAGATCACATGCAACCCACTCAAAGAACCAGGATTTAAGGTGGTGAATACGTACATCTGCAGAAAAAACAATTTGCTGAACGATGTGCTGAGTTATCTCCTCAGCGTACAGCTGAAAGGATGAAAAGAAATACAGCGCCATACAGCCCAGAGATTGCAAGACTGTCGGTACATTTCGACCTCCATAAAGGAGACGAAGGAGCTTCTGATAAGTGAATAAAAAAATAGAATGAGAAAGAAACGAGAATTATTGTGTGATTTAAATTTTGAGACAATTTAATGATTTTCAAAGGTCACGAGATAAAGGACTTGAAATACTTTAGTTGTTTCCCCTGTGGCAATAGGGTTAAATCGACTCAACAGATCACCAGCAAAACTATGTGAACAATTCCTCAAAAGTAAGCTCATGCATGAGCCATAAATTATATCAAAATTTCTCTGTCCAGATATTCAGTTCGGAAGAGAAACGGAATATTTAGGGTCTTAACAGAGAACATTACCTCACATAGCTCATCGAATATCAACTTATCAGGAGCAGATGCAAACAAAGCCATCGTAGAAACAGCTTGTTTAGACTGAGCCCGAGTGCCTTCAAGGCATGCAAGCTCCAAGAAAGGGTACACATCACTGAAAACCCAGAAGTTTCAAATTTTTCACACATTGCGATATTTGTTACATATATGAATAAAAGACTTGGCTTCATTGCATTTACGAACAATTAAAAAAAAGTAACCAAAGCTTTATCACCAGCAGCTACCTTAATTTAATGGAAATATGACTGCTTGCGCTGGTTAACATCTGTAGAAGCTTTTCACTCAGATGATCAACATCTGAGGGGAAGAGTCGAAGAAATTTTTGCTCCGAACCTCTAAGCAAAGATGGGAATGTGCTCACAATAGACTAGATCATAAACGATAAAGAGCAAGCTGTGAATTAGCATGAAAATAATATGTAATCCCCACTGTACACAAAGATAAGGAAAATAAAATACCCCATAGTAAAATATCAAGTAAAACTGATTGATGATTCAACATATACATGAGAGCTTTTTGGTGCCTTTTACAAAAACTTGTCATCGTTATAGTTTATGGCATTGGTGTGTCACAATATTAGACCGGATTCAAAATTTCCCTGGTAGACCTCATCAGGGCAAGGCTAGACATGATAATAACAATATTACCGACAAAAATGCTCACAGGATGACAGATAAATAATGCAGATGCAGATTTGGGAAAGTACATAAGACTGATGACAACATCCAAAAAAAGGGATAAAGCATAAATGAAAGATATGTAACAGAAGATTAAAAGAATATCAAACCTTTCAATATTTTTCAAAGTCTCAAGTAGAAAAACGGAAAAAAATTAAAATAAAAGGAAATTCTATTAAAGAAGAGAATGGTCAAGTTACTTGAGCATACAAAGAGAAGATCAAAAGTGGATGTATCTAAATATTGATCCCTCGAATCCTTCCTTGTAAGCAAGTCCTCGATCATACTGTACACGTGATCTGCCGAGAATATAGAATGCGCGCATTTCAGGGAGAGCACTTTAAAAAAGTCGTAATTGGGATGCTTGTCCCCTATCCTCTTCAAAAATGCTTCCTGAAAGAATAATTGAAATAATAAACAAGAAATAATACACAAAGGAAATATATTTTTCAGCACCATCCATTTCATAAGATCCACTTTTGACACAATTCGGTGTCTAAACCAGGAAAGTACTAGCTTCCCATAGTAAGCCCATCCAGGAAGATGATACCCATTTTGGAAGGCAAAGGGATAACCACTTCCGAGGTTGAAGAAGGGTACATATAAATAACCCTTAATGTACAGGAGTATGGCTCTCTCATCTTTACATTGGATTTCCCTTTCTTTTCACTCTCGCCTCACTTCTTGTTCTCTTGCATCTCTCACAAGTGTATCAGACAACCATGAACGAATCAAAAGACCAAATTGATTGGAGGAAGAAGAGTTTAAGGTGAAGATTATGGTGCATTTTACAAAGAAAATTAGGACCACATTATGGAGGACCTCCACTTAGTTTGGTCAAGAAAATGGAGATCCAGTCGCAGCAGATGCAGAAGAGGTGCACAAGAGGCAAGAGCAATACCTAAGAAGAAGGTAAGATGGTTGGATCTACAACAGACTTTACATTAGCCCCATTGTTTTTAAAGGACCCACCTAGGGCTTAGAAAACATCAATACAGCAAGAACATTGACATGGGTGTCAATGGCACCAGAGAAGATTCCTGGGCCTTTCTGAAGACTACATACAGTTGGTCTTACAATTGTTATCTTTGACAGACTGGTAGCCGTGCAGATGAAGAAACCCCTCTGCATTCAGGAGCAAATGCTGATCTGAACTTCTGGAAATTGAATGTGCACCACAGAAGCTTTTAACATCTACATTGCTTTTAATGTGATACCAATCCAGACCTCTGTGAGGGTATTTCTGTCATTTTTGCCCACTGATAGGATCCCTCTACGCCCTTATCGTGATACCACAAGGAGATGTTGTCAACTTGCATGTGCAACCTAAAGCAACACACATTACTTTGAATAAAGTTGGGTGTGATTGAAATCTTGTAGAGAGCACCGTCACAATTGCAACTACCCAGTTATTTTCTTGGAATCTTTGTTCTTTCTATAAATTTTGCAGATCCAGCTCTCAAGGCTAAATTTGGATGCTCTGACTTATCTTGAGTTGAGTTTTCGTTGACATTTCTTATATACCACAATTTCATTGAAGATCTCATATCAAGATTTTTGTTCAATCCAGTGCATATGCCAGGATCATAACACCCCCTAAGGGCATTCTCCTCATTTTCCCTTACCTGCATGTTTCCTTCAAATAAGGTACCATCTCTCTAAGAGGGAAACCAAGAGGTTTAGAAGTGAAGTGTTGTTCACGTACTACAATATTTAATGGTTTGCTGTTTCTTCATTTTCATCAAATTACACTTGATGTATTTTCATTCACATCAAATTATACTTGAGGAGATCTAAGTTATCATAAAGTGGACAACAAACCTGCATACGTGCATAATGTGGCCAACCCAAGACACGTTCTAAAATTAAAATATGACTTTTCCATTAGCCCAAACCCCCCAGATCGTAGAGCATAAATTGAGCATGTGGGAATGGCAAGATACCGGCATCCTTGACTTCAACAAAAGTATTGAACACAGATGCATCTTACTCTAGTGTAGTATTTCATAGATTTGCGTCTAACAAAAATATATTGTCTGTACGGCACCTTGACAACAGACGAGAGTGGCATCTGAGCAAGAAGTGATGGTCCATTATAGGCGGAGGTGAGACAGTTAACCATTGAATGGGGCCCTGCATTATCCAAGCAAACCAGAAAAACCTAAAACATCTCTTTGCCCACTAACAAAGACAGCAGTGTCTCTGTCTCCCCGCATTCTTGGAATACAAATTTGAAATCAGGTACCAAGTGGTTCAATAGCTTATTTTCCATAGCTTATTTTTCCTGTCTCAAATGAGAAGATCAGCATACTGTCTAGCAAAAAGAAACATTCGTCAAGAACGACGACGATGGCAATCTTTTATTCACCTTGTGTCTAGGGTTTGATCGAAAAGAATACGTTGTGTCTCATAAGCGCCTGAAGGCCAAACCCATTAATTACCCACCTGAGTACATATCATATAAGCTGAAGAAGATGGGCCAACTGGTAAATAAACATGAGTTCAAAGAGTATTCTACATATAGACTAAATTAATCCTGACTAATAGTTTCTCAGCTGCAGAGAAACTTTGAAGAGAGAACTTCATAAAGTCTCTAACAATTAAAAAATAGTTTGATACTGTGCGAGGGTCGGATCGTCCTTCTCATTAGTGAGAGTTCTTGAGCGAGAAGTTTGAACAATAACAAAGAACGTATCTTTTTCAGTTACGCGAACGCACAATCATACATAATGTTTCCCTCTTTTAGAGAGGGTGACGATCGACCGTTGGAGGGATGTGACCGTTGGAATCAACGGTCATATTTCACTATGAGCGGGCCCATTTATAGAACATGGGCCCGTTAATACAAGAGTACATGACTATTGGGCCGTATGATCTAACAATTAGCTTGATCCATAACATTTAGTTGTGGAGCCACTGCAGACACCTTCATAACAACTTACACCTTCTAAGATGAACTAATACATTCTGCCTTCTTCTACCGATATAAGAATTTCACATGGACTTCAAAGAAAGGGCTATCACAATGGCACCAAAGAAGACATTTTTAAAAGAATACTAGGGTTGATTCCCCAGCCCCAATAAAGATATTAGCCAAAGGAATCAACGCTACCTGAATCTGCTGTAATTTTGAAGAATCCTGTTCACATGATAACCCATGCAATGCCTTGAAAATATTATTATCTTTCATTTGATGCAGTTTCCCAAAACCCTCTTTTGCTTTGACAGGATCACTGAAGGAAAGAGCCATCTTCTGGAGACATGCAGAAATCTTCTCCCTTACTTCTTCTGAAGTCTTTGCCTTCATTGAAACAAAGGTTTAAACTATCGTAAGGCCAAAAATACTTGCAATGACAAGTGACTCCAACTCAACGGACTTTACACCTAAAAAAAAGTAAAACACATGCACACAAGCTGAAAATTTTAGAATAGTACTCATCAGTGAAGATAAAGTGAAGTAAACTGAGCGAGAACAGAAGGCCAGTGAAGCTCAAAAGTATCAAACGTTCCACATAAGTCAAAAAGATACAGCAACATTTAATATAAAGAAAATAATGAAGTCGTGATTCCCCCCTTCAAGAGTAACAAAGGTCTGTTTTCCCGATGAAAATGTCAAACAGTCGTAGTAAGATATTCGAGAAACAATATTCACTTGCAAATGCAGAATGGAGCAAGAAGATAGAATAAGAAAGACAAAGTTTTAAGACATTCCTTAATGGTGAAGTCATTTATTTCTCTAAATGTATTCTTTTACAATACCCAATCCGTGTCATGGGTATTTTTGTCATTTTCAAGTATGATATGTTACGTAGGTGTAGCCAATCTCTAAAGAGGGGAGGCAAGAAGATGTACTCACTGAACCAATTCAACAAGGATTGGGAAGAAGGAAGCAAAACACTCAAGGGGAAAGCAGCAAATTCTGGCACAGGAAATTCAGCTCCTATTCTATTGCTCTCTATTTTTTAACTAAAATCCCGACATCAAGGTCTCTATCATATTCCTAAACCTAAAATTTTCGTTTATGATTGTCTCCATATGAGAACATAATTCCCAAGGCAAGAACAGAAAAACGAGGGTAAACATATAACGCAATGATATTTTTTGGTACTTTGACACTAGAGATCACTCCACAGTTCCACACTTTGGAAGTCTGGATGGAAGAACACCACGCTATGCATTGAAAAAAAATTACATAAAGTAGTCAAATTGAAATTGAATAAGCTTCAACATCCTTGTGGGTGAAATCTAGAAGTAAACTAGAACTCTGAGGGTCTTCCCAGCTAAGCTGTGATAAACTGAAGACGCATAACTTCTGCAACTCTGCACTGATTAGTTGAGTTCATGCTGAAGGCCAAAGGAATCCGTTTTAAAGAGAAAAAGTATCGTGCAAGTAGCATTGAAGACTCAAATGCAGTACAGAGTAAGCAAGGAACAGGGATGTAGAATGACTTGTTAACATGAAAAGCACCTTCCCCCTTTCTCGAAGAGCCAAGTAAGTTTTAATTTCCTGCTGAAACCTGATTAAAAGAGGGTCGTCAGAAAAAGAAATCAGCACTTGTGTTTTTTATGCACCAAGAACATATACCTTTGCTTCTGAGCCAAGATAGAGTTAAATATCTTCCGTTGCGGCGATGAGAAAAATGCAAACAAAGCCATCCAATGGCAAACTCTCTCCTTGGCCGAAAGAGATGGAGGAAAGAGATCTCCTGCAAGCATGAGCTCCATTTTTTGGACACTGTAAAATATTAAATCCCATATGAGGCCAGCACATTCTCAACAGTACATACACATTCTCAGAAGTCTACATGCCGAACCTGAATTCTTTGCTGTCTTTGTCAAAACAAAGAGTTAATAGTTTACTGGGTATCTGCTCAAAGTGGTCTGTCAAGGGAAGTAAGCCCTCAGAAGATTTGACACAATAAGTGCAATACAACTCCACAAGCTTCACAGCAGCCTTTTTCCTCACAGAAACCTAGCATTGCAACAAAGTTACAAGAGCATAATGCAGTCAATTTGAGGCATTCAATTTACTCCTTAAGTACCTTCTTGTCCCGGACACGTTCTGCTACCTGCAGAACTAGTTCAGGTGGAAAAGTTTCCAGCTTAACCTTAGCAAGATCACAGAAGACTGATACAGCTTGAATCCTTATTTTGTCATCAAAATCCAAGAGGCGTCCTTCAAGGGCAGCTGCAAGGGTTATTGAAGGAGATGAATAAAGAGATTCAAGTGTCTGGGGAACTATGAAGAGCCTATAATCGAAAGAAATACACAGAATCCACGTAGAAAATGTTGTTTCTCACAGAGGAATTCAGAAGCTTCAGGCCCAGATGGCTTCACCAAATAACATGCTTTAGCACAATCAACAGCACAAGATCGAACTTCAGAAGATTTGTCAGAAAACCGTTTTAGAAACTCCACAAACAGTGGCCGATAATCAACAGCAAGTTGGAGTCTTGAATGTTTGAGAAGTTTTCCAATCAGATGAACTGCCTTTATGCGAACATCCACTTGATCTGTCTGTCAACATTTGATCAATACAACAACATTGACAGTAAAATCAATAGGATCTCAGAACACCTACCAGCAGCTCCTTGGTCAAGTTGGGAAGCACAGCAATAAGCATTTGAGGAGCGCACTGATAAATTTGATAAATAATTTCATGATAAAACTCTTTCAGCTCATTTCCAGAGGATTCCCTTTCAGAAATACATGAGTTTAGAAATCCACGGACATGTGGCTCTAAAGATGTCGCACAATTTTGAACAAGTGAAGTGGCAAGCTTTAAAGATTTGTGAGATCCGCCCTGAGAGGTTAACAAGTGACCAGATACAAGTCATAAAGCAATAAAAAATGGAAATATTGTCCAGTAAGAATATTACTAAGAGGTAAATATTTTACAACTCTAATAAGATTTCCAAGCTCTAAACATTTTTAAACGTTTCTCGAAAGTGTTATCAGCTATGTTATCCTTCAAACGTTACTACACATAGTTCTAGGAAAAAACAGCCATTATGACTACCTGCTGTATATCTCGTTGTTATATTCTCCTCTTTCATAGCAATAGATAGGCTTTTCGCTTTTCTTCATTTACATGTCTTCTTCCCTCTCCCCCGTCACTGTGACAGAGCTTCATCGGTCATGGTATCAAACTCTCATAAGCTCCAGTGAAGCATATACCAATGACCTGTGTTCAACAGAGACAACAGTCTCTCTTGCGCTACTGAGCCTTGGTTGTACCAGAACAACCTGCCTGCCCTAATGACACTACTGACATCCTCCATTTTTCCTAACTTCTGAGCTTACGTTGCATCTTTGATTGACCTTGCAGGAATACCCAGCCTGCTCTTACCCACACACTCCCTCTGGACCAACCTTGAGACAGCAACGATGGACCTACCTTGCATTATGTTACGGTTCCTATAAGAATGTATGAAAGGAGAAGAAGGAAAGGGCGGGATGTTAGTGGGCCAGCTGGCACTGAGCTGGCCAACTGACTAACAGATTCTTGAATTAGTTTAGAAAGGAAATAAAGGAAGTAGGGGTTATAAATAAAGGAGGTGGCAAGGGAAAGGGGAGGGGGGGCTTTTGGGACTTCTGGAGCTGGCTATTCTGGGGGGAGCGGGAGCTGCATTCGGCGAGAGGCTCTTCCAGGATCGTGGGTGCAGAGGAGATCGGAGGCCCCGTGGGTATTCTATACGACGGAAGCAAGGAGCGTGGAGACAAATTGTGAGTATCTTCTTACTAGAATATTACCATTCGATACAGTATCGTATCACATTAATGGATGCCATTTCTTACATCAGGTGCACCAACACATTTGTGACAAATTGTTGGTTACTGGCAACCTTGTAAGATAATGATTTCACACTCTCTTACAGAACTGCCATAATCTGATGGCAGAATGGCTCTGATACCAGAATGTTACAACCCTCGCGTAAGTTTAGGATCAGACACAATTCAAAAATGGAGAATTTTCAAGAAAAAAATACAGAACATATGATGTAGTTTCATATCTCAATTTGAGGAAGTTCCACAAGATAACTTCCAGCGGAAAAAGTATAACATCAAATTGGAAGGTATGACCGGATTGGTTGCCCTACCACAGTATGCTGAAGATGAGACAGATCCGGCGCCTTTGCCCTGCGGGCCGAGGATCTGGAGCTCCGTCTTTCATAACTAATAATTTTAAAAAGAGGCTGCAGCCTTTGGATTGCCAGCTCACTTATTATCAATAGCCTTTGCATTCCGCCTTATTTTTTTCAAATTCACAGGTGCACCTCACTATTTTGCAGACTGAATTTCTATTGCTATCCCAGTTTAACCAAGAACACACTAGGATTTGAAGACATCGTCATCCAAATTTGCAAAGAAGAGAAGTGCTTGAGCGGTCAAACTCAAAGCATTGTAGAGAATTCTGCCTGTCTGGTCAGGCCTCTGCCCAGGAAAGTGACTATCCAAGTCTCTAGGTCCAACTGTTCAGCAGCATCAAATTAACTCCACTTTTGGCAATCACTGACGGAAGAAATCCTATCCTCCCTAAAGGCCCTTGCAATGATGAGAAGGGCCAACTATGGTGCAATCATTGTAAACATCACCGACACACCAAGGAAACTTGTTGGAGAATCCATGGCCAACCTGTCTAGGCAATGTGGTAAGGTGTGTAAGCGGTAGAGCAGAGGAGACGGTTAGGATAACAAACTTAGAAACGCAGAGCCCGAGCGAGTGGATAATGGCAAATAGCCCCCTAGTTGATCACATTCCTCTCTGTGGCTGACACTTGAGGAACCACAGCGCATTCCATGCAGAGGAACATCTTAGAGATGAGATACCCCACAATGACCTCAATTTTCATTAGGAACTTCTACAAGAAAGGACCTATGATACTCAGGGCAGCCCCATACCCCTGGCAGCACGTATAATGTCTAAAGGACGGAGTTTAGAGGCCTTAGGGTCTTATTTGTGGTGTAATCCCAATCCTGCCGAAACACCCCCGATCAAAGGGGCCTTTGAATCTTTTCCATCTCCTTTCTGGGCCATTTCTTAATCTTTTTGCATGTCATTGGAAGCTCTGTATAAGTTGAACTTTCAGACAACCTTCACGATAGTAATGTTGGGCATTTCATTGAAAGCCGAAGAGAAATAGAAGCTGTGAGCACCAATAACATATAACATTCTATGAACACCATGTTTCCCAACAATACATAGATAAATGGAATGAAATGACAATGAAAAGTACCTTTCCCTCCTTGAGAATATTTCGAATAATCACATCAAAGATGCTTTTAGAAACCTTTTCTTCCAAAATGTCAGTCATCATAGATAGCATCGCATGAAGAACATTTAGCTGATGTTTATCACTAGAAACCAAAACATATGTTCAGGATAGGTCTTGTATAATGTTTGATAATAAAACAAATAATAGGCTACACATAATGCCAAAAAGGTTATGAATGCTTTGGGTTCACAAAATAAACTTAAAAGTAACGAATAGCAATTGCCAAAAGTACAGATTGCACTCTAACACAAGCTTAAGCATTGATAGGTGCAAAACAATCAAACACTACTGTCCCTTGATTCTAATTCCCAATTCTCGATCAAACCTAGTTCATCGAGATACTTGAGTCAACAAAAGATTATCCTCAGATATCTGGAGAGTTGAATAGTCTTTATTTCTATTCCATGGGCCTAGTTATATGTGCCCATTATGCTCTCTCTCTTGTCTTAGTCTATATGTAACCACTCGAAGAGAACTCAATATGAGAATTAAAATTTTTGACCTATTCTCTCTCCTCGGGCTTCGACATGGTATCAGAGCAACGATCTGCCGGCCGGTGATTTGCCTAGATCCGCTGTTGCCGCCTCGCCGCTCACCAGTGCCTTCATCGTTCGGCGTCACCGACCGCCACCACGATCCGCTGGCGAAGCCGCCTTGATTCGCCCAGATCGGAGAGTTACTGACGTTCGCGGGAGAAATCAGGTTTGCCAATCAATCAAGATTCTGTTAAGGTACTGGCTAATTTGTACTGAACAAAATTAGTCAGTAATTCCTCTCGAGACTTTGATCTCAATCAATGCACTGATCATATCAACTAAGATATCAATGGACGATTATGTTTCCAGATCCAAGAGTTCAGTAGAGTTCCAAGCGGTAAAACAATGACAGATGAGAACAGAAAACCAGATCATGAGGTGGAGTGCGATAGCCTTGGGAGAATGGCGTAGTTGAGAACCGGATCGGCTTCCCCAGCTCCTGTAGCAGAATTATAGATCTGAATCTAGCTGAAGACCGGATCGTTATCCCCAGCTCTTCGCGAAAGAGATACTCCTCCCGCTCGACGTAGCTTCTTCAACTGTTTTCTTGATACCTGGTGGAGAGCTCCCGCCTTCTTTATATAATGCTGCTTCCCAATCTTTATTCAAACTCTCACACGTGCAACATCAGAGAGCACGTGTGACTGAAGCTTTGTGCCTCTTATTTTGGTAAGTCCTAATCAAGGACTTATCAGATTCATCGTGATCCTTCAAGTTCTCCAAAGAACTATTCTCGGCGATTCTTCAAGTTCTCCAGCTAACTACTCTCGGAGAAGTCTGAGAGTTACCAATTCATCGGGATTCTTCAAGCTCGCCGGACCTCCTCATGCTTCAAATCTAGAAGCTCGCCGGTTCGTCAGTTCATCAGTTCATGCTCGCCGGTTCGTGATCGCCGACTCTTCGGCGGTTCCATCCAAATCTAGAAGCTTGTTCCTAGCAATTCATCGCGACTCTATTTGGATGGTGATTCTGTCCAACTAGTCATCGTGATTTGGCTCTGACTCCCAGTCTGCGACGCACAAGAACTCTCCTTCTCGATATCAGCTCGAGAAGTATCAGCTCAAGGCTCCGCCTATGTCGCCTGATTTTGTTTGCAATCAATTGACCCAGCTTTGTTCAACGGAGTCAACAGAGTAACATTCACTTCGGTCCTGGCCCGCGCCGATTCAGGTTGTATCATGGCTACTGACGACTCTATTACTTCCGCTGCCACTCGGCCACAAGGGCTGCCTCCTCAATCATCTGAATTGAGTTCTTGGCACTTTCTTTACCTCGTATGCCCTTTGATTTTTATTTTTTTTTGAAAAGTGATTTAAGGTGGTCACCCGACAAAGCGGTAACCACCGGGAGTTACATGTGGAGATAGTTAAAGCTCTCCTCACCACCTGGTCAACCCCTCTCTTAACTGATTACCCCTCTATCGAGCCAGCATGCCATGAGGCCTCCGACCGTGTGGGCAAGCCCTTCCTTGGACACCTTGCCCCCCCTAAATAGCACCTCATTTTGGTGTAGCCATATCGCCCAGAGCACTGTCAGCGCTCAACCACTCACTTCCCGCCTCCTATGGCCCCTTTACCTTATAAACTCCTAAAAACTTGCTCTGACGTCACATTCGGCGCCAAGTGCACTTGGGTAGCCCAGATCGAACTGGCGACTGGATACTCAAAGAATAGATGGTTGCAGTCTTTGTCACCATTTGTGCATAGAGTGCACATCGCAGAGGATCCTCCGACGGAAAACGTGATACCAGTCTCTTGCGTAGTAAGAGCCAACTAAAGATCTTAACCTTTGTTAGCACCCATATCTTTTCTTGTTATATTTGCATTTACCTTTTTGCCCTTATGTGTACCTTCTAGATGGCCTTTCATAAGAGGCCCAATATTGTAAAACCCATGTTAACATCTCAAATAGAGATGTGTGGGCATCATTGTGAATGGATGAGTTTTTCCTAGGGTTGGTGGAGTGCAAGGCTGACACGGTATCAGAGCAAGGAGCTTATTGGTTGTTGATCGATCGAGCACGGTGTACCTGATCGAGTGGGCATAGAGCGTCGGGTGAGGCTGTCTGGAGCGTCATGTGACGCTGTTGGTGTATTGGTTGTTGGCTTGAGCAAGCCGTAGAGGGTCGGTTGACGCTGTTGGTGTACCGGTTGATGCTGTCTAGAGCAGGAGTTATTGGGTGAAGCGTTGTGCAAGCAGGAATCCTTCGTTGGTGGTATTTGTCGTATTGTGTTGCAGTTGCACATCGATTCAAACCAAGTTGAAGATGGCACATTCCAGTACGATGGATTCCTCACGTGGCACAGAAGAAGACCGTGGCGTCACCTCTTACCCAGTATCATCAGTGATACCACCAGTTGCCAAACCACTTCATTATAATGGGTGTAATTTTGATCAGTGGCGGGAGATGGTGGAGCTCACACTGCTTGGCAGGGGGCTGGATGATCACTTAATCACTGAGGTCGATCCCGACGACCCAACATACAAAGCGTGGAAGCGAGATGATGCCAACGTTCATGTCTTCTTGCTGGGAAGCATGACAAAAGACGTGTTCCCAAAGTTGTCTTTCTTGAAGACTGCCAAACAGATCTGGGACTATGTTAGGAGGACAGCTCTAAATGGAGTACTGTGTGGAGGACATATGATCTAGTTGTGAAGGCCTGAAGTGTCCAACAAGGAGACAGGTCAGTGACCGAGTATGTGAATAAATTACAGTCTATATGGTTGGAACTGGATTACTACAGGCCAATTTTAAGTTCAGATGAGTGGGAATATACACTTCGTGATTGGATGTTTAAATTTCTGATGGGACTGAATGCTGAATACGAGACGTTGCGAGGACAGATTCTCCATTGTGAGCGAGTACCTGATCTTGAACAAGCAATTAATATTGTGCTGGAGGAGGAGAGTTGCCAGCAGCAAGCAGTCTCAGGAACTTCCAAGGAGGAGAATGGAGCAGGGTTGATGGTTAAGTCTAAGGAGCAGAAGCGCCCAACCGAGCAAAATCAGAGTGGTGCTAGTCCAACTAATACTCAGGGAATGCACATCGCAAAGAGAAGTCATATCAAGAAAAGGCTATCGGAACAATGTTGTGTGCCATTATTGCAAGAGAAAGGGTCATACCAAGGAGAATTGTTGGGACCTACATGGTCGGCCACCGAGAATGCAGGCACACTGTCTCTGCTCAGGAATATCAAAAGAGAGAAAAGGAGATGTGTGACTCCAGCTCAGGAGGGTTCAAGCGAGACAAAGATGCGGTGAACATTCTCAGAGAGGAGTTAGAAAAGTTGAAGGCATTAGTTGGATCTACCTCCATGGTGAAATCCAGCCGCCGACCTGGTAAGCATGTGAATTTTAATGATCATCTTTATTTGGACTGGATTTTAGACTCTTGAGCTACGGATCATATGACACCATATCGATCACAGTTCCACTCTTACACTCTGTATGAAGGGGGCAGGAAGGTGTTCACTGCTGGGGGTGAAGTCCTACCGGTGATTGGTATTGGTGACGTAAATATTAAAAATCTGGGAGTTCTTAAAAATGTTTTACATGTGCCAAATTTAAAGGCACAATTAATGTCTCGTCAGCGCCTGGTACAAGATGTCAAATGTGCACTAATATTGATTGTACTGGTTGTTTTGCATATGATAAGGCAAGGAACTTGAAGATTTCACTCTTTAAGGAGAGTAATGGACTTATTTACATGACGGGTGAAGCAAAGACGGGAATGATGGTGAACGCTCAATCTCCAGGAAGGAACAATGACGAGTAAATCGAAGACTTTTAAATTTCACATTTTCGTTTGGGACATCCATCTTTTGGGTTGATGAAACATATTTTTCCTTCATATGCAAAGAATTTTGATACTTTAAATGTAATGTGTGAATCGTGTCAATTTGCGAAACATAAAAGAGCCTCTTATAGTGGGAATGGAGAAAGGAGTAATATTCCCTTTGAACTTGTTCATGGGGATATGTGGGGACCAGCACCCATAAATTCTCTCAACGGAGCACGATGGTTCCTTAATCTGATAGATGATTGTACCAGGTTGTCTTGGGTGCACTTAAGCACAAATCAGAGGTGACAGGTGTTAAACAGGATTTCTGTAAGAAAGTTCAATTCTGATAATGCGAAAGACTTTTTTAATGAGAGGTTGGCCTCATTCTTCCGGATGAATGGAATTGTACAGGAGTCGTCATGTGTTAATACTCCACAACAAAATGGAGTCGCGGAAAGAAAGATAGGACGTGGTGAATACAGCCAGGACACTTCTCTATCATTACAATGTGCCCAAGTATTTATGGGGAGAAGCAGTACTTACTGCCGTACATCTGATTGATCGTTTGCCCTCAAAAATTCTGAACTATGAGAGTCCATTTTGTTAGTGAGAGACTAGCTACTATGGGCTAATGGGCCCTATTCTATAAGCCCATTAGCCCATCTATCCTTCTCTCTCTTAGGGTATACATACCCACCTATGTACTCAGTTATGAGTATGTCATTATCTTCCTCTTCTCTTCCACAACACATTTGATATCACTTCTATAGTCTTTCCTCTAATTAAGTTGAAGACTCATTTGAAGCCCCGAATATTTGTATGTACAGCATTTGTCCACGAGCAAAGGGCTGTCGATAAATTCAGTCCAAGGGCAATTAAAGGTGTGTTTGTGGGCTACTCACAAGGGAAGAAGAGATACAAGTCAAAGAGAATGTTCATCTCTGCTGACGTGACATTTCACGAAATGGAACCGTTCTTCAAAGATGAGACCAAAACCAGAGTCCAGTTACTGGACCGAGGTAGTGTGTTCGAAGATGGAAGGGTATATGACATACCTATACATGTTAGTGATGAAGCTGTGGGAGAGAATTGAAGTCCGGTAGAAGAAGCAATTGAGGCAACAGCCGTAGCTGATCCAGTAACAGAAGAGGTTGGAGATGATGCAGCTCAATCTGAAGAGGAAGTTGCAGATCAGCCTGAAGAATCACAGGTGGAGATATCGAGTCAAAGTAACGATTATGGATGGCCTATAGCACTACGGAAAGGAACATGAGCATGTACTCAATGACCAAGGTATCCTCTCTCTAATGTTGTGACATACGAACACTTGCCGTCTGAGTTTCAAGCATTCTTGACAAAATTAGATAATACTCATATTCCTAAGTCAGTAAATGAGGCATTGGCTGACGAAAAATGGAGAGAGGCTATGGATCTTGAGATGGAAGCACTGATCAAGAATGGAACTTGGGAGATTGTCGATCTTCCCCAGGGCAAACGTTTAGTTGGGTGTCGATGGGTATACACCATAAAGTACCGTGCTGATGGAACAATAGAGAGGTATAAAGCCAGGTTAGTGGCCAAAGGGTATACTCAATGCAATGGAATTGATTATGAGGAGACTTTTGCACCAGTGGCAAAGTTAAATACAGTTCGTGTGTTGATCGCAGTGGCAGCATCTCTTGAGTGGAAATTGCATCAATATGACGTAAAGAATGGTTTCTTCATGGGGAGCTGGAAGAAGAAATTTATATGCAGTTACCCCCTGGCTATTCCTCACACTTGGCCGCACCTAAAGGTTGCAGGTTAAAACGAACCTTGTATGGACTAAAGCAGTCCCCACGTGCATGGTTTGGGAAGTTCTCCCAGTCATTGAAGAATATGGGATATGTGCAGGGAAATTGTGATCACACTCTGTTTGTAAAGCAGTCCTCAAGAGGACACGTCTCAGTTCTCCTTGTATATGTGGATGACATCATTGTCACTGGTGATGATGAGCAAGAGACAGATGCATTGGGCAAACGTCTATCTGAGCAATTTGAAGTCAAATCTTTGGGACAGTAGAGGTATTTCTTGGGTATAGAGATTGCATACTCAAAAGCCATTTTCATTTGTCAGCGGAAATATATTATCGATCTGTTGGAAGAGACTGGAATGAGTGATTGTAAACCGTCTGCAATCCCAATGGAAGCAAATCTGAAATTAGGCAGGTGTGAAGATGCAACTCCCCTGAATAAGAAGAAGTACCAAAGACTGATTGGAAGACTTATCTATTTAAATCATACGAGACCAGAAATTGCATTTGCTTTGGGACTTCTGAGTCAGTTTATGCAGAGTCCGAGAGAGCCTCATTGGCAGGTTGCAACTCGAGTATTGTCGTACTTAAAAGGTACAGCAGGACATAGGCTACTGTTCGGGAGACATGGAGGGATTAATCTGGAAATTTATACAGACTCAGATTATGGCGGTTTATTGAGTGATCGGAGATCAACTACTGGATATTGCTCATTTCTCGGAGGAAATTTGATTACCTGGAAGAGTAAGAAGCAGACAGTTGTGGCATTATCAAGTGCAGAGGCTGAATACAGAGCACTGAAAAAAGGTATTTGTGAACGACTCTGGCTGAGAATTATCTTGAATGATCTACGGTTACTGACAACAGAGCCCATCAGCGTATACTGTGATAGCAAGTCGGCTATAGACATAGCTCATAATCCAGTGCAGCATGATCAAACAAAGCATATTGAAATTAATAGACACTTCATACGAGAGAAGATTAATCAGAGGAGTATTCAATTGCTGTATGTGCCTACAACTCAACAAGTAGCCGATCTTCTCACTAAAGGGTTGCAAGGAGCTCTTTTTCAGCAGCATATGTCCAAGCTGGGAGTTAGAAGCATCTACCTACCATCTCGAGGGAGGGTGTTAGCGCCCATATCTTTTCTTGTTATATTTGCATTTACCTTTTTGCCCTTATGCGTACCTTCTAGATGGCCTTTCATAAGAGGCCCAATATTGTAAAACCCTAATGGCCGCCTAGGGTTGGTGGAGTGCAAGACCGACAACCTTTAATGGAATTTTGAGGTGCCAAATGGCCCGACAAGCCTGGATTGTTGATTGATCATCCGTTTCCTGGCATAGCTTCATGTAAACCTTCCGAGTAGAAAAGGGAGTGTCTGTCCAAGTCCATCCGTCTTGTTCACCATATCTTGGCCGGCACTGAAACAAAGCTTGTTGCATGCTTAAGAAGTCTGCCACCCTTTGATCTGAGAGAGCACCGTCTACCGTTGGATTCCATACGGTGTCCCAACATTCTGCCACTGTGGCATCAGGGCATCTGGCCAGCGCATAGAGCTGAGGAAATGCCTCCTTCAAAGGGATGTCCGAAGACCATGGGTCTCTGCAGAAGCGAAACAAGGAGCCATCGCCAAGTCGGGAAGTGAAAAAGTCTTTAACTTGGGGAAAATCTGTCTAAGGCCTTGCCAGAACGGCGACATTCCTCTGCCTGGAGTTGCTTTCTTCTCCTAGTTTAAACTCCAACCATAGCTGTCGCTCAAAATTTGGATGGCTAGGTCTTCCCTTGGGTGCAAAAGCTGTGTCACTCACTTTGTTAGTAGTGCTATGTTCATGCATTTTAGGTGGAGAACACCTAGGCCTCCTTGTTTGGTAGGTCTGCAGACGATATCCCATGCCAACAGCGCCAGCCCTCGGCCCTCGTTAAGCTAGAGCCTTTCCACAGGAAACGACACATCAGGCCTTCAAGCCTTTAATTGATTCCTGCTGGCATCTTGAACATCGAGAGGTGGAAGATGGGAATTGAGGACAAGACCGACCTCACTAGCACTAGTCGACCTCCTCTAGACAGCACCATGGTTTGCCAGCCTTCTAGTCGTCTCTCGACCTTCTCTACCACAGGCTGCCAATTTACCTTAGTCATCCTTCCTGCGGTCAGTGGCAGGCCCAAGTATCACATAGGTAGGTTTCCAAGTGGTGTACCATGTGCCTCTGCGCATTGTGATGCCTCCACCTGAGAGAGGCCGATACCCACAAAAGCTGATTTAGCCTGGTTGATCTGTAGGCCAGAGAAGTCTGCAAATAGATTTAGTAAGGTGGACAAGTTTTTCACCTCCTCCACCGAGCCTACTATAAAAAAAATAGCGTCATCTGCATATTGCAGTAATGGGATACCCTCAGGGTGACTTGCTGTCTGATATCCCTTTAAGAGACCGTGGGAGCTTGCTAGGTTGGTGTACATGGCAAGTGTGTCTACCGCTAGGACGAAAAGTAAAGGGGCAAGCGGGCAACCTTGCCTTACACCTCTTTGCGATTGTATACACCTTCCTTCTGGCCTCCCATTCACCAACACCGAGAAAGAGTGTGAAGTTATGCATCTCTTTACCCATGTGATCTATTCCTTCAGGAAAACCCTTCGCTTCATTGATGCCCAAAGAAAGCGCCAATCTAGCGTGTCGTATGCTTTGGCGAAGTCTACTTTCCACATGAACCCCTTGGTCCCGTGCCTTTTCCATGAGGCCGCTATCTCTCCTGCTGCGACTGCGCTATCCACTAGTAAGCGGCCCGGTATGAATGCTGATTGGGAGGGCCCGACAAGCTCTCCGATCACTACTCTCATCCTGTTCGCCAAGACCTTTGCAGTAATTAGGTAGATGGAGTTGGATATCGAGATTGGTCTGAAATCCTCGATTTTTTCTGCGCCTTGTATTTTTGAAAGGAGAAAAAGGTATGCTTGGTTGATTCTCTCCATATTGGCCGTCCCTTGGCGAAATTCTTCAAGCGTGGACATCACATTCGATCTCACCAAGTCCCAAAACTCTTGGTAAAAGAAGACTGGCAAACCATCTGGGCCTGGCGCCCCTTCGCCATTGAGTCCTTTAATTGCCGCCTTGATCTCCTCCTCTGAGAAAGGGCGAATCAAATCATCATTGTGAGCCAGGTTCAAATCATCCTTGTATGCACTCTGATTTTAGAGTATCCGGATGAAAATTCTTCAATGACGTCAGTACGTCCAAATTACCTTGAAAGGGAAACTTATGAAGCATCTTATAAAAGAGCCGCCACTTCCCACCGCTTCTCACTATGATCATTGGCTCGACATTGCAGGTGTGGTTAACCAGTGGCATCTTGACGGTATCAGTCCATAATCTGCTGCTGAATTCTTATCTCTAAACTACGGCAAGGAGATATGGGACGCTGCTCAAGAATCTCACTCAAAGCGAAACAGCTTGGAGATTATCTGTGATCTCCTGACTTGCTCCATTAACTTGGTCAAGGGTCCCCCATCTGTGCGGACTTATAGCACACATTTGACATCTCTTTGGGCAGAGTTCGACCACTACATGCCTCCTAATCCCCATTCGGTCAATCGTGGGTATGTTCTTCAACTCCGGGTGTTTAAATTCCTCATGGGATTGCATCCCAATTACAAGTCTCTATGCAGCCAGCTTAATTATCAGGAAAAGGTTCTTCCCTTGAAGGAGGCCCTTCGTATTGTTCAGACGGAGGAGACATGCCTTGACATATTCCACTTCAAACCTGCCTCGGCAATGACTATTTAGCAGCTCGGGAACTCACGACCTACACCTGCCCGGGGAGGGCCACCTCATATGCCCTCTCCTACCGTGCTGCAACCTCACATGAAGCCCACGGCCCTGAAGTCAGCGACCACAGGTCACGGGACCAATGGCGATCCTTCTCTTTTCTACAACTATTGCAAGAAAAGAGGTCATACCAAGGATCCCCCTCTTTTCTCCCTCATTCACAGTGATCTATGGGCCTGCCCCTGTCCCTAGTACTTCAAGCGCATGATGGTTAGCGATAATTGTGGATGATTCTACCCGCTTTACATGGGCTTATCTCCGCAAACATAAATCAGACCTTTCCCAAACTATCATTTCATTCCATGCCCTCATCCAAATCAGTTTGCTACGTCCCTCAAACGTTTCTGTTCCGATAATGCCCGTGATTATGTTAACTCCACCATTTCCACCTTCACCTCTCAGGGCATCGTCCATGAAACATCATGTCCCTACACGCCACAACAGAATGGTCTTGCGGAACGCAAGTTTCGTCACATCTTTGATACCACTCACTCTCTCCTTCACATGAACATGCCCAAATACTTCCGGGGCGAAGCTTCTCTCACCGCTGTCCACCTCATCAATCGCCCCCCTCTCGCGTTGTTTCCCACTTTCCTCCTACTGATGCTCCACATCAGGCACATCCCATGGTTTCCCTGAAAACTAATCTAATTTCCCGAATTTTTGGGTGTATTTGCTATGTCGCTAGCCATCATCCTTCCCGGGACAAGTTTGATGCTAACGCGCTCCGTTGTCTTTGTGGGTTACTCTTCCCATCAAAAGGGATATAAATGCTATCTTCCTTCTGCTCATCGTTTCATTGTGAGTAAAGATGTCACCTTTGGCGAGTCCACCCCATTCTACCTTTCTGGCTGGTCGTCCTCTCCTTCTACTCCTTGTTCACGTGATGAGTCCCTCGATTTCCTTGATCTACTTGCATCTCCCTCCTTGCATCCTCTTCCTGCTACCCCTCCATCTGTTCTCCCAACCTCGTCTCCTCAACAGAAACATGATGGGACCACGTACCGAAGCAGCCTGCATCATCCCTTGGCTGTCTCTGCCCCGCCACCTGATGCACCGAGCTCTCCTCCCTCTTGCGATGATCTTCCCACTGTCTCTCCCCCTGAACTACCATCTGATGCCCTGAGCCCTCCTCCATCTTGCAATGCTCTTCCCATTGCCCTCCGAAAAGCACCTCGATCATGTACCTCTACCCCACTATATCCTTTGGCCCATTATATTTCCTCCCGTCGCCTCTCCCCATCTTACAAAGCCTTTCTCATGAGTCTTGATTCCATTGCCATTCTGAAGATTGTGGATGCAGCATTGGCCTCCCTTGAGTGGCGTCATGCCATGGAAGAGGGATTGGCTGCCTTCGATAAAAACTGGACTTGGAATCTTCTTCATTGCCTTCGAGCAAGCATTTGGTTGGATGTCGGTGGGTCTATACCATCAAGTTCCAGTCTGATGACTCTCTCGAATGGTATAAAGCCCGTCTTGTGGCTAAGGGCTATACTCAACAATTTGCTGGTGATTATCTGGAGACGTTTGCCCCGGTTGCTAAGATGAACCCTGTTTGTCTCCTCATTGCACTTGCGGCTCATCATGATTAGCCCCTTCAGCAGTTTGACGTCAGGAATGCCTTTCTCCATGGTGATCTCCATGAAGAGGTTTATATGGCCTTGCCTCCCAGCTATGCGGCTCCTTCTTCGGCATTTCCCTAGGTGTGTTGCCTCAAGAAGACCCTCTATGGTTTGAAGTAGTCACCTCGGGCTTGGTTTGGTCGCTTTACACACTTGATGAAATTATTCGGATATTCTCAGTGCAATGGTGACCATACCCTTTTCTATCATCGTTCCTCGTCCAGGGGAGCCACACTACTTGTGTATGTGGATGACATTATCCTTACGGGGAATGACTTGCATGCGACAACTTAGTAGGCGTCACACCTTGCCGGTGAATTTGACATCAAACATCTTGGCCTACTCCGATACTTCCTTGGCATTGAGGCAGCATATGCTGCAACTGGCATTTTCCTTTACCAGCAGAAATATATTGCTGACCTTCTTCAAGAGCTTGGAAAGGAGGACTCACAACCCCTTACCACTCCCATCGAAGTGAATCACCAGCTATCTCTTGCAGAGCATGGGGAGGCTGTTGATTAAGGAAGGTACCAAAGATTGGTTGGTAAGCTGATATATCTCACTCACACTCGCCCCGACATCGCGTATGCCGTGGGCGTGTTAAGTCAATTTATGCATTCTCTGAAGGCGTGTCATATGCATGCTGCCAACCGCATACTCTGTTATCTCAAAGGTACCATTGGCCTTGCTCTTCAATTAAAGCGTAAAGGTGGTCTCCATTTCGACGTCTATACAGATGCTAACTATGGGGGCTCCCACGTTAATCGTCGCTCAACGACAGCTACTGTAACCTTCTTGGAAGCAATATTATTACATAGCGCAGTAAGAAACAACCTGTCGTCTCTCGATCCAGTGCTGAAGCAGAGTTTCATGCCCTTGCACAAGGTCTCTGTGAGGCATTGTGACTCACCAATCTCCTTGCAGAGCAGAAGCTGTCGCGTGATCAACCTACTCAAATCTTTTGTGATAATAAGTTGGATATCAGCATAGCCCATGATCCAGTGCAACAGGAGTGCACTAAACATGTTGATGTTGATCATCACTTCATTAAAGAGAAGTTGGAGTCAGGACGCTTGTGTATTCCATACGTCCCGTCCGCCCATCAGCCCAGCGGTTTCAAGAATTGTGTGGCAAACTGGGAATGGATAACATCCACTCGCCAGTTTGAGGGGGACTGTTGAATAGGCTTTATTTCTATTCCATGGGCCTAGTTATATGGGCCCATTACTCTCTCTCTCTCTCTTGTCTTACTCTATATGTAGCTACTTGAAGAGAACTATATATGAGAATTAAATTTTTTTGACCTATTTTCTCTCCTCAGGCCTCTACATGAAGGGTTGCCTCCAAATGCTCATGAAACGATCAGATAACTTATGCAAAAATAGTTTTCATTAGAATTATGCATTAAAATGCATTTTAGAATGTCATTTTAAAATAAGCTAAAAATCTAGGGACTCTTATTGATCAATCTTTCATTGATCACTATCAACTTCTTCCCATGTATATATAATTCTTAGAACATTTTACAACGTTATTCAATCCCAATGCTCATAAATGAACTTCCACTTGCACACAAAGCGATGTTCAGTTGCTCTCCACTGAAAAACAGAAATCCTTCAACCGAAAAAGCACCATGGAATAAGCACAAGACATGCATACTGACATAACCGACTCCTACTTTACGTAGACAAGGAAACACAACCAAAAATCGAGCAGGTTCCAAGCACGATAGGAAGAACAAGCCTCAATCACATTAAAGGCCTAAACAACATCATTCATTTTCATCCTTGAGAGAGACAGTGATCTTGATCATTCTTGGTTCTTAATTTTGCTAATAGAATGGAGGTAGGACTTATCACATCAGTGTCCTCAGGGGCTACAGGCGGCATTAGTTATAAATATCTGAAGATGCAGAGATGTTGGAGAGCACATTTTCGCTAACAACCCTAAAAGATCTATCTTCTTATGTTGTTCATTGTCTCATATATCACACAATGTTGATAAATCGTACAATGTAGAAAAAATGGTTTTCTACAAAATGTAGAAAAAGGGTTAAAATTCATAATAAAAGGTCAAAAAATCGAAGAGGGATACCTGATAACTGAGAAGAAAATATTAAACATCTCCAAAACTAAACTTTCGCATCCAATGTCCAGCATTAGCACGCAACATTTAAGGGCGGCTACTGTCTCCAAAACTTTTACTCGAGTTCCAAAGTACACATTCTCTACGTCTGATAATTCCGAGAACATATCAATAATAAGCTTAAAAATGCCCTGCAATATGACGAAATCTATCAGTCAGCAACAAGCAGATTTGTCAGTCAACAGCAAATATGACATGAAAAAAACGGACACATAGATTAGAATTATTTTTCAAACGTTCTCCAAGTTAGGATATTCAAATATAAGCGCGGGAAAAACAATACATCCAAAGTAAAAAGGTTTGCAAAGAGCATCTTAAAATAGCTAGACAAAAGGATTCCAGAAATAATAAACAGAGAAATAATTACCTTAAGGATTTGATCTTTGAAAGGAGGCGACGGTGCCAAAATTCTGATGATTTCACAGAAGCAAACGGCCAAGAGAATTCTGACATCTTTATCTTTATGTTGAAGTAACTTCTTCTGAACCAAAGAATCACTTAAAAGAGCTATCGCCCGTTGCAACGATGAAGATTGCTTCAAATCCGAAAGAACGTTTCCAGCTTGCTGAAATTCAAGTGTGGATTCAATTAAAGTACAGAATACAGAATACAAAATTATGGAAACGAACCTAAGCGAAAAATTAACAACTGAAACCAAAAAAAGGGTTCATTTGATAGGGAAACATCGAGAGAATAAAGAAATTAAACTTTACAAATCTTGGAAGGCATCAAGCGGCAGCTACTAAATAGATTACTCAAGTGAAAAGAAGGTTTGTATTTGAGGCAGGCCAATCATACCCCGAAATAAATTCTCTAAAATAATAAAGATGGCGAAAAGATAAACAGATGCAGCGGGAGTGACCCGGCGCGACGAAATTTGGCGAAAGCAAAAAAAAAAAGTAGAACAACACGCAAAGTAAGAAGCAAGAAATAGTAAATCAGAATAAAGTACGGAATAGATGACAAAATGGACGAACTTATTCTGAAAATCTCGAAAAAAATAGCATCCAAACCCGCGGAATCACCCCCATTACCTTCAAAAGCTTCAACAGAGGATCTTTGCTGAGAGGCTCCGACAGGCGCCTCGCTACGTCCGCCAAAACCTTCTCCGGAGGAACAGCGGACATTGAAATCAACGATGATCAAGATAAACTTGATCAGAATCCGAGATCGAACTAAGCGAATCGATTGGGAAGCAGAACGCAGGAAGAATCGCGAATAAATCTTCACCAGAAGTCTCGCGAAACCTTTCAAATCTTTTCCCGCCCTTTTGCAGCAGACGGCTGATGCGTGAAGCAAATGACGGTTCTACCCTCGCAGATTGCTTTTTAAATAAGTAGATAAATAGTAGGTAAATTGTAAATGAAATGGCACCTTTCAGGCGTAATTGATAATACTTAAATAAACATAACAAGTATTTGTAATAATTAAGGTAAGTTGTAAAGAAAACGGTACCCTTCAATTGTAATTGATGATACCTAAATAAACATAACGAGTATTTGTATAATTAAGTTAAGTTGTAAAGAAAATGCCACCCTTCAAGTCTAATTGGTAATGCTTCAATAAACATTACAATTATTAGAAATAATTAAGGTAAGTTGTAAAGAAAACGGTACCCTTCAATTGTAATTGATAATACCTAAATAAACATAACGAGTATTTGTAATAATTAAGTTAAGTTGTAAAGAAAATGCCACCCTTCAAGTGTAATTGGTAATGCTTCAATAAACATTACAATTATTAGAAATAATTAAGGTAAATTGTAAAGAAAATGATGTCCTCCAAGTTTCATTGATAATAGCTAATAAACATAACATGCATTTGTAATAATTAATAACACTTTTTAGAGCAGTTTCCAAAGTGTTACCCTTACTTTTGTCAGTGATAATTAGGCACGTGTGGCCAAATTGGCTGCAGTTTCAAAATGTCATACTTACTCTTGTTATTATGAATAATTAGCTATCCAAGGGCCAAATTTTTCAGTAGCTCCCTATATTAAAATTTTCCAAGCAACCCTTGAAAGTAACTTTTAGGGATAGAACACTCCGTCTGCCCTGTCATTTGTTTTTACCTCTTCTTCCTTCCAATTTTCAAGGGTTCTAATAGTGGTTCTTCATAACATTATACTCCAAAGTCATGTGTGCTCACATGGGAATATTCGTATATCATTAGTTTTCCAAAAACAGGCCAGGTTGATGGCTGCTACCAGGTTAATTTTTTATAAAGATCAGGGTCGGATGTCACCACGCATGATGTGTGTAGTGTTCTGGCTTAAGGACTTGAGGCTGATATTAAGTTATTTGTAGTGAGAGATTCTATAACAAAGAATCCTCGAGGGAATAACCAATGGAAAAGCCAAAATTGAGGTTATGTGAGATATCAATGTATGTGAAGGTAAATGTCCAAAGAAAATGTCACTGTGTAACATTTTATACTGATAATTAATATCAAACTATAAATATTTTGCTTTAATCATACATCTGTGTCCCATATTTTGCAGCAGTATCCTATATATTTTTCAAATGAAACCTTAAAATAGTTACTTGGCCTAAGAAAGATCATTTATATTAGTTTATTAGTAATGCGTTATCATTTACTCAATTGCGTGCTGGTGAAATCTCTCTATTTAGGAAAATAAAAATATAACATGAAAATGTATTGAGGAATAAATTCAAGACCAACCTACCTATACTTTTCGTCCAACTCAATTTAGCTTGAAATATTGTGTGAGAACTTGTTTCTTAAGAAATCATGTCAATATTTTAGTGATTGAAGTTTAAATATATCTAAATATTTATGTATATAAATACAAAATAAATTAATAATAGCATCATAAATAATCATACAAAATTAATAATTATTCCAGATTCTTTTCACATATATATAGCATAAAAAAAAGAAATTGGAAACTGTCATAGTATCCACATTATATAATTTTTTCATTTACTCTCAAGGCGTAATCATATAATTTGATATTTTAGCTCAAATAAAAATGGTTTTGTTATTGAATAATCAGATTGGCGCATTTTATGGGATCTACGTTTGGCTTATTGTGATGAACACCATTTTTATTTTTACCTCTATCTTTTTTTCTTGTCATTGGAAGATATTGCTGGATTCTTTTAATTGTCAACAATCTGAATCTGATTTGCTCACTGGAATGGAATGAATCAAAAAATATGATTGGATCATCTCGCAAGGAATCAAATTCATTATAGTTTGGTTCTTTGAAGTAGTCATCTTGAGTCGGGTAATTTTTTGGGCAAATTGGATCCACACAGTCTTTGACTTATTGGATCTCATCATCTTGTACTCAATAAACTATCCCATTTTCCTTCTTCAGCCACTTTATTTTCATCATCCTGTTTCTTTTATTCTTTTTTTCTCATTCATTCCTTTATTAACACTCAAGAAAAATTAATATTGACATTTTCAGCAGTTCATAAATTAGGTTTGAAATTAGATTTGACATGACCATCAAATTATTGGATTGGATCATGCGTACCAGTGCCTTAATGTGAAATTAGTTTTTTGATCATGTCATGCGAAATCCGAATGAAATGGGTAATACTATTTCTTGTCCACATTATGAAAATAAAATTGTAGAATGGAAGATGGTACACCACCGCATCAACATAGAGATGCAGATGTGTCTGTAGAAGAAGAAGCACACAGTAGCCCAACCAAGAGAAATAAAAAGCCTTGCCTTAATACATGTGCTGCAGTAAGGTACTTCACAGACATAGGAGGGGAAAAAATTGTATGGAACTTGTGTGGCACCACTGTAGACCGCAACAAGTACCATTGCAGTACGCCTCTTTGGAGGCACCTAGAATGGTTCTGTCGCAAAAATTTTCCAGTTTTTGAAAGCAAATACAAGTCAACTCGTATAGGAGCGATCAGTTCTAGAGATGTTTGTTGGCAGAGACACGAAGAAAAAGTACTACACTGTACTTACTATGGAGAAGACCAAAGAAGAACCGGTGTGGTTCATATGTCTGTCTGACTTGCCGTGGGTCATTGTTAGGAAGAAATACTTCATATGGCTTCTTCATTATATTGCGGAAGAAGAAATACCAATCCCGTTAGTGAAGGCTATCAAGGCGAAAGCCTCCACACTATACCAAGATATGAAGAAACTTGTTCAAAAAAAAATAGCATCCGTAGCTCGAGTGTGTCGTTTACACTTGACGCGTGGACGTCCGAAAACAACATTGCTTTCCTCGGTGTGACAATGCATTGGGTGGACTCTGAGTGGGCATTGTGCGAGTGTGTTCTAGGAATACGCCAACTGACTGGCTCCCACACTTGCGAAAACATGAGTGCACGCCTCATAAAAATTTTGAATAACAGTTATTTTTCACCAATATGTTACATTGATGAACCCAAAATACATAGGTGTGCGCAATTACTACAGACAACACATCAAACAACAGAAAGATGATGACTATTCTAGAGGAGCATCTGAAGTTAGAAAATCCTCATTTTAGTGCAAGCCGCCACGTGCTTTGCATAGTGCATGTGCTAAACCCGGTGGTCCAGGCTGGGATGAGCTCAGTACATGTGACAGAGGCACCATTGGAGTCATTGATTATAAGTGAGGATGATATGGATGGTATGAACGATGTAGAGCAAGGCAACACACTTGCTGCGTTTTCTGCATCTAATCCGGGTGATGTCATACACCGGCTCTGCGAGATAGTCGTAAGAATACACAGCTCAACCGAGTGTGAAGAACGCTATGTAGCATTATGCAAGCAATTTGGGCTGCCTGATAATAAAAAAATTCTATTGGACTGCCCAACGAGATGGAATTCTACGTACACCATGTTAGTGGTTGTTGTCGAGAAAAGGGATGTTGTAGATATTATAGCATTGAACGTCTTACGGAAACAAGTCTTATGTGAGGAGGAATGGGCAATGATCAAGGAGTTTGAGGGTATATTGCAACCTCTTTACTTGGCTATTACACTAGCGTATCGTTCAAAAGCACCCACAGCAAATGAGGCAATTGTTATTATTAGAGCACTGATGAGACACTTAAATGGTGTAATGGCTGGAAGTAGAGAGGGAAAGATTTTATGAGTGAACAGTGTTATGTCCACCGAGCAACGGACATTACTGTACAAGGCTTGTGAGGCGATGAAGAGTAAGGTGAGAAGATATGCATCAGTCCTCACTCGCAACATAGCCTTCACTGTTGTTATCCTCGTTGATCCCTCCATGAAGTTGCGGTTAATGGACTGTGACCACAGGATGAAACAGTCGCGTATGTGCAACGCTTACTGTAGTCCCCCGATATCACTGATAACGACAACATCGTTCGTTCAGATTCCTCGGCCTACTTTTGACTGGAGTGGACGTCTACAGTGAAGCACTGGACGAGTTGTTACCGGACAGTGAGCATACGTGAACCATTACCCTAGGACACGAGTTAAATGTGTACATGAGCTCGTCTCCTCTCAAGGAGATTGAACCATTGTATTGGTGGAAAATAACATGAGAACATTCACATCCAAGGCTGGCAATGGTTGCGAAGGAATTCCTTTCGGTTTACGCGATGAGTGCTCCGTTAGAAAGATTCTTCTCCGCTGGTCGTGCAGTCATCAACTATAAATGTTTAAGATTGCCGGCAGAGAGCGTTGAATCACTTATGGCACTAAAGTATTGGAGGCGAGCGGAAGAGGGTGAAGACACCGATATAAAGCAATCAGACAATGACAGTGACGAAGATCCCATGGTATGCTTTACTAGCTATCTTATTATTTTCTATTTAGCAGTTAATCTCATATTTAGCGGTTAATCTCATATTTAGTGGTTAATTTCATATTTGCTATCTAGCATTGGTCTAACTCTTATGATGGTATGTTGCTTCTGCCATAGTGTTGATCTCTTCCTCTTGATCTGAAAAGAGGCAACAAAAATTTGAAGAGGAGGAGAATGATTCTTCCTCTGCGTGTTCCTGGAAAAGGTTGCAGGTTCTTCTCTCTGTATTACCATAATTGTGCTTGCTATCTCTATGTTTTTTCGTTTTTCTAATATATGTATTGGTTTTCTGCTCTAAAGTTAGAATTCTATTCCTTAACATTTTTACTCTGAATATCACCCATGGCTTTGAACAAAATTCGCACAAAGCAAACTGATCGACCACGTCCACATTTACTCCATCTCTACTTATTGCATTCATTTTGTGTTGAGTAAACAAATCTTCTTAACACTCATATTTATTCCACTTAGGAGAGTAATATTTAATAGAATTTTCTTCAAAAAAAGTATTATTCAATAGAGTGCATGAAACAATGTTCGCAGTAGTAGCTCCCCAAAATCCAGATCTCAATCAGAAACAACTTTTCTTTTATGTGTCATTGGTCTTCTTCACTCTTTTATTCTTACAACTGATTGGTTGCATGAAAAATTTAGGCCCCTTCCAGTTGTTGAAAACAGACAGGTCATGGCCTTGTTAGACATTACATAATGTCTGTATGATGCTATATCACGGATGGAAAAGGCAGCAGAGTGAGGAAGTGCCATTGCTGCAGCGATAGAAGGCATTGAATGTCAAGTCCTTTATGAAAAGGCACTCCTGAGCTGAAAATCCAGTTATATAAATCAAGATGCAGTAAAATAATTGGTGAAATTTGTGTCTTTGCTTAACTGTAGATGATTTTGGGTCTCATGCCAATATTTTGAGAGTCCTATTCTATGACTTGAGACCCAAATGAAGTCCTTCCGTCTTAAACTCATATTTGCATGGTCAGTTTTTCCTGCTAATTTCATAGACTTTTCTACGCTAATGATTTGATACTGACTCATCATAATATTGAATTACCTTCTCAACAAATGATTTCATTATGGACTCTTCTATGCTTTCACAGTGTTTAAAAGAAAATGGCCGAAGCGACACAACTACTCAAGAATTTTATAGTGTTTATTGCATTAAAAAAATATTTGTACAATTACTTAAAAATTTTCAAGAATTTTAACGACTGCTATCGATAATATTATGAACTTAACCATTGGTTTTATATTATTTTTTGACTTAAAAATGATTTTAAAAATTAGTTAAAATTTTCCTATAATTTCAACAACTACTACCGATCATATTATGATTTTAACTGTTTATTTTTTATTATGTTTTGCCTTAGAAATGATTCTTAAAATTAATTAAGACTTTTTTAGTATTCTATCGATTATATTATAAATTGAAAAATGATTTTTATAAAACCAAAGAATTTAATACATTTTTAATGATTTTTATTGATTATATCCTGAATTTAACGAATAATGTTTTATTGTTTTAGAAATTACAAATGATTTTTTTAAACTAAGAATTTACTACAATTTTAACGAATTCTGTGGCTTATATTATGAATTTAACGGTTAATGTTTTATTGTTTTACAAAATACAAATGATTTTTCAAATTAAGTAAGAAATTACTACAATTTTAAGGAATGTTATCAATAATATGATGAATTTAACGGTATAACTAATTTCCTTTTGGTGTTATAACTGATTTCCAAGATTTCTAATGATTTTCTTCAATTCTCATGACTTCCTCGATAATCTGTTTAATTTAGCTGGTAATTTTATATTCTTTATTACATTAAAAAATAGTTCTAAAAAATCGTTTGCGAATTGTGCGAACTTGTGCTCTGTGCAGTAAAAATTTCCGCACGAAACCACACCGCACATAGCACAGGCCCTTTTGTGCGTGCGAGAATTTGCACACCATCTGTGAATTTTCGCACCGCACTGCACGACCTTCCCTACTACGAAGTGGTGAGTTTCTATACCACAAATTTTGAATGATGATATCTAGTAGCTCAAATTTGGAATAATGATTTACTGGTGGATATATATTTTAATTGATGTGTATGGAAAAATTGCATATTTTGATTCAAAGTAACAACAAACAGATCATTCAGATATTTAAATTGGACAAAGGTCCCTCCACAGTTCTTTAGGTCTCACACAATGATAGTTCAGATAGTTGACAGATAGAATAATGAGTTGCTTGAGTTTTAAAAGAGTATTCACTAATTGGTTGGTTCCTTGAGTGATATGTACGTAAACACAGACATTATTGGCCTCTAATGGCATTTAGATGGTGCTCTTTGTGATGGAAATTCTCCCCCTGCTTGTGCTAGTCAAATATCTTAAACCGAAATTGTTGATATTTTTAATGTGACCACAACTATTCTAGAAATGCTCCTGCCTAATTTTTTTTATTCAAGAGCCTTTCACATTTTGTCTACCCTAGGCATTTTGCATACAATGTCTAGATAATCCTTCAACAATGCAAGGCTCCCAAATGACTAAGGATATGGTTAACTATTGAAACCTAATCCACCTTTCAAGTTAGGATAATATAAATCATTTGAAGAACTCCCTTTCCAACATCTCCACTACATTGGCTAGGTAATCTTATAATATTGATAAATGAAAAATAAATTGGAATTAGGTCCAAAAATGTAATGTCACATGAGAAGTTATAAAACCAATGGTAACATGTATCTTTAACGACTTGATTCAGGTAAAATAATATGGATTTGGCATGAATATCATCAGACTTTTGCATGTTTTCAATTGGCGAATGCAACTAACAAAAAATGTATCACACATGGACCAACTTGCCTATATATTTCCGTTCCTCCTGATTCTCATTCATGAAGGCCCATGATATAAGAACATAAACAGAAAACACAGCCTGATTATCTTCAAGTCCAGTTGTCATACCTTTTGGGCTAACTGGATGGTGGCATCATAATGTAACTTAAAAAACAGCATAAGACAGGCTTCAAGGAAAAAAAAAATTGTGTTCCTCGAAGATATTCAATTTTTCCAGAATTTTTACATGTCAAATGGTACTGATGCATCGCGTGATGAGTCTTTTGTCTCAAACTTTTTGGATTCCGACATGGTCATCCGTCCCCAATTGCTCCTACCACAGCACATTCAACAATGAAGTTCCCTTCTAGTGATAACTACTTTGACATCTTGGCCTCTCCTCTACAGGCACTGTAGGGTCCATCTTCCAAGATGTAGATGACGAGTGGATGATGATTATGATAATGATGAATCATCATCTTCATCATCATAAATCATCTGATGACTAATCACCATTCCATCATCATCGTATCATTGCATGTCTCCGTCTCGTCATGATCTCATACCAAGAACAGACGACGATGATCAAGGGAAATTCATTACCATCCCCCAACCCAATGTCATAACTTAGCATCTTCCTCTCTCTCTGTATCTATCTAGGACAAGAGTGAGATTCTTGCAGAACCTTCGGAACCTGTTTTTCTGGACATACGGTTCCCGCGGAAGATCAAGTTGGTGAGCTGTGTGATGTAGTTTATAAACTTTGAGGTGTATAAGGAGGGATACCCAGAAGGAATATGCAAGCAAGATGGGGGTTGAACTTACTAGAGGAGGCCCCGCTTCTTGCCCCAGCCAATGGCGACGAAGTAGAGAATGGCGCAGCCGCCGAGTGTGCCGAATGTAGTTTCCCAAAACTTGCTGTAGGGGGTGGCAGGATCATAGAGGCTGATTCCAATGTTCATGCCAAATATACCCACCACGACGATTCCGGCGCTGAAGATGAGGGTTGCAGTGCTCAGCATCACCCCCATCTCCAGCAGCTGGTTCTGCTTATCATCCAGCATGATGTTGATATAATCCTCGGTGTCGTCGACGTACTCCCGCAGCTTGATGGGCCATGTCGAGAGATGGGGAGAGGTTAGTTTATTTGCTGAATAATTAACTAGTTTCAGGGAGGGAGTGAGAGGAATAAAGAGTTCTTGTAGTGATTATAGAGAAAACATAAAGAGGGGATAAGAGTTGAGAAAGAGAGAGAGATAGAGATAGATGGGCAGAGAGATTTCCCAGAGCGCGCATTTGCGAGACTATAGAGAGGTCATTCATGTTTGTGTTGTACGCATGTCTGTGACTCTGACAGAGAGAGTTATTGGTGTGTTGAGATATTACAGAGAGAGGATGTAGAGAGAGGAAGGAAGAGAGTTCTTCGATTGTGGTTGAGAGATTATGGACAGGAGATGTAGAGAGAGATAGGAAGAGAGTACTTGGATTGTGGTTGAGAGATTATGGAGAGATGTAGAAAGAAAAAGGAAGAGACTACTTGGATTGTGATTAAGAGATTATGGAGAGGGGATGAAGAGAGAGAAAAGAAGAGAGTACTTGGATTGTGGTTGAGAGATTATGGAGAGGGGATGTGTGTTTGAGAGATAGAGATAGAGAGAGAGAGACATGACCAAAGAGTCCGTGCAGTGTGGTTGAGAGATTATAGAGATGGGATGATAGAAAGATAGATAGGATGAGATTTTTCTTGGACTGCAGTTTAGAAACTATAGAGAGGGGATGTGTGTGGATCTGTTTGTGCGTGTGAGGGCGAGAATCAGAGAGTCCTTGCAGTACAGTTAAAAGATCATGAAGTGGGGATGTGAGAGAGATACAGAGAAAGAGAGAAAATGAGAGAGGGTAAGGAAGAGGGAAGGGAATTCTTGGAATCTATCTGCACGAAGTAAAAGTATAGTCCACTCAGAGTTGACGAGAAAGAGATAACATTCTTTAAAGACAAGGGAGACAGAGTTGTAGGAGGTAAACTTTGACATATGAACCCTCGAGGAAGAGAGAGTTCTCAGAAGCGTAATTTCGGTGTCAAAAACATAGAGAGTGCACATAGAAGCAGAATTTTCCACTTCAAGAAGTTCAGAGAAAGAGAGAGTTATAAGAAGCAGCGTTTGTGGATAGAGAGAGAGAGAAATCTTAGGAGTAGACATTTAGGATTGACCAGAGGGAATCGTAGGGAGAAAGAAATAGGAATGATGGGGGACATACTGCAGAGAGCTTGTTTAAGGTGGCATCAATTTGCACAAAGTAAGCCTCCAACAGCATCTCTAGTTCCTCGATATTGGGCTTGTAACTCGTTAGGATCCCACTGTTGCTGGCCATATCATCATCATCAGGATGTTCATCCCTGAGATTAATGACAGACGCATCTTCATCAACAACGCACTTTTGTAAGAAAAATCAATCAGAGGGACTTTTGTCAATTTTCAGAAAACAACTTCACCTTACCCTTGATCATCCGAATCGACGTTCTCCAAGTCAGTAACTCTTGATGAGGCGTCACCAGTGCGTTGAAGGGCAAGCTTTTCTGTTAAATACATCTCCGCCATATCCATATCATCATCCAGCAGATGTTCAAGCTCATCTCTAACCTTAAATAAAAATAAGTTTTTAATATTTTATCTTTCTTGATTTTTTGTAAGACTGCATTATGCAAACAAAAAAGAATCATTTACAATCTCTTGTGAAAAAAATAAAAGAACATGATGGGAGATCAAAAAAATTAACTTACCTTTTGTACACGTCCCGATATTGTGACAAGCCGGTTCTTGATGAGTCTCACACGTTCCAAATTCAAAGTACTGATTTTAGAAGTCAGTTCATCCAATGCCGGATAGGCCTCTCGCTCCAAAGCCAATGTCTGGTTAAGAAAAACTTTATTTTAAAATACGGCTGCGGAAATACACACTAGATAGTGAACAATTTCAGTTCTTACCTCAGACTCAAGGCATCGACACGCAGACTCTAGACAGACTTCAAGAGCTCTGAATTCAAAAGGCAAAGTCTTTTCACAAGACCCTTTTGAGGGCTCTCTCTTAACTGCCGAAGAATCTGGAGAAGCGTTTTCATGTAGCTGATCAATCGAAAATCCAGTTTCTTCAAAGACTTCTGTAGCATTCGATGGAGGCCATGGCCATGTAGATTTTGACAGATCCCCGTCCATTTCATCGCTTCCTGCCACCTACGCACCAAGAGATTTAGCGTAAAAAACAGTTCTCAGCTGCAAAAATAGGTAAGAAATCGATCCCACAGACGTATAGATAAAAAAATAGGTAGGCACATAGTACATTGGTAAATAAATATACAAATAGAAAAAATATATTGGCAGAGTTATAGATTAATGGACATATAAAATGCATTAAATAAATACACACTGATAGATAGATGGTGGACGGACAGATAAGAGGAATAGATGGATATATAGGAAGATCGATAGAAAGATAGACAAATACATAGATAGATGGATAGATGATTCATCAAATGGGATAGAAAATTCATCACTTGCATAGGTCCTTTTATCCAGTTTCACTGAATTCACTACTCAGTATCCATGACTCAGCAACAAGCAAGGGAATTCCTTCAAAGTTCTCAATACCTATGATTTAAAAATACAAACACATCGATAGATAGATGTTGGATGGACAGATAACGGGGATAGATGGATATAATGGTAGATCGACAGAGAGATGGAAAAAGACATAGATAGATGGATAGGTGATTCATCAGCTAGGATAAAAAATTCATCACTTTCATGGGTCTTTTCTCCAGTTTCACTAAATTCACTTCTCAGTATCGATAACTAAATTCATCACTTCCAAAGTTTGGAATTGTTTTTCACAGACCCAGATGATTAAAGAGATTGCCGAGCAAAAAAAAAAACTCCAAATCAAAACATAAGCGGGCATTACCGGCTGAGGAGCCCCGAAGGAAGGAGAAGAAATGCGGGACTCGAGATCCTGGATGAACGACCCAGACAGCGGCTGATTGGATTTGGGGATCAGAACCTCAGTGGCAGTGATAATGGCCTTAACATGCTCCAAATTGACCACGATCGCGCGTTCTCGCCCCAGGATCGACGAAGGATAAGACAAGGCGGGATCGAGGACCCTCAGATCACGCGCCGGCAAGCCAGTTCGTCGCATGATCGTGTGTTTTCCGAGTTCCTCGAGGCGCGATCCGTCCGATTCGGGCACGACAACCCACGCCCTCATCGCAGTGCCCTTCCTCCTCGCCGCCGGGCCGTGCGCCGAGGGCCCTGCCGCCATGGCCTGCATCTGCAAGCCTGGTAGGAGGTCCTCCGGCCGGCGGCCCGCCGGAGCTCTCATCCCCGCGAGCTCTCCCTCTTCCCTTCTCCCCTTCTAGGGCAAACTCCTTCGCCACGGAGAAGAAGATCTACCAACTCTGAAAAATTTGTCAGTGGCTTGTTTATATACTGGGCGATTTACAGCCACGTTTATGACGTTGGAAGCTGGCTCTGCTGCTAATCCGCCCTTAGACTTTTTTATTTTGCATATTTACTCCTGCAGGCTGCAACGCCTCGACCGAGCAATTAAGTGTTCGCCCAACAAATATCCGGTATCGGACAACCGATATCTGGTATCTGGGAAAAAACGGGACGGGGCCGGATATTGGATATCGGTCGATATCTGTCTATAAGGGGTTAGACGGATATCGGTATTGGATATCCAAGGTGGAGGGATGCGACGAATGCCGGATGTCGGTTTTCGATATCCAGATATTGGAACTGGTATCCGGATATCGGAACCGGTATCAACAGTAAAAAATACAGTTTTAATATCAATTTATGACTTACGTGCACAAGAATCGATTGGTTTTATTCTATTTGAATCTTAGTTAATATACAGAGTTTAAAATTTTTGTTTTCTTCCATATGGGATAACAGGATTCGAAGTTTAATGTAAACTTAGAATCCCATTATACCACGTGGAAGAAATTAGAAATCTTCTTTGTATATATTAATGAATCTGAAAATACATTAAACGGTAAAATTACATTTTTATCCATATTCGCTATATTTAATGGCCCTTATATTGTGTCATTATTTAATATGTTATCACAACATTCAATAAATAGAAGCAAAAATTTCTATTTTCTTCCATATGGGATAAAGGGATTCGGAGTTTAACACCAAACCCGAATCCAGTTATCCCATATGGAAAAAAATAAAAATAGTTGGCAGTATATATTAAACGTGATGTATTAACTCTTAAAAAGTTCTCTCATAACTCTCTTGCCCACGATAAATCAATCTAATCGCTGAATAATTATCACTTAATAATATTTTGAAGTATCCTTTCGATGTGGATGTCGAAAACCGATATCCACACCCGATATCCGATGTCGTCATCCTCCCCCCTGAGACGGAGATGGATGCCGACATCGAGACGGGTATCGGTATCGGATATCTGCAATGTACTGATAAACTCAAATAAGGGTAGTTATTTCCATGCATTAATCATCTTATATCTTCTAAAAGTAAGTACATCATTGCCAAAACTGCTTGTTTTTGCATAGTAATGAGATCATGCCTTTTCACTACCCTAAAGATGAAAAAACTTACATTTCTACTTAATTAGTGTTTCCATCAATGATTTGACATGAATTTCACAAGTTAAACAGTTCTGGATTTACTCTTAATTGGATTTGAGGGATATTTCTAACCCCCACTTGACTCATTGAGTCAAGTGGGATATGAATCTAACGATTTCCCTAGTGTGTTGACTTTTCAGGTCAAGGTTGACTTTTCATGGTCATAAAATTACGAAATTTTATGGGAAAGTCAAGAAAGTAGTCTGAAAGCTTGGGAAAAAAATTCAAGTCAAAAGGAGCAAAGATCAAAAAGATACACGCTGACCAGTGGAGCTGACTCAATTGATAGGCTTGGTGCAAAGGAGCTTGAAGGAGACCTTCTAGAATGTCCTTGGAGGCTTCCAGGTTGATCAAGACATATGGGGGTGACTCCAGATGGCAGATCCTGGTTGGATGAGAGCCCAAGGTCGAGATCCAGGCCAGGATCCATGAGGTGGAACCCATCCATCCATCCATTCCAGCCCAAATCCAAGGGCTAGAGATGATTTGAAACAAACTCTAACCAACTCTAACCAACTTGTTCTGTTCCCTCCAAATTCGACCTGGGGGGAAAGAATCTGGTTGGTTGGGGTCTGTTCACCTGTATTGAAGCTTCAAGAAATCAATCTTGGACGTTCATCAATGATCCAACCACCAAGAATGACTGAAACAAACACATGTACCCCTATAAAAGGGCCCCCCTCACTTCTTTGAGGGCATCCAAGAATTGATTATTGTTTTCTTTACTTTGTGTCTTTCTTGAGCTTGTTCCTGGGTCCATCTTCATTCAGAAGGTGCAAGGAGTCTTCTAGAAGCGTCCTGGATCTTGAAGCCAGTTGGTAGGGAGTTGGAGCAACAATCTTGGGCCATTTGTGGTGTGACAAAAAGGTTACGCTGTTCTTTCCACCCTATCTCCTTTTAGAATTCTCTTAAGCTTCTTGGCTATACTTAGGCAAATAGCCAACGTCTCAAGCTTTCCAACGCCTACTCACACGTGTCAAACCGATATCTGGAACTCCAGATATCATCGTTTTGGTCCATAGCACGTGAGAGGACCTCCGCGCACGGCGGAGCGGCGAAGCCCAGCGCACAAGGAGTGGCGGAAGCGCCCAGGCTTGTGCGCTATCTCTCTCCTCCTCTTCTTTTTTCCATTCAATTAATTCAGAATTTTTTATCTCTCTCTAGAGACGATAAAAAATTCTGAAAAAATTCTCAAAAATCATTTTCAATCTAAACTTTCTATGGAACTTTTTTTACACTTGGTAAAATTCATATCATCCTTCTTAATTGAACATTTACCTTCATAATCACTAAAAGCTTTACAAAAAAGGTTATATGAATCTTGAACTTGCAATACTAGTTGAAAATCTTTCTAACTAACTACCTAGCTCCCTGAGGGATCTACCTTTACTAAAATACTACTAGTAAGGAAATTAAATTGTTGATTGGTACTTAACTATCCTTACAAACGACTCTCAATCAAATTGTACCCCTTAGTTAGGACTAATCATGTACCAACCGATATCCGATACCGATATCAGATATCTGAATATCGAAAAGAGCAAATACCGGTAGACATGGTCGTTCGTTTCTGTTCGTTTAAAACGAACAAAAAATTTGCACAAACGAACCGCACATGGGTCTGTTCCATGTTCTGTTCGTTTTATGTGCGAAAATTAGAACAGATGTTCGAACAAATTTGCACAATTCGCTAAATCCGTACAAATTCGCACAATCCGCACAAATTTGCACAAAATGCACAAATTCGCACAAAGTGAACAAATTCACACAAAGTGTACAAATTTGCACAAAAGGAACACAATTCGCACATGAAGTGAAAAAATTGCATATTTTGCTTGTAAATTGCATGAAATTGCACAGATTTGGTAAAACATTGCCCTGTATGTAGGAGAGTAAACTGAACTAAAAATATTTTAAGTTATTATATATATTTGACTAATATACAGAAGAGGAGAATAATAATTTAAATGGATAGTTTAGTAGGGTATGTTTGTTGTCATGATGAATTAATTTTCTAAGATGGTGGCAAATTCTCAAAGACAAGTGCGAATAGAAATTGTAATTAACATTACAATAAGAAGAATAGAAATTTCAGTGGTGGAGGAATTATTAATTTATAAGCGAGTGATAATTTTTTTTTTTTAAATGAGAGTTAAAACTAAAAATGAGGAAACTAATAAAGAAGCATACCCTAATAAACTATCCTACTAATCTATCACACTTGTTTAATTGAAAAAGTTAAATGTGGCATTTTTTAGTTTTAATTTTTTAGCTTAAAGTAGTTCTATTCTGACTTGTTAATACTCGTTGGAAGTTAAAATGACAAAATTAATGAGTCCACGCACAATGACAATTAGTACGTAAAAGATGTCCAAGTGCATTTAGGAAACGGTTACAGATGGAAAAGTCCAAGTGCATTTAGGAAAGGTAAATGATGTTCTGCCAAATTAGTTTCATAAACATCAAAGCTGGGAGGCGAAACGACGGATGTTTTTCTTGACAACATCAATCATTGCTGGAGCGAAATTGCAGCACTCCCAGAATTCATTGTCATCCCATTGAGTATTCAAAACTATTTCGGCATTTTTCGCAGGGTTGAAGTCTTTTGTCAGGACAACAACAATGTCTATAAGCATGCGCTGATAGCCTATGACAATAAATTGCTCTTGTATTGGAGAAAACTGTTATGCATTTCCCCCATTTATATTGTTTGTATGTGTACTGACGTCATCATCATCCGGTTCAGAGTCCAAGATGATGACAACAACAGTCAGGTCTTGGGGTTGCTTTTGCATTCGTCGTCGTAGAAGTCACACACTTCTCCGTGGGGTGCCCCTATATCTGGTTCCTGCGCCCTCCATTGCCTCTGCGTCGCTGTGGATGTACCTGCATTTTGTGGGAGACATCATAATATGTATGTGATGAATGACGACATGCAGAAATAATTGTGCTTGAAACCAATAGGGAGACTAAAAGAGAGCGGACCAGACTTTAACAGAAAAACATAACAGTCGAGGAGCATTTAAAGGAGAAATAAATGGGGATATATGAACATTCTTAGTTGTAACAACAATAACTTGTGTGGATCATTCTGTGCTTGAACATCAATAGTCAACGTATCATTGACGTTCATAGATGAGATTCGTGGCATACTTTCTGTTAGAAGGTAGTTCATGAGTTATAAACACTCACGTTGTTGTTCTAGGGTGCGTCGACACGAATGTCGAATGGCCCATCATCTTCATCATCATCTTCGTCCTCATTCGCTCTCAAATTGTCGTTGCCGTACCATGACTTCAACATCATTAGGACTTCTCCGCTCTCTGCTGTGAGCCGCGATCGCCTATAGTTGATTACACGGCGACCTTCTGAGAATAGACGCTCACACGCCGCACTCGTCGCTTTCACAGCTAGAAATTCCTTTGCAACCAACGCTAACATTGGGTAAGAAAGCTGACCTGTCATGAGAGTAAAATTAATCAGATATGCAATCAGGGAGGGAAGAGAATAGGACTATGAAAAATGCAAATTTAATGCTACCTGTCGTCTTCCACCAATGCAACACCTCTGTGCCGAAAGCTGGGGGGGCTGTCGCATGTACATCGAGCTCTTCAATAGGATCAACTCTTTGTGGTAGTTGAGAGGGATCTAGTAGTTCTTCTAGCTCCATTTGTATGAAATCACTCGTCGTTGATAGAGCAGATCGTTCGGTGGATCGACTCCCAACATTCCTGGATACCGAATGAGACTCCATGGTATTACGAATGATAGATAGAACATCATTCTTCGCATGTGGATCAATCAAGCGAAGCTTCATGGATGGGTCGAGTAGAGAGGCAATAGTGAAAGCCTCATTTCGTGTTAGTAAGTAGACATATTTGTCTAACTTCACCTGCATAGCTGAACATACATTAGATAAGGTGTTCCTTTGCCTAGCGGACATAGCGTGTCCAATAGGAAGCATGGAGGAGTATGTAACTCCCACTCTAATACGCTCAAGGTGCCTCATCAGACCCTTAATAATGACTATACCCTCATTTGACGTTGGTGACTTGCTTCGAATAGCGACAGAGGTACCGTGTTGGAGTGGTTTGAGTAAGTCAACAAAATTTTCAATGAGGTCCCACTCTGCGTCAAGTAAAGAACGTTTGCGAAGCACGTTTGATATCATCATATCGATGACAAATTTCTTCTTAATGCATCCGCGGAGCATTTTGAAAGTCGAGCTCCACCTTGTAGGGCAATCTATCGAGATCCTCCTTGTGTTTGACATATTCAACTATCGACAGTAGGAAAAATATTTTGCCTCTTTCTTCGACGATCCTCGTATAGCGACAACCACCTCTCTCAGGCACCGAATAACATCACCTAGGGAAATTGCATGAGTAGCCAACTCCTCCGCATCGAAGACGTTATCAATGTCTGTCAAGTCTACTTCGTCAATGAAGGTTGCCTCGGGGCCATTGTCGACGACATTGAGCGCCTTCAGTCCGGCCTGCATAACTAAGTTGATCACGTGCACAATACACAACACATGTCTCTTTGCAATAAAACGGGTGTTCACAGAGCGCAATTTTCGTTCTAATGTCGCCATCATGGTTGAATTATTCGACGCATTGTCCATCGTCATCGCGCAGGGCTTTAGATTGTTGCACTCAACTTAAAGTCAGTGAGAACCTCTAACACAATCTCGCTCAAGCACTCCCGACAATCTAGCAAGGACACATTCACACATCTTCCATTCTGTATCAATCCAATGAACGGTGAGTCCTAAAAATGAGATTCGATTTACAGAAGTCCAACAATCTAAAGTAATTGCCACTTTTTCGACACCCTCTAGTCGGTCGCGAATACCAATCTTCAACTCAGTGTAAAGCTCGAAAGTTTTTTCCTTCACAGCCCTTGTCGATGGGATCGAAATCGCCTCTTGTGTGATGTATCGCAGTAGTCGTATGAAGTATTTCTTGCATACAATGTTCCATGGTGCAGCTGACTGACAAATGAACCATACAAACTCCTCTTTTGTCATCTCCGACGTGCAACCAGTGAAGTACAATTTTCTTGTACTTGGTCAATCAAAGATGTTTGCCATTGACGGTTGGTTGGAAGAGCTCCCTTCTTGAACCTTCAATTTGCTATACTTTTTACGGTGCACATTTAGCAAATGTCGCCATAGCATCGTATTGCAGCTATACTTGTTTTGCTGTACTGTCACTACACGACCCCTAGTCCCAGTCGCACATAAATTGCATGTGAAAACCCTAGGCGCCACCTTTGCAAAGTGTATCCGAGCAGCGCATTCATTCTTTCTCTTCCTCTTCTTTTGGCCGTGGCCAACACTCCCCTCTGTCGACGTAGAGCTCTCGGATGAAACAAAGGTATGCGATCGATGTGTTCTAGGCATCTTAAGCTACAAGATCATCATAAATTACGAGAAAGACAAATAAATCAATTGGGAGGTAAACATACAGAGAAATCATCAGAAACATTAACAAACATTATGTGATCCAATTTTACGCAACATAGTACAGATACATTAGTTTATTGAAAAGATCCTTGTCTCATGGATCTCACACAAATACCATGGTTCTGAAATTTTAATCAAGTATCTAGCAACCATTCCTTCTTAAGTAGACTCAAACATCAGCACTGAAAGAATACAAGACAGCAAGACAAACAAGAATATACGCTGACATAGAGAAATGGTAAAATCAACGTAGAGAAGAGGAAAGTATTTGGAAACACCAAGCCAAATCAGCACGGACTAAAATCAGTTTCAATAATAAAAACTAACCCAAAACTACGCAGCTCCAATTCCAGATGACTTCAGAAATGGTCTCAACACTTCTCAGTCGAATCTGCCCCAGAATAGTGATCCTGTCGAGTGCATTGCAGAAGCAGAGAGACCGTGAGAGAGAGATACGTCGAAATGGAGAGGGAGCAGGAGAGGAAGAGTGAATGCAATAGGGGGGACAAAGAGTTGGAGAAGAAAAGGAAGATGGAGATGGGGAGACATAAGAATGGAGAGGGAGAGGGAGAGGAAGAGTGATTAAGATAAGGGACAACGGAGAATTGGGAAAAAGAAAATGGACAGGGGGAGACATAGAAATGGAGAGGGATAGAGAGAGGATGAGCGATTGAGGGGGGGGGGGGGGCAGAGTATCTCAGAAGAAGAGAGATCGTGAGAGGGGAGACATAGATATATTAAATAATAAATTAGAATAATGGCCAAAGGATCAATTGACAAGCCCAATAAGTTTATATTACGCTCCATAGTGTCATTAATTGGACCTATCATTGTATTTCAGTCTTATGGGACATGTAAATAATTCTTCCCTTTTTATAATCATTGAAATAAAGAAACATACACGTGATATGTGAAAAAAATTCATATTAAAATTAAAGTAGAATATTGCCCAAAGGATCATAGGGAAGCTCAAAAGTTTTACATTCTGCACATGATAGTTTCTTACATTTGACCCACATCCATTTTTTAGCCTTACTCATGGGACATAAATAATTTGAAATGTTTGTCATAAATTGAAAAAAGCTATTTAGAAGAGATCTGTGATAAAATCATTATCAAAATAAAATTGTGACAAAGGATCAGAGAAGAAGCCCAAAAATTATTTACATTCTGTCCAGGATAGTTTCTTACATTTGAGGCCTACTCATGGGCCGTGTAAATAATTACAGTTTCAAATACGACAATATACACTCGATCTGTGATGCACCTTACATTCAAAAATAAATGGAAATATATTTTTGTGATATGATCATGCCGAGTATGAGAAACCATTCAGAACTATTTGTTTTTGGAAAAAAAAAACCATTCAGAACTATGTAAACTGAAAACAACCAAAATTATATAAAATGAATGAACTTCGATCGGATATAGGGAAGGCATGGTGAGGCCCAAGATTTTGCATTCCACACCTCACAGTTTCCTAAATTGACCCTATCATATTATTCGAGCCTTTCAGAGGTGACATGTGAATAATTTCCATTGTTTTCCCTTATATAACAACATATTATACAGTACACGTGATCCGTGATATTGCGTCTAAAAAAGGAAATAAAAAAGGAAATCACATGATACCTCCATGTTAATACGTGGAAAGTATCAAGTGATCTGTGATATTTGATACTATATGTAAATGGATGGAAATATATGATCAGTTAAAAGTTTATGAAGTTTGCATTTTTAATAATTTATATTGTCTCAGTGAATCATGACAAATTTGGTTTCTCCTTAACCATACGTATCCACATAATAGACAAATGCATAAGTTAATTTACATCATACCACATAATTTAATATTTAGGAGAACGACAAGATTACATGGTATGCCTTCTCCTGAGGCCCATGGAAACATAAGCAAAAAAAATATAGGGAAAGTGTCATTTCCGTATGAAGAGATTGTCTCATATTTTTTCATGGATGAAATCTTCTGTTGCCGCGGATGCTAATCACTAAATGTTGAGTAAGAACCTGAAAATATGTTTTAAAATATATAGATTAGATCATTTTGTATTTAGATTCTGTATAGTAGCAAGGATGAGCTTTGAACAATAGCTTTTAAAAATAGAAAATAATAAAAATCATCATAATGAATGTACTATAGTTAGTGATTAATGTGACAATATTTTACAGCCCTAGAAACATTGACGAGGGAGAGGGAGAGGCCTAGAGGGAGAGGAAGAGTGATTGAGAGAAGGGACAACGTAGAAGTCTAAAAAAGAAGAAGATGGACAGGGAGAGGCATAGGAATGGAGAGGGAGAGGGAGAGGGGGAAGAAGAGTGATTGAGCGAGGGGGAGACCGAGATTTGGAGAAGAAGAGGGAGAAGGAGAGGGGAAGAGTGATTGAGAGAGGTGGAGACAGAGAATTGGAGAAGAAGAGGGAGAGGGAGAGGGGGAGGAAGAGCGATTGAGAGGGGTGGGGACAGAGATTTTGAGAGGGAGACAGAGAGGGAGAGGGCGAGTTATTGAAAGAGGAAGAGACAGAGCATTGGAGAAGAAGAGGGAGAGGCCTTATGTGAAGAAACAAGAATAGGGAGAGGGGGATGGAGAGGGGAGCGACAAGAGCGAGAAGAAGAGAGAGTGGTAGAGCGGGAGACAGAACCAGAGTGAGAGTAAATGTGAGAGATTGAAAAATGGAGAAGAATAGGGAGACGATGGGTCAATGAAAGAGAGACGAAGAAGGGAAGGGAGAGGAAGAGAGCGTGCGTACCTCGTGGAGAGATCCGACAGCGACGGCCGACGAGGAACGGAATGAGGAGCCGAGAAGGGAGACGGGGAGATCGTTGGCCGACGAGGGACGGAGGGCGCAGCCGAGCAGGGGGAGCTGGGAGAGCAGCGACGGACGAGGCACGGAGAGTCGAAGAGAGAAGGGGAGGATAAATACCTAAAAATCGAGAAGGGGGATGAGAGTCGACTTGACTCAGTCTAGAATCGAGACTCGAGAGAGTAGACACGGGGTCACAGGGAGATGGAAGGCCGACGAGGGTTTTCTTTTTTTTAATTGTCAAAAAAAATTTGCACAATTCGCACAATGCGAACCGTACAGGGGTCTGTGCGAATTTATGTTCGGAAATCCGAACAGAACACACAAATTTCTCAAATTCGCACAAAGGGAACCGAAAGACCATGTCTAGATACCGAAAATTGCCTTTCCGGTATCCGATAAGGCATCCATCCTGATACCGGCATCTGGTACCGGTATCGGGACGGGCGAGCATAGAGCTGGACTGATGACATTTCATCATCAGTCCGTCTAGAATTTGTCATCGTCCGTAGCGATGGACAGATGACTGAACGGTTGGATTTCCGTCATTCATGAGGAATGACAAATGACGAAAATGACAGACGAAACGACGCTAATGACGAATGACTTTTGCAGATGACTCATTTTTTAATGTATTTACTAGAAAACTTAAAATTTGTAAAAAATTTTACGAACTCAAATGTGCATTTAAATAAAAATCTATAGTTTCTTACTTGTTTCATGATTTTATATCGGCGTAGAACGAAGGATCGTCTCGAATTTTCAACGGAGGTTGGGGGAGAGGGGGAGAGGATGGCGTTGACATTGGGCGGAAGGGTCATATCTGTTCCGTTCTGTTTACTTAAATGGATGATTGAAGGATTGGACGAATGACAGACTCGTGAAGATGACGAACCGGTGGCGAATGATGAAAATGACGAAAAAATTTCGTCGGACAGATGGAATGGAAGTCCATTCCGTTCCTTTCTGTTCCGTTTGAAAATGTCATTCGTCTTCATCCTCCAGCTCTAACTGAGAGCTGTTTTAAGGGTATGTATGCAACAAAAATTTAATAAATATCCCTCCTAATTTTGAAATGATGTGGAAATCCTATTTTCTTATAGTTGTACCCATTTTCTATTTAAAAATATTTCCTCATCCAATAAATTCCCAAAAAATTGATAAAATTTTATAAAATTCTATAAAATTCATAACTTCATCGCCATATAGAGTTCCGGATCATCCCGGACGTAAACGAAGACAGGACGGGCCAAAATTTGTCCCGTCCTACGTCCGATGTTAGCTCCGGGACGAAGGACGGGACAATTTTTCCTCCACCGACAACAAAACCGCCCCAACCAATAATCTCGAGACAGTTTTTCATTCTGCCCAGGCTTAAAATCGTCCCGTCGTTCATCCCAGAAGAAAAAATATAATATATTAATATATACAACTTCAATATTTCATAAGGGCTCCCTCGCTTGATAGATTTGGGGCAATTTCTGCTTCTTTGAAGAAAGAACAAGACCATCCACTTCTTGCGCTGAGCGATCCTCCACCAGGACCACCACTTCTCCGACGTCCAGGTATGTTCTGAAAGAAATTATTTCATGATATTTTCTAAAAAAAATTTCTTACGTCTTTCTCTGCGTGTTATTTGGTTCTTGTTGTTTTATATTCTTCATGTACGCTTTCCACCGTTTTTTCTTCATCTTAAAAAAATTCATGATATCTTCCAAATCTTTCCTTGGAGCTTCCTTGTCCACGTCTTATTTGGCTCGTATTGTTTTGTATTCTTCGTATAATCTTTCCAATGTTTCATGATATTTAACATATTTTCTTCCCATCTTTTTCCACGTATTACCTGGATCTTATTAGTTGTATAGTATTCATTAACGTTTTCCACCTTTTTTTCCTTTATCTTCCAATGTTTCCTCATATCTTCAAAATCTTTTCTTCCCCTATCGATCTTATTCGCGTTATATGGATCTTAATATTTATTTACGTTTTCCAACATTTTTTCCTTTATCTTACTATGTTTCATGATGTGTTCAATATAATTTCTTCCCATCTTTTTCCACATTTTACCTCGATCTTACTAGTTTTACAGTCTTCATTAACATTTTCCACCTTTTTTTCCCTTTATCTTCCAATGTTTCATGGTATCTTCAAAATGTTTTCTTCCCCAATCGATCTTATATGCGTTATCTTGATCTTTATATTTATATAATCTTCATTTATGTTTTCCAACATTTTTTCTTCATCTTACTATGTTTCATGATGTGTTCAATATATTTTCTTCCCATTTTTTCTACATACTATCTGGATATTTCTAGTTTTATAGTGTTCATTGACGTTTTCCACCTTTTTCCCTTTATCTTCCAATGTTTCATGATATATTGAATTTTTTTTCTTCGCCCATCTTTCTCCATGTGTTATCGAGATCGTACTTGTTTTATAATGATGTTGTGGCAATGCAATTATTAATTCACTCTGATTTATGCAGCTTTCCCCTTCTGGGGTACGACCGGGTCTTGGTCACACTTTACAGAAAGCTGAGTGTCCTTGGCTCCCCATTCTTTTGGCCTCTTTAGGGACTGAAATTGTTTTGTAATCAGGTATGCGCATTCTTCTTCGCGTTCTTTGATGGTTTTTATGTTCTATGGTGGTTTGTATGATGGTTGAGTTTTGTTTTTTTAAAAATAAGTTATTTGTTGAGAGATGATAACTTGTATGGGAGCCAGTTCTTAGGACATAACGATAAAATTGTTCAAATAATTTTAATGCAAAATTGTTGCTTGATTATCTACTTTTGGTGGATTTATTTTCTATGGAGAATTGTGTTGTGTAATTTTGATACTATTAGTTTTGTTATTGATTGTGGTGTTTTGAAATTTTTAGTTGCATGTATTATTATAATGAAAAGGACTCTACAAGGCAGTATGAAGGCATGTGCTTAGGTAAGCTAAATAAATTTTTCTTAGGATTATTACAAATTTAAACTGTTAAAAAGCAGAAATGGTTTTAAGTACGTGTTAAGTCGTTTCCATTTTTTGAAAGATTTTATGATTTTATTGGATTGGTGTAAATGTTAGTGAACCAACCATGGTAATTGTAAATGTAAGTTTCTAAGAGTAATAGAGGAGCATTATTTCCTGTGGTTCAAATTTGTTTCTGAAATTCCAGTTCGACGGATTTTAATTGTAAATGTAAGTCACACGGATTTTACAAATGATTGTGTCTTGTGAATTACCGTGGTAGAGTAATGGAGTCTACATCTGCTACCATCCCAAAATTGACGGATATGGCTACGCCGTCGATGTTCACAGAGTGCCTCCCAGTAGAGGTTGATGCCAACATCTCAACTCGTAGCGGAAGACACAATCGGTCTAATGTTTTAGATCGATTTGTTGAAATTGCCCCGGATGAGTACCAGTGCACACTATGTTAAGCAGAGAACCCCACCCGTAAGGTCATCATCAAGAGGAATAAAGATAAGAGCACAAACATATTTAGGAGACATCTAGAGAAGGCACACCGTAAATTTCGTGATGAAATTAAGGGACTCAAGATGAAGCACAAAACCATTCTCCACTACTAAATACTCTTCCCACAAGCTGTACTTACGTGGCATCACCGTGGAGTATACGAAGGAAGAGTTCGTTAGGTTCATCTGCGACAATGATCCTACTTGGCATCTTGTGAAGAAGTCTTTTGGAAGACTATGGTTCTATGGGACACAGGTGGTCGAGGACATCCCTAGTCCGGATGCGGTCAAGGCGACGATTGAAAGGATGTACAGAGAACTCCAAGGGAAGCTGGTGGAGATGTTTGCCGACGTCTCTAGCGTCTCACTTATCGTGGATGCTCAAATATCCCAAAAGAACCTCGCCTTTCTAGGTGTCACTGCCCACTGGATCGACACCGACTGGAAGCTCAATGAGCTTCTTCTTGGTCTGCGATAGATCAGGGGACCCCATTGCAGCACAAACTTAGCGAGGATCATCGTGGAAGTTGAATATGAATACGGCATTGAGTCGAAGCTATGTGTCATCACTACGGACAATGCGTCCAACAACAGAACAATGATGGCCTCCATTGTAGATCAACTGAAGACTGTAAACCCCCCAATTCACTATGGACCGATATGTACCATGCGTTGCCCATGTACTGAACCTCGTAGTCCAGGCCAGACTCAAGGTCATTCGCAATCCATAACCTCTTGGAAGTAATACGCTACATGTCTGAGATCTTTGCCCAAATACACCGTTGGACACGGATGACCCAACCTATTCACTGGTCAACGAAGATACTACAGCGATAGTTGCACATTTGGGACAAGAAGTTTTATGCGTGAGAGCCATTGTCAATGCCATTCAGGGATCCAAGCAGCGTATGGAGAAATATGTTAATATGTGCAAAATATTTGAGCTCCTAAATTCCAACAAGATAAAGGTCGACTGCCCAACGCACTGGAACTCCACTTTCACTATGTTAGAGCATGCTCTTGCTAATAAAGTGGTTCTAGACCATATGGCTTTGAGGTTCCTTTCGACGTCCACTAGAGATTGCGGCCTATGTCAGAAGGACTAGGTGTTGATTGATGAATACCTGTGCATCCTCAGCCCACTATGCCAGGGAACTGACTTTGTGTGTTAGGCGACGAAATTGCCAATAACTGAAGTAACATCATTGGTTGTGGAGCTGAAGAATCACCTTGAGCATGCTACGAACAATGCAGGGGCATCATTGGATGCTAAGCAATGGAATGCCCTGCGGTCTGCGATTGGTGCTATGCATAACAAGTTGATACATTATGCACTGGTACTTTGGGGCAATAATACTGTCCCTATAGCCGTGACATTGGATCCATCCTATAAATTAGAGATTGTCCATCCGTCATGTTGCCAAAGTGTGCTTTCTTATCTTGGCGGTCTCTTGGATTATGCATCTATGACAAAAGCAGCTGAATGTGACTTAGAGCAGGGAGAGTTGTTGGAAAGTCGCCTTCTGACACAATATGTTTTGTCCAAGCGACAATATACGCGTCTGTGCAGACATCATCAACCACGGGCAATGCCAAGGCAAGAGCTGGATAAGTATCTAAACGTCCCATGCAGTGAGAAGGAGGATGATCCTCTAAGTTCATGGAAGGATGTTGGGACGCGGTACTTTCCGAATTCGACAAAAATTGCTCGCCAATTTCTGGCTTCGAGTCCGACCATCACACCGGTGGAGTGGCTTTTTTCATTCGACCGAGGCATCACAACGTATCGAAGATCACGCTTGGATGCAGAGAGCATTGAGATGTTGATGATGCTTCGTGCATGGTTGTGTCGTGTAGAGCAGGACTCGATCGACTCCGATGATGACTTTGATGACGATGACAGCTCGGGTGCTGGTGCATTATGCTCTATCACTTTCCACCTTTTGTAATCATGTTTATTTTTCCTGACTCCCTCTATTCCATGTTACAGAGTAAGGGGGAACAACATGATCACAGTGGATGGGTTTCATTCGCTGATACACTCTAACTTTTTATGTAAGTTATGCTTCTTCGTTACTCTCTCTACTTCATTTGCTGATTCATTCCATGTAACAGACTGCAAACGAACATGCTCTCATTTACCATAAATTTATCGGTTTAAAATCCTACACATGAAACTGACCTGTCAGCACTCCATAATCATTTTAATGCATAAATGGTATCTTTATTTCATATCCTCCATGCTTGACACATCTCCATATTCATGTAACGCGTAAATGGTATCTTAATTTCATATCTTCCATGCTTGACACATCTCGATCAAAGAGCCTGATGAAAAAAGACTTGATTCCATGCGAGAAGCTCTCGTCATATAATTTTGCTCCCTTTTAAGTTGAGCATTTTGATTCATTTCTTTGCTGTGCGAATCGTGAATAATTTTGGGCTATTATTCAATGCAGGTTTTGAAGAGTCCTCTCACTGCGTGTCATGGCCTCTCCCAAGACCCAACCTCACCTTGCCTTTTCACTAGCCCTCGTTCAACCATCTTCCTATATGGTGAATTGGTAATGCTCTTTTGTTGTTACTTTGACTGAAGCAAACAAAACTATTATTGCCAACTCGATTTTCACCCATGCAGTTATTCCATTGTGAAATATCTAGTTTTCATTCATACCCATTATGATTTAGAGACTTGGATTGGGTTTCATGCCGTCCTCTCCCAAGAAAACTCTGAAATTTTGTGGGGCAAAGGTCATTTTCTCGCTGTTCTCTCTCAATCAATGGAAGCCAAAAACATCTCCATAATTTAATTACCTTTCCCTTCAAAAACATCTGTACCTGACTTCGGTTTGGTTTTCTTGCAGTTCTCTCTCAAGAAGAGGTAAAAAACTTGGGTTCAAAATACTTTCGAATTTTCAACACCTCTATTTTCTTCTACAAATGTTTTTTTTCTGATTTCCTTGGCACTCATCAACCACGTTTTCTAGGAGTGGCCTGGAAAATATACCGTTTTCATAGGGGGTTGGCGCTGACTTTCCAGATATAACAACTGTTTTGCAAAGTCTATAAGAGAGGCATCTTTTTACAGGGATAATCGCCAATTTGTCAGTTATTACATTTTCCCCTGATGAACTTTATAGAGAGAACCCATGACTCATGGAACATGAGATCTTTCTCCATATCTATAATTAAATTTGATTAATGAAACTCCACAATTAAATTTGATTAATTAAATAGCAAAGGGACTCAATTGTAAAAAAAACACTATGGGGGGAGTAACGACATTTTTTCATTTTGCCGTAATTTTTTACATTCCCTGAGAATATAATCCAAATAAAGATGTCATTCTGAAAATTTTAATTTACCCTAATTAGACGTTAAACTATTATTTAAACCCAATGAATTTAAAAAATAAACATAATTTAATATGATGAGAATGGAATATATAGAAATTGATTATAAGCTTTACTAAGTAGGGATTAAATACTGTCCTTTCCAAGTTTTATTGTAAATACATACATTAATCTGGCAATTCAATCCAATGATTTAAGATGAGAATTGCATGTATTAAGATTTATTATATTTTTTGTTAATTAGGGATTCAATAATGACTTTTCCACATTTTATTACAAATTCATACGTTATTTTGGGAATTTAATCCAGATTTAACAAAACTTTTTTCGTCTCACATTCTTTCGTCCACCATCCTCGTGTTTCAAACGGACAAAATTTTCATCTGACAGGACAAAAATTGTCCCGTCCAATCGTCATGTGGACGAGTTTTTGTCCACAAATTCGTCCACACCCCTTGGACGGGACAAAATTTTCATCCACGGACGGAAAAATTGTCCCGTTCGCGTCCCTGCGCTATATCTCCATATCAATTATTATTAAACTAAGTATTTATACCTGCCAATTTCATTTAAATAGAGTTATTCCAGGCTTAAATAAATTTCATAAAATTCATAAATTAACAGGAATATAGGAAAAAATCAGGCATTCATTTGCAGGTATAAAAAACCTATTTTAAACTATTGTTTTTATAAAAACGTGCTAAGTATATAAATTAAACAACATTTCTCATGTTTATGATTCCATGGCTCAAATATTTATTATTATAAGTAATATTTAATGTTGCATGGAAATTGAATCATAACTATGAAACTGTCAAAATGAAAATAATTTATCGTCATTAGGCACCTACTCAATAATTATTCAGAATAAATTATTTATTATTATATGCATGAAAATGAATATTAATATTGTCAAAATGAAGATTAAGATTCATGCGCGACTATAGGAGCGTGAAGATTTAATTTCCATCACAAATATTTTTAGTAATACACAGTAAATATTCCATGTTCCATGAGTAAAATTTTTATACTATGAACTTGTCACAATAAAAATTGGTTATCGTTATTCGGTATCTACTAGCTAATTATTCGATATAAATTATTTATTATTATATACAATAAATATTTCACGTTTTAATTTCCATCACAAATTATTTTAATAATATACAATAAATATTTCATGTTCCATGAGTAAATGTTTTATAACTATGAAATTGTCACAATAAAAATAGTTTCTCGTCATTAGGTATCTACTCGATAATTATTCCGAATAAATTATATATTACTATGATATTAACATTTACTAATTAGGTGACAATAATAGTTTATGGTCATCAGATTGGATAGTAATAATAGGTTGTTTATAAGTATTTAATATTTAAAATGAACATTTATTTTAGCCAGTCCTCTTAATTTTACTAATTGGCATAAATAAATTAGTTAAGACTTACTTGAAGTACAAATGCCACAACTAGTTTCAACACATAAAGAAATGTATAAATTGTTCAGCAAGTTGAAGGAAAAAGAAATGAGCTTAATGAACACTCGGGTCTTTGTCACTATCTTTGCATGTTTGCTTGATATCATTGTCGTCATCGTCATCCACTCGCCACCAACACTTGAGTGTCATTAGTAATTTAATGTTCTTTGCTGTCAACCTGGAACGCTTGTATTTGATGACAACACACCGACAGAGAAGAATCTTTTAGAGGGCGCACTCGTCGTAGTGACCAATAGGAATTCCTTCATAACCATTGCCAACCTTGGATATGAGTGTTCTCTTGTTACTTTCGACCAATGCAATGGTTTTGTTCCCTTGAGAAGAGGTGAGCTCATGTACACATCTAGCTCGTGCCCTGGACTAAGGATTGGTATATGCTCACTGTTTGGTAACAACTCACCTAGTGCTTCAATAAATAAAGCTGTAGACTCCACTCTGGTAAAAAACATCCAGAAGAATCAGAATGAATTATGCTTCCATCGTTGGTGACCTCAGAGGAATGCAATAAGCTTTGCACATACGCGATTGTTTTGTCATGTTGGTCGTGTTCAAGTAACTGTAGCTTCATCGAGGGATCAATGAGGGCAGCAACAGTGAAGGCCTGGTTGCGAGTGAGGACTGATGCATATCTGCTCATCTTGGTCTTTATCGCCTCACAAGCCTTGTACACTAATATCTGTTGTTCGGTGGATATAACACTGTTGACTCGTAACATCCTTCCCTCTCTGATATCGGCCATGGCACCATTCAAGGGTCTCATCAATGCTCTGATGATAACAATTGCCTCATTTGTTGTGGGTGCTTTTGATCGGCATGTGAAGACAGTAGCCAACTAAAGGGGATATACTCACAAACTCCTTGATCATTGCCCATTCCTCATCACATAACACTTATTTCTTTAAAAAGTTCAACGCAATGATATGTATAATATCCCGTTTCTCGACACCAGCTACTAGCATGTCGTACGTAGAATTCCATCTTGTTGGGCAGTCCAAGGGAACCTTTCTATAGTCAGGTACATCAAACTGTTTGCATACCACTGCATAGGGTTCTTCGTGTTGTGATGAACCCTGTATTCGTGTGAATATCTCGCGGAGCCGGAGTATGACATCACCCAGCGTAGATGTACTAAATGCAGCAAGTGTGTTGCCTTGTTCTATATCATTCATACCAACCATATCATCCTCGTGTATAATTAGCGACTTTGATGGCACCTCTCTCACACGTAGGGAGCTCATCCTTGCCTATACCACAAGGTTTATCATGTGCGCAGCACAAAGCACATGTCTACTTGGACTGAATTGAGGGTTCACTAACTTCAGATGTTTGTCCAGAATACTCATCATCTTTCTGTTATTCGACGCGTTGTCTGTCAGACACCTGCGTAAAATTGTGTCATCAATATAATGGACCGGAGAAAAAATAAGTGATACCATATTTAATGAAGTAAATGATAACATACATTTTTAGTACCTTATATGACCATATTTACATGTTTATCTGCATTAAATTATGTATATTTGCATGTTATCAAGCTTAAAATGATTAAATCTAGTTTTAGAATGAATTTCTGAATTTTTTACATTTTTTGTTTATTTTTTGGGAATTTTATGACAATAGATCCTAAAAGAATATAATTTTTAAGACAAAATATGATTTTTTGGCATTTTTCAACATTAAATTTGAAAAGATATGATTTTTGTAAGTTGAAATATATATATTTATAACTATTTTTGGAATTTTATTTTATTTAATATGAATTTTTAAATAATTTTTATTTTTGTTTTTATTTTGCCCCACCACGTGTCACCATTCGATTTGTCGAATGGTGACGAATCAGAGCACTCTATAATGATTAGTGCCAGCCAATTGTTAGCTTAATTAATGATTGGTGCCAGCCAATCATCACATTTTTTTATTCTGTTGGTGCAGGGTGACGTGACGCGCTCATGTTCACACATTTTAAAAAAAGGAAAGAAGGGGGGAGTAAAGAAAAAAGTCCGCATTGACGTGGCGCGTGCTGATGCGCCTCCATGTCAAGTGTGAATCTTTCTTTTTTCTCTCTTTTGTCCTTTTCTTTTTTCTGGATACATGTGGCACGGAATACAAAGAGCGTTGCACAAAATACAAAAAGTGCAGAATATAGAGCACTTTGATGTCTCAACGGACACAAAAAATGATGACACTAATGAGGAGAGAGATGGAAATCAAGGGCTAGGATTGGCTAAACTTCAAACGGCCATACCTTTTAATCTACAACTCCGATTGAGATGAAATTTTCAGCGTTGCTTTGTCTTCCTTTCCTGTGATCTATACATAGAGGCCCAAATCATTTTAAAATTCATCTCGAACTTGCTTCCTACTTGTGTGGGCTGATTGAAAGATAGTGAGTTTTGAGATCCATCAAGTGTGTTCTTGGTGTCCTAGGTGTGGGGGGAGAAGCATTGGAGAAGAGGGGGAGCTTACTGGAACTCGTAAATCACCATAATCCTGGCAGAACGTAAGGATCTAAGGTAAGCGTCTTTGCCCTACGTTGTTTCTTTCCCGACATCATAATTCGCTTAATTAGTGTTCTTCATTATATTTTCACTCACATTTAACTCCTTTATACTCTCTTATCTCGTATCTCTATCCTCTCCACCACACCATCTACATTCAACCACTATCATCGTTCACACACTTGACCATCACTGTATCCTTAATGTTCACTTACTCATTGTCAAATTAACATATAACTTACATCCCTTTTCTCGATATCGCTAGCTCATATCCTCTACTCTCGTCTTCATCTCTTCTCTCGTTAATCATCACTATCATGAGAAATTAATTCCTTAATCATCGTTCCTTATGGAGATGATCCGCACTCATCACTAAGTATTCTTAAGTACGGTTAAATATAATTTTTATTGAATAATTTCAATTACCAACGACGTATTAGACCCCTAAAATTGAGATTATCAATTGACATCATCGTTGCTGGATAATGATAGACATTAAGGATTTGTTTTCTTTTATTTTGGTGATTTTCCCTCGATTACGTATAGTGATTAAAGTAGTGTAATCAGCTCCACGAGACTGACAAAGACACAAAGAAAAGGTACAACTCTTGTCTTGAAAACTATTTAACTTCTACAATTTTTTTTAAGGATATTTCTCATCATGAATGGTAGACGATCACAAAAACAAATGAGAATGAAAGCGAAGGAAATAGAGGAGAGGCTTCAAATAATCAAAACAATAACACTAAGGATTTTATTATAAATCAAGTAAATATACGACGTAGATTAAATGGATATTATGCTCCTCTAGGATACGAGCCCCTTACTAAGATTAATGCACCTATAGATGAGGGTTCAAATTTTAAAATTGATCATCATATGATTCAGTCGCTCCCTAATTTCCATGGTTTATCTCAATAAGAGCCGTATAAGCATTTGGAAGAATTTACTTTGATTTGTCAAACATTGAACTTCCCTAATGTTAACGAATGAGGTTATTAAAATACAATTATTTTCTTTCAGTCTTAGAGATAAAGCTAGAAGCTGGTTTACATCTCTATCTTTGAACCTTGATTCATGGAAAGAGATGGAATTCACCTTCTTAAAAAAATTCTACTCAGTTGGAAAGACAAATTCATATCGACGAGCAATTAGAGAATTTTTTCAAGGGCCAGACAAATCTCTAGGAGAAGCATGAGAAAGGTTTAAAAAGTTGACCCAAAAATGTCCACACCATGGGATAGAAGATTGAGAAATTGTTCAAACTTTTTATGCAGGATTACTAGATCAAGACAGAAAAATGATCAACGCCGCCAGTGGAGGTACATTTATGCATAAATATTTAGATGAAGCATTAGGCATTTTAGAAACACTAGCAGAAAATGATGTATATTGCGCTGTTCTTAATTGTAATGGGAGAAATGCAAATCCTAAGAGGGGAGGGATGATTGATGTGAATGGCATTGAACCCGATATACGAATTGAAAATTAGTAAAAGCTGTTTCTGATATAACTACACAAATTCATAGTTTAAAATCACCTAATTCCTCCCATTCTTCTCATATGGATACTTCACTTTGCCATCATTGCTCTAGTGGTGATTACGTAGAAATAGATTGTCCAATGCATGAGCAAATCTTGGCTATTGTTCGGTCCAAGATGAATAGACCTATAGCTCAAAATTCTTGGAATCCTAGAGATAGTGGCTATCTAAAGAATAATATGCCAAGAAACACATATCAAAATCCTATTCCTTTTCAACAGAAACAGATAAATTTCTATTTAAGGCCCAATCACAGTACCTTTCACCAAACTACTAATCCTTTGTATGATGAGCTCTACATGAATGTGCGGGAGAAACAAGATAAAATGGAGCAAATGCAAGCTCAAATGATCGGAATGCTACAAGAATCAAGAAGGAAATGGAGTGAATGAGAGAAGAAAATAACTCAAGAGCCAACCTCAAACAAAAAGGTAAAATGGACAAGAATGGATTCCCTACCCATGAAACAGGTTGACTCCCAACTCAACCCCAAATTAATCCTAGGAATTTACATTTTATCGAAAGTCATGATTCCTATTCACATGAAACCATGCATGCAATTTCTGAATTACAAAATGGGAATGTTTTGCCAGATATTTCTGAAGTTCAAAAAGAAGAAGTAGAAATATCTCAGGAAGATAATGATGATTCTACCAAAATAGAGACTAATCCAATAGGTTATGTTCCACCCATTCCTTTCCCTGATGCTCTAAAAAACTCTAGAGTTAAACCAAACCCTCATGATGAAAGTCTTCTAGAGATTTTTAAACAAGTAAATATCAGTATTCCCTTGACTGAAGCAATACAACATAGTCCTTCTGTAAAATTTTTGAAAAATCTGTGCACACCTAGCGGAAAGCATAAGAGAATTCAATTATCCAAAACTGTTAGTTCTATTTTACAAAATCTTCCAAAAAAACGTTGGGATCCAGGAGCCCCTCTAATCAAGTGCTGAGATAGGATGAATGATTTTTTCTAAATCATTACTTGATTCAGGAGCTACTGTCAATATTTTAGAGTTACAATTAGCATATGGTTCAATTTAGGGATCATACATCCTGATACTGATATTGGATGACGGTATCGGGGACAGATGCTATATTGGACATCGAAAAGAGAATTTTCGGTATCAATTTTTACTGGATATCGGTTCGTACAGTAATGATATCCGATATCGAGATCTGTCTCAATGTCGTCATCCGTCTCCGTCTCAGGGGTAGGATGACGACATTGATTATTGATGTTGGATATCAAATTTTGATATCCAACATCTATTACATACCTAATTTTTGTCTTGAAACTGTTGGAGCCTTGGCGGACGGCAGACGGTGTTTTATTGGCGGACGCCGGATGGCTGACGGCGGTGGCAGCATCAGCCGACGACGGCGATGACGACATCGGCAGACAGCGGACGGCGATCAGTTGTCTTCTTCGTCCATCTTGTTCTTCTTCAAGTTCTTCCTATTCTTCCCCATTCCCCAATCCCTGTTTTCCCCTTGTTCTTCCTGTTCTTAACACTCTTCCCCTTCTTCTCCCTGGAATTCACTTCTTCTTCTTCCACTAATTCTCATCTTCTTATTCTTCCGCCAATTCTCATCTTCTTCTTCTCATCTTCTTATTCTTCCGCCAATTCTCATCTTCTTCTCCTTCTTTGCTAATTCTCATCTTCTTATTCTTCCGCCAATTCTCTTCTTCTTCTTTTGCTAATTCTCATCTTCTTCTCCCTCTTATTCTTTGTTGTAATTCATGTGGGTTCATTTCATTAAAATGTTGAAATTTCTATCCTGATTGCATGTATTTCAATAATTTCAAATAAAAGTAAAAAATGTGGGTTCATTTCAAATAAAAGAATCTGTAAAGATAATTTATATATATTCCTCGATGCATTTAGCTTTTGCGTCTACTTTTTTAAGTTTACATTTTTCTTTTTTAGTTTGATCTTTTCACTCATTATATATTTACTTTTGTGTTGATTATTTATTTAATGCAGAAGGGAAGAGTAAAAAATGTGGGTTCATTTCAAATAAAAGTATCTGTAAAGATAATTTATTTATATTCCTCGATGCATTTAGCTTTTGTGTCTACTTTTTTAAGTTTACATTTTTCTTTTTTAGTTTGATCTTTTCACCCATTATATATTTACTTTTGTGTTGATTATTTATTTAATGTTGTTCAATGCATTTGGGAATCGGTAAATTTCTATCATTCATCCTCTTCTCTTCCCTTCATCATGTTTCTTCTTCTCTTCCCTTCTTCCTGTTTCTTATTCTCTTCCCTTCTTCATGTTTCTTCTTCTCTTCCCTTCTTAATTTTTCATCTTCTCTTATCTTCTTACTTTTGCTTTTGTTATTTTTTTCGTCTCTTTCTTTTTCTTCTTCTCTTCTCCTATTTCTTTTCTTCTCCTCCTCTTTTATTTTTCCCTGCTCTATTCTCGTGTTCCTGTCTCCTCTTTTGTTCTCTCAATTTTCTTTTTCTTCTCCTCTTCTCCTCTTTTGCCCTCTTCTCGACTCCTCATTTTTTTTACTCTTCTCTTCCATTCTTCCTCTTTCTTCTTCTCATCTCTTCGTAAATTTTCTTCACCTCTCATTCTAAATTTTCTTTTTCTGCCTTTTTTACTCTCTTTCTTTTCTTCTCCTCATCTCTTCTTTTTCCTTGCTCTCTTATCCTCGTGCTTCTATCTTCTTCTCCTCTCCTCTTCCTGCCTGCTTTTCTCTTCTCTCAATTTTCTTTTTCTTCTCCTACTCGATTCTTTTACCCTCTTCTTGACTCCTCATTTTTTTACTCTTCTCTTCCCTTCTTCCTCTTTCTTCTTCTCATCTCTTCTTAAATTTTCTTATTCAGTTCTCGTTCTAAATTTTCCTCTGCTGCTTTTTTCCTCTCTTTCTTTTCTGCTCCTCTTTTTTTTTCCCCTGCTCTCCTATCGTCATGCTTCTATCTTCCCCTCATCTCCTCTTCATGGTTCTTATTCTCTTCTCTCGTATTTATTTTTCTTCTCCTCTTAGACTCTTTTGCCCTCTTCTCGACTCCTCATTTTTTTTCTCTTCTCTTCCCTTCATCCTCTCTTTCTTTTCTTCTCCTCTCTTCTTTTTCCCTGCTCTCCTCTCCTTATGCTTCTATTTTCCTCTCCTCTCCTCTTCATGATTCTTGTTCTCTTCTCTCTGTTTATTTTTCTTCTCTTTGACTTTTTTGCCCTCTTCTCGACTCCTCATTTTTTTGTACTCTTCTCTTCCCTTTTTCATCTTTATTCTTCTCATCTCTTCTTAAAATTTTTCTTCACTTCTCATTCTTAATTTTCCTCTGCTGTTTTTTTCCTCACTTTCTCATTCTAAATTTTCTTCCTTGCTCTCCTATCCTCATGCTTATATCTTATTCTCTTCTCCTCTTACTGTCTCTTGTTCTATTCTATTAATTTTCATTTTCTTCTCCTCTTTGACTCTTTTGCTTTCTTCTCAACTCCTCTTTTTTTCCTCTTCTCTTCCCTTCTTCCTCTTTGTTCCTCTTTCTTCCTCTCATCTCTTTTTAATTGTTCTTCTTATCATCTTCCTTTTCCTTATTGACTTATCTTCTTTATTTCTCATGTTGTCTGTGTATGAAGTTGCAATTTTGTATATCTTCTTTAGAGTTTAAAGCATAGTGAATCAAAATGTGTTCATGTAATCTAGAAGAACCAATTGTTGATAACCGAATTATGTTTCTCAGAAACATGAACCCACCAAGAGGTAATGCCCCACCCCAAGATTACTTTGGGGCAGGAGCCAATTTTCATGAAGATACCAACGCAGGAACATCTTGTGCTGTATAGAGTCACCCTCGTTTTGGCCGATTTGTCATCATTGACTACTTTGAACACATTGGTGATGGGTACTATGCGTGCTTACTATGACATAAGCTTGGAAATATCTCCAAAATACGTTGTTTCATTTCATATGCTTGACGGATTCCCCGTGGAGCATTGTTCAGAATGTCGCATTCAAGGAGCTATGGCGTTACACGACATAGTAGAACTTAAACCTTATAAGTGCGAAGGCCATGAAGCAGTGGACGATTTAAATGCATGGTTGCATGAAGTAAGAGGTGAAAAACCATGGGAGAACGTGGACCGAGTGTCCCTTACTGTAGACACGTGGACTGCAAAGAACGATACTGGTCTTCTAGGCATCACCGTTCATTGGGTGGACAAGAAATAGGTGTACCGAGAGCGAGTACTTACCATCTGAGAGATCGTCGGCAAGCATGATGGGGACACCGTCGCGTCCATCATTCTCCAGGTCTTGGAAGATTTCTGCATGCGACCAAAGGTCATCATTCAACATTGAAATTATCTTTGTAATAAACATGTGATTTTATACGTGACATGTGTTCATGCAAGTTTATGTTGTGACTACTAATAATATCTCTGCTAATAAGAGGATGTTGTCAGTGATTCCAAAGAAGATAAAGAGCGTCAACCCAATGTTTAGTGCTAGAATACACATCCCATGTGATGCACACATATTGAACATTGTCATCCAAGCGGCAATTAAAAGCTTCAGCATTCCTTCAGCCCAAGTAGTAGAGCCCAATGAAGGAGATGTCAGCAGGACAATATAACAGTATGACAGCGACGAGGACAACATGCATGGAGATATTTACTCACTGTCTGAAGACAATGACGGAACACGCCGTCTTTTATATTTGGGTGATGCAGTTGCGAAGTTGCGGACACAAGTGCACATCATTTGGAGTTTTGCTTAACGGCAAGAGGAGTATGCAAAGGCATGTGAAGAGGACCCTGAAGTTGAAGATTCTAACATGGTCGTGTTGGACTGTCTAACCTGATGGAACAACACTTATGCTATTTTATTTGCTCCTATGAAGAAATGTGATGTGATTGATGAAGTGCGAAGAATTTTGGTAGAAAAGGGAAGTCGACGAAGATGTCAAATGACGAGTGGGAGTTGGTGAAAGAATTCTATCTCATCCTTGGGCGGTTCTGTGTATCCACTGATCATGTTTGCTGGATAGAGACGCCGGCCATATGTGATGTGTTATTTCTCATCGACGATCTCATGCGCCACATGGGGGAGGTTGTCCAGAAAATTGAAGAGGGAACTTTCTTCATATGCGTACGATGTTTGCATAAAGGAGATCATTGTAACACGGCGCAAGCGTTTAAGGCGGTGCAACGTAAGCTAGTGCAGTATGCAGAACTCTATTGGACGAATGAAGCAATCATCGGAACAACATTAATGGACCCATTCCATAAAGGGTCCATGCTCTATAAGGGTGTTAGAGAGTCAACCGTTGCATATGTACGATCTCTATTACCATGCGACTCGCCAAGACATGTAGCAGCTGGGCATTTTGAAAATAAGCACCCAAAAGGTAGAGAGTTGGACTCTTGGCTACAAAGCACTATGCAAAAAGTCCAACCTGCACTTGTGTCAGCGAGGTTGGCATTGGATGAGTTCAACCAATATCTGATAGAGGTTGTGCCTAATGCGGGAGTGTTCACCCCACTATCTTGGTGGGTCAACACAGGGGCAAAATGCTTCTCCTTACCTCCATTGCAAGGGAGCTGTTGTCCGTATGTGCAACAAGCGCTACTGGTGAACGCATGCTCTGTGCAGACAACGCTATTGTTAAGTAGAAGAGAGCACGATTGTCGCCAATAAGCATTACAGTGAAGTGTTGGCAGCGTGTGGACAACAAGCGGTTGTACAATGATGTGGAGCTGGATTCAGATGGTGAGGATGGCCAGGATGGGTAGTTTCATCTCCTGAAGGTACACATCCCTTACATTGATGATCATATAATGCATATTTTACAAAAGCATTGTGTTTTATTTGTTGTCTTTCGCTATATAGGTGATGCCCAAGTAAGCACAGTCCATTGATGGAGCAGTGGGGAAATTCTAGGACAAATGGCATATTTTGATGGTCAAATATTACAAAATTATTCTATTTTTTTGCACAAATTTTGTGTTAAACTTCTTACGATTACATGTACTTAAGTATAGAAGTTTGCATAATATATCACAAAATCCATTTATAATACTTAAAGTTGTTACTTATGACATAATCAGGATTTATAAAAACCTGCACAAATATCAGGTCAAATCATTTCATATATTCCTCTTTATTGCATAGGTTCATAATGAATTATCTCTACACCTTACATTGTAATATTGTTGTGTATGTATGTATAAGAGCAATATATTGTGTGTATGAATGTATTCAAATTATGTATAAGATCAATATAGTGTGGGGAATAATTACAGAATTTTAAAGATTTCTCTACAAATTTCTTGATTTTTTTGGGGATTTATTTGTGGATAAGGAGACATTCATTTATTTTAGCAAAAAACACGGTGTCGGGTACGGCCAACCGTGTGGTTGTGCCCGTAATCTGATCCAGCTATGCCCTGGACGCCACCTAGGGGGGTTTTATATATAAAGTGGAGTGTTTATCATTGTTTATAGGCATGGAGCGAGCATAAATATCTCAATTACACTCGGATCCCACTCGTCCACGCCAATGTGCAGGAAAGAAAAAGATACATAAATGATACCTAGCAAGAGCTCAGAGAAGTTCGCGCGTGCTGACGTCTCATCCATCTGTGCTCCCTCCGATTGAAAGTGAGGGCAGAGTGTGCGGTGGCTGCAGAGCAGCTACGATGGTGGAAGTGTGCGCAGTCAACCCCGTTGTTGTGATGTCGGAAGTCGCCCGATCAGACGAGAGGTTGGCGCACCCACCTTGAGTGTTCCACGCAATCCGCCACTCCCGCGGGCTCTCCTTTGGTAGTATGCGACCCGTAAGGAGGTTCCACACAATAGCATCCCCAAGCTGAGGGAGGGAGGACCTGCCAAGAAAGAAAAAGAGAGGGGTGTCTTGTGTGTACCCCATGGTTGGCCAGGGCATCTGATGTCTGATTGCCTTCTCACAACTGGTGACGTATACTAGTGGTGCGAGGGCGCCACCACATAATGTCCTGCCATACGCAATGTAGGCGCCACTAGGAGCATGAACCTGCACGAAGCATGTCAACCAACACCTGTGAGTCCGATTCTACGACGATGTGGTGAAGGTTTTGTTCCTCGTAGAGGAGTAAACCATCACGTACCGCCATAGCCTCGGTTACTGTTTTAGTTTGTATGCCATAGAAAGAGGAAAAGGCGAGGAGAATACTCCTTGTATGTTCATGGAGGATACCACCTCCCCTTGCTGGCCTGGGGTTCCCTTTGGCCGCACCATCTACATTCAGTTTGAGGATGCCGATTGGCGATGGAAGCCAACAGACAACCTGTAGTTGAATGCAGACAGGGGCAAGGGTCACCGAAATGCCCCAAGAGTGAAGGAAGCCGCACGTGAGGGCTGAGATGCGGTCGCGAGGTGAGATGAAATGGTGGGTGCGCCGTATCCAGAGCTTGACTCGATGCGTGATATCTACAGCGCACATGGGAGTCCATGCATAACGAGAAGAATTTTGCCCTTTCCATATCTCCCACAATAAGTAAGCTATGGTGATGTGTAGGATGGGGCTCCGTTTAGAGCGTGTTGGCGAGAGAAACATCTTGCAAAAATGCTCAAATGAGGTCAGTGGGATGGGAAGGAGTGGATGCCATGGGTGTGTGATGTGACGCTTATAGTCTAGGGCTGTCTCACTATTGAAGAAAAGATACTCCATAGTCTCAGCATGTAGTGATGTGGGGCAGTAGTGACAACGCGAACTAAGAGAGTAACCTAAACGGATCACCCGATCATCAGTCGGAAGGCCATGATGTAAGAGTCTCCAAAGGAAAAAGGATATACGTATGAGGATCCTGGATGCCAGATGCAGCGACCCCAGTGCTAGTGGGGGAATTTCTCGTGGAAATCATCCCAAGAAGATCTACAGGACAAGGTTCCATCGAATGTGAGCGTCCAAATTGCATGATCGGGAGTGGTCCCTATAGGAGTACTCTGTACCTGGGAGAGTGTGTCTGAAGTGAGGCCATGCTGCTCCCATAGGTGTCCCGTGTTGTCCATGAGCAGTTGGGCCACAGTTAGTCTCGGTCATTGAGGTACAAAGTGTGGATGGCGAGCTAAGGGTTTGTCACCATGCCAAGTGTCAAACTAGGCGCTATTCGCACCTCGGCCAACCTGCGAATGTGTAACCTGGGCTATCTTAAGCTAGTATTTCTGCCATGTGCGCTATCGCCGATGGCCTCAGATATCCATCTCTCGACGGGCCTACTCGCCATACTTGGCAGAAACAAAACTTCCCAATAGGAGTGTGTGGTGCGCATACGCCATACGAGTTTCTTTTGAAGCATGTCTTAGACGTCCGAGAGGCATCTGATCCCTAGACCACCCTCGGTCGTCACCCTAAAAGCTTTCGCTCAAGAGACCCAATGATGGCGACACTCTCCCTCAAGGTGACCAGACCATAGGAAATGTGCGCATAATCATTCCATTGAGCGGAGGACGGTGAGAGATTGTGAGTGGACCGCAAGGGTATGCAGCGGGATACTCATGATGATGTGTCAAATAAGTTGGATACATCCTCTAGGGGATAGAAAACGAAGTTCCCATCACTCTAGTTTCTTTCTCATTTTAACCAGCATTGCATCAAAGTAATGAAGCCTAGCGGGTCCTAGAAAGATAGGGCATCCAAGATAGTCGAAAGGAAGGCATCCTCGTGAGAAGGGGGTATAGTGCTGGAGTTTTTGAGAGCGCTTTATAGTGGTGAAAGGACCAACTATAAAGCTACTCTTCGAGGCATTGACGAGCTGGCCCGAAGCTTGCTCCATTGCTGTGAGGACACTCATAAATTCCTTAATGGATTTTTTAGATCCATTAAGGAAAAGGATGGCATCATCTACAAATAGAGAGTGCGAGAGGATCGGGCAGTCCCTTTTTGTAAAATACGAATGGATGAAGCCGTGGTCGATCGCACGTATGAGCGATCGGCTGAAGACCTCCTCCATCAATATAAAAAGGGTGGGTGAGATAGGATCACCTTGCCGTAGACCTCTCTTGGTAGTGAAGAAGCCAATGGAATTTCCATCCATCAGGGGAGAGAAATGATTCCCTCTAATAAAGCCATCTACAAGATTGATGAACACATTGGTGAACCCAAAGCGACGTAACACTTGGGTAAGGAAATTCCATTGGACTCGATCAAAGGCCTTCTCCATATCCAGTTTGATGATGACATTTGAGCCCGGAATATGAGTGTTTAATGACTGTCCTAGCTCGTGAACTAGCATGATACTATCATGGATTTGTCGACCCTTGACAAAACCACACTATTCAGGCAAGATAAGTCTACCAAGAAAGTTACCTAGTCTATTTTAATGATCTTGGATGCAACTTTGTAGCATACATTATAAAGGCTGATGGGGCGAAAGTCTCTGAAGGAAGTTGGAGTGTCCAGCTTTGGAATGAGCGCCAGAAAAGTGGATTTCCAACTTCGAGGGAAGACTTTGAGCACAAACACCTCCTTGATAGCAAGCACCAAGTCAGTGCCTAGGATATCCCAGCATGCAGTGTAGAATTCTGTTGAAAATCCATCGGGTCTTGGGGCCTTGTTCCTATAGAAGGAAAAGACCACCTTCTTAATCTCTACTCGAGTAGGTAGGGCTGTGAGAAGTGCGCTTTCTTGGTCGGTCACCAAGTGAAAGATAGAGGCGAGAAGGTCCTCACTCACAACAGTTGGTTGTAAGGATAGGAGCGAGTGATAAAAATTTACTCCTGCGGTTGCTAGTTGGGCGGGGTCCTGTCTATACATCTCTAATAGGGTCATATAATTAGGACGTGCTTTGTAATTGATCGAGGCGTGAAAGAAACGTGTGCTTCTATCACCTTCTTGCAGTCATTGGACCTGTGATTTCTGGAGGTAAAAATCTCCTGACTCCGCATAGTATCCTCAAGCTGCTCTCTAACTTGAAGCTAGCGCTCTCCCACGTCGTCCGTCCAACCATCTTGGAGTTGTCATTTGACAGTAGTTAGTTCCTTCTTAAGTGCTTCGACCGGTGCATGTATGTCTCGAAAGACATGTCGATTCCACCATTACAATTGGAACTTGAGGTTCCTCAGCCTAAAACTAAAGTTCTCCATAGGAGACGTAGAGATCATTCCATGCCAATGACTATGTACAAAATGATGGAAGTTGAATGGAGGATGGTGAACTCGATTACTCGAGTCTGGGAGAAGGAGGATCGTGAGTGATCTGAGTAATATCTCGGTAAGATCTTAATCGTTAAAACTGAAGTTCTCCATAGGCGACGTAGAGATTGTTCCATGCCAATGACTGTGTACAAAATGATGGAAGTTGAATGGAGGACGGAGGACTCAATTACTCGAGTCCGGGAGAAGGAGGATCATGAATGATCTGAGTAATATCTCGGTAAGATCTCAATGCATCAGCGCAGTGATATTAGTAAAACAACGGTCAAGCCGCTCGTACATACGCGCATCTGCTTGACACTCATTACACCATGTCCACTTCTCATCGAGTGACCGAGGATGCCTGATGGATACAGTCGTTCAACGCTTCCATAGATCGTGACTGAGGTGGGCGGCCTCCTTGGCATTCTTGGATTGCTCGTATGCAGTTAAAATCCCCAGCGATAAACCAAGTGAGGTCAACAAGCCGTGAATGGGCATGGATATGTAAGGTGAGCTCCTTCGAGAGGGCCTTACACACTAGGTGTCTATGCGATGCGTAGACTACTATAAGCGTGTATGGCTTCGGGGAGTGCAGTACGTCAAAGCATACTAGGTCCCCTTTGCCAGTAGTTCCAATAAATAATCTCGCATCCAGAAAAGCCAAAGCTTATTCGAGGAATGACAGTAAACATGATCCATTATGAGTTTCCTCGCAATGGAATGGGAGTGATCTAATGTAGTCATCAGCTCAATAAGCCCAACTATCCATAAGTTGTGCTTATTGATTAGGGAGAGATGTGACTGGGTTAGAGGGTTGTCGATCCTTCTACAATTCCAAACAAGACTTGGAATCATAAAACTATCGGCTCGCGTGACGCACCTGCGATCGGGTGTTATAGATGCGACGTGTATAAGTAGTATCCGAGTGATGTCCTAAAGGAGATGGGGTGTCGGTGTCTAACTCCTCGGAGATGGAGGCATCATCGTCCTCCTCTCTTGTAGAAGTGTGGCCGCTAGTGTCCCCACAAGTGTCCTCAGAACCAGGGAGTGAGGCTTGATGGTTAGTCAAGCCATCCTCCCGCTCAAAAGGGATATGTGATGGGTGGAGGTCGGGCAGGGAGGTGAGTATATCGGGGTGCGGAGGATTGTGGCTAGGGTGGGGCGATAAGCTAGGGATGGGGATGGGTGGAGAGCAAGGCAAGGGGGGAGAGGAAGGTAGAGGGAGGAGTGGGTCCAAGTGGGAGGCGCTGGAGGGGGGAGGGGAGGGAAGTGAAGCCGGTGGAGGGGAATGGGGCGCTAGGGTGGGGGACATAGGGCAAGGTGAGGTAGGATGGGAAGATGTAGATGGAGAAGAGTGAGGTGGTGGGGATGATGAAGTCGGAGGCCGGTGGACTAAGGAGGGATGAGATGATGTAGAACAGGGGGATGAAATGGGATGGGGGTTGGTGAGTGATAAGCATGAATTTTCCGTTGCATACATGTATAAAAATGTCAGATAGATAGTAATTCATCAAAAACATCATGGACTTATGCTAATTCTAAGGTCAAATACTGCATTTATGTTAATTCGCATCCTAACCCTAAAATGCATCATTTTATGTGATTATGTGCTTATTTTGCGAGACTAACCCCACTTGACATCCCTGAGGTTAAGTGGTTTCCATCTCACGCTTTTCATGAGTATTGGAATGCTAGGGGACAAGAAATGACATGTGGACGAATGCAAGGATACATGGCACCACCAAATCAGGTTTGTGAGTAGTTAGGGATCATCCCTTCATATCTGGGTGATCCATGACTTTAGGTAGTCATACTGGTCAGGTTTTGTTCATTAAAGGTATTGGAAACGATAAGTAGGTCTCCAAGGATAGGGTTTGGACAAAATATAAGAAAAACATAAATCTATCAAGGTTCAAAGTTTGGATGATTTAAACATATAAAGGATTAAATTCTTGATCCAATGAAAAAAATTTGAGGTCAAATGGAGTTAAAATGAGAAAGTTACAGTGAGTTTAGTGAATAGGGGGTTTTCTGTAAATTTCCATATAAAAAGGGCAAAAATTGGTCCCTCGGAAACCTACCATTTGACCCTTGAATTCTTTTGATATAGATATCCTTTTGCATTTAAATTTTAAATATAACTTCCTAATGATCATATCTAGCAATTGGTATAAGTTTGGCACGAGTTTGAGTTCCATATAATTTATAACTATTAAATTGACCAAACTACCCCTTAAACCCTAAAACCCCTACAAATACTATTTTCTTTCTCTCTCTCCGTGCTTTTGTTCTCCTCTTAGCACCAGGCTACAAGAAGGAACCAGGGCGAGGTCAAGGCCCACTCCTAGCATTGTTTGATGCTCAAGAATGTTGTTGGAGTGCATTCAAGTGGAGAAGTACCATCGTAGCAGACCTTGCATCACCCAGTCGAGGACAGACATCAACAACGGGTTTGTGTGTGTTGGTTTGGACCCTTTTTTTTACTTTTAAGCCTTCCATGGATATTTAGAAGTGTTAAACCTATTTTGTAGTGGAATTAGTCGTATCTTTTCATAGAAAAATCTTGGTCGCTCCACTCCTTTCTTCTCCACGTTCTTTCCCTAGAGTGTTTGTTTTAATTCCTCAAATCACCCAAAACCATCTTCATTGATCATTACTATAGCTATATCTATATTAATAGTCTTCTCCATAATCTATTTCACTCTCGTTTCAGTCATTTCCTCTCCGTTTTCTTCCTAAATCACCTCTCTAACACTATAGGTATCTCCACTCTCTCCCATCCTACAAACAATCTAATCTCATACCCAAGCTCCCTGAGGTTTGACCCTTACTTAATTCCTATACTAAGTGAGGAAAAATTTAAGCTTATTGTATGAAACTCAGTTCTCAACAACGATCATTACTATTGTAAATCGAGTTCATCAGTGAGGGACCGGTAGGTGTATGCCTGGAAGTGCTAGGGATACTCGAGTGACTCTGCCCAACCTCCACGCAGTCTCCATCAGGGCTTTCAAGCACATCCATGAGGGCAAAGGTATTGGTTGTGGGTGCTACATCCTTACCCTTACCTGATCGAGTGCTGTTGGGAGGGACATATTCATTACAAACATGATATAACTTTATAAAAAATATGATTTCAGTTTAATTTCTGAAATTTGTGGAAAATATTTTTAATTACCGAATGAAGACCATGCACAAATACTAATATAAATATTTAAAACATGCACTTAATTTTGTAATGTGATGTGCAAAGTGATCTTAGCTATATTTTGTGAATGTGTAAGATCCATATAGTGCGGGGATTAATTACATAATTTTCAAGATTTCTCTACAAATTTCTTGATTTTTTCAGGGATTTATTTGTGGATAAGGAGATATCTTCATTACAAACATGAAAAATATGCTTTTAGTTTAATTTCTAAATTCGAGGAAAATATTTTTAATTACCGAATGTAGATCACACACAAATATTTAAAACAAGCACTTAATTTCCTAATGTGATGTATAAAATGATATTAGCTATATTGTGTGTATGTATGTATTTAAATCATGTATAAGATAAATATAGTGTGGGGATTAAATACAGAATTTTCAAGATTTCTCTACAAACTTCTTGATTTTTTGGGGGATTTATTTGTGGATAAGGAGACATCTTCACTACAAACATGATATAAATTTTACAAAAATATGTTTTCAGTTTAATTTCTAAATTCAAGGAACATATTTTAACTATTCCTTAGTAAATATGCCCCTAAAAAAACTCTACGTTGCATGTTTCAGGAGTATAAGTCCAAATAAATTATTATAGGAGCTTTTGATCTTCGTAGAGTTTTTTCTAGGCAAATTTGGAGAATATAGAGTCGGTTGGGACATTTCTCTAATAATGTCACAGGCAGCATCCATTTGTGCACGCAACGTAATACAGGGGTTTACATGAAAAATGGCTGGACAAGATTTATGCTTTTCAAAATCTTAGAATTCTTCCATATGGGATTACAGCGGTTTGGAAAAAAATAACTGGATATTGGATATCGATATCCAGATATCAGTTTCGCTATCCGGTATCCAAGATCTGTCTCGTCCTTACCCAACCAATATCCGTCTTCAATATCCTTCTACATCTAAAAGACATATTTTATGATATCCGATATCAGTCACCGTCCTGGTTTTTTCATGAATATCGGATATTGGTTGTCCAATATCAGATATCAGACAGATATTGGTTGGATAATTTTTAGTTCTATTAGGCACCGTATGGATGATTAGAAGATATTGTTGTCAAAATAGAAAAATGCTATTTTTCTATTGATTTCATTATCGCCGATATGAAGGTGACCGATGATATTAGAAATGCTCCTATCATTTTAGGTAGACCCTTCTTGGCCACAGCTAGTGATGGCGCACGCCATCGTGACCCGTCGAAGAAGTCATCCGAGCTGTCGCCGCCGCCGTCGACAGCCTGGGTGAATCAAGCACATTTCATCATATGTTGGTTTCCCTCATCTTCGTTAGTTGCATTTTGTGTTTTTCATCGTCATGTGGGAGGACTCCCCTCCCTTGTTGCCCCTTTCTCTTTTTATGTATGTTTTCCCCTTTATTTTTGTAATGGCGACCCATTATATAAGAGGGCCCTTGACAAACTTCATCCTTCTCCCCCCTTTAAGCACCCATTTGGGGCCCATTAATTGCCCTATTTAAGGGAAGAGTGGGCGTCCTAATGAACTCAGACCAGGAAGAATTTGAGTAAGTGTTTTTTTTTTCATTCTATCTTGGTCTCATCCCTCGTTCAGAGGGAACAAAGAGGGAGAGAAGAGGAGCGTGGAGGAGAAAGTTGATGAAGGATTTGGGGAAATTCGAATCAGAGGAAGGTAAGATCTGGCCTCCAACGTGGCCAATTCCTTCTCGAGCATTCCCCCCATCCCAGTAGGGAATCAAACGATGGAATCTCACGTCAACAACCATCGGCAGTCTCACCACGCATGGAGGAGAATTGCGGAAGCTTGGAGGGGTATTTTGACAAGGGAAGAGCAAAGATCTGTCCCGCAACGTGGCCATTACCTTCCCCGAGCATCCCCCATCACATCAGGAATTCTCATGATGGATTCTCACACCACCATCGTCGGCAATCTCACCATGGGTACTCGCACGTAGTCGTCATGCCGCGTGAAATTTGCTGACGACGTCCATCCGGTCGAGGTCAATCCTCGGTGACAACTCAATGGTCACGACTCTCCCGGCGATCCGAAAGTCCGGCATGCCCAAATTTGGGCAGAATCAAACCTCTAGCGGAGATAACAATGGTCGTTCGGCCCCCTCATCTCCCGCCCAACAAGAATTGCTAGGTGTCGATCGTGGAGAATTACGACTCCTCGGTTGCTTACCGTGGGAGAGAGTAGCTCCTCCTCCTGTCTATATGATCAAGGAGGTCCCTCCCCTGAGCATGGCCAAGAATCCTAATTGGGCCGAATGATCACCGACATCCAGGTGAGCGTGATCTGCCGTTCCAGGTGAACATGGTCAAGATCCCGTGGGAAAGATCCACCAGGTCAACGGCAGTGGCAAGCATCACTGCTCATCCTAGTGTGTACGGGTCAACACCTTGGTGAATTCTTCTCTGAAAATGTGGGTCAACGCCCCTGGGTCGTTACCCGGAGGTCGACTCGTAAAGGTGCCGACCCACGAGATCTTGGCCGTCGTGCATGGGTTGTCTACATCCACCACACCGCCTGGTGTCATCATCCGCACACACAATCTGGGTTGGAATACCATCCGTGCCGACTTCCTCGAGGTCCTGCTGTCTGGGGACGATCAAATGTGTGGAGATATCCGCATCGCCCTCCTACTCCTTTGCCCCCCCCCCCCCCGTCTGCACCGTTATGCCAATCGAACCGCTGAGGCTCTCTAGCTTCTCTCCACTACACCCACACCAGTCATTGTATCAACGAACAACCTGCACGATGAGCCGCCCGCCGATGATGTACGTCGTCTCTCCGTCGCTTGTTATATTACCTTTTGTAGTGTACTTTTGTCTTGACTCCACCGCGCTCAGGTTAGGAAGGTGAGAGAGGAAAATTGAGAGTTAACAATGAGAAATTGGAGCATCTTACTGGTACAGACGAGTCTGTCTGTCACGTGCGAGCCCTACAGATTGATTATGATCGGTCCGTAGACGTCATCACCCCCTCTAGCGAGGTTCGAGAGGCCACCGTCGCTGCCACCGGGCGTCCCCTTCAGAGCACGGAGCTCAGCATCTCCCTCGAGTTAGAGCATGCACGCACGACACATAGGATGCATTCATTTGCATTGTAGTTACATCTACCTGTTCGGGTTCATCATCCATTGGACCACGACGCCATTGACATCTGACAACACTATCTAGGTACTGAGCCATCATCCTTGGTACCGACCGGACAAAGTCCTTGACGACGTCCAAAATAAAATTGGTATCAGAGCCAGGCTGTGGTTGCTCACGGCACTTCTCTGACACCGCATAGCCATCATTCTACATTGCATCGTTTTCGAAAACCCCTCTAGGTACCCCGAGTGATAGGATGGCCATAGAGATGCGATCGAGCATGAGGGCTCAACATAGAGGTTCTACCTCCCCGCGACGAGCTGATATGTTGCCTGATAAGAGAGGCAACCCTACAGGCCTCTCCGAGCCCCGTCCCCCGACACCTGAAGGTAACGCACCACCGCCTACTTTGGGGCCTAGACGGACCGCACCCGACGATGAGGGTGCCACCGTATTGTCTGGTTCACATGGTCACACTCACGCCCATCGTGGACGCCGGCGCTCCCCACATAGCTGCCCGCGGTCACTAGGTGTCTCGTCACCTAGTGACAACGAGGATAGGGCGACGACGAGTCAACGCCCACCCGAGAAAGCAATGATTTTCTAGGAGTAAACAATGATTTTCCAGTTATCATTTCATCATCTTTATCTTTGAAACAAGAGAAAGATTTACTTGACATGCTTAGAAAATATAAATCTGCCATTGCATGTTCTATTTCAGATATCAAGTGCATTATTGCATCTATATGTGTTCATATAATTTTTACACTTGAAAATTTTAGGCCCACTAGAGAATGCCAAAGAAAATTAAATCCCATCATGCAAGATGTAGTTAGAAAAGAGAAATAAAAATGGTTAGAAGCCGAATTTATTTACTCCATTTCTGACAGTTCTTGGGTAAGTCATGTGCATGTAGTCCCTAAGAAAATAGAAATCCCCGTAACTCGAAATGATCAAGGGGAAGAAATTCAAACTAGACTGCGAGATAGTTGGAGGATATGCATTGATTATGGGAAGCTTAGTGCAGTCACAAAAAAGAGATCACCATCCCTGCCCTTTCTTGATCAAATTCTAGAAAAATTAGCAATAAAAAACTATTTTTGTTTCTTAGATGGATATTCAGGATACATCCAGATAGAAATTCACCCCGACGATCAAGAAAATACTACTTTTACTTGCCCTTTTGGAACTTTTGCATTTAGAAGAATGCCATTTAGACTATGTAATGTGCCAGCTACATTTCAAAGATGCATGACAACTTTATTTTCAGATTTAGTTGGAGACTGTCTTGAGATTTTTATGGATGATTTCTCTATTTTTGGACAAAATTTTAACACATGTTTGACTAATTTAGAAAAGGGTTTGCAGATTTGTGTGGAAAGATGGCTTGTCATTAGTAGGGAAAAATCCCACTTCATGGTCCAAGAGGGAATACTACTGGGATACATGGTCAGCAGCCTTGGGTTAGAGGTGGAAAAGGCCAAAGTGGAGGTGATCCAGAACCTTCCATTTCCCACCAACATCAAGGAACTTAGAGGGTTCCTCGGCCATGCAGGCTTCTATAAAAGGTTCATTAAAGATTTTGCTAAATTATCACAAAACCGTTAACTAACTTATTGGCAAAAGATGTGAGATTCATAATTGAAGATGCAGGGAAGTAAGCCTTTTCGCAGATAACGAAGGCTCTAGTGAAAGCACCTATAGTAAAAACTCCAAAATAGAACTACCCTTTTGAACTTATGTGAGATACTTCTGATTTTGCAATAGGAGAAGTGCTTGGTCAACAAATTGACAAGAAGCATGTGGCCATCTACTATGCTAGCAAAACACTACACTACAACTGAAAAGGAATTGCTAGCGATTGTGTTTGCATTAGATAAATTCAGATCTTACTTATTAGGTAGTAAAATTGTAGTGTTTTCCAATCATGCAGCTATTAGATATTAAATAAATAAAAAAGAGACAAAACCTAGATTAATTAGGTGGATATTATTCATGCAAGAATTTGACTCAGAAATTAAAGATAGACGAGGACCTGAAAATTATGTAGCTGATTATTTATCTCGATTGAATATTAGTGACCCAATCCCTTTTGTTGAAAATTTCCCTAATGAGCGTAGCCTTAAAATTAACACTAGAAAAGTTTCATGGTTTGCACACATAGTTCAATATTTTGCTTCAGGTAGAACGCCAGAGGATTGGTTTGAACAAGAAAAGAAGAAATTTATGAGAGAAGTCCAATACTATTTTTGGGAAGATCCTGAATTATTTTATTTAGGGGTTGATCAAATATTGAGGAGATGTGTTTGAACATAGGAATATCCTAGAGTTATGCCATTCATCTTTTTGTGGGGGACATTTTGCATCAAAAGTTATGGCTTAAAAAAATTTTCAATGCAGTTTTTTTTGGCCTACGCTATTTCGAGATTCATACGAATTTTGCAAAAATTGTTTAAAAAGCCAATCCATGATCAATCTAAGAAATAATGATGCCATGCCACTAAAACGGATTATATAAATTGAGATCTTTGATTTATGGGGTATAGATTTTATGGGGCCTTTTTCACCATCCTTTGGACATGAATATATATTGATGGTGGTGGATTATGTGTCTAAGTGGGTTAAGGCAATACCCACTAGGACAAATGATCATAAGGAAGTATAGAAAATTTTAACTCAATATATATTCTCTAGATTCGGATCCAAGAGAAATAATTAGTGATGGTGGTTCCCATTTTAATAACTCACATTTTAGATCCTGCCTTAGGAAGTATGGGGTTCATCATAAGATGACAACTCCATACCATCCACAAGTCAATGGCCAGGTTGAAGTTAGTAACCGTGAAATCAAAAAGTTCCTTAAAAATATCATACAGCCGGATGGGAAGGATTGGAGCGAAAGATTACCTGATGCCTTGTGGGCTTATAGGACAGCCTATAAGGGACCCATTGGGATGTCCCCCCTTATAAACTCATACTTGGAAAATCATGTCACCTTTTTGTTGAGATTCAACATCGAGCTTATTGGGCAATTAGAAAATTGAATCTTGCAATGGAAGATGCAGAGAAAAATCATATGTTGCAACTCCAAGAATTGCAAGAATTTAGAAATGAAGCGTACAAAAATTTTGTAATTTACAAAGCCAAAATGAAAGCCTTTCACGACAGCAAATTGAATAGAAGAAATTTTCATGAGAATCAAAAAGTATTTCTTCACAATTCTTGATTGAAATTGTTTCCAGGAAAGTGTACGAGCAGATGGAATGGCCCATTTATCATTATTAAACTGTTTGATAATGGAGCTGTTTTGATTTCAGATCCAAAGACAGGTAGACAGTTTAAAGTGAATGGACAGAGGTTGAAGCCATACTTGGGGCTGGAACCTCAACCTATGGAAGAAATGATATATCTTCTTGAACCAAGGGTTTAGTCTTGCGTAAGTATAGTTTGCTTATTCACCTTTTGACTTTTCCTTTACTAATTTTCCATTTTATCTCTTTTAGCTATCTTTCTAGATAACTTTAGTTTTAGGAGAATAAATTGCGGCGGAGGCAACCATACTAAAGCACAAGGATCCAAAGCAAGACAATGACATCAGTGGCACAAGAATCATGGTTTGACAATCCCTTTTCCTACAATTTTGTTTCTTGCATTAGGGACAATGCATATTTCAAGTGGGGAGGGGAGGAAAAATTTGGTTCTAAAATATTTTTATTCCTTACATCCTTTCAAGTTGGGGGGTAGCATATAATTGTATGAATTTAATCATGCCCATCTTGGAGAATCACTCACCCCTTATCCTAGGAACATGAGTATAAAAGTTAGGCTCATGTAGCAGATCAAATATATCTTTTAATGGTATGAGCCATGGTCTAGATGCATGTGTTTTTCTTCCAAATGGTTAGGATATCTGGTAGGATGAGGAACATACATGAAAATCAAAGGGTTGAAGTACTATCATCTTAGGGAAATACCGAGTGAGCCACCCACCATCCACCCTCCAATGAGTGAATCATGTCTAGAGTTTTTAATTTCCACTAAGTGAACCTCTCTCGAGGTAAAAATGGTCATATTTTCATTCCTTAAGCACAGAATCACCTTTCCATGAGCTACCTTAAAATACCTTTTTCAAACCTATATGTGTATCTTCTTCATCCATTTTTCCTAGCTTACCCATTACCATTAACCCAATTTCACTCATTCTTATAGGTGCCCATCTATTCCTCATTATTCCTAGATGCTTATCATATGCTTACTCCCAAGCTTCTTCTCCTCTTCCCCTTGTGATATTAACCTCTTATGATATTTTCTCCTTTGTATACTTCTTTATGTTTATGTCTGCATCCTCTCATCTGATTTCATCTTCCTTGTACTAGCATAGGATGCATATAATGTTGTATATTTGATCAACCATTATATATTTTCACATTAAGCGTTCATTTATGTTCAACCCTGTTAAAAAAAAAACAAGAAAAATATGTTATGGGGTTTCTTGATATCTTGGAAGCATCTATTTTTTCTCTTTATGAGTGTTGATCAAATTATCATCCATGATTAATCAATATATTCCATCTTCACTTATTTTATCATACCATTGAGGTGTCAACTACTCTTTCCGTCTATCATGGGAGTAAGTAGTGTAAGTATTCTAAGCCCACCATGCATCCTTGACATACCTTTCACCCATTCTTTTGAGCCATCCCTCATTCTCTTTTCTCTTTACACATAGTTATATAGGAGCCTCGTGACACTTTGAGGAGGGATAAAACTTAGTGGGGACCCATCATATGAGAGTGAGTGATGAGAGAAAGTAAGGGAAAGCATTACCTGGATTATAGTATAATACCCAGCAAGAAGTAGGCTTCACTCCTCATGACCACCAGCTCTTTCCAGAATTACAAGGGAGTCTCTCATATGCATTCTAGGAATACATGGGTATAATCGTACGTAGAGGTGTAATTGATGTCATAATTACTTTAAGCTCATCTTTTTAGGACTATTAGGTGAATTGACCAACAAAGAGATTTTAAATGCCATTTCTAAGAAACTAGCAATGATTTAAGTTGGGGGGTCAGATAACATGCATTTTTAGTACCTTATATGATCATATTTACATGTTTATCAGGATTAAATTACATATATTTGCATGTTATCAAACTTAAAATGATTAAATCTATTTTTAGAATGAATTTATGAATTTTTAGAATGAATTTATGAATTTTTTACATTTTTGTGTATTTTTTGAGAATTTTCTGACAGTAGATTCTGAAAGAATATAAAATTTGAGACATAATATGATTTTTTGACATTTTTTAACATTAAATTTGGAAAGATGAATTTTCTAAGTAAATATATTTTTATAAGTATTTTTTGGGTTTTTATTTTATATAATATGAATTTTTAAAGCATTTTAGTTGTTTTTATTTCATGCCGCCGCGTGTCGCCACTAGATGGGCGGAACGGCGACGAATCAGAGCACTCTATGATGATTGGCGTCAGCCTATCATTAACTAGGCAATCATTGCCTCGAGATTGCTGTAATAACTAACGCCCTTTTTTATTCTGTTGGCGCAGGGTGAAGAATAAGAGAATTAGAGAAAGAAGACAATTAGTGGAAGAGGAGGAAGAAGAAGAACAAAAATCGAAACTTAGTTATTCAGTGTTGGATATTGAAAATCTGATATCCAACTTTGATATCCGATATAGTCATCCTTTCCGAGAGACGGAGACGGATGATGACATCGAAATGGATGGTGATATCGGATATCGGGACTGTAGCAACTGATATCCGATATCGTGGTGTCGGACGGGCGAATTCTAGTTCACCGGAGACACACAGGCGGGTAAGATCCGACCCGCTTACCGAGTCCGGTCCATAAAAATCGGCTTCGTCGTGGACTTCGGCCGCGTTATTTTCTTCTTCTTCTTCTCACTGCTCAAAATCGCCTCTTTCTCTCTCTAAGACAGCAGGGAGAAGAGCGATCGATGGCGACAGGCGGCAAGGTGTCGTTCAAGGTCATCCTCACGTCTGATCCGAAGCTCCCCTTCAAAGTGTATGATCTTTCGTTTCGATCTTGATTTGGCTCGATTGACTCATTTTCTCTTTTTTTTTGCTGAATTCGCGGTTTATCGGTTGTTCATCTCAGTTTTAGCGTGCCTGAAGCGGCGCCGTTCACTGCGGTGCTCAAATTTGCTGCTGAGGAGTTTAAAGTGCCTCCCCAAACGAGCGCTATTATCACAAACGGTAATTTCTCCGTCTTTTAGTTTACGGCTGGGGTTGCAGTTGGAAGCGTGAAAAAATATTCTTGATTAGATTGGGTCTCACGCAATCGAGGGTTTTCCTTTTTTATTTTTGGATTATATTTTGCGACGACGGAAGTTTAACCGGTAGTCTGGTGTTGATCTGCGAAACAATGTCTTGATGTTGTAGAATGAAAATCACATTACAATGAACTTCAACCTGGCCATTTTAGTGCTTGAATTTCCTTGTTACGGATAAATATTGTAGTTGAAAGTGCAATTTGAAGGAACGGATTATGTTCTCGAGGGAGGATGTTTTCTTACGTTTAGCTACAGATCGAGATGATGCAAATGAATGGGGGATTGAAATCCTATGTTGTTAGCATGAATATTGAGTTGGAGATGTAATCAAGAAAGCATGACATAGATTGTAGTTTAATGGGTATTGATTATCAGCTGTGAAAACGTGATATAGCTCTATGTCTCCCATAAAGAAGTGTTATTGCTCTTTATGTTTCATATTAAGAACATGATCTTCTTTTGTTGGAAGATCGATGCTGATACTTTCAAAATATGCCATTTTTGTGGCTTTTCTATGTTTAATACTGTTTTATTGCACTCTGGTGTTCTAGATGGCGTCGGCATCAACCCTCAACAAAGCGCTGGTAAGCTCCGTACCTCTTCTTTCCGCTGCTCTTGTTCCGTGTTATCACTTTGTTCCTTGTTATGCTACATCCTAGAGAAGAATTTCAAGCATATCGAAGAAAAAGTGCTTCTCTAGAATTCTGAAATTTTGTGAGGAAATTCTTTGATACTGATACTATTTCCATCGTATCTAGGGTTATTTTGTCCTTTCAACTGCTTGTATTTCCTTTCAAATATAGCAAATCTTCCTTTAGGAGGGCATGACTTGTATTTCTCTGGATTGGAAGATGACGTTTACTCTATCTCTAGTTCTCACTCCTCTAGTTCATGGCGGCGTACACTCTGCAGTTACTCTTCAACCCCAATCTCATAATTCCCTTTTCTTTGAAAATATTTGGAAACGATTCCCAGATAGGATTCTAGGGTTCTATCAGATACGACCCTTAACCTTTACCAGGGTATTTTGTATTTTGGCTTTACTGTAGTTGACTTTAAATACTTGTAGGCCTCCCCTAAAGAGGGCAGTCAAGAACTCATTGAATTGGCCTGGAGGGGGTTTAGGCACTGATCCAGGACTCTAACTATAGTTACTTATATATTTTTCTCTCTACCCTTCCAAGATTATCCAAGGTGGAGACCTACCCAAGGACTTTATCATGCTTTCAGTTTATCTCATCAATTTTTTGGTATTTTGGGCAATTTTTGGTAATGGAAGTCAATATTTATGTACATCTCAACTTTTTAACCGTATTTATTTCAGTACTGATTTCTATTTTATTTGGAATGTCAATTTATCTATTTTTCTTCCTGGGAGACCGAACCTGGAGCCATTAACTTTTTAAATTTAAAACCAGGCAACGTCTTTCTCAAGCATGGATCAGAGCTCCGCCTCATTCCTCGAGACCGAGTAGGAGCTTCGAAGGGCAGCTTCTATTAACACGTCTCTCCATTTGATGAGCTTCTCTATTGCAACCAGTAATTAAGCTCAGATGAGGTAAGTAACACCACGGCCTGTTTGAATCTGGAATAAGTGGCCTCATGTGCCCTAAGAAATTGTGAATGCAACCTTCATATTTCAATGAACATATATATCTCACGAAATTGTAATATGAACAGATTCTTATTTCGTCAAAAGTCGAATTGGAAATATGTTTTAAAAAATTATCCTATTGCACTTTTCAAAAAAAAAATTATCCTATTGTCCTAAATGGTTCCTGAAAGTGATTTTTACTGAGAACTCTGGTTTCATCATCCCCATGACTATGGATCCTTTGGATGGATAAATCCACTATCAGGCTTGATTTTATAAACTTCTGTTTTTCCTCATGATTTAAGTCAAGTGGTTGGAATGTCAGGCTCTGCACAATACGGCCGCTTCACAAGTATTTCACAAATCAAGCATGCCAACTATAGATCAGGGACGCGGACGCGATGGTTTTTTCGTCCCCGGACGAAAAAATCGTCCTGTCTGGGGGCAAAGACGAAGTCTGGGACGAAAATTCGTCCGGGGGACCACCGGACGGGACGGTTTTCGTCCCGTGGGACGAAAAAATCGTCCGTCTGGAGGTCTCCGGACGACGGACGGACGAATCTGGACGGAAAACTGCGGATTCACATCCGACGGTTGAGACGTTGCCACGTGGCCTTGCGAGGACAATTTATAATATATTATACTATATTAAAAATATATAATGTATTTTTTCGTCCGGGACAAATTTCGGGATGAAAATTCATCCCGAGCGGACTGGACGGGACGAAAAATCGTCCCGGGATTATTGGATGGGATGGCTTTTTGTCTGCGAACGAAAAACCGTTCCGTCCTTCGTCCCTACGCTAACATGGGACGTAGGACGGGACGAATTTCGCCCGAACCGTCCACGTCCCTGCATTATAATGCCAACAAACCCTTGGCAGTTTAAAGTAATCCAAATGGTAATTTAATTTGTAACTGAGTTGAAATTCACATAAATTGTATTTAGCATAATTAAAAATTAGATTCAATATGTTGATTGACTTTCCATTTATAACTAAGTTTGAGTTAAGATTGTTAAGTCATCTTTGATTCAATTCAGATTTAACTTCAAAATTGATACACAACTTGGGACTGTTTTATATTCATGATGCAAATTCAAACATTTTAACGTGTATTTGAGTATAAATAAATTACTGAATATTAAACTTGACTCATTTATCATTCCCTTATGGATAATATTATAATCCCTAAGAAACAAAACAAGCTATAAGTATATTGCTGTCTTGAGGATAACATGATGCAACTAAAGGCATGGAGCTACTCCATATAGAGGAGTTGAACACCAGAGTTCATATGTTCATTAAAATTATTATAATCAAATTTTTGTGCTTCATTTCTTGTTAAGGTTTCCTCAAACTTTAGAACAAGAAATGATAATGGCAAGTAAAAATCTCATCATTAAAAAATCAATATCCGCCGAATTCTGTTGTAGGATCATGATCATGTAACTGAGTGATTTTCAAGCTGTGTGGGGGCTGTTTTTCTTTGGGTGTTGGTCATAAAACAGAGTATGTGGATAGCTCCACAATAATTCATCGGAGTTTCCCTTTCACTACTTTCTGAAATTATGCCTAAATATTATCTATTCTATTATTACCACAATTAAGGCTATTATTTATTTTTAAATATTACTGCAGATATACTTAATAACATGTCATGATACAATTAATTAAGTTTAACTTTATCAGCTACTTTAATTTCTTTCACAAGCTTATTAAATAAACTTGCGGTATCCTGGGAAACTTGACACAACAGATAGTAAATTTATTTTATATCTTAATCAGATGTTTGTGTAAGTAGAATTGACATTTCTAAAATAATTTTAAATACTTTAAAATTAGTTTTGAGGGTTATATTGTGCCTAGTAGTGGTGAGATCATTGAAAAACTTCGACCAGAGACTCTGACTAACAGTACTTGGGCCCAAATACAAAACTGAAAAATGCACTACCTCCAAATATATGCCAAAGCAACATCCAAACGATCTAGAAGATATTAATTATTAATTAGAATATAATTGAAATCATTTCACCAAGAAGGTGATAAATTCCATCTGATAATCTTTCAGAAGATCTAAAACTTTGGACATTGGAAGATTGACATAGCATCATTTTGAAAAGTAGGTTTCAAGAACTCGGAAGTTTATATTTTTTGAAGAAGCAAAACCCCGTCAAATGCCAATGCATGCATTGCACACAGATGATGAATGCCATGACATGTAAAGTAAGGATAATTTAGATGAGCAAGTTTCCAAAGCAAGGCATGGAGCAAATCAACCAACGTCAAAATACAAATTATATTGTATATGGTAAAGGAGAACATGAGAGGAGCACAAATATCATACTTCCAAATCTTAAATGTCTCCAATACATATGGCTGGATTACTAGAGGTGCCATCTTACCAGATATTTATCATACTTATTCTCACCAGAGTTCCAAAGATAAAGAGCCATTTATATTAGTGGTAGGGCGTAATTAGAGCCCCCATGAGGTTAATCATTAATTTTCTTTTGCCTCTTTATGGCGATAAATTACTACCATCAGATGCTAACCAAATTTCATTAAATATGTCTACGGTTACCTCTTTCGTGACTCCGGAAATGCTGTCGGTGTGGTATGAGCTGCGAGAGGCACGGGCAGATGCGCAGCGAATAAGACGAGTTTTTTCTGAACAAAAAAAAAGAAAAATTGGAGGGAAAAATCATATTGGAATTAGAGCAAACCTGCGGGCGATGACGGAGATCCACCATCAAGCAGGAAGCTCCTGCTGCAGTAAGATCTCGAGGTGCTCGACGAAGACAGTAGATTTGCATCAGTGGATATCCCCTCCATTTGCTGCTCCTTTGGCAAATAAGATACTTCTCCCTCTTTTTCTTTGCCATGAAATGGCAGACCTATATGCTCGTCGAGTGATCTGAGGACTTGCCTAATCGATGGCCTCGTCTTCGCCTCCTTCCGCGTGCACCACTGAATAATCCAGACAACGACGTGAAGCTGCTCGAGATCCATGGTCCCTCTTATTGCCGGGTCAACCAGGCTGGGGAGTGTTGACTCGTCCGCTATGAATTTCTGTGACCACGTCACGAGGTTCTTCTTGTCCTGGATCGCACGCCGTCCCGTCACCAGCTCCAGCAGCACGACTCCGTAGCTGTAGACATCGCTCTTCTCAGTGAGTTCCTGTGTGATTGCGTATTCCGGATCCAAGTAGCCTGCATGCATGAGATTTTTCCACTAAGTTTTTGGAAACCGCCACGTATAGAGCAGGGACACGAAAAAATCATCCCGTCCGAGGGTACCAGGTGAATTTCAGGACGAAAATTCGTCCCGAGGACCCCACCGGACCGGACGGTTTTCGTCCTATGTGACGAAAAAATCGACCATCCGGAGGTATCCAGATGATGGACGGACGAATCTGGATGGAAAACCACCGGATTCACATCCGACGGTTGAGATGTTGCCACCTGGCCCCCCTAGGACAATTTATAATATATTATAATATATTATAATCTATTATAATATATTAAAAATATAAAATGTGTTTTTTCATCCAGGACAAATTGCGGGACGAAAATTCATCCTGGGAGAACTGGATGGGACGAAAAATCGTCCCGAGATTATTGGACGGGGCGGTTTTTTTGTCGGTGGACAAAACCATCCCGTCCTTTGTCCCTGAGCTAACATCGGACGTGGGACAAAATTTATGATATATTATAAATTCGTATCGTCCCGTCCTTCGTCCACGTCCGGGACAATCCGGAACTATACCGCCACGTGATGCAATCTGATGAGACCTACCAGGAGTTCCTCTGATATCTGTGTTTACTGGTTCGAAGAAGATTGACCCGCTTCTGGAAGCATGGGCGAGGCCGAAGTCTGCAAGCTGTGCGTAGTCGATGGGGATCGTGGGAATGGTTCATGATTGAATAATTTAAAGGTTTAGATACCTTTGCTACAAAGTTCTCATCTAGGAGAATATTGCTGGATTTAACATCTCTGTGGCAGAGAGGAGGGTTGCAGTAGAAATGAAGGTACTCCTGCAAATGTGGCCAAAGAAAAAATTAGAGTGCAATTAAAAAATCCAGAAAAGAGACGAGGAACTACCAGAGCATTGGCAACATCAACGGCGATCTGGATTCTCGTCTGCCAGCTCAATGGAGGCTTCTGCGAAGCTATCACACAGAGATAGAACGATATCGTTCATACCTAAGATCATCAAATATCACCAGGGGGATTAAATGGACAGAGAATTACAATGAATATGATCTTTCAAGCTTCCATTTTCCATGTATTCATACATCAAAAATCTGAAATCGAAACAAAGACAAAAGAACATAATCAAAATGCAGTATTAATCAAATAGTTAGCACCCTGAATGAAAGTGGAAGTCATTTTCTGACTACCTTTCTTGTTTCTTGATGCAGTAGCCTCTAAGGGCCACAAGGTGGCGATGATGTAGCCGCCCAAGGAGCTCGATCTCACAGCAGAACTCGTTCTCGCCTTGCTCTGAGAGCTTGTTCATCCTCTTTACAGCAACCCGAATACCGTCCCCAAACTCTGCTCGGTAAACGGTTCCAAATCCACCCTCCCCTATCACTGACTCAAAGTTATTTGTCGCTCTCTTTGTCTCCTTGTAGCTGAATCGCTTGAATGCAGATCGTGGTCCTAAAACAATCCTACCAAAAATCATCAACATGGCAACTGAGATTGAAAGAAATCTGGATGGAATTTGCTTTAAAAACCCCAAAAGGGAAGATGGAGAGCGAAAAAACCTTCGGGGAATTTATTATGCGGAGGAGGAGGGAGACTCTCCTCGTCGACATCCAGTTCTTTCCTCTTCCTGCGAATCAGAAGAATGAGGAATGCCAGGAGCAGCGTGGCTGTGCCCGCAACTGCAATTCCGATCACATGAATCACTGAAAGATGGTAGGGATGGTGGTCTCTGGTTGGCTCCTCTTCAGGCCTCCCTCTGTCTGACTGGGGATTCAAGGAATCTGAAGAGGATGGAGACTGAAGAAGAGGATCTGAAACACCATATTTGATCAGGATGATATAGCCAAGTATCCTAAGTAGCCAGTAACCTGGTCATTAAATTACGATAAACTAAGAAGTTTAAGTTGACACCAACTAATGAATCCAAGAATTGAAAATTATGATGCACAAAGGTAATCAAGCAATAGGACAGATCACACATGGTGAATTACGATAAACTGCTCATCAGACTACCTCAAACTAAGTAATGTCAGTGCGTAACCATTTTTGAATCAAGGGGGAAGAACAAGTGAGAAGCAAAGGAATTCAGTCATGATAAACTATCATAAACCAAGGAATTCAAGCAAATTAACAGAGCACACACAATGAGCAAGGAAGAACACTCAAGATGACCGCACCTGCATGTAGACTCGATGCCGGAATTCCGAAGAAGCAGCTCACCAAGTCGACGGCCGACAGATTCTTCCCCTGATTTGCAAGAGCCACAAATGCCGCCCCTCGGCAGGTGCTCAGAGTCACATTATCTTCAGATCCAACAAGGCGATGAATGTAGATCATGCTAGAACTCAAGCACCTCCTGCAACCACCTTCTAAAGAAACAGAAGGCTCACAGCTTCTGACAACATCACTGAAACCAGGAGACTGGAGCATCTCAAGAACAGTGGATCGCCCCTCGCACTGAGAATTAACCATGATCTTAGTCCCCAATCCGCAGGAATCCATGGCAAGGGGCGAAATTCCATGTTCTTGAAGTGTTTCTGAGACTGAGCCAAGACAGCTTTCAATGAATGCAGCAGGAACCCCCAATTCACCGGTGGAGCTCGCGTAATGGGAGACGGAGATAGCGACGAAGGCGTTGAGATACCGGCAGCAATTTCCTCTCTGTGTTTCATCTGAACAAGCGTAAGCTGCCGAGGTCAAGTCGGACCAGCCGAGATCCAGCGGGCAATCTGCAACGAATACGAGCGAACAAGCTCTAGATCAAAGAACATATGGAACTATCTGGTAAGAATCAATTAAAAATTAAATTACTGCGTCTTGTACTGAAGTAAAAAGTAAACGAGAATCGGATTCAGAAAACAAAAGCAACAAACAGACGACGCGTAAAAAGTTAGTAGTAAAACAGTAATCATCTTGTTTTTCCCAATGTAATCCAAACAAAACTCTGCTATTATGAAGCAGAATCTCATCTCGTACTGAAGGATTTCAATTAAAAAAACGGGAATCAAGACCACGAGGAACATTGAAAATGAGAACAGACCGTTCAAAGAAGACGCAAGCCGAGGAAGTGCGAGGAGTGTGAAGAGAAATGCCGCCATCGCCAGCGGCGCAGCAGAACCGGACTGGAATGCAGAAAGATTCCTTCTAGTTCTAGGTCTCTTCTTCAACATCAGATTCGGTGAAGCACTCGTTGTAGCTTTGATCTCTGGTTCTGATCTTCAGCAAACAACGATCTCATCGCCGGCAAGGCAGAACTGGAGTAGAATGCAGAAAGATTCCTTCCAGTTCAAGATCTCTTCTTCAACATCAGATTCGGTGAAGCACTCGTTGTAGCTTTGATCTCTGGTTCTGATCTTCAGCAAAAAACGATCTCATCGCCGGCAAGGCAGAACTGGAGTGGAATGCAGAAAGATTCCTTCCAGTTCAAGATCTCTTCTTCAACATCAGATTCGGTGAAGCACTCGTTGTAGCTTTGATCTCTGGTTCTGATCTTCAGCAAACAACGATCTCATCGCCGGCAAGGCAGAACTGGAGTGGAATGCAGAAAGATTCCTTCCAGTTCAAGATCTCTTCTTCAATATCAGATTCAGTGACGCACTCGTAGTAGCTTCGATCTTTGGATACGATCGACAGCAAACAACGATTTCATCGCCGGCGGAGCTCTCTGTAACCACCACGCCGAAGAAGAAGAAGAAGAGCAAGATGAAATGATTGCACGGAGAATTTAAAATCTCTTCCTTCTCCCGTACGCCTGGATTTATTGCAAACTTTCTCTGAAACCCTGTACCTTAATATTCTGCTTTCTTACCACGCCGTTCTTAGGACTCTACCCTCTAGCTATTTTTTTAACTCAGATTATATTATCCGTGAATTAAAGATTTAGATATTTAATATACTTATTTTAGTGTTTCGACTCGCGGTTCAGCACGTACTTTTTAGCATCCCCCAAGGTAACAGGAATTGTCTGGTCTTATTATTTATATATATATTTCGGTCGTAAAATATTATAATTTACGGGTTCAATTTTAATTTTATAAATCACTGAATAAGGACAACCGAAACAAAAAAAATCGGTTCACTCTAAATGTATTTTAATATTGCTTTTCCCCATGTTTATAACTCGGTCTGAGTATTTACTAAATTGCTTAATCTGTCAATGTATAATATTTATATACAAATTTTACAACATATAGTGTTTGCTACTTCTCTCTCTCTAGAACGCCTCTCTCTCTCACTCTCTCTCAACTAGGTTTGGTCGAGGATAGAGAGAGAAAAGGGGTAATCAAGGTTATAACGTGGAATCCATCGTGCCTGCCAGGTGGATTCCGCCCAAGTCAAAATCTGGCAGGAAATCTACGTCAAGGTTTACTTAGAGAGTTTGGGATATACAGTGCCAAAAAAATGGATTATATATATCTCAGATTTTTGAAAAATAACTTTTCTGAGATTAAAAAACTGTGTAAATATTATTTTCATCCTGACACCTAATGTAAATTTATTTTAAAAGATTTCTGTTTAATAAGTAAAGTTGACTTAAATCATAATCTGCGTAAATTTATAAGTAAAGATTTCTGTTTAATAAGTAAAATTGTGATATTTCAAAAAAATATTGAAGTGTAATACCATTTAATTTATAAATTAGGTTAATATCTAGCCATCAATTTACCAAAAAAGTTGATCCAGTTCTTTTTTCAAAGATGGCCAATAGTCGCCTCTGAAGACTGCACACAGTAAGCACCGAAATAAGTGCCGGTATTGTTTAGAAATTAAAATGTATTTTAATTCACATTATGAGTTGTGGTTTCAAGATTTATGACTGTCAATGCGATTTAAAAAGAGTAAGAAACTTCTCCCACGAAATGACAAGACTAACAAAAGACGCTTAACACCCTCTGAAACAAGTATTTTCAGTAAGAGGAAATCAAAATATTAATACGAACGGAGAAGGAAACAGAAAATCCTGCTGTGGAAGCAAATATTAATTGTCTTCAGAGGGCAAAAATAAACGGAAAAAAGCAGAATAAACTCGTTACTCAAAAGAGGATGAGCCGGGAGGCCGGTAAGCACCGTATCCGCCTCCGCCACGCCCGAAGGCTGGCCTTTCCCCGCCCTGAAAAATTAACCAGAAATTTAATTATATGTTGCAGACCAAGAATAGTAATAATTCCTGAAAATATCTGCAAAACAATGGCCAATTCCTGAAAATATATAAATGAACCTTCCCAGCCTTAATTATCTTGGTACATCATAACTGAATTAGAAATTCAAGGATCTCGCGAACTCTAAACTATGTAAAGATTGGGAACAAAGGCATTAAAATTCAATTAATAGCGAAATACATGACCAAAAGCGCATTACGTGAGATATTCTGAAAACGAATCTAAAACAAATGAGGAACTTGAACAGAAAATGGGGAGCAAAATTCAAACATAATTTGCATACTGGGTCTAAAGTGGGCGATTACCCGGAAAGGAGGAGCGAATTTACTCATCCATTCATATATATCAAAGTACATTGAGAATAGTAAAAGAATAAAATACATCAAAATCTGAAAATACAATGGCCAGTTCCTCAAAGTTAATAGAATGATCCAGCTGAGCCTTAACAATCAATCTACTTAGTTTAATCCTACAAATAATTGAAAGTGGCTCCAGAATGAAACAAATTACGAAAATTGCGAAGATCAGTAAGGCATAAAATATTCAGTAAAAAGTACATATTAATCTTCATAATTAGGGAGCAGATGACATAAGGTAATGAGAACTCCAATTCGTAAATCCCAATTAAATGAAGACCAAGAGTTATAAATTTAGCCTAATTATCGGAGTTTGAATAACAGAATCCCAACAAAACAAAGAACTTGAACAATCAAGCCTAATTACCCGGAAAGAAGGTTGGAACTCTGGAGGAGCGCCGCCCTTGTCACCGAATTCTCCAGGACCACTCCTGGGACCCCCACGGTAACCATCTCTATCCCCAAATCTGGGCCTGTCCCCATCGAACCTCCTGCAAATTCCAACATTACACATTAAAGTACTGATTAAATGCTATTATTTCATGTTCAAAATTAAATTACCAAACTAATACAGACGAACAAAGCAAAGCAGTTTGTCTGTATTAGTGATGACACAAGATGCCAGATGAATGTTCCCTAGTTTTTTTCCAAGCGAAGCAGTTTGATCACCATTAATCAAATAATTCGATAACCGAGTGACAGATAGGACGGTACTGAAATAGACAGAAATCTGAGGTAAACATGAAACAACACTTGTGAAAACAATCCAAACAGAGAAAAATAAACTGGAAGGTTTACGGAAATAATGCAAAAAAACCGTTATTTGTTCTTGAACAATACTAATCCAAAAACGAATAGTCAAATCCGGCCATTGAGCCAGAAACAAAACGAGAACAGGAAAAATAGAACTTTTAAAGAAAACAATTACCTAAAGGTGAGCTGAAATCGAAATGAAGGTACAAACGATAAGGCAAGAACGTAAAATGGAGTAATTCAACTGAAATCCAACTGACAATACATAAATACCTTGGGGGGCGGTCACCAGGACCTCCCATAGGACGAGAAGGAATGGGCTTGGCGGACTTTTTCAGCGTGGCGGGGACAATCTCAGAGGGAAGGTTCAGATACGTCCTCAGAAACTCGATTCCATCGTTCGTCAAGTACCAGTAATAATGCATCCAACCGAAAGTCTCTCTGACGTACTCCTTGGACTTGAAACTCTGCATCAGCTTGATCACCTCTAGGTTCGGCACATCGATCAACGGGTGCTTCGGCAAGTTGAAGTCCTTCTTGGCGTACAGCACTCCCTCTACCATGAACAATACAAATTCACAAAAAATAGTTCAAGAATACGGTAATCATGAGTGCAGTGATTAGAAAAACAAACCTTGGAAGAGGTACTTGCAGATCTCGCGGCGATTCTTCTTCGATATGATCTGAAGATTACAAATTGAAACAAGAACACGATTACAATCAGAGAAAATAGCGTTAATCGGAGCGGTAGTGGAGGAGATCTTCGTACCATGTTGGGCAACCACTCGGCTGCGCAGAAGGAGAAGGGCGGCGGAAGATACGCAGAGAAGAGGGCTGGACTACCAAGCGAGATAAACAAACCCTAATCAGCGGTGTATATATACTCCCTGCTAGTGTATTGGGCTTTATCTTACACCGGCCCATTTAATATTTACTTTTATATTTGTTGTAGTATATTGAAGGTATGAAATTCCTATAGTTTCCTGTTCGGTATTTACATACTGCAGCAAAGTATCGGGCTTTATCTTTCACAGGCCCATTTAATATTTACTTTTATATTTATTGAAGTAAATTGAAGGTATGCAATTCCTATAGTTTCCTGTGCGGTATATACATACTGTTGCAGAATATCGGGCTTTATCTTTCACCGGCCCATTTAATATTTACTTTTATATTTGTTGAATTATATTGAAGATGTGAAATTCCTATAGTTTCATGTTGGGTATAGACAAACTGCTGCAGCTTATCGGGCTTTATCTTTCATTGGCCCATTTAATATTTATTTTAAATGTTGAATGACATCTAATTAAGTTTGAAATTTGTATCGTATCCTGCTGGATATATATTTGGACTGCTCTGGTATATTAAGCTTTATCTTACACTGGCTCATTTAATTTTTTGTGTTATGTTGGGTGAAGTTTAATTAAGTTTGAAATTTTTATTGTTTCCTATTGGATATATATGCACTGCCCCCAGTATATTGGGCTTTTTCTTACACTGGACCATTTAATTTTAATTTTTGTGTTGAATGAAATATAAATTAAGTTTGAAATTCGTATAGTTCCTTACCAGATTTATGTGCACTGCCCCAGTATATTGGGCTTTTTTGTACACTAGACCATTTATTACTAATTCTTGTGTTGAATGAAATATAAATTAAGTTTGAAATTTGTATAGTTTCCTGCTGGATATATGGGCACTGCTCTAGTACATTGGGCTTTTTCTTGCCCTGGCCCTTTAATTATTCGGTCTTGTGTTAAATGGAATCTAAATTAAGTTTGAAAGTAGTGTAGTTCCCTGCTGGATATAGATGCACTGCTCCAGTATATTGAGCTTTTCTTACACTAGACCATTTATTATTCTGTCTTGTGTTGAATGAAGTCTAATTAAGCATGAAATTTGTATAGTTTCCTGCTGTATTCGGGCTTTTTCTTACACTGGTTAGGTTATTGTTTATTATTGTGTTGAATGAAGCCTGATTTAGTATGAAATTTAATATTGTTTTAGACTGGGCCATAAATTGGGAGTAGGGAGGTTTCATCATCAGTCCCCTCCATAACTGTCCTACTCTTGAACAGAGAACAAAATGAAAGCTCTTCCTCCATCACGTTCCATTTTTCTATTTGTGCATTTACTTGGGTTTACGACACTCTGTTTTCTCTAGTCCTCCAATGAAAACAGCACGAACTGCGGGCTCAATGTCGAATGACGGATGAGAATGATTTTCCTCCTTTTAGAGAAGAGAAAAGAGGTGAAGACGGTATAAATATAAATAGAGAGATAACAGTAGAGAAAGAGATAAATATGGAGGTTGAGAGAGAGAAAATAATCGAGAGAGGACGTTGAGGACCACTTCTCTGCCACATCATTATTGAACAAGAAGGACACACATATCCCACAATAACTCAACAAGATCCAGCCCTTCGCTAGTGATGTCCTGTGCAAAAGACACTATATTTATTTATTTATTAAATATACCCCACAGTGATGTCTTCTTTCCTCTGTCAGTTCTCTCTTTGGTTCTACATGACCTTGTAGATTTTCTCTTTTTTTGTGAATTTGAAGTAAAACTTGTCTTTCTGAGTTCATTTGTGGGGACATAGATCTAGTAGTGGTAGTTGCTCATAGTCGCATCCTTGCTATGTGCAACTCGCGCTCCACCCACTTTGTGATTGACCTATTATAGCAAGCATCCAGTTCATGTCTTACCTGTTGTAATACCTGATGTTTCCTCTCTTCCCATCAGCATCACACGCTACTTTACCCATTGTATGTGCCCCACTTGTGCACCACCACAAACTACATGTGAGCTATCGACGCGCAACTTACAAGTCATCTAGGAGCCACCCGTGAGCCATTCGCAAGCCCCCCATGAGCCATCTGGAAGATGCCATGAGCCTCCACTAGTTGACTACAAAGTCATTTACTTCCATTCAAAGCGCCACTCCCCATCCATTCGAAATCCACTCGTGAGACATCGACAAGCAATTCACACCACCTCCCCCACTACCCTTAATTGCTCCACATGCATCCTAACCGTGTACATGCTGCTCACAAAACATCAGTTCCATCTGAGATGCATCCACACTCTATTTATGCATCATTTGCCCACCTCCCATGCTTGTTTGCATGTTGCCTATGATGACTAGGCACCAGACATGCTTGCTCGTGCTCCACCCATATGTTGATTGTATGTCACCATCACCCACCCATATAGCGCTTGTGACTACCCACAAACTGCTTGCAATTACTTACGCGTTGACCCTACCTGCTAATGGGCTCAATTTGTGAGTAACCTTGAGTACAGTAATGGGCATGACTGATGAAACTCACAAATAACATGTCATGTTTAGCAGTAATTTCATATCGTTCATGTGCATATTTACATTAAAATGATCATAATACATATTCACGCCTTAAAATTATTTATTACACCTTTATAATGAGGTTCCGACTTTTCTTGATTTTCATATTTAAACAAAAATTTATAACATTAATTTCATCAAGAAAGTAACATTTAATTAAACATAATCATATTAATATACATTCAGATTTATTTAAGTAATTAGGAGTTTATCATATTTTTGAAGTAATATTGTGATTTTATATAATTTTATGGTATTTTCTAATTTTCAATTTTTTTAAAAAAAATTAAAGTCATAAATTCCATTTAAATATTTTAGTTTTATTTTTTGCTTATAAAAATATTTTTTACCTCTTGACATCTCCTTAAAATTTTGTTCCACTTTGGCAACATGCTACACATATTAGAGAATAGTGAAAATTAGATGACTCAGATTGCTTCAACTTCAAATGGTGATATCTAATGATCTAGAAGAAAGTTTGGGCCAAAATTTTTAGAATATTTTCTTATTTACCTCATATATTTATCCACCATCTCAGATCTATGAATTATTGGGTTCTAGAGGCCTTGATCTTGATGAAGAATTCAAAATGATCCTTCGCGGAAGATCTAAACGAAATTGAACGACATCATTAAAATTATTAAAATGAAGAACCTGCACATATCACATCTATGATTTCTTAGATACAAGAGCGAGACGAGTCGAGCTGCTCAATTGTGCACCCTCTAGACGTATCCACGCAATCCTCGCCACGTCAAATCTCCTCCATCCTTGCAAACTCCATTCACCCTTCGTCGTCGTTGTTATGTCGTCCCAATTGTATCAGGAATGGAGAGGAGGCGTGGAGAGAAGGGAGAATAAGGGGAAGGCTCCTAAACAATTGATAGGCCCAATGTCGTTGTGTGCTTGAACCCACAAATTTGTTATTTATATCTAGAAAACTACTGTTCTTGTGAGGGGTATTGTTTGTATAGATTTCTAGGTCGATCCTCAGGGATTTCGAGGTGTGGTAATATCAACGTATGTGGGGAGATAGATGAATTAGACGAGAGAAGAGACAAGCGAGAGAGAAAGTGGTGTAAGTCGAGGATTGGGATTGAGAGACAAGTTTACAAATGATGAGAGATGCACATTGTACTTCAATTACTCTCTATCCTTTCAAAGTCAATCCTTCAAAGAAAATACTCAATAGTCAAAAGAGAGAAGTTCCATGACATTACAGATTTGATGAGCAACGGGAGTCCACAGTTGAACAGCGAGGAATGGGGGCTCATTCACCGACCTGCTGAGGACAAATAGCAGCCACTGGATTGCGTAGACAAATATCATAGGGAGGAGAAGAGATTGGAATAGAGTAGATAAAAAATATTTCAGAAGAAGCGGAGTAGTAAGATTAAGAGCTATAAGGGAGAGAAGCAATACTACATAAAATAAGAGTAATTAGAAGAGGCGAGAAGAGAGGTTTCAGAGAAGAGACTCAAGATTAAGAGAAATTATAATAATAGTGTTTCAGATGTGAAGGTGAAGAATAACAGAAGATCGATGGAGTAGAAAGAGCAGAAAGACAATAAGAGAGGAGATACGACCAGATCAGAGATGAAAGCGCAGAGAAGAAAGTGCAGGGGCGAGAGAGAAAAACAGATTAAGAAGGAGGCAAAAAATAGATCGGGAGAGGAATAGAGAATGAGAGAACTGGAAGAAAAAGGGACGAGCTAGACGAAATTTGCGGAGGGGAAGAGAGGAAGAGAGAACTGGGCGTAACTAAGGAGAAAGAGAGAGATGGAGAGAGGAATGAGGAAAAATCAGAAAACAACGCGAGAGGGAAAAGGAGAAGGGAGAGAGAGAAAGCAAAATGAAGCCAGGAGAGGAGGAGAGTAAAGTCGAGAAGAGAAAATCGCAGGAAAAAGAGAATAGCGAAGAGCAGAAGAAGACAGATCGGGAGGAGAAAAATGCAGAAGTAAAAGAAGAAATGGAGAGCAAGGAAGAAGACAGATCGGGAGAGAAAAACGCAGAAGAAAAAGAAGAGATAGAGAGCAAGGAAGAAGACAGATTTATAATTTGAGGAGTATCTCTTCTCTTTCCTCTTTTTAGGGTTTTTCTTCTTCATCTCCAAGCACGTTTAACTTCATTCAATTAATGTCCTTCGTCTGCTTCTCTTCTGTACTCCAAAGAGGTTCCTCCTTGTTGATTTGAGGTTTTCTCTAAAACAAATAATTCAAGAATCATGTAAAGAAGTTCATCTTTTCATGGAAATATACCATAATAATACCAAAGTGCAAAAATGATGAGCTTAGAGGAATATTTATGAGATTATTGTAACATATAATAGCATTTTTGATATACTTATAGATATGTATTATGCTATTATCAACAATTCTGGCTTGGGTGAATTTCGTTCAGGGCTTTCCCCTAAAAACTCCTAAAAGTTAAGTATATATTCTGACGTCCAAAAGACTATTTGTGTGTGATCCTCTAGGCCCATGTATAAGTCTTGTTAATGACTCCATCGGCCCAATAACTAGCCTTCCATCTAAATTATCTATATCAACATATAGATTAATTAAAGCCGGATCAATTTAGCCCAATTGATACGTTGAGTCTCCAACACGTGGGGTGTCAAGCTATACCTCGTGTTGTAGAAGATACAAATGGGTCTATATCGATTCGCTCATGGAACATGTTCATCCGGTTACCATGTATAGTCCCTCATCCACTTAATGCTCCTAGGGCGACTTAGGATATGGTCAATTGTCAAACCCTCATAGGTCATCCGAGTTAGTATTGATGCGTTCCAAAATCATCGAACTCCTCTATGATATTTTCCTACCTTGGCAAGGACTTCATCACATCGTCTTCCTTGAGCTCTCATCTCTTATACTAAGGGTGGACGATCACATCTTGACCACTCAATCATCTTCGTAAACTTCTCAATGAATTCGAACTAAGAACATTTAGAATCCCATGATTAGGGACATGTAAGTCATAGCCAAAGTACAACTATCCATCCACAAGACATCATCGGTGTCTCAGGTCTAAGGACCACTTGCACAACAGTGGCGTGAATCAACCCGATTAACAATTTCAATATGGTATAATACCATGCAGGGATCCATTCGGTCAACTCAATGAACTTATTCCACTAAAGAACTACCGCTATCTATCATTAATGTCTCCACACTAACGACGATGTGAACGACCATACTCGTCATATGAGGGAGGCTAGATAATGTTATTCTATCTTTATACTTGGATGTCCTTCTCGCTTATCCTTTGAATAAGAATATTTAGAACACATGCTTAGAGACTAGTGATTTCTGTATATGATCTCATCATAATTCACTAAGTCAGATCATGTATTCATGGACTTCATTATAAGCATCGCATGTGCACTATAATGGATATGTTCTATTAATTAACATGGTACAAGATATGTAATCTGTGATTGACTTGACGACCACATATATTTTCATCATGAATAGACCCCCATTCTAGTAAAGGGCACCCTTGTATTTTATTCATAATCATAATTATCAAAAACTCATAGGGGTCTGTTTTACATTCCAAGAGTGAAGGATTGTTGGATTGATGTTCAAGTCGAGACTAATGTTGAGAAAGCACCACTCATCATGTTGGACATGATAAGATGAATTTAGTGTGATCACTGTCTTTTTTCTGAATCACTTATAATCCTTTTTTTATATGTGTTCATCACTGATAGCCTAGATTTGCAATCCTGCATGCCACCACCAACTCCCCAACTTGCTATTGCTAACGTGCTCCATATCCATTACCGCTAAGGCATGGTAAATCTCAATCACTTACCTCTACTCTGTCATGTGTTGGTGTGTATTTTTCACCATCTCCGTTGCAATCAACGACAGTATTTCTTTCTTCTTTTGCACTCCTCTTATGTCCATCACCATTAACCGTCACTCAACAGTACCGAAACACAAACTAAGGTATTTAATTAGGATTTATCACTACAAAAATCCAAGAAAATCCCAAAATTATTCTATAAAATCTTGATAAATGAGTTTAGAATGATAAATGCCTTCCTTGCTTCATATAATTATTTTGAATTAATTTCACTAGTTTATTTTTCAAATTATATTTTCGTCCTAAACTAAATATAAAAATGTAAAATAAAAAATCCAATTCACTTATTCAATACTTGCTCCTTGTGGATTCAACCCTTAATCTCATAGTGATCATAAAGAATATTAAAAATATTATGGCATAAATTATGGTATCAAAAACTTCATGGGCAGTTGATGATGGTGGGTATTTCCAGCCCATAACCCCCAATAAGCCAGGCCTTAAATCCACTCGAAGGTCATTTATCACCTCACCCTTTGCTTTTTACCAAAGCCAATAAAACATATCACTTTATTTTTTGTCAAATAAAATACACAAAATTTCTTTTATCAATGCAAAAAGGACCAAATTTTTAGATTTAGTCGAGTACTCGTGATAAATCTGTCACTGAATTTACCACAAAAAATCACAGCAAATTTGAGGAAAAAATATGATGATTTGATTGAAATCTCTGTAATTTTGTAATATAAATGTGAATTTATCTCCTTCTTATTGAAAAGCAACATAAAATAAATATTTCCACCCTAGAACTCACAAACAAATTCCTTAAATCAGTTTCAAAGCTCATTAATCACCTTGTTCTTCATTGTTTACCGCATTTAATAATGCATATCACTTTATTTTTTTACCAAAGAAACATGACTAAACACTTTATAGATCACAGATTTCTCAGGTATATTTGATGAGAGGAGAGAAAATACATTATTACATTCATATGAATTTGAGAGATATGGGCCATCCATTTCTTTTTATGAAATTGGACAGTTGAGATGATGCCATGTAGCACCATGGAAGAGGCCAAGTCCTGCACATCTTGGGTCCCATGGTGGTTACCTCATTGAACAAGTCTTATTTTTATATCATGACTCTGTATCTAATGTCTCATAGTCTTCCATATGTACCCATATAAACCATCAAAATAATAATTCCACATTAAAATATTTTAACTGTTGGAAGAGTACAAAATGACAGCACAAAATATTCTCTAGGCAACCTATGGGCCACTTTGCACCACAAAGGTGATTTGATGGGCCCACATTGCTGCAATGGCTGCTTCGAATGTCGCCACACACGCGGAGCCACATCAAGTGCTTCCCTGGGGCCACACCAATAGTTCTTTTAACTTGTTAGGCCTTAAAAATGATTAAAATTCAGAAAGAAATAATATAAATTTGAAATATATAAGGCATTTTAAAGAAAAAATTATTCACTGGTTTCTTAATTTCATCTTCTTAAACTCACGAGTTTACATGAATAAATAATTATATAGAAAACAGTTAGTTTGCATGAGCCACCAGTTTGACTTGAAAGCTAGTATAACTTTGAAAGTTGACTTTCATTACTCTGATCTTCTTACTATTCTCTTTGCTTCCTTGTTCATCCTCTTAAGGTCCCAAAGAACTGAATTCAATAAACATGTTCAATATTATTTGGTTTGACGTTGAGAAAAGTCAAACATGTATATATCATAAAAACTAAAAAATGCATCATACTCCTGAGAATTTAACATTAAATTTAGTTAATGATGATATAAATGAATGCACAATATGCATCTTATCAACCACTTATATGCCAACTGCACCCACTTGTGCACCAACTGCGCCCGTGCGTGTGCTGACTGTGTCAATACTGTTTGACCCTTCATCAACAAATTTTGATCGCCTTGGATCCCCTCCAGTTCTAAAACTGCATTAGAGCTCCATCCTCTCCCTCTCTTCGCGGATAACCATACTTCATTTCCTATTCCTATGTTTTTCCATCACCTCGGAGTTTGATTGATGGCATTAGATTATTTTAATGGATATAGTAATTTTGAGTGTCGTTCTAGAAAATTAATCACTGAGCCACTCAGTTTTTGGCTTACCATGACATCAATGGACTATACTTCCTCCATCAAAAGAAAATTGGGCAACCCCGTAATTGAAAAATTAAAGTCTACTATTGTCATCGTAGTTTTTTAATATAATAAATAATATTTATAAAACATTTATTCCATGAAACTATGACCAGCTAAGGATGAGTAACGAGTGTCTCCACAAGGAGCGGTAATTGTCAATTTAATCACATTCTTTAAATGTGATTAAATCTGTGAAAAGATACTTATTAGAAAGTGACAGTTAATATTTATAAACATCTATAGTATTAATATGATAAACAACAATAGTAGATAATGATGTGTGAGAGAGAAAGATAACAAGAACAAGACATAAGGATGATGGTGTGAAGGAATGATGATGCGATGAGAAGGTGATATACGAGCACTGATAACTGCATATGTATAAGTGGATGTAAGTGTTTATGAATGTTTAATGATGGTGCGATGACGTGGTAAGGTGGTATAGTAAGTGATGGATATAATGGGATGTGATTTCATGTTAGGTAGAGATGGATCAAACCAAAACTGTGATGATGAGGATGAAATTATGCAGTGCAAGTAGACTATCTATAAGTCTTTATGTTTCACCAAGATCATGAAAATTTTGATACGCAGGTAAGATCTTTCTCTTCTCTGTTTCTTCTTCTAATCATCTAAGACACGAATGATCAACCTAATGTATCACTCAAGTCAATCTCTTTCAAATAGCCATTAAATGTAAGAAGCAAGATCACATACAAATTTTATAGTCTTTAATGCCTCATCTTAAGTATTTATGTTTGATTTTTTTTGCAATATGGGCTGTTAATTTAATATAAATATTCTCTCCCATTGTTAGCACCACTGCCACATCACTTACAGTTTAGCATCCTCTTCATGATTGTCTTGGATTTCTAGGTCTTCTTAAATATATGGCTTGAACATGACATGTATACCAAAAACTCTGCCCTCCCTCTCTATCTATCCAAGGGATGGAAGGGCAGAGTTTTGGGTGTCCCTTCAAGTCAAGGAAAATATTTAAAATGATTAAATACAAGACCATGAGAATCATCACTACATGCCACACCTATATTTTTTTTTAATTTTACCAATTGACATAAGGTCAAGCGTAGTTGCCCACACAAAAATAATGAATTATGGTTGACATATTTAATATGTTGACATGGCAACACATTTTGCTACTGCCCCATCAATGCATTTGATGCTAAATAAATTTAATTTATTTTATGGAAAATAAATTAAAATATTTTTAGAGCCCCAAAATATCTTTCTTTCCAATTCCATTAGATGTACAATAAAAAATTCCATTTTCTGTTGGCCCAAGTTTCCTGTAACAATGGTTAGCTTCACTAATCATTGACAAAAACACTTAATTGGTCGTCATTCGAATAAATCTAATGGCAATGCATGATGTAACAGGAAGTAAGGCAGGAACACATAGTTAAAATAGAAGGCTGGAAAACTTATACGCTAACGTAGAATATCAATATCCTCATGAATATAATATCAAAATATTTTACTATAATATATATGTGCTGACTTAAATAAATTTTTTTTTGTGAATTATGATGTCCAAAAAATTGGAAAAAATATTTAAAAATTATAGAAAATTTTTAATAACATTTTAAATTTAGATTTTTATCATTTTATGGTTGATCGCTCACATGTATAATCATGTAAATTTAATGATAGTAATGTGAGAGTTAGTATGTTATCATAACACCTTTTAGCTATGGTAGTAGTCCCCTAGCAGCTCCCTTAATTTCCTTGAATTATCCATTTACCTTGTGAACCTAAATATATGAGTATAAAGCATTAAAGGTATTAATTAGACCTCTAAGTATTAATAATCTCATGTAATTCTGGAGCACAAATGATAAATTCCTCATGGTTTTGGAAAGAGCTGGTGGTCATGAGGAGGGAAGCCTACTTCTTGTTAGGTATAATGTAGGATGTACTTTAGGTATTTATTTCAAGCAATTAGCACAGTTTTATGAATTCAGAGAGTTTAAAGTAGAGTTGTTATCATATATTACATGTTGATTAATTTTTCCAAATGAGTTCTGATTTTTTCCTACTTTTTCGTTAATTTATGAACTTTATGGAATTTATTTACGCTTGGAATAATTGTGTTTAAATGAAAACGACAGGTTTAAACATTAATTTTAATGATAATTTATGTGGAGACAAATTAATGATTTTTTCTATAATTTTCTAGGATTTTTTTGGATTTTTTGAGAATTTATTCGAGGAAGAAATGGATTTTTAAATGGAAAAACGTATATTCATAAGAAAAAAAGAATTTTTAAGAAATTTCTAAAGTCCGAGGGGTTTTTCTTAAATTTTCATTAAAATTATGCCCTTAAAACAGCTCTTGGTCGTGGGTGCAAGCGTAAAGATACAATTAAAATTATTGTAGGGATTTTATTGATATTAATCAGGTTTTTTATTTTTTTAGGAAAAAATAGAGGAGAGATAAAGCGGAGGGACATATACACAATTATTTTATGGGCAGTGTCAATGTGTATGCGTGAATATTTTCAGGGACTTGAGAGCAAAAATGCCAAGAGATAGATCCCGGGTGGCCACGTGACCAAATCTCGCTGTCGGATGAGAATCCGATGGCGTAAAGGGGACATCTTGAGAAATATTCCTCTGGGAGGTAAGTTCACCGCCCGCGTGGCTCATGCAAAGCGCACGCACGGGCTGTGACGTGGCCTCTTCGGATTGGGAAACTCTAGATGAGTGCGTTTAAATGTATTGTGAAGTGTTTTTATCTTTTTTTTTCTCTTTATTTTGATTTTATGACAGGGGGTACATGGCACTATGAGAATGAACCTATCATTTTAAGTTCAAATGCGTCGGCCAATCAAAGAACGACATGACATTGCTTATAGAAAAAATTAAATTAAATAAATGAAAATTAATCCAACTGCTTAGATTTGTACATTTTCATTTATTAATAACTTTTGATTCTGAAGTCTGATTGAGGTGATTTTTTTTTATGGATTTGCTTGTCTTGACTTCCTCTTTGTATCTGTATGGTTAGATTATTCAAATCAAGCCTATATTTATGGATAAAATTAATTACTAACTGGGGGTAAAATGGTAATTTTTACCATGTAACCTAAGTATAAAAGCCAAATTTTGAGAGGAGGAGTTCATTTTGGAGGTGTTCTTTCACAGATGCAAGATAGAGAGGAGCTTCATCCTGGATCAACACTATTTGTTACTTTTTTTCTTCATTGTATTTGATTTTTAGTGTGATTTGGATTCTGTTTTAGTGAAGCTTGTGATTTTTTTCTCTTGTTCTTGGACTGCATCTCTAAATCGCTTGGCTTGAGCGGCATGTACAAGCCCTTAATAGGATTGAGAGGAGAGATCATGAAATTGATCTAAATATTCCAATCGCAAATTAAGATTGAAAATTCATAAAAAGGGGTTTGAATTCTAGGAAGATTAAGGTGAGTTTATGAGATAGGAGTTAGTGAATTTGGATACATAATTCCCCCAAAACAACCTAAATCAAATTTTCATCTCAACCCCTCTAATTGACCCCTTTGATCCTTTTTATTAGATCAAAGAAGTCAATCTAGAGCTCCTTTCTTCTTCAAATCTTTCCATCTCTTCTACTCCCCTTTCTAAATTCATAATCTAATTTGGGTAATTCAATCTTCATTTAAGATTAAATGGACTCTAATTTGGATCAAATTATTCAAGAAGGTCATTAATTGAATGCCTTACTAGTTTCCCTTGGTCGATACCAATACTTATAACTATACATATTAAGTTAGGATTTTATAAATTTTATTGTATAAGCTAAAATCAGCAACGACAAGGGATAATAAAATTACAAAATTTACCCCTCGTTTTGGCTTATCAGGTATAATCCACTATAATCTATGATATACAGTTTCATTTCTCATTACCTTGGTCAACCTCTCACATGCAGTGGCTACTTAGTGTTTGGAGTTTCCCACTAAACTTTCTCCTACCTAAAGAAAATATGTACATTCGTTTCCTCTTGTTGAAGTATAAAATATCAAATGTTTACCCTAGGGTGATGAGGTTCCTATCTATCTGTAAAGATAAAAGAGAACAATGAATGACTCCAAATGTAGTGTTACTGTAGGCAAAAGATAACATATAGAAAAAAAAACTCAGATAGCTTATCCCAAGAATAGATAAATGTGCAGAATGCACCAGCAAGTGATAGAGATATTGAGGATGTAAAATCCTTTCCAAAATGATGGACAATATAGGTGTCCGCCCACCTCAACAAGGGATGATAAATGTAGTGATTAAAAAATCCTTACAAAATGATGAAAATGCATGCAACCAAAATAAAAGGCCCATAATACTCCATCTTTCCCCCCTTTTTCATACATATTTATTTTATTTTAAGGTGTGAACAAAGAAGTGGAAGTTTTATTATAAAAACAGGGCTGTGTTGATAAAACAGATACTCTTCATAAAAACCTTCTCATGTGAATGATAAAAAGACAATAGAATGAGCATATTTTGATAAAAAAGTGATATAAGAAGCAAATGATGTCATGAAAGAATGATATCATAAAGAGGGATAAGAGCGTAACAAGGGACTAAAGAAAATCATAGGTAAAGATGGCTAACCGGGAATATATGGGTTCCTTTAGAAAAACACAATCATGTGCTAAATGGGTTAAGACATGGTAGGAAAACAGGTGAAGACTATACATAATTAGGTTTCAAAGATATTTTTTTGGTGGCTCAAGAGAAATGGTTATGTGCTTAAGACTCAAAGAGACAACCAATCTTATCCCAAGTAAGACTCCACTAATCGGAGATCGAAAAAAAACAATGTAGGATTATCTAGAGAAAGGTGGTATGATGAGTATTTCTCTCAGCACTCAACCTAGAAAACAGTACAAATCTTTAATCTTCAATTTTGTTCCTCATCCTACCAGATATCCTAGCCACTCATGAGAAGACCAAGTGAGTGTAGATTATCGCTCATACCATCAATAAATGCATTTAATTCAAAACAAGATTCTTGCTGAGATTCTTATTGATTAATTTGGGGTGATATTATCTGGTTGATGACATCTCTTAAATTGAGTAATTTCATTGTATGTATTATCTTATTTTAAACACACACCTACAGCGCCATAGTTCCACTTGTAGACAATAAAACCACAACCTAACTTGCACGATATTCGACAACCGAACGAAGCTACTGGTAGTCCCATCCCAGGGGGGAGGCATCCCCTATAATAGTTAACATTACTGAACAACCGAGTTGTCGGTCCGGGGCTAGCATTTTGATCATTTAAAAAAAAAGGTTCCGTAGGTGCGAAGTTTAGGAGTGGGAGCGGAGCGAAGAAGCAACTTTAGGCGCAAGGAGCGTTGAGATTAAGATGAAGATGTTCAAGCGGACTTTAGGAGTGAAGAAGCGATGGAGCAAAAGAAGAAAAGAAGTCAATAAAAAAAGATAAATGAAAAGCTCTGAGTGGATGAAAGATAAAAATGGGTGAAGGAAAAGGGCAGCCAGATTGCGCTTGTTTAACTTCCAGTCACCTACAACTTTGGCTGCCCGGAACATTTATATATTGATTTTTAAGAAATTTGAGAAGACATCATAAAGAATACAGTACTGATAACGTGCATGTTTATCGCTTTAATATGATCATATTTACATGTATATTTGCATTAAATCACTCATATTTGTATGTTATCCAGCTTAAAATGATTAAATCTATTTTTAGAATGATTTTCTAAATTTTTGTGATTTTTCTAACAATATATTAAAAAATATATAATTTTTGAGACAGAATATGATTTTTTTGGAATTTTTAGACATTAAATTTATGATTTTTGAGTCAATATATATATTTATACGTAGTTTTTGGGCTTTTATTTTATTGAATATGATATTTTGAAGTATGTTTGGCTTTTTTGGGTGCAAGGTGACGTGGCACGCTCACGTCTACTCATTTAAAATGCAACAAATAAGAAAGAAGAGGGTGACATGGCGCGTTGACGCGCTGCCACGTCAGCACTCGAGAAAGAGTTTTTTTAATGCTTTTTATTTTGTTTTCTTTGTCCTTTTTCAGGTTCACATGGCGCGGAATACAAAGAGCGCCCGCACGGAATACGAAGAGCACCCACGCTTTGACTTCTTAATGGGCACAGAAAACGAGGATGCTGATGAGGAGAGAGAAGGAAATCAAGGGCTAGGATTGGCTCAACTTCAAACAGCCATAACTTTTGATCTACAACTCTGATTGAGCTGAAATTTTCAGCGTTGCTTTGTCTTCCTCTCCTATTTCCATCCATACCCTCTGATCTATAAATCAAGGCCTCGATCATTGTGAAATTCATCTTGAACTTGCTTCCTACTTGTGTGGGCTGATTGAAAGATAGTGAGTTTTGAGATCCATCAAGTGTGTTCTTGGTGTCCTGGGTGTGTGGGGAGAAGCATTGGAGAAGTGGGGGAGCTTACCGGCACTCGTAAATCACCGTGATCACGGTGGAATGTAAGGATATAAGGTTAGTATCTTCGCCTTATGTTGCTCCTTTTCCAACTCCATCGTTATCATAATTAAAGTATTTCATCAACTTTTTATTTATCATTTCACTTACTTACGTCCCCATTATCTCGTCTCTCTATCCTCTCCATCACTCCGTCTACATTCAACCATTATCATCGTTCACACACTCGACCATCACTGTATCCTTAACATTAACTTACTCATTATATTAACATATGACTTACATCCTTCTACTCGATATAACTAGCTCATATCCTCTATTCTTGTGGAGACGATCTGCGCTCATCACTAACAAAGTATTCTTAAGTACAGTTCAATATGATTTTTATTGAATAATCTCAATTACCAATGACAAATTAAACCCCTAAAATTGAGATTATCAGGTACATTGGTAAGAAATGTAATTACAAGTTTTTAGGTTTGTTAAAAATATTTGCGTGGTCTCTTTTTGTGTGCTCTCTCTCAACTGTTTACCATTCTCTCTCTCTCTCTCAAGAGTTTAGCATTCTATCTGGCAGTCGTCCATTTCCATGATTTGCTCTCTCTATTTCTCTAATGACCTAGAATTTTTTTCATTGTCTCACTCTCAATAGCTTTGCTCTCTCTCTCTCTCTCTTTGGGATTCTTTCTCTCAAAATCTGTTACTCTCTCATTCTCAAACGATATGTTACTCTATCATTCTCTCACTTTGTTTTACTCTCATTCTCTAACTCTATCTCTACATCACAAATGAATCTCACTTTTTCTTACAATTAGACTATCATTCTGAATCAAATTTTTTTTTCTCTTTCTCACGGTTTGACATTCTCCATCTATCTCTTTCTATTTGTCTCTTGTTTTGAGACACACACTCTCTCTCTTGAACTAGGAAAAATAGAAAACAAAAGAGTAAGAAAAGGGCTTATGGTTCTTGCTCCATGGATCCTAAGAAAGAAATGCTATGGTTTTTTCACCTTTCACTCTTAGAAGATTCTTGATTTTTCCTCCCTGTAACAGTGGTACGTGAAAAATTATCTATGTTCTTATTCACTGCTAAGGTGTTCTCTAAGAAGTTTCTCACTACGATTAGTATGTGCATTGTACCTAGATATCATTCTCTCTGATATTTCTCTCCATAATTATATTATTGATAATTCTCACTTACTATTGTTTCCTGGTTATCACACTATGATATTCTTTATTTCATTATCTTCCAAGAAATTGCAGATCCATGGGCTGGTGATGATTTTATTTTCTAGTTTAAATACCATTCTTTTTCTTTGGTGTAAGGCCTCCATTCATCCAACATTACTATTATGATAAATATCAAAGCACAAAACTACTTCCAAAGATTTCTACATTATTAATTCGATAATAGTTTCTTCCTGAAAATTTTGATAGAGTGAACTTAAAGTTCTTCTCTACAAAATATTTAAATTTTTTTTAAGAAAGCCTACGCATCACTCGGAGTATTGTCTCTACAAAATATTTACACAAGTGAACATGAAACCCTTTTCTGAAGTTTTATTATGCAGTAAACATTAAATATCTTTTGTAATTTTCTGCTAATGTGAAGGATACATATTGTTCTGAAACTTCCTACTATAATAAACTTTTGAGAGCAGAGAACATTACAAATCTATCTCTCTGTAATTTCCTACAATAGTGTAAATTGATCTATCTACAACTTTTTGACAATAGATAAAATTACATGTCTCATTCTGAAATTATCTGAGCAAACACCAAGTCTTTCTATGAACCCTTTTAATTACTAAGCCTGACATATCTTTACAAATATATTTGTCCTTAAATTTGAAATTTGTATGTAATTTATACTATTGTTCTTTAGTCTCTCTGTGAAAATTTCCCACACTTTCAGATAAACTTTATCTGTGAGTTTTTACAACATAAAGTTGAATCCTTATCTGAAAATTTTTCTGCAGTAATAATTCATAAATTTTATTCTGTAACATTCACATGCAATCTCACTTCTTAGTTTTGTGACTATATGCATTAAAAGTTTGTAATATATCTACATAATTGTCTACATTATTGACTCAAAACTTTATCTGAGAGTGAACTCTTTGAATTAATTTTTAAATTCCTGTATCGTACTATTCATACTATTATTAATTATTTCTCTATAAATTCGTTGAATATATAATTATTTACTATCTAAGGAAATAGTATATTCCAATCTTTTTTTGAAATTCAACTACCCTATTTTGAATGAAAACTTTTTAAATGTCAGAGGAGAAATTTAGAATTGTTTAGGCAAGAGAATAGGGAATAATATTTTATGTTGAAGCGCCAAGGTTAGGAAGACATATATAGGAGAGTTTGGAAAAAGATTGGAGACTTAGGATCTTTAGAGTCCTGTAAACATCTTGAGGAAGGAGTGCTTAAATGTGAACATGAAGAATATTCAAAAGGAAGAGTTGAAAACACCTCAATCTTAGAGATATTCAGATACTGTTGTGAGACGAGAGTATGAATAGTATAAACTGAATATGTAACTTCAGAAATATGTTGGTTTTTGCTAAAGATCTAGATTTTTGGTGACTTGTTTCGACTAGACTACATAACCAAGTAGGTTCTTTTCCATACTGGGGTGAAAAGTCGTCTCAAAAAAAGAAACGCGGTAACTGTTAAACCAGGAATATAAAAATTGAATTTTAAAAAAAGATAAGTGGTGATATTTGAAAACACCAATTCAACCCCCTTCTTAGAGTTTTTCACTATCACTTGTTCTAGCAAACCTAACTTCAATACTCTTGTTTCTATGACTTGGAGTGAATGTTTTTATGAGAAGACTCGGTAAGTATGAAAACAACTTAACTGGTACAGAATTCATAGGTGACTATCCTTCTCCTTTCTCCCGTTGGTTCCCCCTCCACTCCTGATGGATTAGAAATCTTAATTTGTTTTGCATTAATTAAAAACCTTAATTTATATTTTTAACCTGGATTAATGGTGTATCAACTCAATCACATAAGTTTCAATCTGGGTAAAAATGACTTCCCAATTAGCTGATTTTGGGTATTGATCCTTTGGTTTGGGCGAAGACAACACGAGAATTTTTACACAAGCATATCTAGGTAAGTATTGACTTTTCCATAAATATCGAAGAACATATCATTGAACTGAGGTGAGACAACATATGTAGATCTGCCACATTGAGAGAGTTTTCTTGGGACCATGTCTCTACCATGTTGTCAACAAAACAGGAGGCATGCAATCATCCATCAAAATTACATGATTGAGACTCCTGATTGGTTTACACGTGTGAAGCTCCCTTCTACTCATTGTCATTTGTGATGAATCATGCATCTCCCAAGCTGCCACCAACCCATAGGTCACATCCAGCCCATGTCCCACCGTCATCCCCTTTGCCATCCACACACCACCCACACAACATTTATGAATAGCGCTTGTGTTGCTCGCACATCATCTGCACACCCTCTTCACGTAGCTTGTGGGTCATCTGCGCATCACCCTTGTGGCGTCTGCCCATTTCTTACATGACATTTCCATACTGCCTACACACCACTCTTAAGCATCCATTGATCTGAATAAGAACTACCCACTAGGTGCCTACAAACACTTGTGAGAAGTCCCCTAGCCTCTTGTGAGCCATTTATGACCCACGGTGAGCCACCCATGAGCCACCCACGAGCCATTTGTGAGCCTCGGCATGCTGTTTGTGAGCTACTCACAAGTTGTTCATGAGCCAACCTCAAGACATTTAAGAGCCATTCACAACCACTTGCGAGCCATTCGCGTGCCACTTTCAAACTATCAGCTATATCCATGAATCAAACACGGACACCATGCCCGTTCACACGCCTATTTGCATGCCACACACACAATGCTTGTGCCCATGTGCATGTTTCTTGTGCTTACCTTCACACCGCTCCTGCACACCCCCACACTAATCCTAATTACATGCACGCCAATCACATCCATGCTGCTTAACCATCGGTTGAGACATTTATATCCCCTCAAATCTGTGCCTGTGCTAGCACTAAAGGTTCCTCCCCTCTCTCTTTTAGTCCACAACCTTCATTCAATTAATATCTTCACCTTTTGCCATCACCGTGGGGTTTGATTGCTACCAGTGGATATGTTTACATGACATAATAATTTCAGTGTCTTTTTGGGATATTTTTATGAAGCTACTTGGTTATGGCACACCATCATCGATAAACAATACTCTTATCCTCGTAGACTTTGGCTGTCATCTTCCCTAAATCACTAATATTATTATATGAACTACTCATTTGGGTCAATCACTGCCTACTTATTCCTTTCACCATATATATACACAAGTCTCATAGGATCCCCTTCCCTCGATTATCCTCCATTAGTTTGGTATCATAGCCAAGCATGTGTCTCGACTACATTATTTAGAATCATTCATGTAGGTTTTGATTTCTCATTATTTTCTGCAGGCCCCCTGATAATCACAAACACCTTGATATTTTTAATAGTAAGTTCATAATAGTTACACATTTATTTTTTAAAAAAAACATGTTATTTGATCATAAAATAATTTATTCTATTTTAGAATGAAATTTATTTCCTAAATTTTTGTATTTTTATGGAATTTCATGACATAAAAATAATTCGATTCATTGACATGGAAGACATATATTAATAAAATATATATTCACAAAAAAATTATTTGACAAGTCCAAATATATATCTATTGATTCATTTTTATTTCAAGATTTTTCTGATGCTAAATTTATTAATAAAATAATAAATAATTCAGAATATATATTTCTCAATCTATTTAAGTATTTATAATATTTAAATTAAAATTTTATTTGATTGAATCTTCTCTTGCCAAGTGCCACAATCCTATTGATTTAGATTGTGGGAATGATTCCCATCAAGAAATCATGGGCTGAAGCAGATGATTAGCCCCAGCCAATCATTGGTAGTGGCTTTTGATTATATCACATATCTCAATTCTTATATTTTATTAATTTTTACATAAGAGAGCGCATACAGAAAAGAAAAAAAACCCAACTCTCACATAGGGAATTCCTTTTGACGCATAGGAGGTATGTAAAGAGGAGAAACATTGAATCTTTTTTTCCAAATGCACACTTTTTTCAATTCTGCCACACACGTGGCATCACATCATTTAACAAAGAAATAATCATAAAATCATTGTGCATAATATATTCTCTTTTTATTCCTTTGTATTACACATGACGGAAGGGGATTAGTCATGAAACTTTACACATGTATTTTCACACAATTATTGACATATTTTCACACTATTATTAGTCTCGTATCTAAAATTAGAGCATCCATGAATGTAGAAAAGGTACCCTTGAATTTATTCCTAATTGCGATTAGCATTGTGATTTGTTCATTTGAAATCTCATTTGGGTAGGTTTTTGAATTTCAAGAGTGAAGGATTAAAAGAACAATGAACTAATCAATATTAGTGAAGAAAAAGCACCACTTGTACCATTAGGCACATGAAAATGAGATTAGTCTTATCTTCTATATTTTTCAAACTCATTTCTTCAGCCTTTCCCTAGATTCTTATACTAGAGGATGATAACATCAAATAGATAATGATCATTATACATGATTATGCCTTATTTAATTTTTTTTTATTTATTCTTACATACACATTGTCAAGTATTTATGATTTAAAATGAAATAACACATGTTACCTATTGACTCCTAATTTATTGTATTTATTGGTTTTGAAACTAACCCAAATCGATAATCTTGAATTAATTGTGTGATTCTGATTTGGATTGAAATCCAGGATTTTGGTAAATAAAATATCAAATTATGGATGGAAAAGGGAGATAAGGAGAAGCCTACACCATGTCCTAGATCAGAATAGAAGGTCGAACATTCAAAGAGAGTAGAACATGCCCAACATAACCCTCTTTAGGGACCATGTCAAAAGGAGGTATGATTTGTGGAACTAACTTCATAAATTCAAATTTAAGAGCTGCATTCCTATTGGAGGATAAAATAAAATGTGAATCAAGGCTGTATTTTAATATGTAACGGCCTCCTAATTCCATCGAATTAGATCTAATGGGTGAGAAAGTTTGAACTCTTCTATTTAAACTACTTTGTACCCTTCTTTGTGTCCCATCTTTGAACTCTGTCCCAATACATTATTTGTGGCTTCAGTACATTAGTTTACTTGGTTCCACTCTTTATTATGGATGTCAAATTGAGAGAGCAGTGATCCAAGTTTGTTGATCTGGAAAAGAAGAAAGAACAACATCTAGGGTCCTAATTGGTGTGATAAAAAGGTGTCCGTATTTTGTTAATTCTTGAGCTTTTTCCTTAATCTTCGCTCTTTGTCTCACTCATTCTTTTCTCCTATCACTCTCAATCATTCTTCTTTCATTCACTTGCTCACTCACTCACTCATTCTTCTCTCTCTCTCTCTCTCATTTTTCTCTCATGTTCTCTCTCTATGACACTTGCTCTTCTCTCCCTTACTGTCTATCTCACGTGAACCTCTCAGTCTAGCTTTATCTCCCTTGCTCTTCTCCCTCTATTTTTCTCTCACTAGCTCAAATTTCTCCCCCTCTATGTCACTTGCTCCTCTCTCTCTTGTTCTGCTCTCTCCCTCTCTCTGTCACTAGCTCTTCTCTCTCTCTCTCTCATTTTTCTCTCATGTTCTCTCTCTATGACACTTTCTCTTCTCTCCCTTACTGTCTATCTCACGTGAACCTCTCAGTCTAGCTTTCTCTCCCTTGCTCTTCTCCCTCTATTTTTCTCTCACTAGCTCAAATTTCTCCCCCTCTATGTCACTTGCTCCTCTCTCTCTTGTTCTGCTCTCTCCCTCTCTCTGTCACTAGCTCTTTTCTCTCTCTCTCTCTCTCTCTCTCTCTCTCTCGCTTTCTCTGCTCTCTCTCTCCCTCTCTCTGTCACTTAGCTCTTCTCTCTCTCTCTCTCTCTCTCTCTCTCTCTCTCTCTCTTTATGTCACTTACTCCTTGATGTCAGACATCGTCGGGGACGTCGTTCGGTCGGCACCGAGTATGATGACTCAATACTGATAAGGGATAATGGTATCGAACGTTGACGGTGTCGTCGTCCGACGGATAAAACCCTACGGGTCGATGTGAGTACGATGCAATGAATGTCCTATGTGTCGTACGTGCAGGCTCTGACTCGAGGGAGGCGTTGAGCTCTAAGCTTGGATGGGGTCGCCGGGTGACGGCGACGGTGGCCTCTCGAACCTCGTCGGAGTAACGAAGGCGTCTACGGCCGAAAAAATTTACCCATAGGGCTCGCATGTAATGGATGTACTCGTCCATACTGATAAGACACTCAAATGTCATAGTTTCTCTCAAAACCTCTCTCACCTACCTAGCTTGGGCGCGATGGAGTCAAATCAAAATTATACTGCAAGAGATAAGCAAAAGAGCGACAAGAGATGATGGCGTACCTCATTGATGGGGCTCGTGGTGTAGAATTCGACGACAGTCGGCGGCGATTGAAGCGGGTGTGGTGGAGAGGAGTCGAGGAGCAAATGACAGATTGACAAGTGTTGGGATGCAGGAGCAATTGGACGAGAAGAGAGCGAGGGCAAGCGAAGGTCATGAGCTCAAACAGCGAAGGATTAGGGTTGAGGCTGGGCGGTCAGATGGCCGGCAGGGAACCAGGAGGGTTGGAGCTATCATCGAGTAAGTATCGATCGCACAGGCTGCTTTGGTAGGCCAAGTCTATAATCGGCGGTAGGCCCAGGTACGTTGTCAAATGACAGATCTGGCATGCGGAGTGAAGGTTGACAACCAGGAGGAATCCCAGTCCCGGCCTCTCGCATTGAGGCACTGAAGCCGCGTGGTGCCACTTCCATGCCAAGGACGCCTTGTGCCGAAGGGATGCGTACGCTCGAGCTGAGTTCCGGAGGACCGACCAACCAGGCAGCCAGATGGAAATCTCGATTATTTCTGGTTTCCTCAAGGGCGATGGAACCTCAGAATGCAGTGCCCCCACCAAGGGTTCCCTCGTCTATTGGCAAGGATGGTCATCCAAGGCTAACGGCGGGCCAGAGGCCAATCAACTCAAAGAGGAATACCCAGGATGCTTCATCGCGGCGTCGCGACTGAGAAATCTGTCGGGCGGGTCGGTTCTCGTTCTCGGTGGCAGAGAGGCCACACGTGACGGGAGCCCATTCTCTGGCGACCGTAGGTCGCATGTTGTCAACGGATTTGCAAAGTTCAAGGCAATCTCCTGAGCATCCCTATCAAGAGGTGGCGCCGATGCAGATTCTTTCTCGCTGCGTTGGCACACACGCCCGCGGTGGTCAACAGCGAACGACGTAGAAAAATGTTAAATTCCTCGACTGAGCAGTCATGGGAGAGAAAAATAGGGGGAAGGATGGAATCCGGCCTGGTCTGCCTTGCTCGCCCTTCCCCTTCTTTTCTTGATCTTCCTTTCTGCAAGGGGAAGGTGAGATCAGAAAAAACAACAAAATTTTCCTCGTTCTTCTTCCTGGTCTAAGGGGGCTAGGGCGCCCCCCTCTTCCCTTATAAAGGGGAGGAGGTCAATGGGCCCTCCCCCCTAGTGGGTCAACAAAAGAACAAAAGAGGGTCCATTAGGGGGCCCTTAGAAACTGGGCCCCCCATTACACATAGAAGGCGAGGTGGATTTAAAATAAGATAAAATAGGAAAAAGGGGAAAAGCGAGGCCCCTTTCCCATGACGATAAAACAACAGATGTACGGGACACCTCGCAAAAGCGGTGAAAACACAACAAAGAGAGCGGGAAAGCACAAAACATTAGAAAAAGAATGATGAAAAACAAAATGCGATAATCGAGCATCTTTCACCCGGCTTTTGATGACGGTGGCCAGTGGCGCCGACGACGTCATCGGTGATCCTTGATGGTGTGCACCATCACTCCTCTCTCCTCCTCTCTACATCACTCGCTCTTCTCTTTCTTTCTCTTTTTATCTCACTTTCTCCTCTCTGTTTCTCTTTATCTCTATTTCTCTTATCTGACTCTCTTTATGTTAATCACTCCTCTCCCTCTTGTTCTCTATCTCACACTTATCTTTTTCTACCATGCAATTTTGCGCAATGAGAAACGCAAATTTCTACACAACTTGGCACCACACCATGCACAGGGGGTTTGGTGCGAACAAATTTTTGTGATACAATTGCTGCACCATACCACACACCTTTCTATAGCCGCCATGCTCAACCACTACATGCATTATGCACATTCGTCATCAACTGCCACCCCCAACATGCAGGAAAAAGGTATTTTTTCTAATGAAATTATTTCCCTAAAAATTCATAAGTTTTTCAGAAATCTGATACATATAATAGAATTTATTAAACATAAAATAGTTAATTATATTATCTTTAAAAAGTTAGCATTAATCAATTTTCTTTCACTTTCACTGAAATTAGTTCATAAAAATTATAAAAATATACCACTTCTAAGAATAAAAAATATGTTTATCTACAAAATTAAAATTTCAATACCTGCTTTCTATAGATTCAACCCTTTGTGCTTTGTAAGACAATTTTAATAATTTTTTATTAGCTTATAAAAACACTCTAGGGATTGCAGATTGGAGACCTTATAAGTTTGCAATAATGAGGAAGCTACTTCAATAGAAGGCAAACCAAGAACTCTGCCATGGCCTACCGCATCCTTACATCGAGAAGGGTTATTGCTGCCTTGAACATAAGCTTGTTATATCTTTACGGCTGCTTGATCATATTTTTATATGCTTACTAATTTAAGGATAAAAATGAACCATATGTGTTGGGAAATTTGATGCTTCGATGATCCAAACTTGATTCCATAGTGGAGTATCAAATAAAAAACTGATCTGAAAACTAAGAACATAGAAAAACTAAACACATCAACTTTGTATCGATAAATGCTGTAGTTTCTTGGTTTCTCAAGTGACCATCTTCAAGATGTTTAGATGTTTTACCTCTAGACATATCCACATAATCTTCAGAGCTCTAGATCTCCTCTTCTTTCCACGAACTCTATTATTGGAAATCTGATTTCCTCTCCATCTAGTCCCCACTGGAAGCAACACTTAGAGAAGCGAAAGATAAGAAAGTGGGGGCAATGAAAATGACTTACATGGGTATCAAATGAGGGTGCCAAGTTACACCTCGTGCCTTACAAAATATAAATGAATACGCAAACTTTCTCATGAAACCTTTATCGTCATCATTTCCTATGTATGTATAATCTGTAATCTGCTTTAGACTCCCAAATGACTTAGGGTATGCTTAATTGTAAAACCCTAATTGATCATTCTAGTTAGTACTGATGTTTGGTGAATCATCTAAGAATAAATTATCTTATATTTACACTACCCTAGCCAGGATATTAACTGCATCATCTTCCTTGAGTCAATATCCTGTTTTAATAAGGCCAAGCGAGCCCATGTTGACCACAAAATCACCGTCGTGGAGTTATTATTGCATTGGAGCTATGCTGGTTTGGAAAGCCCCTAATTATAGACTTGTTGGTATTAGTAGTCAAAACATAGATGTCCATCCCCAAGACGTCTTTGTTGTCTCAGGTCTGAGGATCACTGGTAATCACAAATAAAATGCTAATTTTAATAGTAATTTCACGTACTTTAAGTGTTTGTTCTGCTTAAAATTATCATAAATCCATGTTATTAGAGTTTTAAATGATTCATTTCATTTATATAATGAATTTTCATTTTTTCTTTATTTTATGGTATTTTAACATAATTTTCTGACATCAACTTCATGAATAAAATATTTCCACAAGTCATAAATATATATTTAGATATATCTAAATATTTAAAGGGGTTTATTTTATTTTAGTGGAATTTATTGAAGTTATATTCATAAATAAAACAATTTTATAGTTCACAATATATAAATTTAAATCTATTTAATTTTTTAATCAATTAAATGACTTTTTCCACTCCTAGATTTTTGTGCCAGGCTAGTAATCTGCCATACAATTTGGAGGAGAGAGAAATCAGATGGCTCAAATTGCTCTCAGTTGAAATGATGATATCTAATGATCTAGGAGTTCCGAGGTAAAATTTTGAGGGTAGTTCCAGATTTCTCTCCTCTATCCATCCACCATCTTGGATCTATAAATAGAACCCCCCATCATTGTAAAAAAGACACCCTTGGATTTTGTTCCTAATTATATTAGCGGAGTGATTCGGTCATTCAAATCTCGTTTGGGTTTATACTTGTACTCCAAGAGTGAATGACTGGAGGAGAAACATTCAGATTAAGAAACATGAAGAAGAAACACCACTTGGCCCATTGGGCATGTGACGAGGTTAGTGTGATATTCATCTTTTTCTTACTTAAGTCTTCATCATTTTTCCTAGGTTATCATTGCCCATACCCTAGGTTTCCACTCTCCCCCACACCACCTTTATCTACGCTGCTCGTTGGTGCTTATCTGCCTCCATTTCCATTCCACAACGATGGAAACATTGTCATGACTCACCCCAGCTCCGCCACTCATCGATGTGTATCTGCTTTCATCTCTGTTATCTCTTTCATCCACTACACTCCACTCACGTCCATCTTGGTCTACCATCACCGAACACTCACAAAGTGTTGAATAAGGTATTTTTGCTTTTTTAGAAGAAACAAAGTATTCTATTTGAGAAAAATCTATAGAAATATCTTATGGATTTCTAGGTACTTTTTTGGAGATATTATCAACTTCTAAAAGAATCTCCATCTTATGCCACCACTTGCTAATGAGTCTCAAGAAATGGGGTTTTGGGCTTTAATAGTCTCTAATCTATAAATTGGTGTCAACAAATGCATGGAAGGTTCAATTCAAAGGTTTCTATGGAAAGGCTCAGGGTTGGACTAGGATTAGCATAGTGCTTCACTTAGAGAGGCATCTACATTCTAGCAAGGTTTGGGGGTATTTTTTCTCACATCCAAGAATTTGTGCAGCATAGCTGGGGTGACAGAGCCACTCTCCACTATTGGCTGGCTAATGGTCAGGTCAAAGCCCCTTATGTGTAGAGTTCCCATGGTATTCACCCTTGCTAGGATGCTAATGGCCATGGTTAGGACTATGGGAATGACGCATGGAAAACATTCTTTGTTGACAATTTGTCACAAGATTCAGCAGTCTCACTTGTATATGCGACCTGAGATTGGGGTACAAGATGGGTTGATGTGGTTAGGAATACCCTTCTACATTAGGAGTGCATATGTACAAAACATGCAAAGACAATCAAAGGATGAACTGTGGCCCATCAATGCATGTCACGTCATATGGAAGCTAAAGATCCCCTAAAGTGTGATGCTTCGGGCGACTCCTCCTCAGACAAAGATCGGTGAAGCAAACCTTCAAGAAGAGATGGGAAATGAAATCCCTAACATAGTGTGTTATATGCAAAGAGGGTGAAGAAGATTGTTACTATCTTTTATTTTAAATGTCTGATCACTCGAGCATCGAGGACCAGCATATCTATGACATGGGTGTATGTCTTAACATAGGGGTTTGGGGGCTCTGTAGAGAGGGGTACCTAAGGGGGGGGAGTAATGGTAATGGTTGTTTGTTGTGCTTTGAGAAATATGATTTCACCACAATAAAGCCATCTTCAAAAGATGACAAATTGATGGCGAAGCCCTCAACGTATACGCATTTTTTTCCTAGGTTTAGTTAAAGTTCATGTTTATATAAACTATGTACTAGTGGTCTTAAGAGGGGGACCCTTTCCTAATGGGTTCCCCCCTCTTGGATCCCTCCTTAGGGCCCATTATCCTCCCTACATAACATAAGGAGAGGGCGCCCGACGAAAAAGTCTTCTTGAATCTTTGGAAAGAAACCCGTTCCATTTTGAGAGTAGGAGAGTGAAAGGGCGGACGGGACGGGGCCGACTTTGGCCGCCGTCCCATTCCGCCCACCCCCCGCCGTTCTGTCAGAATGGGTCGACGGAACCCAAGGCGACGGCCGCCGCTAGGATCCCAGGTCAGAGGACTGCCGCCCGGTGCGGGACGCAGCCGCCCAACCCGCGGCCGTCGCGAGTAGCGGCCGCCGCCGCGAACAGCGGCCGCAGCCGCCCGCAGCGGCCGCCGCCTCAGCCGCCGCCACCTGCAGCGGCCGCAGCCGTCCATAGCGCCGCCGCCATCAGCGTAGCGGCATCAGCCCCGCAGCCGGAGCCGCAGACGCCGCCTTGCACGAGGTCGCGCGGCGCCCATGCACGGCCGCCCGCTACCCCGCGCCATGTTCCCCGCGCCCCGGGTCGCGCCCCACACTGGACCGCCCTCCCGAGAGCCCCATTGCCATGCACGCATCTCGAGGATGCCACAACAGCCTATGCCCGTTATGGGCCTAATTCCATGGACCGCCGTCAATCTCGGTGGCCCGATCTGGCCCAAGCCCGAGGCCTGTTACCCCGAAGGAGGTCCATTACCGCGGCCACTCTCTCGGCTATCTCCGACCGCCGCCGCCGCTATCCCCAGCTGCCGCCGCCGCCACCGCCATCCTTGGCCGCCGCCACCTCCAGTCACCGTCGTCTCTAGCTGCCGCCACTGCCATCTCCGGCCGTCGCCACACTATTGCTGACCACCGCGGCTTACAGCACGACGTCGCCCATGGCCGTCTTATGCAGCTGCTACTTCGCCGCCGTCCTCGCCATCCGGCCGGCTGAACAGCCCCCTTCCACCGATAGTCGGGCCCACCAACGCCCCGAAGACTATCCGTGGAGCACAGACCATGTGGAGAACGATCACCCTCGCTTCTACGAATTGAGGCCCCACGTAAGACCTTTCTGTGACACCCACCGACAAGCGGGACGTGCAGTCTAAGATGAACGTCCCCGAGAGGGACAGGCGGACCCACGATCCCGCTGCAGGACGTCGACCACATCCATCCTGCATCACAAATGTCATTGGTTAGTGTAGTGCAAGATGTGGAAAGCTTGCCCTCAATTTGGTTTAAAGGGAGGTGAACATAGGGTGTAGTGACCCCTCGGGCAACGGGTGTATTTATCAATTTTTTTGATTAACTGTATAGTGATGAACGCAAATCTTGGGCGACCTTATCACATTTTTTTCAAAAAAAGTACTATTGTGAAAGAAAATTTTACTTAAATAAAAGTCTACTCTCTTTGGCTCATGTTACAATGAGATCACTTAGCATTGTGGAAAACCTGATGCTTTTAGAATCACCTCAAAACCTTGATGCAATCTAAAGTTCATGGAATAGCTTTAGATTGCTTGGAGGTTAAGCAGAGAAGGTAGGCCTAGGCCCTATACATGAATTGGGACATGGTATTATAAAGAACGAGATTACATTAGCCCCATAGCGATAACATGGGGGAAGACTGGGGATGAAACCCAAGTAATGAGATGAGGTACAACATGTGCCTGGATAGTGGCGCTCATGCGCCTGAGGCCTATAGCCCCACACGCGCACCTATCGACATAGCCACAACAAGAGTGCCAACCTGCCCTGATCTATCACACTTGCACACTAACGATGTGTTATTTAAAGATCAAAGTTGGGTGTCACCACCCATGATGTGCATGGTCCAGCATAAACTGTATATCTCAGAGAGGTCGTATTTCTGTGGGTTGGTAGTTATGGAATGGTTTCATTATCTAAAATGAAGAACATTTCCTGTCCACACTTAAGGACTCGATCCTCAATTCTAAGTCTAAGTATACGAACATGTCCTCAATAATTACCACGTAGGCCTCTATGCAGGAATGCCACCTACTTAGGGGCGTTACACAAGGTCATATCCATGCGATCAAAACTTATATTTACTCATTATCGGTTTATACATAGGTGGTTCCTAGCATGTAGTACATTGTGAACACAATAAGATAATTCAGAACTGTTTGGACAGCTTGTGACCTATAAAAACCAATAGTATACAATATGTAAATCGTCCCTAATCTTGATACATTTTTTTCAGGCATGGGTTTTGGATCATATGTGCATGTAGCCCAACAAGAGATACTGGTCATAAGATCGGATAAGTACTAGACATGACAAATAAACCCGATATCTAGTATTGTGTACATCTTCAATCATATATATACATTATTGAAATTAATCCATAAAATGCTTACACAACATCAGATAGTTATTTAGCTCATGATCTAGTCCATATTGACTCGTAAAAAGGAAAGATGGAGGCTGTCATTTTTGCATTAATCAAAGGCCTCTAAATAAACTGATAGTTCCTAAACAGACATGTTCCATTCATTGATAAATGTTTTGAGGAATTGCGTTGGACCTACCATGTATGCCAAACTAGATCTCAAATCATGCTATTACCAAATTTGAATCCATAACGGGGACATTTATTAAACAGTATTTAATGCACATCAATAACATATTGAAATAGAAATTTTCTCATTTCAGGATCTTATTTATTCCATTTTCAAATAACTCCCAGTAAAACTGTGTTGGTATTTTCAAATATATCTTGGTATGTAGCCAATGTCTTAAGGTGTATGGAATACCAACATTTTTTTGTCACCATAGTGATGGGAATATGAATTTGGATCAATCCAAAAATGCAAATTTTCCCATTATATTATTTATTATTTGGGACATTGAATCTCAGGTCATGGACTGGCCCAAAATATTAGAAAGCTTGAAAGTGTCATTTCTTGACGTCAATAAAATATCTAAAACAAATTTAACCTTTCTTGGGTGTAACCAACTAACAAAAATTATTTTTTTCCTAGCATTACAACTGATGAGTCTCCAAGTTACGGGGCTTCAATTTTGAAATCAAATTTAAAGTTAGGAAACATATCATTATAACTAAATCATTAACATTGTCCTTTCGTGATACCGCTATATCTTGCCCCGAGCTGGATCACCAAGTTATTAGATTAAACATCAACCAAGACTCTACTAGGGTTTTAATCAAGCAATTTATCCTTACAATACGGCTAAAAATCCTTAAATAACCTACCTCAAAACTTACCTCTCTGCAAATGGAATTTGGTTCTGCCTTTGATATCCACCCTCATCCCTTTGAGATTGAATTTTTTTGTGACGCCAAGACTGACACACACAGTGGAGTGCTTAAAGTTCATAAGCTTATAGAGATTTCAGAGCACATGCAGTGAGCACTCACATAGTGCAATTCCAACTTTTAAAGTGCACTTGTTTCGACTACCATAGCATCTGCCTCACACACTACAGAGAACCTCAAGCAAAATGTTTGTGAGATTCTGTGTTGGTTCTTGAAAATCACAAATATGATACCTTTTTAATACTAATAGGCTTACAGTACTTTATTATATTTCTACAATGATACTCTATTTTTCCCTAATTTTCTGGTATTTTTACATAGACATCTGTAATTACTAAATAATTTTATAAGCCATAATATATATGTATTTAGATAAATATTTCAGCTCCATAAAATGCATTTTATTTTACTTTCATACACTCCAAAATCTCTTTCAATCTAACTTATTTAGATTGTGGTTCTGGCCAATGATTAGTTACCTTTATCAAAGCACTACTGATATAAAGTTTCACATGAGAAAAGATACAGCCAATAGAGAAAATACCAGATTTAAATCATAATCAATGTAACCTAACACATGGACATGTATTGAATGGACAAAATTAGATAATTTGTTTTTCATTAAATGCACTTACAATTTTTAAGTGTGACTTTGCGCATGGAATTATGTGATTTCATAAAGTTAAAAGCATTAAATTCACTAAAATTCCTTTCCCTTTTTCCTTTAGTAGCTCATGGCAAAAATGTGATTCATCTCATCATTTAAGCTCAGATTTTCATGTGAATCAAGGCCCTTCTTGGTGATTTCAGGGACATGTGTTAGCATTTAATATATGTGCTTATTTTTGTGATAATAATGTGTTAGCATTAAAGTTTTCCTTGATTTATGTTAATTCAAATACACGTGGCAGTAGTGCATTGAATATATTTTAAATGCATACTTTGACTCAAAATATTCAGGGAATTCAAGAGTTTGACGCCTCACTATTTTTCCTTGACAAGGATTGAGGAGGAAAGGAAAATATCAATAGTCCATAATCTTCCAACTTCAAAATGTGATATCTGAAGATCAAGAAGTATTTTTAGGCTGAAATTATTTGGGTAGTTCCACTGTTATATCCTCCATATATCCATGGTCTTGGACCGAAGAATAGATCCCCATATTTGTAAAAATATAAACATTTTATATTATTCCTAATATAGTTTAACAGAGAATTTTTCCATTCAGAATCTCATTTAGATCCATTCTTGAATTGCAAGTGAGAATGACCGAAAGAGTGTAATTTGATTATGATTCATGAAGAAAAGCAACAGCCAACCCATTGAGCATATGACAACAAGGTCAGTGTGATCTTCTATACTTTAAATTTTCATTTCTTCGTCCTTTTTCCTAAGCTATCATCCTTGAGGGTATCATTGATTTTCAACTTTCCCACGACACACCAGCTCTACCTTTCACCAATGCGTATCTTCCTCCATATCCACTGCTACCAGTGGTTGCAAATCTGCATCTCTCATTCCAGTCCTCCGCCTGCTGGTGCATATGGGCCATCATTTTCACCACAATCAATAAAATTAAATTCCGCTCCACTCCACGCACACCATATACACTTGCCATTATTACCCTTTACCCAACACTGCCAAAATGCTGATAAAGGTATTTTCAACTGGAATTAATTAATTTTTCTCTCAATCTCTCTCATTTAAATTTCTCTCTCATCTCTCTTTCCAAGTCATTTATCATTTCTCTCTCTATCTATTTCTTTTATATGTTTCTCTCTCTTCAGGTGGCTTTGAGCAGTATAGAATTCAGATTTCTGCCCCAAAACTGGCCCACCCACCATGCAAGGGTTATGAGGTGGTCAGAAATCTGCCCATGAGTTACAAAATTTGCATCAAACCATGCACCGTCATCCCTAGAAAGGCATTACCCAATTGTTGTATTGGCAATGCATGAAGCATGATATCATGGCACATAACTGGGCTTGTCAAATGAAGCAAATATTCCCATGATATTACATTTTAGCATCCATTATCTGATCCCATTAATTGTTAAATAGCAGTGAGACAACATGCTACTCCTTGATCTATTTCTTTTACCAGTTCTGCCTGGAGTACACTAAACAAGTTATAGGGAACACCCCTGAAAGTGAGCTCTGGTGGAATCTTGATTTTGCATTCTCAGCACTATATTGACGTTTTCCATTTCTAAATTTACTTAGATTTTGACGCTACTGTGAATTATATTTCCATATATACTCATTCCTTCATCCACCCACTCTCTCTCTGTCCTCATCCATCCACCTCTCAATACGTCCCTCTAACTTCTACCTCTACCATCCATCTATACGCACATTTTTATCTTAGTCTCTTTCACCATGTATGGATGGAGAAAGGTGATAGAAGGGATGTATAGAAATTAATATTTCATCTCTCTTTCTTTCACCATGTATGGATGGTGAAAGAGAATGAGAGAGGGTATGTATGGATGGATGGTGGATATATTTATCTCCCTTCTCCCTCATCTCTCTCTCTCTCTCAACTTCAATCTATACATACATGTTTATATCTCTTCTATCACCTTCCTTTGAGCATGGAAACATTTAATTTGGTAGTTTCCCTATCTTACAACAGTCGGGATTGGAGCCTACTACAGTGTGGTTATTATGTACAACAGCACAACGTTTTTCCAAATTCCAAACCCTAAGAGATTCCCCAAGGCCTCAGAATGCAATATTTAATAATTTTTTAATTTGGCAAAAAAGATTCTGACCGTTAGACTAGACGTGCGACGGCGGTCAGTCAATAAACAAGGTATCATTGCCCTCACCCATTCGCACGTGCGAAAAATTCTCTAACGAGCAGGGTCCAGTTCTCTGCTTCACTCACACGTTTGTCGTTATGTTCCTTCACGGACAGCCTCTCTCTCTCTCTTACCCCCTGTGATTCGCTCTCTCTCTTACCTTCTTTCTCTCTCATCAAGTCCTCTTTTTACCCTCTGCCCGTCTCTCTCCAAATGTCTCTTACCTTTGCAGCTTCTCTCTCTCTCTCTCTCTTACCCTCTGTGATTCTCTCTCTCTCTTGCTCTCTGCGATTTTCTCTCTCTCTCTCTCTCTCTCTTACCTTCTTTTTCTCTCATCAAGTCCTCTTTTTACCCTCTGCCCGTCTCTCTCCAAATGTCTCTTACCTGGGCAGCTTCTCTCTCTCTCTCTCTCTCTCTTACCCTCTGTGATTCTCTCTCCCTCTCTCTTTTACCTTCTTTCTCTCTCATCATGCCCTCTTTTACCGTCTGCTCGTCTCTCTCCAAATGTCTCTTAACTGGGCATCTCCTCTCTCTCTCTCTCTCTCTTGCCTTCTTTCTCTCTCATCAAGTCCTCTTTTTACCCTCTGCCTGTCTCTCTCTAAATGTCCCTTACCTGGGCAGCTCTTCTCTCTCCTTTATCCTGTGTGATTTTCTCTCTCTCTTACCTCTTTCTCTCTCATCATGTCCTCTTTTACCCTCTGCCGTCTCTCTCTAAATGTCTCTGACCTGGGCAGCTTCTCTCTCTCTCTATCACCCTCTGTAACTATCTCTCTCCCCTCTCTCTTACCTTCTTTCTCTCTCGTCATGTCCTTTTCTACCCTCTGTCCGTCTCTCTCGAAATGTCTCTTACCTGGGCATGTCTCTCTCAATCGTTCTCTTTCTACATTCTAGCCGTTTGTTTGTCTCTCTCTCTCTCTCTCTCTCTTTATCTGTATCTCTCTCCTCTTTCTCTGTCTCTCTCCAAATCTCTCTTATCCCGTTTGTCTATTATCTATCACTACAGGTCTTTGTCCCTCACCTTCTTACTTTGTCTCTTGCGTTCTCTCTCTAACCCAGTCTGGCTGGTTCTCTCTGACCCTCTCTTTCTCTCTCTGGCCATCTCTTCCAAATCTCTCTCTTAATGTCTCTTTCCTGTACATGTCTCGTTCTATCGTTCTCTTTCTAAATTCTAGCCGTGTGTTTGTCTCTCTCTCTCTCTCTAAATCTCTCTTCCCCGTTTGTCTCTTTTTTTTTTTCTCTCTCTCTCTCTCCAATTCTCTCTTGCTCGTTTGTTTCTCTCTCTCTCCAAATCTCTCTTACCCCGTTTATCTATATCTATCTCTACAAGTTTTGTCCCCCACCTTAATACCACGTGTCCCTCCAATTCTCTCTCTAACCTGTGTTAGTCCTTCTCTCTCTAACGCCCACACACAGTCTCTCTCTTACCTTCTGTGTATCTATACTTTCTCTCTCATCTTCATAACTTTTGTAAATCTCATCGTTCTCTTTCTAAATTCTAGCCGTATGTTTGTCTCTTATTCTCCCTCTGATCCTCTGCCTTCTCTCTCTAACTTCCTGAGTGTATCTCTCTCTCTCCAAGACTCTCACTCTCTTCTTATCATGTCTCTCACCTTCACAGCACCCTCATTCTCTCTCTTACACTCTTTCTCTCCCAGTTCTCTCTCTAATCCTCCTACTTTCACTCTCTCTCTCTTACCATGCCTCTCTCTCAGTCTCTCTCTTTTACCTTCCCTTCTCTCTCTCTCTCTCTTCACGACTCTCACTCTCTCGCCTTCACGCGCTCTCATTGTCTATTTTACCATGTCTCTTAGTCCTCTTTTACCTATCCTATCTTTCTCTCTCTAACCTTCTCTCTCATCTTTTCTCTCTCACGTTTACACGCATTCTCTCTCTTACCATGTCTCTCAGTCAGTCCCTCTCTTTTACGTTCCCCATTTTTCTCTCTCTAACCCTCTCTCTCTCTCTCTCCACTTCTCTCTCATATTTACCCTCATTCTCTCTCTTACCAAGTCTCTCACTCAGTCTTCTTTTACCTTTCCCATCTTTCTCTCTCTTACTCTTACCTTCACTCATTCTCCCTCTTACCCAGTCCCTCTCTCTTACCGTCCCCATCTTTCTCTCTCTAACCCTCTCTCTCACCTTCACTCATCCTCTCTCTTAACATGTTTCTCCCTCAGTCTCTCTTTTACCTTTCCCATCTTTCTCTCTCTCCCACCTTCACTCATTCTCTCTCTTATCCAGTCCTCTTTTACCTTCCGATTGTTTCTCTCTCTTACCCTCTCTCTCTCCACCTCTCTCTTTCTCTTTCTTCCAGTCCCTCGCTTTTACCTTCCCATCTTTCTCTCTCCACCTCTCTCTTTCTCTGTCTTCCAGTCTCTCTCTTTTACCTTCCCATCTTTCTCCTTCCACCTCTCTCTTTCTCTGTCTTCCAGCCCATCTCTGGCTGCCCATGATATAGAATTTTGGACGAATGAAATTCCCCCTCTCTCTCTTCTTTCTCTCTCTACACCTCCACGCATGCCCTTGACCTATCACCTTCTCACTAGAGATCTCTCTTCTTTCTCTCTCTAAACCTCCATGCTTGCCCTTGATCGACTTTCTCACAAGATATCTCTCTTTACACATCCATGCCTGCCCTTGACCTACCACCTTCTCACTAGATATCTCTCTCTCTCTCTCTTATTTCGCTCTCTAAACCTACATGCCTGCCCTTGACCTACCACGTTCTCACTAGAGATCTCTCTCTTCGTTCTCTCTCTACACCTCCATGCCTGCCCTTGGGCTGCCACCTTCTCACTAGATTTCTCTTTTATTTCTCTCTCTAAACTTCCTTTCCTGCCTTGACCTACCTTCTCACTAGAGTTTTATCTCTCATCTTTCTCCCTTCAAACCTCCATGCCTGCCCTTAAGTTATCTTCTCACTATAGATTTATCTCTCTTCTTTCTCTCTCTAAACCTCCATGCCTGCCCTAAACTTACCTTCTCACTAGAGATTTATCTCTGTTATTTCTCTCTCCAAAACCTCCATACCTACCCTTAACTAATTAACTTACCTCCTCACCAGAGATTTATCTCTTGCTTTCTCTCTCTAAACCTCCATGCCTGCCCTTAACTAATTAACTTACCTTCTCACTATAGATTTATCTCTCTTCTTTCTCTCTCCAAACCTCCTGCCTGCCCTTAAATAATTAACTTACCTTCTCACTAGAGATTTATCTCTCTTCTTTCTCTCTCCAAACCTCCTGCCTGCCCTTAAATAATTAACTTACCTTCTCACTAGAGATTTATCTCTCTTCTTTCTCTCTCCAAACCTCCTGCCTGCCCTTAACTAATTAACTTACCTTCTCACTAGAGATTTATCTCTCTTCTTTCTCTCTCCAAACCTCCTGCCTGCCCTTAAATAATTAACTTACCTTCTCACTAGAGATTTATCTCTCTTCTTTCTCTCTCCAAACCTCCTGCCTGCCCTTAACTAATTAACTTACCTTCTCACTAGAGATTTATCTCTCTTCTTTCTCTCTCCAAACCTCCTGCCTGCCCTTAACTAATTAACTTACCTTCTCACTAGAGATTTATCTCTCTTCTTTCTCTCTCCAAACCTCCATGTCTGCCCTTAACTTACCTTCTCACTAGAGCTTTATCTATCTTCTTTCTCTCTCCAAACCTCCACGCCTGCCCTTAACTTACCTTCTCACTAGAGCTTTGTCTATCTTCTTCTTTCTCTCTCCAAACCTCCACGCCTGCCCTTGACTTACCTTCTCACCAGATATTTATCTCTCTTCTTTCTCTCTCTAAACCTCCACGCCTGCGCTTAACTTACCTCCTCACCAGATATTTATCTCTCTTCTTTCTCTTTCTAAACCTCCACGCCTGCCCTTAACTTACCTTCTCACCAGATATTTATCTCTCTTCTTTCTCTCTCCAAACCTCCATACCTACCCTTAACTAAACCTTTTCACTAGAGATCTCTCTCTTCTGTCTCTCTCTTCTTTCTCCCTCTCTCTTCTTTCTCACTCTTCTTTCTCTCTCTGAGTCGCCATGCCAGCCCGTGACCTGAACCGTCTCACCAGAGCCTTCTCTCTCTTCTTTCTCGCTCTAAACCTCCACGCCAGCCCGTGACCTGTATATCGTCCCACAATATATATAATCTCCGCGGGGGGGAGAGGAGAGAAAACCTAGAGAGAGAAAACACTCCCCCACAGACTCACACTGCATGGCCATGGCGGGGGGATAACGGGCGTTGACCGAGCTTGGAGGGGCCGTCCATGGCGGGGGAGTACGGCTCGCCGTTCCTCAACGACGAGCTCTCGAAGCGCACGTTCATCTTCGGCCTCCGGCTGTGGGTGATCGTCGGCGTCTGCGCAGGCGCGGGCTTCGTCCTCCTCCTCTTCCTCCTCTCGCTCTACTTCGTCTCGCGGCGGAGCAAATCCCTGTCGATCGGTGCTCCGGCTCCCAAATCTTGCGCCTTCCCGCCGATCGTGTCCAAGGAGATTCAGGAAATCAAGATCGACGCGAAATCGAGGTCGAAATCGTTCTCCCCGTCGAGAATCCTCCTCGGATCGTCCGCTTCCCAGACGCCGTCCATGGAGCGGCTAGGGTTTCTTCTTCCGTCGCCGCAGATCCAGATCGAGATCGGGAAAGAGCACCGGATCTTGTTCCCCGAGAGCGGGAGCTCGCAGGCCAGCGGGGAGTGTAGGTCTGCGGAGATGCCGTTGGTCGCTGTTCCTGAGGTTTCGCATCTGGGCTGGGGCCATTGGTACACGCTCAGAGAGCTTGAAGCGGCGACTGGGGGGTTTGCGGCTGATAGAGTGATTGGGGAAGGGGGTTATGGGATTGTTTACCATGGTGTTCTTGAAGATGGCTCGCAGGTTGCTGTGAAGAATCTGCTCAACAACAGGTTTGTTTGGAGGTTTTTGTTTGATTTTTTGGGGGAATTGTCTCGGTTTTGGAGTGATTTTTTTGGGAGTGCTGATTGGTGGGGTTGTAGGGGGCAAGCGGAGAAGGAATTCAAGGTGGAGGTGGAGGCCATTGGGAGAATCCGACATAAGAATCTTGTGAGGCTGCTTGGTTATTGTGCCGAGGGAGCTCATAGGCACGCCTCTAATGGATGATCTGCTTCTTTTTCTTCTTCATCATCATCATCATCTAATCTTCTTCATCATCATCATCATCATCTTATTCATCTTCATCATCACCGTTACCATCTTATTATTTTTCGTCATCTTACTCTCCGGCAATCTCCTCCTTCGTCATCAATGTAATTTCTTTTTCTTTTTCATCATCATCTTCGTCACAATTATCACCACGATCATCATCATCTCCCTCATTATTATGTAAAAATAATCTTTTTAATTTAAAAAAAATCATCTCCCTCATTATCATGATCTCATAATGAACTTCGTCATCATTGGCATCATCATTTTCTTCTTTTTTGTTGTAAATGACAGACTTTGTGCTTAATGGGCCCCTGGATTGGATTTAGGGTTCTTCTTTCTCCTCATCATTCAGTTTGTGCATCATCATCATCATTTTCTTCTTCTTCATCATCTTCGCCATCCTTGTCATCATCGTCATTATCATCTTCCTCTTCGTTCTGGAAGTTTCCATGGCTGATCTTGTCTGCTTCATCCTTGTTCTTCCTGGTTCCAGGATGTTGGTGTATGAGTTTGTAGATAACGGAAATCTGGATCAATGGCTCCATGGGAACATCGGATCTGCATGCCCTCTATCATGGGACACACGGATGAATATCATTCTTGGAACTGCAAAAGGGTAATCCATTCCGCCGATGAAAGTTTCTGAAAAACAGTCCCATTTTTATAGGGATCCCTAATTTCCTGAATATTTTCTCTTAAAAATTAAATTTTACCGAATGATCCTTCCTCAGGCTGGTGTACTTGCACGAAGGCCTCGAGCCAAAGATTGTGCATCGTGATATCAAGTCCAGCAACATACTCATTGATAAACAGTGGAACCCCCGAGTCTCCGACTTTGGGCTCGCCAAGATGCTGGGCTCAGAGAGGAGCTACGTTACCACTCGCGTGATGGGGACCTTTGGGTAAAGTCCTGCAGCTCATGTAGATATTAGATACTTTTTTTCTTCAAAAAAAAAATTATATACTTTTCTTCTCCTAGGCTGAAAGATCAACGTTGACCTATGACGATGATAATGTCATCAACAACAACCGGTGTCAATGTCAGTATCAACTGTCCATGCTTTAAGAAAACTTCGGTCATCGTCAAATATCCACGTGTTTGTTGACCATGACATTTGAAAACTTTTTTAATAAGAATTTTACCAGGTTTTTAGATGAGGTTGACAGATAGTGTCAACCATCTGTGATACCTCTTCATTTTCAAAGTTGACATCAGCTGTCTAATGTGAACCGGTATCCTCATCAATATCATTGTCGATCACCCTGAAATTCATCACTGTCGATGACTGCTAAACTTTAGGTCTTTGAAAATCAGCTATCTTTCTTCATCCAATCAAAACACTTTTGCTCAACCTCTCTTTGGTAAACTCAGATTTTTTTTTTTATCTTCCTTCAACGAGTCCTAAAAATCTGTCGGTTGTCTTCACCCAGGCAGAGAGATATGTTCTTGGGAGATAGTGTAGAAGGCAGCTAGTTGTTTTCACCCATACCAAAATTAGTTGTGTATTTACCCAGATATACTTGTGTATGTACTATCTTGTTGTTTTCATCCGGACTTAAAGATCTATAGCCAGAAATCAAGTAGTCGTTTTTAACCCCATAGGAAGATCTACTCTAGGAACCTTCTGTAAAAATAGCTTGGCTTGTTCGACCAAACCAAGATCATCTATTTCTTTTTTCCTTGATTGAAAGGTCTGCCCTTGGGCCTCTTTGTAAAGTCAGCAGGCTGTTTTCATCCTGACTCAAATGGGCTAGTTATTATTATTTTTTTTGGAAGAAAATGAAATGAGTTAGTTCTCTTGACCTGTAGTGAAACATGTGCGCTTGGACCTTATATATGAATGAGCAAGTTATCTGTACCCAGATTGAAAGATCTGTGATAGGGTTTTTACGTCAAAATCAGCTAGTTACTTGTACCCAGACTGAAATCATTTAATCATCTTTTCCCAGATTACAAGATCAGCTCTTAGGTCCTTATGTAAAATTTAGTAAGTTTTCTGTACCCAGTATGGAATCATTTAGTCGTCTTTCCTCAAATTAAAGGATCTGTTTTTGGGTTTTTTGTAAACATCAAACAGTACCCAGACTGAAATTAGCTAGTCTTTCTTCACCCAGATTATAAGATCCGTGATTGAGTTTCTTTGTGCTAATTAGCTAGTTATCTGTACACAGACTGAAAACATCTAAGCATTTTTATCCAGATTTCTAGTTATCCCTAAGACTGAAATCAGCTTGTCATCTTCACTCATATTGAATGCCCCGATCTTGGGATTTTTGATGTTAAAATCAGCGAGTTATCTGTACCCAGACTGAATTCCTCTAATTGTCTTCACCCAAATTGAAAAATCTGTTCTTTGGTTTTTTATGTAAAAATCTGATAATTTCTTCACCTAGACAGAACAGTCCGAATACGCCCCCAACCCTGCTAACAATACCTTTTCGTGCAGATATGTCGCACCGGAGTATGCAAAGACAGGGATGCTGAATGAGAAGAGTGATGTGTACAGTTTTGGGATCCTGGTGATGGAGATAATCTCCGGAAGGAGTCCCGTTGACTACAGCCGCCCCCCTGGAGAGGTTAAATAACATTATTTTTGTCGTCACCAATGACAAGTCATCTTCCCCGTCATCTGTCCTTGCCAAGATGACAATGACGAATAGGGTTTGGCAAGTCTGAATTATGATTGGTTGGCATTGGCATTGTCACACGTCCATCAATAAAAAAACTCCGTCAACATCGATGATTTCAACCAATTTTTAACCAAAATTTAGGGGAAGTGATGTTTGTCATTGACAACCGTCTGTGCTGAACCCTAATTTGCATCTCTTGGGCGTTGACTTTGACCAGTTCTGAACGTAAAAGTCTATGTTTAGGTGAGCCTGGTGGATTGGCTGAAGACCATGGTCACGGATCGGAATGCAGATGGCATATTGGATCCAAGAATACCTGATAAGCCGCCTTCGCGGGCTCTGAAGAAGGCGCTTCTGGTGGCCCTGCGGTGTGTGGATCCGGATTCTCAGAAGAGGCCGAAGATGGGCCACGTGATTCACATGCTCGAAATAGAAGACTTGTCTTACAGAGAGGTACACTTAGATCTTGCCCAAATAAAATTTCTTATTTATTTCTTATCATTAGTCTATGACACCTTTCTGAAACGTTCGATCCAGTTTTCTGTAAACCAGATACTGATTTTTCCTCCTGGCAGGAAATGATCATCCAGAATCAATAGTTGAAGAAATGTTGTTGTTGATGATGATGCCAATTATGACGGGGATCCTCAATGACTGATAAATACGAAAAGGGGATGATCGTATATGATGGTGAGGATGATAGTGAGGGGCATTATCATGGGCTATAACGACCATGCTTGAGTACACATGATGATAATGGTAATCATCATCATGTTAAGAATTGCAATGACAATGATGTTGATGATGATCATCATCGTCATGTTTAGGAATGCAATGACAATGACGATGATGCTGCTGACATGACGATTATGATGGCAATGAACAGTAATCAGTGAGGGAATGACAACAGATGATGATGATGATGATGACGACAATGATGATAACAAGAGGCATTAGAGTGAGCTATTAAGATTATGGTTATGAGTGTAAACCGACAGCTGATGATGATAATTATCGTCATTGTCATCATGATCGCAATGATAATATTGATGATGATGATGACAGTGCTAGTGAGATGATGATAATAATCACAATTATCATGATTAAGAGTACAATGATGTCAATAATGATGATTAGAACCATATGAAGAGTTGTTTTTGCGCTGGAATGAATGAGATGAATGCATCGCATTGTTATGTTATTCTTGTAATTCCGATTGGTTTTTAAATTTTAATCTGAAAGATTGCTTACCAACTTATTCATTTATTTTAGGAACGCCGGATTAGTCGTGATCCAGGGAGATCTCTCAGGGCGAAGGCCGTTGATCTAGTGAATGGCGATGCTGACGGCGCCATCTCAGCTAGAACTTAAATTGCAAAGGAGCTCATCCGGTGGCTAGATCTAGAGAAAAAAATGTTCTTCCATGGTTTCCATTTGTTTCCATTTTTCTAGGCCAAGATGTGTATTTATACGGAGAAATTTGCCCTTTTCCTTTTTCTTAATCTCTAATCTTCCTTCTCTCGCTGTCTTCATGTCTATATTTTGATCTCCATCTTCATCATTATTTATACATATTCGTTAATCTCTCTCCCAATCATCATCTCCATGTCTATGTCTCTCTCTATCTCTCTCCCTCTATCTACCTACTGCTTTCTATAAATCTCAATCTCTTTTTCCATGTCTATGTTTCTGATTTCGCCCATCTCCATCTCCTTCTCCATCACTATCTATATCTCTGTTTCAATTTCTATGTCTAGGTCTATGCGTGTCCCAATCCACCTCTCTACTCTCTTTTCACCTCTCTCTCTCCTCTCTCTTCATCTCTCTCTTTCACCTCTATCTCCTCCTCTGTCTCCATCTCTCTCTCTCTCTCTTTCAAACTCTCTCTCCTCCTCTGTCTCCATCTCTCTCTCTCTCTCTCTCTCTTTCAAACTCTCTCTCCTCCTCTGTCTCCATCTCTCTCTCTCTCTCTCTCTCTCTCTCTCTCCCCCTCTCTCTCCCTCTCTCTCTCTCTCTCTCTCTCTCTCTCTCTCTCCCCCTCTCTCTCCCTCTCTCTCTCTCTCTCTCTCTCTCTCTTTCAAACTCTCTCTCCTCCTCTGTCTCCATCTCTCTCTCTCTCTCTCTCTCTCTCTCTCTCTCTCTTTCAAACTCTCTCTCCTCCTCTGTCTCCATCTCTCTCTCTCTCTCTCTCTCTTTCAAACTCTCTCTCCTCCTCTGTCTCCATCTCTCTCTCTCTCTCTCTCTCTCTCTCTCTCTTTCAAACTCTCTCTCCTCCTCTCTCTCCCTCTCTCTCTCTCTCTCTCTCTCTCTCTCTCTCCTCCTCTCCCTCTCTCTCTCTCTCTCTCTCTCTCTCTCTCTCTCTCTCTCTCTCTCTCTCTCTCTCTCTCTCTCTCTCTCTCTCTCTCTCTCTTTCAAACTCTCTCTCCTCCTCTGTCTCCATCTCTCTCTCTCTCAAACTCTCTCTCCTCCTCTGTCTCCCTCTCTCTCTCTCTCTCTCTCTCTTTCCCACTCTCTCTCCCCCTCTGTCTCCATCTCTCTCTCTCTCTCTCTCTCTTTCAAACTCTCTCTCCTCCTCTGTCTCCATCTCTCTCTCTCTCAAACTCTCTCTCCTCCTCTGTCTCCATCTCTCTCTCTCTCTCTCTCTCTTTCAAACTCTCTCTCCTCCTATGTCTCCATCTCTCTCTCTCTCGCTCTTTCAAACTCTCTCTCCTCTGTCTCCATCTTTCTCTCGCTCTTTCAAACTCTCTCTCCTCTGTCTCCATCTTTCTCTCGCTCTTTCAAACTCTCTCTCCTCTGTCTCCATCTTTCTCTCGCTCTTTCAAACTCTCTCTCCTCTGTCTCCATCTTTCTCTTGTTTTTTGAAGCTCTCTCCTCTCTCTCTATATCTCTCTCTTTCAAACTCTCTCTCCATCTCTCTCTCTCAAACTCTCTCTATATCTCTCTCTTTCAAACTCTCTCTCCATCTCTCTCTCTCAAACTCTCTCTATATCTCTCTCTTTCAAACTCTCTCTCTCTCCTCTCTCTCAAACTCTCTCTATATCTCTCTCTTTCAAACTCTCTCTCTCTCCTCTCTCTCAAACTCTCTCTATATCTCTCTCTTTCAAACTCTCTCTCTCTCCTCTCTCTCCATCTCTCTCTTTCAAACTCTCTCTCTCTCCTCTCTCTCCATCTCTCTCTTTCAAACTCTCTCCATCTCTCTCTCGAACTCTCTCTCCTCTCTCTCCATCTCTCTCTCTCAAATAGGGAAGGTAGTGCGGTCCGGTTCGATTTTTTTGGCCGTTGTGCGATTTATTAGATCGCACAAAAGCGCAGACCGATGTGCGGTCCGATTTTGTGCGACGAAATCAAACCGCACATCGCACAAATGAAGGAAGAAGACGGACATGCTCTGGGCTCCATCTCCTTCACAATTTCCACGGCTTCTTCCTCTCTCCCAGCCTTGGCCAGCACGTCTACCATGATCCCATATGTGACCTCGTCCGGCTCGCACTTCTCCTCTATCATCCGCCCGTAGAGCTCCCTCGCCTTTGGCAGATTCGGCTCCTTCCCTGACCCTTCTATCAGTATGCTGAACGTCTTCGAGTCGGGGGCAAACCGATGGGACATTTCGTCGAACAGGTGCTATGCTCTTCTTATGTTCTTGGACCCCCGTGCTTGTCCATCAGGTTGAAGGTGTAGATCGCTTCGTCTATTTTCTTCGCTCTCGCGTAGTTCCTCATGATCATTGTGTGATCACCGGGGCAGGTCGCAGACCCTTAATCTCTTGTTCAAAAAAAGAGAAAAAAAGACCGGCCCAAAACTGCACAATCGCACTGCACAGGACCTTGGCCACTGTGCGGTGCAATTTTATATAACGCTGTCCGATGTGCAGTCTGAAAATTTGAACCGGACCGCACATCAGCCTAAAATTGCACCAGTCGCACCAAAGGACCATCTCGCTCTTTCAAACTCTCTCTCCTCTCTCTCCATCTCTCTTTGAAACTCTCTCTCCTCTCTCTCCATCTCTCTCTCTCTCTCTCTCTTTCAAACTCTCTCCTCTCACTCCATCTCTCTCTTTCAAACTCTCTCCTCTCACTCCATCTCTCTCTTTCAAATTCTCTCTCCATCTCTCTCTTTCCAAATCTCTTGCTCCACCTCCCTCCGTCTTTGATTCAGTATTCCACTGTTCAATTGAATTCAGATTCAAACAAATGTTGCCATGAATCATTGTGTCAAGTGCCCTCATACTAGGGGGTGTATACCTGAACATTACCCTGAACATGATCCCAAAGCTCATTAGGTTTTGGACTTCTCCTAACACGGCCTCGAGGTGTGGGGTCTGGTGGTATTTCTCTAATGGTGGGTAACTCAACATAGGTTGACCACAGATATGACTATTATAAATAGGCTAAGATTCTATGTCAATGGTACATTACCCTATCTGGAAGAGACAACTGTCCATACCATAAATCATGTCCATGAGAGAAGTATAATCATTTTTAGGAATGGAATTTGAGGTGGCAGGGTCTTGCTTGGTCTCCCATATCTGAATAAAAATTGCTCGAACAAGTACGCATACATTATGAGTCGGTGGAGACACACAAAACGGTTGTCTGACACCAACCTAGTACGGGACAACCACGCTCAGTGACTACTTTGTGGCTCACATAAATAGTGAAAGGGATAAGTAGGCAGTGATAGACCCACACATGAGTTCAAGAAATTATATCCACTTATCAAGGGAAGATGACAACCCAATTCTCTTGTAAGGAACCAAGTAGTGTCTATCAACGTCGTGGTGAACCAAAACCAAGAAGCTCCATGATCAATGTACAGAACAACACTCGTAATTACTCTATTCAATAACATATCTATTCTGCCTTTCTCACTCCATTCAAATCAATTACTTTGAGGGTTTCTCATTACCCAACATGGTCAACAATCAGCATGGTATGAGTCTTATCAGGTTACTCGCTCCCCCCAGCCGAAGTGCTGCCTTCGTATTGTCGCTAAGCTGCCGCTCAACCATCACTTCATCTCATCATGCCACTATGCCATTCTGCCTCTTCATGATGTCATTGCACTATCATTGTGTTGTGTTATCCTTGCATTGTTGTCGTGCTACCTTTGCACCGTTTCTTGCCACACTACCACTTTGTTGATGCATCCCCTCTACCTCATCCCAACCCGCTGACTTGCGCCCTCGCCACCTCACAAGGTCGCGCCCTCACTTGCCTCATGCCCTCTGGTGCTTGGTGCTACCATACCTCTACATCCTCTCTTCTATGGCATCACCGCTTAGGCCATCCTTGTTTTCTTGAACTTTCAAAAAACATTATCCAAAATTTATGTCAATGAATTTGTGTGAGTCTTGTGAACTTGGAAAATTGATGACAATGATGACCTTCCCTCATTGGCCCCCTTTAATTCAGTTTAATGTATCATTTGGGGTTCATCTCAGGTTGCTTCTATCTCAACACATCTCTGGTACATCTTCTTTATTGATCGTTACCCCCAAGTGAGTTGTGTCTTCCACCCTTAATGAATCACAAAGATCATTACTTTCCACTGCCCCAAAAATCCTTCACAAGAACAATGCTCTTGATCGTGTTTATAATTCTCTCAATATGTTTTGTTCCTATCGTGGCATTGTCCATCAGATCACTTGTCCCTTTACCCCTTAACAAAATGGAGTCATCAAATGCAAATATGCCATTTACTTGACATGACTTGCACCCTTATCATTTAGACGAAGGTACCTCATTACCTCTGGTCGTGTGCCCTAATAACAACTAGTTATCTTAAAAAATGTCTCTCTTACGCTCCCCGTGATGGTTGCATTCAATTATTTGCTTTATCCCCTTGGATTTTGAGCTGAAAAATATTCATCCATGACCATTCCTCTTCTCTCTCAAAACTTGAGAGGATGTCAAAGCTTTCTTTGTGGGACACCCACACAATAGTGTTATTGAGTATATTTTCATGATGTATGTCGCTATGGTTGAATAAATTCATCACTAAGATTGGTGTTACTTCTTCAATATCATAACCTATTCCATTTTTGTGACACAATGATAGTGATATTTCAAAAGGGATTCGTCATGAGGAAAAGTATTCTGATGCACTTTATTTCAAAAGGGAGAACATAACTAAAGGAAATGTCATGATGGAAGAGTTACATTAACTAGCTATGTGGTTGATGGAAATATATATGGCCGGTAAGCCAATCACACATTCCATGTTCATTAACAGAACATATTCATTATAGTGCACATGTGATGCTTATAATGAAGTCCATGAAAACATTATCAGATTTAGTGAATTATGACAAAATTATGTTATGAAGATTTCTAGTCTTTAAACATGTGTTCTAAATATTCATATTCTAAAGATGCTAAAGGAGATCAAAGTATCCAAATAAAATAGCACCATCTGGTTCATTCATATAGTGAGTATGGTCAGTCTCGTAGCTAGTAATGTGGAGGCACAAAGGATAGATAGTGGGTACTATTTAGTGGAAAGAGTTCACTGAATTTATTTAAATGAATACCTGAATGGTCTTATGCAAAATGGCCAATCAGGTTGATTTACCTCACGGTTCTATAAGTGGTCCTTAGACTTCAAATACCAAAGACATCTTGTGGAGCCACAATTATACTTTGACTATGACTGGTGACTTCCTAATCATGAAATTCTAAAAAGTCTTAGTTTGGATGCATCAAAAAGTTCACGAAGATGATTGAGTAGTTAAGATGACGTCGTTTTCCCTTGATATAAGATTAGACAGCTCAAGGAAGATGATGTGATGAAGTCCTTTGTCAATGTACCGAAATATCAGAGGAGAGTTCTCCGATGATTTCTAAATGCATATGTACTAACTCGGATGGATAATTAGGGTTGATGGTTGATCATACCCTAATCTTCCTAGGAGAATCAAGTGGATGAGGGAATATATGTACACAATAGCCTATTACAAACAGGTTTCATGAGTAAGTTGATACACACTCATGTGTATCTTCTATAGCATGAGGTGTTTCTTGGCACCCCACGGGTTTGAGACTCAACCTATCAATTAGGTTAAATGGATCTAACATTAATAAATCCATATGATGATATAGTTAGTTAATTTGGATGTCCAAGAAAAGGTTATTGGGCCACTAAATTTTTTAACTCGATTGATACATGGGCTTAGAGGGTCACACACAAATGGTCTTTCAAAATTCATAAAGTTTGGGTTTTTTTTGAAAATTACCCACTCAATATAAATAGGGTAAGCTCCTAAAGGAAATTCACCGAAGCCAGAATTATTCACGAGCATTTCCCTTCTTCTCCCTTCTCCCAATAGCTCCTCTCCATTTTTGATGCGATCGGGATGGTGTAAAAACAACGATGGAGGTTGAACAGAGATCGTTTGGGATAAGGAGGGGATCCAAGGTGCTGAGGATTGTGTGGATACGACAAGAAGTTGCACACATCATCTCCACATGGCTCAATTGAGGATCGAAAGAATTACAGATGTGATATATGTAAAGTGTATTTGTTTCATGTATCAATGCAAAGTGCACAATCTATCGTGATCCATAGACTAACCCTGATACTTCATACCTTCTCGAATTTCTGAGATGGGCTACGGTATTAATCAAGCTTCTCATGAGGCAGCATCTATTAAAGCTCAGCATTCATGCCTCTTAATTATATCTAATGGATGTAGTCTCTGTCAAGGTGTGATTTATCAAAGATTGAAACATGTTTTTGCAGACTATAGATGCATTGTGGGTGATCGTCAAACCCAATATTTAGAAAAATTTCCTGACGTAAAAGAAATATCTTTAGAACCCAGAGATGGAAACCTTTTCTAAGAGCCTTAAGTTCTTGTGTATACTTTGCAGGGTGCAGACGCAACACACTTTCTAGGCCCTTGTCCTATGTGGCCAAATACCGAGGCCCAATGGATGTGGCAAGTCAGGTGATGAGATCAGAGAGAAATGTAAGGGGCTTGTATGAGGTATTAAGAAGTTTGAGATGCCATTATGTCTTCAAGATGATGGAAGTAGAGAAGAAGATGAAGGGTGATGGCGACCACAACAACGACAACATACGGGCATCGAACGCGCCTCCACCTTCACACGAGACGTCTCGCGTCATGACTCATCGTCAACATCAACTTCAGAACTGTCCTGATGGCAACCACGACAATGCACCGGCATCGGACGGGCCTCCACCTTCACACGAGATGTCCCGCGTCATGAATCATCGTCGACACCAACTTTAGAACTGTCCTGATGGCGACCACAACAATGCACCGGCATCGGACGTGCCTCCACCTACACACGACTTGTCCTGTGTCATGACACGTTGTCACCGACAACTTCAGAACCATCCTTTGACGTGACAAGTCGACATGTCGCCAACATCAACTCGACGGTTATCTTATTTTCTCTTTCCTCCAAGGCCTATACATAGGCCAATGTTATAAGAAACACTTTGTGAAATTTTCTTAAGTATTGAAGTTTCTTTCTTCTTGAGGAAGTTTGCCCTAACTCTCTTCCCTTCCGAGCCGCTGCCACCACCGCTTGCTGCTGTCGTTGTCGCCGCCGTCAAGGGAAGACCACCTTCGGCCTCTCTGCTGAGCCACCTGTGCCCGCACTACCTCGCGCACGGTCGTCCACCCGAGCCGCCCGCACGACCGCCCACCAACGCCGCGCGCACACATAGATGCCACTCCCACGCCGCCCCACACAGGGCTGTTTGTGCGGCCCCGCCTCTCACTCACGCCCACCCACGAGGCAGTCGGGCGCAGCTGTCCGGCCACACGACCTCTGCAATCAGCATCCAGACCTTCAGATTCCACATCCTACAACAGCCGCCCAACCTTCAGTTGGATTAGTGACACCTTATCGAAGCGCACATCACTCGCCCCACCAATGACGCATCGAGAATTACCCACACCACCACGACGCACTACCCTAGTCCTGAGGTACTTTCTACCCTCTTTGGTGTTAGTGTTCTTCATCGGTGTTCTTTGATTGTTTGTCCACCGCCGTCGGATTAGTTTTGGGATTTTGAATCTTCAAGCGACTAGTTGAATAGGCCTTTGAATCCGCCGTTCGAATTTATTGATCTTGTTGCTTTGTTTTCACCGTGGTGGTTGTAAGATAATATTCCTGCCCTCGATGAGGAAAGGGGGGTTGCACCATCATTATTCTCATCAGATTTAAATCTTCGGATCCGATCGTGTGATTTGTGGTCTGTTTTATCCCACCCAACACTAGAAAGTCCTAATCGTCATGCATCAAAGGGGCATCTAATGATCTTTTTTTCCTTATTTTTATTTATTTTACATCTAATGATCTAATGATCTTAATGAACCAATGCATATTGAAAGAGATAGATGTGGAACACAGGATGGATAAGGTGAGGGTGGAGCCATTGCTTTGGGATACGCGATTTGGTAAGAAAAGCCTCGTGGAACTAAGTCCATTACATGGTTATTATATCTTCAAAATGAGATTGTTTCACAACCGAACGCTACACTATCAACTGTTTTCCTTCAGTTGTAGTAACAAATCTTTTCATTTCCTCTATTGAACAATTATAGACATCTATATCATTGTACAAGGGTTGGTGCCGATAGTAGCAAGGAAGGTGCTTAGAAATGTCATCATGTTGGTGTTTATAAAGAAGTGAAGCAGCACCATCTGGCAGGTGGCCAACACGTTGGCAATGGGATGAGGGTCATTGATTGCAGCTGGAGGCTTGGTGGGGGTCTCACTTTGGGCTGCAATTTATCCAATTGACGCGGTGAAGGATGCACCACAAGTGGATGATCACAAGAACCCCAAATTCTCATGCTCGTTGGATGCTATTTGGAAGATCTTTGCCTATAAGAAATATATGTACATAGGCTTTGGCCCCGTGATGCAGGACGACGTTGCTGACATTGTCCCGAGGTGTACCAAGGTGATGCTCAGTTATTGGGAGATAGTGCGGACGTCGTCGAAGACGTCATCCATCGGTGTGGACCTACGGAGATGCGACTACGTGATGCGATGAAACCCTAGATGAATGTACGTGCAGGCCCCGACTCGTGGGGTTGCCGGGCTCCGTGCTTCGGGTGGGCGGCCGACCAATGGCGGTGACGGTGACCTCCTGACCCTCGTCGGAGAGACAAAGGAGTCTACGGCGTTGAACGGACTGAGTCCATGGGTGCTCTCATGTAACGGACGGGCTCGACCCGTACCTAGAGAAGACGCTCGTTGGACGCTCTCATGTTTGTTTATACTCTCACCTAATCTATCCTGAGCGCGGTGGAGTGCAATCAAAAAGGTATACGACAAAAGATAGATAACGAGCGGGCTAGGGGAGTGAGGTACCTCTTCGGTGACGTTGTCTAGGAGTCGTCGTCCTTGTCGATGCAGAGATACCGATGGTGGGGTCGGTGGAGCTATGTTGGAGGTGGCACGGCGTTGCTTGACTGGCGGCGTGGTGCGACTCAAGGGCGGTGACGTTGGAGCGGAGTCGAAAGAGGCAAGGCAGTGCGGCGCGATCACGAGGCGCGGGCTTGTGTCAGACTACGAGCCAGACTGGCTAGCATGGGCGGAAGGGGCCGCGGATGGCACAACAGGCCCGACGGAGTAGGTCGGCGGTCGAGTAGGTTGACGTGGACGGACGGGCCATGGATGGCACGGTGAGCCAGACGGGCTGGCGCGGGTGACGGGGCGGACAGCGGCGCGAGGTGGCGACGCGGTGACGGTGGCTGTCGGCGATCGGTCAGCGACGATCCTTTGGGGTGGCGCGGGGTGGCGGACCTTTGAGATGGCGCGACGCGATGGCCCTCGGGGCGGCAGCCCTTCAAGGCGGCGCAGGGCTGCGGCCCTTCAAAGCGGCGCGAGGCGGCGGCCCTTCAGGGCAGCGCGAGGCGGCGGCCCTCATGCCATGCTATATCCATGATAACATGCAAATAGCATGATAATTCATGCTTATTCCATCCATTTTAGAGCATAACTTAGTTGTTTTATGCATGTTATCATGATTTTTTAGTAATTTTTAACAAAAAGAGAAAAATTCACTAAGTACCCATTTCTACAATAAAATGATGCTATGTGAAGATTTTTATGATTTCGACAAAAAGTAGATTTTAAAAAATAATTTATTTTGGTGAAAATTTTGTGTAAAACAAAGTAGTAGATCAAAAGATATTTAATTCTGATTTTTTATGGAATCTATTGAATATTTTCTAAGTTTTTAAATATCATATTTGCAAAAAAGTGGGGTCCATTAACCACTTGGCTGATGCAGCAAGTGGAGCTTACATGACATACAATGTATGTAAACAGGGAGCACGGGTGGCATTGACGCGTCACAACTAGTAGCAAGTTAGTGGATCAAGAGGGGTGGGTGTACGCAATTAAAAAATTTACACAAGCAAAAGTTTTATTAGAATTTTTTGATATGGGACTAACTCTATTTGCAGAAATGTGCAACGTGGCAGCATCCGATCCATTGGATCAAAATGGTAGAGGTAAGCTTACCTCCTCATTTTATTTCTTTTGCAGATTAAGCAGGTACACCAATCGAACAGTCCACAACGAGCCAGCTCTAAGAGGGGCGAATCTGATAAACTCAAATAAGGGTATTCATTTCCATGCATTATTCATCTTAAATCTCCTAAAAGTAAGTACAACATTGCCAAATAATCTTATTTTGTATAGTAATAAGACCATGCCTTTTCACTTTCCCAATGATTAAAAAGAATATATTTTTTACTTAATTAATGTTTCCATCAATGCTTTGACATGCATTTCACAAGTTACACAGTTTGGGATTACTTTTAAAGAGGATTTGAGGGATATTTCTAACCCCCACTTGACTCATTGAGTCAAGTGTGATATGAATCTAATGATTTCCCTAGTGTGTTGACTCTTCAGGTCAAGGTTGACTTTTGATGGTCATAAAATTACAAAATTTTATGGGGAAGTCAAGACAGGAGTCTTGAGGCTTGGGACAAAATTTCAAGTCAAAAGGAGCAATCAAAAAAAAGATGCATGCTAACCAGCGGAGTTGTCTCAATCGATAGGCTTGGTATAAAGGAGCTTGAAGGAGACCTAGAACGTCCTTGGAGGCTTCCAGGTTGATCAAGACACATGAGGCTGACTCCAGCTGGCAGATCCTGGTTGGAGGAGAGCCCAGGGTCGAGATCCAGCCCAGGATCCATGAGGTGGAACCCATCCACCCATCCATTCCAGCCCAAATCCAAGGGCTAGAGATGACTTGTAACTAACTCTAACTAACTTGTTCTTTTCCCTCCAAAATCGACCTGGAGGGAAAGAATCTGGTTGGTTGGGGTCTGATCACCTAGATTGAGGCCTCAAGAACTCAATCCTGGACGTTCATCCATAATCCAACCTCCAAGAATGGCTGAAACAAACACATGTACCCCTATAAAAGGGCCCCCCTCACCCTCCTTGAGGGCATCCAAGAATTCAGTATTGTTTTGTTCACTTTCTTTCTTTCTTGAGCTTGTTCCTGGGTCCACCTTCATTCAGAAGGTGCAAGGAGTCTGCTATAAGCGTCCTAGATATTGAAGCCAGTTGGTAGGGAGCTGGAGCAACAACCTTGGGCCCTTTGGGGTGTGACAAAAAGGTTACGTGATTCTTTTTACCCTATCTCCTTTTAGAATTCTCTTAAGCTTATTGGCTGAGCCAATGTCTCAAGCTTTCCAACGCCTACTCACACGTGTCAAAACGATATCTGGAACTCTAGATATCGTTGTTTTGGTCCACCGCACGTGAGAGGACCTCCGCGCGCGCGACCAGCGGCGGAGCGGTGAAGCCCAGCGCACAAACAGTGGCGGAAGCGCCAAAATTTGTGCGCTCTCTCCCCCTCTCCTTATCTCTCTCTAGAGACGATAAAAAATTCTGAAAAAATTCTCAAAAATCATTCTCGGTCTAAGCTTCCTACGGAAATTTTTTCACACTTGGTAAAATTCATATCATCTATATTAATTGAACATAAACCTGCTTAATCAATAAAAACATTCCAAAACAGGGTTTGTGCAAATCTTGAACTTGAAATACTAATCGAAATTCATCCTAACTAGTTACCTAGCTCCCTGAGGGATTGACCTTTACTAAAATACTACTAGTAAGGAAATTAAATTGTTGATTGGTACTTAACTATCCTTACAAACGACTTAAGATCAATTTTAACCCTTAGTTTTGACCAAATCAGAATCCACTGCCAGAATCAAACCCACATTTGAAGAGGAAGATCCAATAGCCGGTTACACTGATCAGATGGCCCACGATCAATCCAATCATAAGAGGCAGCCATAATTGAACCCACATTTCAAGAGGAAGATCCAACCGCTGGGTACACCGATCGGACGACCACGATCAATCCGATCATAAGAGAAGCAGATCTGACAGCCAGAATCGAACCTGCATTTGAAGAGGAAGATCCGATGACCAGGTACACCGATCAAATGGTCCATGATCAATCCGATCATAAGAGAAGGAGATCTGATGGCTGGGTACACCGATCGGACGGTCCATGATCAATCCGATCATAAGAGAAGGAGATCTGACGGCTGGGTACACCGATCGGACGGTCCATGATCAATCCGATCATAAGAGAAGGAGATCCAATGACCAAAATCGAACCTGCATTTGGATACACCAAAATCTATTCCACTCTTGATGATCTGATCCGATCCAATGGCTGATGATTGGAAAAAATCAAGAAAATGGCCATAAAAATTCATTAAAATTTGAAAAAATACCAAAAAATATCAAAAAATAGGAATGGATGTGTTTTTTAAGGCCCATAACTTCTCATTCCGGAGGCGTTAGTGGCTAAAATGTTTTTGGCAGTTTCCTCTCGTCCCACTCTTCCAATGGACTGGTGGCCCCTATAAATAGAGGTGCATAAGTCTGAAAATAACTTGTACTCTTTCTGCTTTTCTCCATTTTGGAGATCTTGTGAAAGAAGGGTTTTTGAGTGCTATTCTAGGTGTTTTTCTTCTTTGTGAAGTGAATTCCTTCCCTTTCTTGATCTACCTTTGTATCTGCTGCAACACGCCAAGGCACCGGATCATGAAGAGAGATTGGTGTTTGGGAGCATCACCAAAGGAGGTAAGCCCTAAAATATTTGATTAGGATTTCATTCCAATTTATTTCATTTCGTCCATCCATTCCACATTCACCTGTCTTTCTAATTTCTGTTACAATTCATTTAACCCTATAAGTAGACTTTAATAGCTTATACCACCTATTCCTAATTAGGGCTTTCATAGGAAAACCCTAATTAGAGTTTCTTCATCACACCCATTAATTCCTCTCATCCTATCCTTACTCTAAGATTTTAATAGTATCATAATCTTTGTTGTAAATTCATAATTCTTTCGAGTAAGAATTATGAATTTATACATAGAACATAATTTAATTAAAATCACTATATATGTAGTATCTCTTCTTTCCACACAGTCTCATCTTAACAACTCTCTTACTAAGTACTTTGTTCTAAATATCAACCTTAATTGCAAAGCCTTCTCTGTGGTTCGACCCCTCACTCAACAATTTAGATCAATAATAAGTGAATTAGGGTTAATTATAAATTTTATTGCATAAGTTTCAAAATTAAACATCGACTAGGTTATCACCTGAATTTTAACTTATCAATCCACGCCAATGCGACATAGCTAGTTTATGAGATGACCATAGCTAGCCTTGATAATGATGATGATGATGAAAATGATCTATGTCCATTTATTTCACTCTGGTCCTTAAATTTTTCTCTTTTTCTTATGTCTTACACATTTAGCCACTAATTGAATTGGGATTCATTTCATCCAAAATGATGATAACGCCAATTGCCTGGCTATAAGCTTCATTTTCTTATCCAATGTCATATTGATCTAATCTAAAAGGATGCACAAAGACTATGATTAAAATGAAATGAGTATCTCTTAATTTCTGCATGTATTGAGACATTATTATCATTAGTCTATTGATCTATAATTATTGTCATTAGTCTATTGAAATTGTACAATTATGGATAATGAGGATTATGCTTAGAAGTATCTCTCTTAATATCCAACTAATATTTCATTTTTTCATAGTTTTCATTGTGTCATATTATTTTTTTATAATTCTTCAAAATATATGTGGCCTAGAAGCCAATCACACATTATATATCTTGTTCCATATTTATTGATACAATATATATTCATCATAATGCACATGTGATGCTTATAATTGAAATGCATGAATACATCCAATGATCGAGTGAATTATAATGAGGTCATATTATGGAGATAACTAATCTTTAAACATGTGTTCTGAACATTCCTATTTGGTGGATACTTTGTAGAAAGACATAAAAAATATCCATATAGAACACCACAGTCCAATCCCACTTGTATGATAAGTATGGCTGATCTAAGCCATTAATGTGGAGACATTAAGGATACATAGTAAGTGCTCTTTGGGTAATAGTTCACTGAATATATCTAGATAAATCTTATATTAGAATTAAACATATTGTCAATCAAGTTGACTTATGTCACAGTTGTGTAAGTGTTTGATGAACCAGAAATTCAAGTTAAATATTAAGACTTATGGTTTATACGACAATATTTATAATTTCCTTTAGCATAGAGTGAGCAAGGGTTGAATCCATAGAGAGCAAGTATTGATAAGTGAATATTTATCTTTGATTTATATATTTTAGATTTTTTATATTGTTTTAAGGAAAGAAATCTAATTTAACAAAAGGAAACTAGAGAAAAGTAATTTAAAATATTTATGGGCCACTACTGCATGCACAAACTATGAGTCTATTTTGTATAGAGTGACGTAGAATAAAACCCCTCGTCTATGGATGAGCGAGATTTTTCACTAACACCAAACGACGAGCCCATATGACAACTCAATTCTTATTGAATACCATGTTGCAACTCACCTTTCAGGGCACATTGAAGATGACAGGCAAACTCTAAGGATGACAAATTTCTGTACTCATTAATGGGGGTACAACACACAATTTCATCTTCAGACGGCTGCTTAGTGACATGGGCATTTAGTTGGCTTGACATCTTTCCCTACGACATCACTCTTGGTCATAACCACATCCTTTAGGGCCATCAAATGTGTCGTGACCTGGATTTAATACATATTAGTCAAGACCTAGTACAATCGGAGTGCTTTTGTATCGAAGTGGTCCTTAGGGTCTAGTGGCTGTAGAACCTTGGGTGGGTGAATACCAACTATGATCTCTTGATGTTCAGCTTCAAAGTAGATGAAGTTCCTCATACCCTTCGGATGACTCATCCACATCTCGGTCAACCTAATGTGAGCTAGGGGACGACAAACATCGTTTGTCACGTCACTCGTCGCGCTGATGGATTCATGACATATGACGTGACAGTGACATATGACAAACATTTGTCCCGTGACGCTGACCGTGATGGTGACGTGGTACCCATGATGAAATTTTAAAAGCATTTAAAGAGGGAAAAAATGGGGGAAAATTCTCCTTAAAATAATAGGGTAGATAGTGTAGATAAATATAATAAACTTAGTAATTTTTAAATATTTAAAATTTCATTATGGTGTAATATTTTTAATTACATAATTGAAAGGAAATGTTATTGGTCATATTAAATATAATATTTTGCCAATATAGATAGGAAGTATTATATAAGAGCCTATGAAGTATAAAATTATAAGTTATGGCAAAGTAAATTAAAGGGAAATTATTTTTTTCTCCATAGAATAATAGGATAACTAATATGGACAAATTTAATAAATTTATAACATTAAAATATTTCAAAGTTCATTAAGGCGTGATATTTTTATTACATAATTAAAAGGAAATATTATTGGTCATATTAAGTATAAGATTTTGCCAAGATATGTAGGAAGTATTATATAAGAGCCTATGAAGAATAAATTTATAACTTTTGGAAAAAGTAAATTAAAGGGAGATTGTTGTTTCTCCTTAGAATAATAGGATAAATAGTATGGACACATCTAATAAAATTTCTAATTTTAAATAATTAAAAATATTTTAAGGAGTATTATTTTTATTACATAATTAAAAGGAAATATTATTGGTCATATTAAGTATAATATTTTACCAAGATATATAGGAAGTATAATATAACTGCCTATGAAGTATAAATTTTAAATTATGGAAAAAGTAAATTAAAGGGAATTTTTTTTCTCCATAGAATAATAGGATAAATAGTATGGACACATTTAATAAAATTTCTAATTTTAAATAATTAAAAATATTTTAAGGAGTATTATTTTTATTACATAATTAAAAGGGAATATTATTGGACATATTAAATATTATATTTTGCCAAGAATAAAATATTATACTTAATATGTCAAATAAGAGCCTATGAAAAATAAAAATTATAAATTATGGAAAAACTAAATTATTGGGAAATTGTTCTTTTCTCCTTAGAAAACTAGGATAAATAGTATTATGAATGATACAGTTCTTTCTCCTTGGATGCCTTCAAGAATGGTGTAGTCCATGCATCTTGGGCTTCTACTTGGATGCCTCCGAGAAGCTCCTACATCATCCACTACAACTGAAAGCCTTTTCAATTCTGCAAAGGAATGAACTGGATGGGTAAGTATCAAAAAATAATTTACATGAAGTGTTTTGGTATTTAAGATGAGAACTATTACCACATACTAGATGTCATCATTAGAGAGCCCTTGCCATTATCACCATCACAAAATTGGGCATTCTTGGCACACAACCAACACTTTACAATGACAATGAGCTCAATGCTTTTAGTAGTAAGGCGTGCCCTTTTGAATGTGAGGATTGCACATCTTGTGGAGGACAAGCACTCTCTTGGGGCACAAGTCGTTCATACAGAAAGAAACTATTGGGCAAGGGTAGCAAGTCAGGGGTAAGTTCGCGCGCCTATGCGTGGCCACCATCCTAGTGTTGTCTTTGTGTCCTTCCTCTTTGTTGCTTGGAGATAAGTTTCCAGTTCCTCTATTAAAGTGAGTACTAATCACTCCCTTTCTCAAGGGGAGTACCCCATCGATAAGTTCAGAGATCCAATCTTCATCCTTGTCCCCTTGTTGAAAGCATCAGTCATTGGAATGATGTGATTTGTCCAATAGTATTAGCTTTCTTCTTGAAGTAAAGATTGAAGACACATCAAAATTCTGTAGGACAATATCAATATGTCTCATCAATGCCATCAAAATCTGAAGCATTTCCACGACTCTCATTGTCTTCAAATCACTAACATAGTTTGTTGTCTTGTAAAATGGCCCTAGGATGTCGTGAAAGTGATCCAACATTTCCCACTCATCACGAGAGATTCTCATGTCCTTCTCTGTGGCAGCAAAATTTGTAAAGCCATGAATCAATGCATCTCTGATGAGGGACCATCTAGCTCCGAAGACGCCATCGAACCAGTTCGTCGAGTGAGGGCTCACGCACGAGACCCAGACTTCGGAGTGCCCCAGCCTCGTCAATGGGCCACAAAGATGTGACTAGTGTTCGCCCGTCCCGATGCCGGTACCGGATACCGGTATCGGGACGGATGCTGGACGGATGCCGGTACCGGGAACTTCCGGTACCGGTTTTTTCCGACATCCAGATGCCGGATATCGGTATCGGATATCGGCACTGTAGCAACCGATATCCGATACCGGTATCCGTCCGATACCGTGATCCGTCTCCCGTCTCAGGGGGACAGATGACGGTATCGGATATCGGATGCGGATATCGGTTTTCGATATTCGCATCGAATTTCATAAACATTTCATATAAGTTAGTTCTTTTATGAAATTTCATATAAGTTACGTATTTCGATTTTTTAAAGTTTTGAACCTTGTTTTCTGGCAACGGCGGGAGCGGGCATCGGCGAGCACGGGCGGGCAACGGCGAGCAATGGCGGGCAACGGCGGCAGAAGGCAACAGGGGTAAGTCGATTTTCTGCTGGCAAAATAGGACCATTGCTCTTCTGTTTCTGTCAATTTCAGCTCTCTCTCTATCTTTCCTCTCAGCTTCCTCTTTTTCTCTATCTTTTCTCTCCCGTTATCTTCGTCCTCTCTCAATTTCCTATCTCTCTTCGTCCTCTCCCTCTCTCACTTTCATATCTCTATTTTACTTCTCCCTTTCTCAAATTCATAGCTCTATTTTTCTTCTCCCTCTCTCAATTTCATATCTCTATTTTTGTTCTCCCTCTCTCAATTTCATATCTCTGTCAATTTCCTATCTCTATTTTTATTCTCCCTCTCTCAATTTCATATCCCTATTTTACTTCTCCCTCCATCAATTTCATAACTCCATTTTTCTTCTCCCTACCTCACTTTCATATCTCTATTTTACTTCTCCCTTTCTCAATTTCGTAGATCTATTTTTCTTCTCCCTCTCTCAATTTCATATCTCTATTTTTGTTCTCCCTCTCTCAAATTCATATCTCTGTCAATTTCCTATCTCTATTTTTCTTCTCCCTCTCTCAATTTCATATCCCTATTTTACTTCTCCCTCTCTCAATTTCATATCTCCATTTTACTTCTCCATCTCTCAAATTCATATCTCCATTTTACTTCTCCATCTATTAATTTCATAACTCCATTTCTCTTCTCCCTCTCTCAATTTCATATCTCTATTTTACATCTTCCTCTTTCAATATCATATCACTATTTTTTTCCCCATCTCTTAATTTCATAACTCTATTACTCCTCTCCCTCTCTCAATTTCATATCTCTATTTCTCTTCTCCATCTCTCAATTTCATATCTCTAGTTTACTTCTCCTCTCTCAATTTCATATCAACATTTTACTTCTCCATCTCTTAATTTCATAACTCTATTTCTCTTCTCTCTCTCTCAGTTTCATATCTCTATTTTACTTCTCCCTCTCTCAATTTCATATCTCTATTTCTCTTCTCCCTCTCTCAAATTCATATCTCCATTTAACTTCTCCATCTATTATTTTCATAACTACATTTTTCTTCTCCCTCCCTCAATTTTATAACTCCATTTCTCTTCTACCTCTCTCAATTTCATATCTCTATTTTACTTCTTCCTCTTTCAATATCATATCACTATTTTTTCCCCCATCTCTTAATTTCATAACTCTATTACTCCTCTCCCTCTCCCAATTTCATATCTCTATTTCTCTTCTCCCTCTCTCAAATTCATATCTCCATTTAACTTCTCCATCTACTAATTTCATAACTCCATTTTTGTTCTCCCTCCCTCAATTTTATAACTCCATTTCTCCTCTCCCTCTCTCAATTTCATATCTCTATTTTACTTCTTCCTCTTTCAATATCATATCACTATTTTTTCCCCCATCTCTTAATTTCATAACTCTATTACTGCTCTCCCTCTCTCAATTTTATATCTCTATTTCTCTTCTCTCTCTCTCAGTTTCATATCTCTATTTCTCTTCTCCGTCTCTCAATTTCATATCTCTATTTCTCTTCTCCCTCTCTCAAATTCATATCTCCATTTAACTTCTCCATCTATTAATTTCATAACTACATTTTACTTCTCCATCTATTAATTTCAGAACTCCATTTTTGTTCTCCCTCCCTCAATTTCATATCTCTATTTTACTTCTTCCTCTTTCAATATCGTATCACTATTTTTTCCCCCATCTCTTAATTTCATAACTCTATTACTCCTCTCCCTCTCTCAATTTCATATCTCTATTTCTCTTCTCCCTCTCTCAAATTCATATCTGTAGTTTACTTCTCCCTCTCTCAAATTCATATCTCTAGTTTACTTCTCCCTCTCTCAATTTCACATCACCATTTTACTTCTCCATCTCTTAATTTCATAACTCTATTTATCTTCTCTCTCTCTCAGTTTCATATCTCTATTTCTCTTCTCCGTCTCTCAATTTCATAACTCTATTTCTCTTCTCCCTCTCTCAAATTGATATCTCCATTTAACTTCTCCATCTATTAATTTCAGAACTCCATTTTTGTTCTCCCTCCCTCAATTTCATATCTCTATTTCTCTTCTCCCTCTCTCAATTTCATATCTCTATTTCTCTTCTCCCTCCCTCAAATTCATATCTCCATTTTACTTCTCCATCTATTAATTTCATAACTCCATTTTTCTTCTCCCTCTAGCAATTTGAAATCTCTATTTTTCTTCCCCCTCTCTCAATTTCATAACTCCATTTTTTCTTCTCCCTCTCTTAATTGAAGACGAGCTTGTCTGATTGAGGACCGGAAGAGTAGAAGACCCACATATGGGCATTATTACAACTGAATAAGAGCTCTTCAACGGTATTTCTTCGCCTAAAATCCTTTATTACACTATGGATTTTATTGTTGATTTGGTGTTCAGGTGTCAGTCTAGACAATGTGATTTTTATGGTTAACTTAGATCTACTTTTCTTGCATATTTTATCACTTCACGATTCTGAAAACAAACGTCGAAATTGTGGGGAATATGTTAATTACGATGATGAAGATGGAGGTCGTGATTTTGATTATGCCAAGTTTTCTGTACTTCCACTGTTTCGATTGATTATTAATGTATCTAGATTTGAATTTAATTGGTCCAAAACATGTAGGATAACTTGAATTTGTGCAGAAAGATGAATCCAACTGGAGGCGGTGACCCAGACCAAGAAAGAGCTGGGTCAGGAGTCGTACGTCCCGAACGTACACAGGAGGGAACTTCCCGTGTCGTACAGAGTCGGCCTCGTACGAATCGTTCCCTCATCATCGACTACTTCGAGCTGACGGAAGATGGGTACTATGTATGCTTACTGTGCCGGGAGTTGAACCCGCACAGTAAGAGGAGACCCATTAAGAGGCAGGCGGACAGAAGCACAAATGTGTTTTGGCGCCACTTCAAATCATGCCATCCAGATCGTTATGCTGAACTGAAGGGTGAAGTCCCTGAAGAACGTGGTTAGACACGCATCACCGACAGAATGCAGAGCAGGCAGTAGGGAGAGCCAAGCCGACGGGGGCCGATCAGAGGGCACACCCCAAACGAGACGAAGAACTTCATTGCGCGGTTCGTATGCCTGACAGATTCTCCATGGAGCATCGTTGACAACGTCGCATTCAAGGATATGTGGTGGTATGCTACGCTTATAGACCTGGATCCTCCAAGTGCGAAGGTCATAAAGAGGTGGACCATCCAAATGCACGGCCAAATGAAGATTGGTGTGAGGAAGCTTTGGGAGACCGTGGTCCGAGTATCACTGATCGTAGACGCGTGGACTACGGACAACGGGACTGGGTTGCTAGGCATCACCGTCCACTGGGTGGACGACACTTGGACATACAGAGAGCGGGTTCTTGCCATCCGTGAAATCGTCGGCAAGCACGACGGGGGGAACATGGCGTCCATTGTTCTCCAAGCACTAGATGAGTTCTGTTTGCAGACGAAGGTCAGAACTCAGCAGGTTGATCGTTCAATTAGTAGAGCTTGCTAGTTTTCTTGTCTAACGTAATTATGGAGGTCTATGCTGTTACTACGGACAATGCGACGGCGAACAAGAAGATGTTGGCTTTGTTGGCGATGAAGGTCAGGAGCGTGAACCCGACGTTTACTGCCAGGAGGCACGTCCCTTGTGTCGCACATATTTTAAACATTTTTGTGCAAGCGGCGTTGAAAAGCTTCAACATTCCTTCGGCCCAGAGCGTGGAACCTGAAGAAGGCGATGTGATGATGACAGCAGATCAGTATGACAGCGACCAGGACAATGAACTCGTAGATGTCTACTCAGTATCCGATGAAATTGACGGGCCGCGCAAGCCATTATGTCTAGGTGACGCAGTTGCGAAGGTACGCAACTTAGTGTGGAGTATTCGAAGCTCTACACAACGACGAGAACTGTACACCCAAGCATGTGAAGACGATCCCGAAGTTGAGGACACCAACATGGTTGTCCTAGACTGCTCCACCCGATGGAATAGCACGTACGATATGCTGGCGGCCGCCGTAGAGAAGCGTGATGTGCTGGACGAAGTCTCGATGGCTTTCGGCCGGAAGGCGACGTCCTCGAAGCTGTCGAAGGACGAGTTGGAATTGGTCGAACAGTTCTGTCGCATCCTTGGCCATTTTGCCATATCCACAGACCATGTTTGCAAGTCCGTGACGCTAGCGATCTGCGATGTCCTACATCTCATAGACGGCCTGAGGGTTCACATGGAGGAAGTGGTTGAGCAAATTAAAGACGGAAAATTCTTCACATCTGTTTGACGTTTGCACGAAGGAGATCGGTCGAATATGGCACAGGCGTGTAGAGCGATGATTTCCAAACTTAAACAGTACGCGGAGATATTGTGGGCGAATGAGGCGATCACTGCCGCACCATTGATGGACCCAATCCGCAAAGGGTCAATGCTCTGCCCGGGGGTTCGAGAGGCGACTATCGCGTACGTACAATCGTTGTTGCCCGGTGACAGGTCGAGCCGTGTTCCGAGAATGGCCGCCTAGAGGGGGCGGCGAGGAGGTGCAGAGTTGGTTGGGTAGCTTAGCACCACTATGCGACACGTGGAACCGGCACCGTTGACAACGCGGTCGGCCTGGGATGAGTTCGACCAGTTCCTTGCGGAGACTGTGCCGAACGAGGGTGTCTACACTCCACTGTCTTGGTGGGCAACGACGGGGGCGAAGCGTTTCCCCTTGCTTGCAGCCGTCGCGAGGGACTTGTTATCCGTATGTGCGACGAGCGCCCCCGCCGAGCGCATGTTCTCAGTTGGCAACGCTATTGTCACGTACAAGCGTTCCCGTCTCTCACCGATAAGCATTGAAACACTCATCACCGTGAAGTGTTGGCTCAGTGCGGACAACAAACGTTGGTACAATGACGTCGAGCTAGGCGAGGATATTGAGGACGACGAAGATGGTGGGGTTAGCTGTTCTCGAGGTACACATCACATAACTCAACCAAATGTTATTTATACATATTTATCACTACTTATCACTTCTCTTATGGAACGCAGGTGACGATCAGGTGAGCAGAAATCTTTGACAGAGACATTGGGCTTATGTTTTTTTGACATGGCTGCATTCATAGCATACCCGTAAATTTTTTGACTGAATATCGAAAAACCGGATACCGGCGAACACTACTGTATGGTGTCTTTTGTATTAGTAGAGTTTTAATGCACTGGCCAGTCATGTAAATAAATATCCCGAATTTACTACGACAATACAGTTGAATGCACTTGCCATTAATTTCTTCATTCCATTCACTAACTATCAAACGCCATAAATGAAAATTAACTACAACCCGTGAGTATGTTCGCTTGAAATGAAAATCGTTTCCAGTTCTTAATTCAATTAACTATGTATGAAACACCATAAACTCAATTAACTTAATATGTTCATTACTCTTAATAACTAAATCTGCATTCCTCAATACACTAACTACAACACGTGACTTCTATGCTCCCAAATACACTAACTACGCTCCCAAATACACTGACTACGCTCCCAAATACACTAACTACAACATGGGACTTTTTTCACGTAAATGAAATTTGTATTTACTCTTTAATTCAGTTAACGCAAATTTATTATTATTTTTATGAAATACATCACGTAATTCTGTTCACTTAAAATAAAAATTGTTCTTACTTCTTAATTCAATTAAAAAAATTTTATTAATATTTTTTACTGTTTCTGTTAACTATAACACGTTAATAAATATTTCTGTTAACTACATCCACACTCCTTAATACACTAACTACAACACGTGACTTACTTCTCCTAAAGTGAAAACTCCATTAATTTATTAATTCCACTAACTAAATATCAAATGCCATGAATTTTCCCAAGATAACATTAAAATTTTTAGTATTTTTATTAACTACAACCCATAATTCTGTTAGCTTAAAATAAAAATTGTTTTTACTTCTTAATTCAATTAATAAATATTTATTAATATTTTTATTAACTACATCACGTAATTCTGTTCACTTAAAATAAAAATTGTTCTTACTTCTTAATTCAATTAAAAAAATTTATTAATATTTTTTACTGTTTCTGTTAACTACAATACGTTAATAAATATTTCTGTTAACTACATCCACACTCCTTAATACACTAACTACGACACGTGTATTTGTTCACCTAAATGAAAATTGTATTTACTTTTTGATTCAATTAATAAAATTTTATTATTATTTCTATCAATTACAACCACACTCCTTAAGGTTGTTTTGAAATGTTAACATGGTTATTAATGGGCCACGGGGTGGCTCAAATGCGTTTCAATTAAAAAATGGGCCACCCGTACTTATACTCTCCCGGAATTTAAAAGTTTCCGGTATGGGATAGCAAAAACTGTACAAAGAATTCGCCGGATGTCGATTTTCGATATCCGGATATCGAAAACCGATATCCGGCATCCGAGATCCGCCACGTCCCTACCCCTCCGATATCCGATATCGATATCCGTCCACCACCTGAGGGACGGATATCGGCCGATATCCGATATCCGAGATCCTATACCGTCCCTCTTTAGTACTGATATCGGATATCGGACGGATATCGGGACGGGCGAACCCTAGATGTGACATTATCTTTCCTTATGTTTTCTTTGTCTAGAAGGCCTTGTATGTCGGCCGTGTATGTGTTTGTTTTTTGTTGGTTTGCACATGTTTGGGGCCGCTTACAGACCAATACATTTGTGCATGTGTGAACCCAAGTGTGGGCATAGTAGTAGGTCTCTCTCCTATTAGGGGGGCCTAATTACTTTATTGGGCCTTCTCCCCTTTATTTCTAAGAGGGAAGGACCATATTTGCCCCTATAAAAGGTGGGACCGCCCATTGGAGAGGAAAGAGAAAAAAGATTGAATAAATGTGATTTTTAGGATTTTTCCTAATTTTTTAGTGTTTTATTGAGTTTTCACCATATTTATGAAAATGCCATTGCGAAGTTTGGAGAGAGAAAAAAACCCTAGAGTTCGCCGAAAACTGCCGTCGTCTTCATTGGAAACCGTCCCACATGTGACCACCGTCCCTTGGGTCGCCTGTGCTGCCCCCGCGGTTGATCGTGCTGCCACCGTAACCTTTTGGCCACCAACCGCGGCCATAGCCGCCAGCTGCAGCCCCCATCTGCAGTCACAACCGCAATCGCGGCCACAATCGCAGCCACCAGCCGCACCCACAGTTGCAACCGCAGCTGCCACCATGCACGTCATTACCGTTGCTGCTCCTGTCACTGTCGTCATTCGTTAGTGCCCCCGTCGCCGCTCATCATCGCGCGATTGCTAGCCAGGTCGCTTGTTGACCCCGTAATCACTGATACAAACGTCAGGCCAGCCGTCAGGAATTGGGTACGCCCACACTTTTTCCCTTGTATACATTCAATTATTTCTTTAAGTACCCCTAGAGCATGTCTCCACCATCAGGGTTAGGTTAGTGATAGATAGGAATACGTTAGTAGGAATAGGTTTCTATCAGTATGATATTGGTTGGTGCTTTGCACGGTGCACGCACGAGCGGCAGTAGTCGTACTCACACCGTCAGCCCTCAACCTGTCGTCCGGGTCATCAGGAGCCTAGAGGCATTCCCAGGTCACACTTATTATAGCCTAGTGGTGTTGGTGTTCGTCATCGCCGGATTTATACTTCTTAGTGATTTCATCATTTCATCGTCACTTGCATTACGTCCGCACTAGTTGTCTCCACTACATGACATGACTGCCTTCACCATCCCTGTGTGTAACACGAGTCGTTTGATCCTGCCATCCATCCTGTTACATCATACTAGTATCAGAGCTTGAGTTAAGCGCTTCTAGTTCACAATCCGCCTGATACATCATATTGGTATCAGAGTCGATCGTGCTAACCTTTGTGCTTAGCACCGTCGGTCACACTTTTCTTGTTTTTGCACTTAATCGCACGCACATGCATATCTTGAAATTCATATTCTCATCATCTCATCATTTAGTAGGAGTCCCCTACCCTTTACGTAGTATCTGCCTATGACGATGGTTCGGGCACATAGTAGTGTTCGAGGGGACTAATCGTTAGCTCAGGGATGGGAGAATGATCCCTGAACTTATGATCTTCCTTTAGAAGATCAGGTTTACACTCATCGTTTGCTCACTTACCCCAATGATGATGGTCTAAACACCTATCCGGAGGATAGGGAAACATATTTATGTAATTGGAGCACGCCTCAGAGTCTAAGACGGCCACGCCAACGACCATCATGGTGCTATCAGTCACCCGAGGTAGTTACTGCCAGTGCTTATGGAGCGAGTCTGATAGGTGGGACAATCTTTTCGCCACCATCTCCTCAACCCAGACGTGTGCCACGACAACTAGATGACCGTTATTGTTAGCGAGATGATTATTATCATCGGCAAGACGATCATTACCAAGATGATCTCCATCAGGATGATTACAATCGCTACTAGGATGATCCTTGCCAAGATGATCACCATTAATGCGATCATGATTACTGCCCGAACGATCGCTACCACGGCGATCACCATCAAGGCAATCACTATTGACAACAGAGCGTTCGCTATCAAGATGATCTCCACCTAGACGATTGCCATCATGATGATCACTATCGATCGCGAGACAACCGTTACCACTGACAAGATGATTGCTACCAAGATGACCACCCCGAGGATGTTCACTATAGACAGCGATACCACTGCCACTATTCGTAGGACGACTGTCCCAGACAATATGGCGATCGCTACTTGGATGATTGCCGCATGGACAATCCCTGCCGCCTACATGACAATTACTATGGATATCTGGATGATCGTCCCCGGCCACAGGATGACTGCCACCAGCAACAGGACATATATTAGACAGGAGCGATGTACGACCACCAAGGTGTACATCGTAAGTCGATTCCTATCCAATACCTAACTTCGGGTGGACCATACCCACCATTGGCCCCTTATGTTGCCCTGGACCTGCATGGGCAAGGATACCCCCATCCACCGCCAATGCCTAGCACTCAGTAGGCACCTCCTGCCGAGCCCACCTATGGGGCCCCACCCGCGGCCCTGACCCAACATATGTCTTTTATGCGGTTCCTGTACTTCTAGAGTTAGTTGAACTGTTGGTTACCTTGAGTTATCAATTCCCAGTAGGGCCTCCAGAAGAGCCTCTGTCATTGTCGATGTCGCAGCTTGGATTTAGTACCGATCTGGACTTTTAGCCATGCTTCCCGTTTATATCCTAAGAAAGTTTATGGATGATTCCCGATCACTGCAGAAATTTCTGTGCATTACTAACACCACGCTGAAATGGTGATAGCCGTGCCTTTCAGGATAGGACCCATACACCGCATCCCTAAAGATGCGAATCACATTCACGAGAGGAGGTCTGATGCACCTCCATATTTCCTTTCCGATCGCGATGTTCTATTCGTGAGGTACTTCTAGAAGCCGATGTGGCTTCTCTGAGATACACGAGTTGGTCTTACTATGACTTAACCCTCTACCATGGATAGATAGGCTGAGGCAGACTCATCTTTGTATATTACTTAGTATGTTCTTGTGATACGAGAGATTTCATGATGCGGTAATGGGTTATTCCCTAGGCAGAGTTTGCTACCTTATTGCTAGTGATTTACGTCATCGAGTTGATTATATTCGATACCATGTATGGTCATATACCACGTAAGACTCCTGACCTCACCCTTTTAGTCATGCAGTTTAGGCTCTCAGATTGTGGAGTTGCATTTGCGCATCATGTGAGAGAGCCACGTCATAAAATTCATGCATGCATTGCATTCCAACATGAGAAGTATGAATGTGTTGCCAATTTACATTGACGCCCAGTTAGATACTATGAGGGCGACTTGGTTATGGATAGGTTGAAGCCTGATAGATACTCTCTAAGGGTTGCTACGATGCTCCAGACTCATAGTGTTGGGCCTTTCTAGAAAGTTAGAATGGTTGGGAAGATTGCATGCATTGCGAGTATTTCCCTTAATTAGAGAATATGCCCCATTATCAATTTGTCCAACCTTGAGTCATACCAACCCATGCTTCCTCTTTTCTCCACCAAAAAGCCAACCCCTTCTGGTCCTAGTAGACTAAATTCAATTGTGAGTGAGTTTGCCAATCCACCTTCCCCAGTTTGCGCCCCACTTAGGGATGAGAGCGTAGAGAAGGTACTAGGGGAGATAATTAACATTGCCAGGAAAGGCGACATGAGACGACTATTCCTTATTTGATGGGATGGTCACCCCCCTATTGAAGCACTCGTGGATATAGAAGACGATCTCTGATGACCCGTCCAACGTGAGCTATCCCCTCGACATGATGCAGTTAGTCTCAAGGTTAACACTATCAAGCTTTCCCCACGCTGGGAGGATGATGGAGGACCTTCCAGCTTCGAAGACTGCGTCAAACCAGTTCATCAAGTGAGGGCTCACGCGCGAGACCTAGCCTTCGGAGTACAAAGGTTTGATGTTATTTTTCCTTACGCTTTCCTTGTTTAGTAGGCCTTGCATGTCAACCTTGTATGTGTTTGTTTTTTTGTTTGTTCGCACGTATTTGGGCCGCTGTACGAACCAACACATTTGTGCGTGTGTGAGTGATAACCTGCAAATTAATACGACTAATTAATGAATTTTACATTGTATTTATGTGTTTTAATGATTTTATTTGCATGTTATCATGTTAAAATAAAGATAGATCACTTAAACTCTCATTTTACTATTATTTCAGATTTTTTATCATTTTTTTACATGGAATTTAACATCATTTTAGTGAAGAAATATTTTCTACAGTGCTTTAAATACTTGGCTAAAGGTTGGTAAGTGTTTTCATGATTTTTCAGGAATTTTTCCATATTTTTATATAATGTTTTGACCATTATATAGCCAAGAAATGATTTTTACATATTTAAATAACACATATATTATTTATTTGGCATTTATAATATATTTAAATATTTACTAAGGAGTATCCACGTCATTCGCCCAAAATTCCGGCGAATAAATGGATATATTTATTTAAATAAGAATAAAGAGAGGAGAGAGAGAAGAATAGTCAACATAAGTGGCTATGATTTAAAATATTTAAAGAGAGAAGAGAGAGAAGAATAGCGGCTTATGATTTAAAATATATAAAAGAGAGAAGAGAGAGAGAAGAATGGTCAAAGATTGCAGCTAAGAGAATAAAAAATTATTTTTTTAAAAAAGACCTTTTGTCCTTTTCTTTTGTTTTTATTATTTTAGGCTGACGTGGAGCGTTTTGAGCCCTTCGAATTTTGGAATCACACACCAATGATTGCGCGCTTTTGACGCGCACAACGACGTCTCAGGACGTGATCTGAGGAAGCGGAAAATGAGAAATGATTATGCGGGCCAATCAAAAAGCGTTTTTTCCAAGCTTCTTGGAGCAGAGATAAAACGATCCAACGGCCTAGATTTATCATCACTAAAACCTTGATATCTTGAGATCTAGATATCGGATTGGGCTGAAATTTTGAGCGTAGGTTGTTCTTTTCCCCCTCTACAATCCAGACGATTGGATCTTTAAATGGAGGTCTGGAAAAGGGCGAAAATCACTTTTTGGGGTCTCTCCCCCAAGCAATTGCCAGGAAGGACACAGGAGGGATTCTTGAAGTCGACAGATCTTGCTTCTGAACTCAAATTTGTAAGTCTCTAATTTTTATTTCAATCATCTTCTTGAACGATTCTAAAACAATGAGGCATGGGCGAAATATACATGCCCTAGAATTGTGTTTTGAATGAAATCAGCACTCTATTTTGATTCTAATTCGAGATCTGATTTTTGATCCTTAATTCTACATCAATTTAAAATATTTCTGCTTCATTAGATTTTTAATTTAGGGTCGGATTTCATTTTTTCCTCAATTTCTTCACTTTCTCTCTCTAGGTTAATTTGTTTAGTTTCTCTCTCTAGATTTCGATTTTTATTGTTTAGGAATTTAATTTAATATATAAAAAACCTAAAAATTAAATTTGAATCGAGAATTCATCTATCTTGAAGTCCAAATTAAAAATCCCTTTCTTGATCATTTAATTCCCAATTTTCATTCATAAAAAATTGTTTTAAAATTTTTTAATAATTGGGAAATTAATAATCTGAATTAATCTGATATTAAAATTAAAATATTCATATCTTGAATTTTCTGACCGAAATATCAAAAATCAAATTAAGTTTTACTTAATTTTGATTAATTAAAGAATATTATTAAGGATAATTAAGATTTATTAATTGCAAAATTAAATCATCTTTGAATTAATTCATTGAAATTGGATAAAAATTTTCATTTGTTTCCTCCCTGTGGTTCGACCCCTTACTTGCTCTGTATTTTATATTTAGTGAATAAGGGAAATTATAAATTTTATTGTATAAGTCTATATCCAAAATCAACGACATTTTTACGTGCATTTTTTAGGCTTAACAGTGAGCTCGAGTGTGGGCATTGGTAGTAGCTCTCTCTCTCTTATTAGGGGGCCCTAATTACTTTAGTTGGTCCTTCTCCCCTTTATTTCTAAGGTAGAAGGCCCATATTTGCCCCTATAAAAGGTGGGCTGCCCATAGGAGAGGAAAGAGAAAAATGATTGAAGAAAATGTGATTTTTTAAGGATTTTTCCTGATTTTAGTGTTTTATTGAGTTTTTTGTATGTATATGAAAATGCCACTGTAAAGTTAGGAGAGAGAACAACCCTAGAGTTTGTCGGAAACCGCTGCCGTCTTCACCAGAAACCGTTGTTGCTGCCACCGCTGGCATCCTTCCCGCCAGCGAGCGCTGCCCATTGGGTCGCTTGTATGACCACCTTGGCAGATCACGCCACCACCGTGGCCTTTTAGCCACCAACCGCGGCCCCAATCGCGGCCGCCAACCCCAGTGGCGACTGCAACCACAACGGCGACTACAAACGCAACCGCAGCTGCAAGCTACAGCCATGGCCTCAACCGCAATTACAGTTGCGGCCGCATGCCGCAGCCCCAATCGGGGCCGCCAGCCGCCGCTGCGGTTGCAATCGCCGTCGTGACCGCCAGCTGCCAACAACCTATCGCCACTGGCACACAATGCTGCCATGGCCTACTGCCACTGCCGTGCCCTGCCATCACAACTGCTGTCGCCAGCTGCCAACCGTCGCTGCTGCTAGCACCTCTGTTCCCTGCTGCCACCATCGTACCCTGCCATCGCCATCGCACCCAGCCGTTGCCACGCCTTTCTACCTTGCAACCTACGCCGCAAGCGCATCGCAATGGCACTTGTTTTCGCACTTATGCCGTCGAGCCTAGCTGCCACTTACGCTGATGGGCTAACACCACTCCTGCCGCAACGCCCTTTGGTTTGCCCACCTTTACGTCCACCGCAATACCCATCGCCATGCCTCGCTGCCGCGCCCTCCGCTGCTCCGGCCTCCTTGTTGCCGCACCTGCCCCACTTTGCTGTCACACTATCGTCATGGCCACGGGGCTCATTGACGCCACAACCAAGCACATCACCGCCATTGCTGCTCCCATCGCTATCGTCGTTTGATAGTGCCCTCGTCATTGCTCGTCATCACTCGATCACTAGCCAAGTCGCCTGTTGGCCCCGTTATCGCTGATACTAGTGTCAGGCCAGCCCTCATGAATCAGATACTAACGAAGTGAAAATGGGGTGTTAATTTTGTGTCGTTATTATTTTTCTTCAATCAAATAAAATTCTATGTATAATCTTACTCATATATGTATAAGGTAGAGTAAGGTCGTCTCCACAGGGACTGGTCTTTAGGGATGTCGATAAGCGAGTTGTTAGTTATTTTTATATAAGGAGAGATATAATAATAAGATCTAATAATAATACTAAAGATAGTAAGTATAAGAAGAGATAAGTAATTAGCAAGTAGAGGATAGAAGAAAGAAAAGAGTTTTTATATATATACTAAGAGAGAAAAAGGGTTCAAGAAGTATTTATATATATACCTATGCTAATAATATTTATACAAGGAGAGAGTCTTAAGTAATTGTAATATACTAAGTAAGAATGAATAAAGGATAGTTATATTAATATAAGATCACTCATACTTATAGAATACTACTTATATAGGTGAAATATTTATTATATAAATACTATATTTACCTTAAGATGTTTTTTATATGTTTCCATATTTCATATGTATTTTATTGTTAAGAGAACTATGTAATATGTTTTTATAATTATAAATATATATCATACTGATTTTCAGAGTTAAGGGGTTAATTTAATCGAACACCTTGAAGGTGTTCAGCCAAATGCCCGAAAGGTAATCAAATACGAAAGAGAGATATGAATTATATATATTTATATGATTTTTATATAGTTTTATATAGGTTTTATAAAACAAAATCAGGGATAAGAGGGTATTTCTGTCAAACGCCAATGAGGTGTTCAACAGAATGCCGGATTGAACTCGTGGTAAAAGGAATGAATATTTTTAGAAATATTATAAGGATGATGAGATGGAACTTAGGCAAATTGAAAATAATGATCGAACACAGTAGGTGTTCGATGAAATGCTAAAATGAATTTGCAGTGGAAAATTCTAAGAAAATCCAGATCTACCAAGGTTGTTCAAGAAATGTGTATGAAAGTAACTGATACATGGGAAGTAATTGATACATGGAATCTGCAGAAGGTGGGATTCGCCGACGGCTCCTGACTCCTCTCCGACCGTGTTATCCTTCAGGTAAGTATCTCAAACTCCTTTCACTCTCAATGTGTTCCCCCGTCAGGTCACAGCACTATCACTACCATCGACCGAGAGAATCGAAATGGAATGAACATGAGAAGGAGGATCTTCCCCTCCTCTGATTTTTATTTCAAAAATGAAAATCAAGTTTGGGGAGAAAGATATCAAAATTAGGGGCTTTCAGCACCTTTTAACGGCCTAGGAGGGGTCCCATAGGCCATCTGATGGAGGGGGATGGCTCTGGGGATCCTCCTGAGCCGTTGGATCGTCAATGGTTCCCCCTTGCCAGCTGAAAATGGCCTCCGGCTAGTGGTGTCAATGGGGACAACATCTGGGGGTGAAGATGGACAAGATTGCCCCCCGACCGTCCGATCCCCCATTCGAATGGGTTCAATGACTCTGATTAAATTGTAGCTGTGAACCCATTCGTAATGGTGTACCCTTCCCTTCCACGTTAGCTTGATGCGTCAGCGTACTCTGTCAACCTTTATGTCTTCTGATTTGTATGCCGAAGGGCCCCGCATCTGCGTCAGCCATTGTGGACCAATTAGAAGTCCCTGAAAAACATAAAACATATGTTAAATGAATGAAATAGACCCCACCGTCTGATCTTCTAAAAGAAGATCATACGGGTGAGATTGTCTCCGTCTACTTAAAATGGCCCGAAAAGACGTGCTTCGGGCCACGTTGGCTGAAAGCCCGGTCTTGACTTCCTTCTTTTTCTTTTGATCACGGCCCGTTGGGCTGCGATCACACAATTAAGTGCTCTTATCCCATATGGAGAATATCTAAAAGATGAAATAATACATAAATGTTGGCAGAAATTGTAGATTGAAATTGAAATAACATACCTCTCTAGTGCGCGATTGACTTCTCCGTGGGCCTCTATGGGCTTGATCTCTCCTCTCGCGGGCTGGCTGGGCTTGCTGGGTGCCGCCCCTTGTTGGGTTGCGGGCGGGTTTGAGCGCCCTGTGCACTCGTGCGGCCTACGGCTGCCATGGATGGTGCTACGCCTAGCCAGCTCCTTGGCCGGCCCAAAAACAAAAATTTTAATTTCTATACATGTTCATATATATTTTTCTTCTTCATTTAATTAATTGGCTCTATTTCTTTCTTCTATTTATTTCTCCAACATCCTTTTCTTCCCTACAATAGCATAGATACATACTAAATAGAGCATTAGAAAATGTTTTAAACATATTTTTACTAGGAAATTCTTAAGTATGTAGAACATACATAAAAATGACATTAAAATGCAATTTTAATCACTTGCTCTATTTAGTGCATCAAATGTTAATTCTTATAAATTTGGAGAAAATACTCATGAAATGATTTCAAAATGATTTTGAAATTTGTATGATTACATGACACATTTTGGGTCTGTCAGGTACACCCACACTTCTTCCCTTGTACGCGTTCAATTATTTCTTTCAGTGCCTCCCAAGCGTGTCTCCACTGCCAGGGTTAGGTTAGTGATAGATAGGAATACAACAGTGAGAATAGGTTTCTATTGGTACAATCTTGGTTGGTGCTTTGCACGGTGCATGCACGAGCGGCAATAGTCGTACTCATACCATCAGTGTGCCGTTCGACCCCCGTGTCCATCGTGTTACATCAATCTTGCTTCTTCAATGCAGCATGTAACATGCCATACGTACTCTTCCATCGTGTTGGACGATCCAATGGGGTTTTGCTATGATTCTTTTGTTCGAGGTCTTTACATTTCTTCACATACTGTTGGTTTTGTTGAGTCGATGCTCGCATACATGTGACTAAGGCTCTCAAACGTGAGATTGCATCCCCCAAGACAAGGGCATGATCATGAATGGTCATGTCTCCATGGCTCATCGCGGTGTCGCACATGGCATCCAAATCATCTAAGCGCCAAAAGCACTATCGTCTCATTGGCCAAATATGCAACTTTTAACAATCCTAGGAGGAGGTATATTCTCAATTACATGCAATGACTTCAAGAAAACTTGAACTACAATCTTCAGCACATGGGACATGTCGGTCCAATGTGAAATAGTCATTCACCTCACTAAGCTCTTTTGCTAGTAGTGATATCATCCGTCCATTGCTTTAGGCATTGTCTGTGGTAATAGCGCCAACCTACATCAACAAATTGTGAGATTTGTAATAAGATGATCCATTACAGAATTAATATTGATAGGTTTGTTACCAATCTTCATTCTCAAACCAAGTCATCTAACTTTGGAGCACAATTTTGCTCATATTCTCACCATCGTGCTTTCCCTCAAGCTCGCGTAATCCAGGCACATATTTCTCATTGATTGTTCACCCAATGAACCATGATGCCCAAAAGACCACATGAATTCTCAACAATCCACCCGTCCAGTGTCAATGAGACCTTGGGGACATTTGCGAACAAATCTACAAGCCTCCCCTTCATGACCCCGTGTAGTTTCTATATCACAACCTTTATTGCCTTTGATTTTGGCGGGCCAACAATCATCTCAGTGGCGTACTTCCACATGATCTTGAACCCCACACTGTCCACGATGGTCCATGGGGAGTTTGTAAGACAAACAAATTACCGAAGGATCTCCTACATCTTCTCTAGACTCTTCATCACTGCACCGCCTTACCTGTAGGCCTCAGGAATTGAGCATTGATAAGTAGGAATGTCCTTCAACTTATCATGGATTCTAACTTGATTGAACTCCAAATTCCTCCAGAATATGTTTGTAGATCCATCTTTATGCCTCTTCAACCTATTCTATAATGCCCATATGTCTGACTGAACCTCCGTGAAATATTTCAATATTTCTGCCTTCCCTTTGCATTTTGTATGAGATGTCTTAACCAAAGACATAGGGGTTTCTGAACATTGTCTGCCGATGACTCTACACCTGAGCACGCAAGTCGCCACGTGGGAATTCCATTCAAGACTATGTAATACACATGTAAGTATGCATATAAGATGAAAAAGCAACAGCTAAGTTAAATAAGTATGCACAAAATTGTAACACAAAAGTAAATTTTCAGCAATAATTAGGTGAAAGAGACAGTGCATCGATGAATTAAATTGGTGAAACAAAATAGTGCATTGAGAGGAGTTAAATTCTGATCAGCTCATTTAGCTAAATTCAAAAATAATGCATTGGGATAAATTTAGATACAAGTTCAGCTCTAATAAGAGTTAAATCTTATCAGAATTCGAGGTTGAACATAATTACAAAGTTAAATCCCAATGGAACTACCCTTTGTAGTTTTTTCATTTCAAATTGCCTGGATGCTAGCCATCGTCTTGGGGGGACATCTATCTCCAACATAGACAGTATCACTAGAACACTGAATTACAGTGTGCAGAGAGACAAGTATCGAGAGTAGATAAAGTAAAGGGTCAGGACTGCTGGGGCAGACCGTATCCCCCAAGATGTAGAAAGAAGATGGAGAAAGGTGATGGAGAAAATGATGTGTGAAGAGACAGTAGAAAATGCAGAGAAAGCGAGAAAAATGGAGGGACAATTAGATGGATAAAGATGATGTGCATAGAGACAAATAAACAGAGAAGAAAATTTAGAGAAAAAAGGGAAAAGAGCTCTCTTGCCTGAAATTTAGAAATGACCGTAATACAGCTTAATAACTATTTTCTAGAGAATGTTCTACTAAAAAACACTTGAGAAACACATAATATGGTCATTAGAGAAAAAATACAATCTAGGTGATCAGGTAGTTTATGTATAAATGATCTGTATTTTTCATTTGTAACTATAAGTACTCACAACAGGCAATCCCTATCTAGTGGAAGCATGTTTTGCAAAACTTTCATCATCACAAATTTTGGATGGGAGATCTTTCTCTGAAAACATCATAATTATCAATTAATGTTGAATTTTATGATTTTGAATTTCCAAATGGAATTCAGAAGCATCATAAATGAGAAAAATAGATAGAGGGAGAGAGCCAAACAGAACTTAGAAGCAATATAGATAGGGAAAATGCGGATTAAATTCTAAGAAAGATTCTAAGAAGCCGGACGTAGGATTAAATTCTAAGGATATTTTAAGGATTGAGAGAAAACAGAAGTGAGAAATGGAGAGTGTAGATAAAATGCAAAGGATGGATGACATCGTTGAACATTGTCTTCGTGTCTTCTACTACGTGTCTTTGTGACTTCTGTTCATGTCAAACAAAAGAACAAATTCTGCGATGTAGTTGCTCAGAATGCTAGGGCTCTCACCATGCGATTGGGTGGGCATGGTGTGCTAGTTCCATGAATCAAGCATTGAAAAGTCAAATTTTCACAAAAGAACAAATCTTTCGTTTGAAACAACATGTATTTTTGTCACTTGTGACGGTGATGCCGTACGCTGATGGGACAATGATTGAACGATGAAGGCATCAATATGTGACGAGAATGTGACTAATATTTTCAAAAACCTGTGACGTGTGACCAGATGAGAATGTGACGATGTACTCATGTGTCCCTGTCCGTCACCACTCATTATCCATTCTGTCACGTCCAGGCCGTCACTTCCCGGATGTATCATTCCCTAATTTGAGCACAAATGACAGGGATCTTGATGGCCTAAATATGAATTCAAAGGTTTCGTTGACAGCCCAAGCAGTTGCAAAAAACTTTTCCCCTCATGTTTGTGGGCCAACAAGGCCTGCCCCTAAAATGAGTGTTGAAAACTACATCTTGCTATTATAAAGCAAACCATTACTTGCCTACACAAGAGAAAAAATTAATTTAGTGGTCTAGGGGAAACTAGCATAGGGAATCATTTACCCTTCAACTAGTCTCTACTCGAGCCAGCCTTGCTCGTGTCAAAGAAAGATGGTGCTTGGCGTTGTTGCATCAGCTATCCAGCACTCAACTACATCACCATTCCAGATAAGTTTTAATAGGTTCTTTACTAAACATATCAACAAAAGAAAACATTTCATCCTAGGCTGGGAATAGTAGGGGCACTTAAAGGGTCCCACAAAGCAAGCCTGTAAATATAGTTTAGGGGAGAACACTTGAGGGTCAAAGCATTTTAAAGAAGCAACTCCCCTATTGGGAAAGATCAATGGCAGTCAAGGCTGGATGGGACCATAAGTGCAATCCGGAGAAGCTGATCTTCCCTTTTGCGTTTCTCTTGTACACTGCATTCTATCATGGTCATTATCAGATCTTCCACCTTCATCATCATATGGTTCAATAGTGTCATCTATCAATTTCCCATCCTTGTGGTAGATGAACTGTTGGAAGTACTTAATGGTATGACAGTTTTCTTCAAAACTATAGCTAAAGTCAGGGTATTTCCAGATTCAGATACAAGCATATGATGTCCCAATAAAAACTTTCAGAAATCTTCAAGGCCATTATAAAATTGTAGTCACTCTGTTTGGTCTTATAAGTTCACCAACCACATTCCATGCATTAATAAATCAGATATTTGAACTCTTCCTTGGGAACATTGTGTTGGTTTTCTTTGATGTTATTCTGGTATATAGTCACAATCATGTTTCCCATGTGCAACATCTTCATGAAGAGTTCCAAGCTCTGCCCAATAACCATCTCTATTTAAATGCTAATAATTGTGTGTTCTTATAAGACAGGTACCAAATATTTGGGATTTGTGATAACCGCTGAAGGATTGGAAACATACAAGGGAAAGATAGCCGACATTGTGGGGGCCCACTTCTCGCACTATGGAATAATTGTGTGGGTTTCTTGGTTTGATATTGTATTATTGTAGATTTGTGTTTAAATACTTGTAAATAGCATGGATCTTACCCAGCTATTAGAGAATAATAGTTTTCAGTAGATGGATACAACATAACATGCAGTTGACAGGTTTAAGGTTACGGTGTCCACCACACCAATGCCGCTTCTCCCAGATTTTTCCCCCATATTATGTGTGAAAATTAATGCATTAGTGTTTCAGAGTAGGTGTTATCCTGATGCAGAGAGGGTGACCAGAGGCTTATTTAATCAAGGCTTTCCCCGCAAAACGTAAGAATGTTGCACCAATGAAAGATAACTCATCACCATTGTATGGGCACCACAAGGGCGCCACCACTACCTTATGTTTAAACACTTCATCATCTAATCGGACTGACACATTTTGAAGTATTTATTCATGCAAAGAGAGGTACAAGGCCCTTATTGATGTAATACGAGGTAGTGCCGGGATCGAACAGCTCGTATTACGTCACAGGAATACGGGGCGTGGGTTCTTAATTAATATGATGTAATACGAGGTAGTGCCGGGATCGAACGGCTCATATTACGGCACAGGAATACGGGGCGTGGGTTCGTAATTAATATGAATGAATGCCGAGAGAAAGAAATCCCCTTAATGAGCAATAATCAGACGATCACGAATAGGGAGGGGAGTCAACGTCAATCAATAAACGAGATATTGATTCGATGAAACTCCCAATGACCCTTAGGACCAACTACGACGTCTAAGGAATGAGGGGCATTTTACGGCCCAAAGATGTTCTGCGTCTAAGGATCAACGATTAGGCCTTTACCACAAGAAGAGAACCAATCACTCAACAAGGTGGCTATCCTAAACAAATCACAAAGATCCGAGCAGAGGACAAGATAGCGGGAGACGGTAGTGCAAGATGTAATAATACTGGATTTAACGGAGGGGAGAAGAATAGGTACCTGATTTGATGGAAGTCCACAGCGGGAGACGTTGCGTAGATGGCCGGTGGACGAAGGTGACCAGGCTGAGGCGGGCAGCGGCAGCGATGGAACGTGCGCGGGCGAAGGGGGCTTGCGCGCGGCCTGAGCTGGGTGGACGGAAGAGACAACCAGGTGGAGGCGTGTTCCCTCGGACGTCGGATGATCACCGCAGGTCCTAGGGAGCGTGCGGACACAAGGGGCGCACGCGCACGGGGTTGGAGGGGCCCATGCACGCAGATGCAGGACACTTGCGGATGCCGGGCGGGGTGCGTACCAGCGCGGGTCGATGGCCGCAAGCGCGAGGGTGTGCACTCGGTGCTGAGTGCGAGGGGGCGCCTGAGCGGCGTGGTCGCTGGTCGGCGGGCGTAGTCGCGTGGCCGCGCATGGGCGCGGGCCGGGCGCAGGGTGTCGGAGCACATGCGGGCGCCAAGGTCTGGCGGGCAGGGCGGCGGGGAAGCAGGCCAATGGGCGCGCTGTCGACTGATGATGACGGAGGGGTGGGTGCAGGGATCGGCTGGCGCACGGCGGTGGACAGGTGTGTGGCCATCGTAGGAGGGCGACGGGATCGATGAAGCAGTGGAAGGGACGACAGCCTCCAAGAAGAGCCTTCTTGATGACCAACCGCCCAAGAATGCCCAAGAGAGTTGGCAAATTTGTAATCGGAGAGATGGTTCTTGATGGAGGGGTGACGTACGACGACTACGGAGTGATCGACTAGGGAGTGGATGATGAATGAATGGACGATTGGGTTGACGGGGCAAACTATGGGTAGAGGGACGACGAGGGATAAAACAGCCACAGAAATCACATGATCGGATTTGGAATTTAAAACCGATGAAAATCTGGTGGTCAGCTCCAACCCTTATCGAGGGCGGGAGTACTGTCTTCCCCCACCGCGACGACGCCTAAGCACCGAAATAAATATCCAAATTCGCGTCGCGAGGATACACTCGAGAAAGAGAGAGAAGAAGCAGAAAATCCAAACCAAATCTAATTTTGACGGCGGTGGAAACCTCTCGGGAAAATACTGAACGGAGCACACTTCACACCAAAGAGTTCAGGCGTACCTCGGCACCGTAGTGCGTGAAGAGGATGCGGGAAATTCTGATCGTGACGAAGCTGGATAAATTCGGGCATTGAGAGGCCCACTGGACGATGCGATCTGGAGGTTCTGGGCGTTGAATGACCCTGGTTGAGACTCGGCCTAGTTGCTCAAAGGTCGGAGTGCTTGTGCGTGGGCGTCGTTGGCGGGACGACTGACGTGCGCTATGACAGGGCATCACTGATCCAACTGCGCGGTCAGTTGGCGGGGGGTCAAGGGGGGAGTCGCCCCCTTGCGGAGTTCGGGGCAGCGCCCTGAAACCTAAACGGTATGCGCCGCCGTAAGAGGCTTGGAGTGCGTCCGAAAGCGCGGGTGACAGAAATGCAACATGAACGGGGGCCCTAGGCGGCCTGGGGTGGCGCCTTGGGCGGCCTGTGGTGCAGCCTTGGGCGGCCTGGGGCGGGATGCCATGGGTGGCCTGGGGTGCAGCCTTGGGCGGCCTGGGGCGGGATGCCATGGGTGGCCTGGGGTGCAGCCTTGGGCGGCCTGGGGCAGGATGCCCTGGCTGGCCTTGGGTGCAGCCTTGGGCGGCCTGGGGCGGGATGCCCTGAGCGGCCTGGGGTGCAGCTTTGGGCGGCCTGGGGTGCAGCCTTGGGCGGCCTAGGGTGGGATGCCCTGGGCGACCTGGGGTGCAGCCTTGGGCAGCCTGGGGCGGGGTGCCCTGGGCGGCCTGGGGTGCAGCCTTGGGCGGCCTGGGGCGGGATGCCCATGGCAGCCTAGGGTGCAGCCTTAGGAGGCCTAAGGCGAGATGTCCTAGGCGGCCTGGGTGCAGCCTTGGGCGGCCTGGGGCGGGGTGCCCTGGGCGGCCTAGGGTGCAGCCTTAGGTGGCCTGGGGCGGGATGCCCTGGGCGGCCTGTGGTGCAGCCTTGGGCGGCCTGGGCGGGATGCTCGGGATGGCCTGGGGTTGCTACCTTGGGAAGGCGAGAGAGAGAAAAGCGAAGAGGATGGAAGAGAGGTGATAGGCCGGCAACACGCGACCGGCAGCGGCGGCAGCGGCGGCGACGGCGGCTAGGGTTAAGAGGGATAGGGGAGGCTAGGTAGTCCTCCAAGAAGAGTTAAACAAAACTCAATTCTTGAAATTATGACTGCCTAAGTGTTTCTTGAAAATAATGGCCTATATATAGGCCTTGGAGGAAAGAGAAAATGACGAGAAATTAGAGATGAGAAATTAAAGACGTGCGCCGTGTCACGCCAAAGGGCAGTTGTGGATCTGCCTCTGGTGTCGTGTCATGACGCGCATAGGGACGTGCGCGGGTGGAGACGTGCTTGTCGACGGTTGCAGCGTGTTGACTTTGGTGTTGACTTCAGTTGACCGTGGCGGGTTGACTTCGATTGAATTTGCCGTTGGGTCCAAAGCAAGCGTGTTGACTCCGATTGACTGTGGCGACGCATTCGACGGTGATGTGTTGGCATCCTCGCCATCACGGGGTGAGGAAACCTTGGAGGAAAACGTCAGCGGCATGGACTCAGAGTGGTCTCGACGAGGACGGCTGGCGACGATACCCCCAATGCGGGTGCTTCTTGGACCTAAAGATACCCTCGGAGTAATCTCGACGAAGGAGTCTTCAGGCTTCAAGAAATGGCGGGCTTGAATCTTTAGGCGTCTTTGGAGTGATCTCGACGAAGATGATTGAACGCGTTCCCACGGAGTGGTCTCGACGTGGGGGACGTGGGCTCTACTCCACGGAGTGGTCCCGACGTGGGCGAGGGCAGCCAATCCTCTCTACACTCTAGCTACGATAAGGAGGAGACAAGAGTTGGAAATTTCCTTGAACAAATGACTCAACCTTTCACTTGGGCATGCTATCCCCTTATATAATGAGGATAGGTGCCAAGTGAGATCGTGGAGAGGACGAACCGTCGTGAGACGTGGTTCGGCCTCTCTTTAGCGGTTGCAATCAAAAGAAAAACATAAGGCGGACAAGGCCCAAAACACTGGCAAAGTCCGTAAAATCCAAGAATGAAAACAAAGCAAAGACAAAAAAAAATAAAAGATAAAGATAGGATGCTTACGCGGAGTACTTAAACTCCGGGTCACGAGCATCGGCGCAAGCAGCTCGTCGTGGCTGGAGACGTCCCATCTTGGCTGCAGCTGGATGGTCCCCCATCACTTATCACAATGGGTTTCCAAACGAATAGGTTTTTTGTTCAAGATCCACTTCATGGAAGGTCACACAAACAAGGTTGTAGATGCACTATTGCACTCGGCCCAATTGGTGGACACAACCCCATGTTCAATGTCCCTACAAGTCTGGCAAGATACAGAGACCTTGTGATTAAAGTTCAAGGCAGATCCCAACTGGCACCAAGTGATGATCATAAATCCACCAGGGTACCTAGGGGGATGATCATTATGCTACTAGGGATGATCTCATACTCTAAAAGGATCAACTCACCTTGCAAGAAAATCCCCGTTTATTACAAATGGCCTCGATAAAGTACATGACAAAGTGCTTATGTACAGATGGATTTTTGAATATATATCACCGCATCATGATAAGCTGAACTATACTTTAATTAACTAGGTTAATTACTATCATTTTTTTATAAATTGACTTAAACAATAATAACCGTCTATCTTACGATGTACACGATGAGTAGAGGGGTTGTACAAAAGGAGGCAGAGTCATAGGATTTAATTCAAGAAATTTAGAAATATTGTGATGGTCCAAGATTAAATGGTGATGATTTCCAAGAATAAAGTTTATTAGAATTGAGCTCCAAGATTAAATGGTGGTGATCTCTATCTCCCTTCTTATTAAAGGGTGGATCCTTAGAGATCATAAGGATAAAGAATTGAGAATATGGAGGTTGGAGAGATGATAAATATGAAGATAGTATAGGTTCTCACTTCATTCAACCTGATCCTCAAAAGTAGATCCATAATCAAAAGTGAAATGAGATAAGAAGTGTTACTTAATAGAAGGTTTTTAAGACAATAAGGGTTGGTGAGGAATGTTGGGATTGAGAGGAAAGAGGATATGCTGGTCAATCCATCCATATATATGGAAAGAGGATACCATGAAGAACTAGCCCTCACAATTAATCTCAATTCGTTGGAAGTTTTCAAAAAGTCCTTCTGAATATGTGAAATTTCAGTTTGCTCTCAGACTAAGAAATTATTAAAAATATTCCCTCTACTTCTCTATCACCTTCATTATCACTCCCATTTTACTTGAAATTTTTCCCAAGAGCCCTCAACTCTTCTAAAAAAGTTAAAAAAGACAAAATATTTTATAAAGTTGGAGATCTACGGCTGTACAGGCAGCCATGAGAAGTTTTAGAGCCCTTTTTATGTTCTCTGCTCAATAATTTCAAGAAAAATTGATAAAATAGGAAAATTCAAGAGAATATACCAAAGATAAATTTATTTCATTTTTGTTATGATACCATGCAATTATAATAATAGTGGTCCTAATAAGAATGCAATATTTATGAAATTAATATTTTAAATTGCATGAATAGTTGATCTAATAGTCTGACATGAAGAATAACGTCAACAAGGATGTTAATCAATGCACAGTTTTCCTCTGATTCAAGTTTTCTCATTTGGAAACTATGGGCATTCTGCGAACCCTTCTAATGTCATCAAAATTTTGGGATAAAATCTCCTTAGCTTTTCTTTAAAATTTAATCTCCTTGGATTTGATGGAGGGCTTACTGCATTCTAGAAGATTTGAGACTATCTATTGATGGTAGACTGCCTCAGAAAATATAGTCATTATGTGGTCATAAAACACCTATTCTCACCTTGAGACAAAGCCACAATCTTCATCAAACATATTATCTGTCTGGATGGGATCACAAATGTTATTGTATTTGAAAGGGAAAAAGTCTTTGCCAGTGTGTTCTGATGAGAATTACATAGACATAAAGGAACACAACTCCACATGAGCTTGGCATATCACCCAGAATCAGATGGCCAAATAGAAATCACAAATCAAGGGCTGGAAGCCTATTTACATTGTCTCATCAGGGATAAACTGAATTCATGGCACCAATGTTAACATGGACCAAGTTTAGCTACAACACAACTTATCCCATAGATATCAAGACATCACCTTAGGGGATCATTTATGCATGAGACCCGCCAAAATTGGTGCATTTTGGCTCGACCTTGTTGCACCAAGATGAGGTGGACCAGCCTACGGCTGCATATGACCAGAAATTGGATGTGTTGAAGTATATCCTCCAAAAATCCCAAATCTCAAATGAAAAGATTTGCAAATAACCGTTGTTGCGAGGTAACCTAAGTTGTCAAGGACACGGTATACATCAAATTGTTCATGTACAATATGACATCATCAGCACATCATTTTATTGAGAAATTGGGCACAACACACTTGAGACCCTAAAACTTTGGCCAATGCATGGCCTCAGTAGTGTACAAGGTGGAATTACCTGACCCTACTGAATGCGTCATGTCATTCACCTTTCTCAGTTTTGTCATGTAGTGGGGCTAGATGTGGCATCTCATGGCATTCCCTGAGTTCTATTCGAGAACCTCATCTGGTAGGTGCCACCATTTGCTCAAAAATATTACAATTCACAAGGAATGACACACAAGTCTTGAGTAAGTGGCAGAATTTACTAGAATTTGAGGCGACGTCGGAGATGTGACACATATTGCAGGTCATTCCCCATAATTCCAACTTAAGTACAAGTAGCATCTTCAAAGGGGGAGAGTTTTATAGATCCCACTCAGAACTTATCAATAGCAAAGGGCGGCTATATGATCACTCATATTTTTGGCCTATAAAGGGATAACTCCGACCTAGCCCACTAAGTAATATGACCGAATCCACCAACCAGAAGTCTTCTGAATCTGGATCTTGCCCTTCCTTCTCATTATTTTCATCTCTTGCCTCTTGAGTCATATTGAACTCTCCCCTAGATAACATTGGAGGCCCTTGGAAGGTGGACAACACTCCTACCGACTCCCGCCATAGGTCAGTCCACGTGGCATTCGTGGAGCCATAGTCCTACACTCCTACCATCTTAAAGTCATTTCTTTTTCTTCAGTTTGACTGTTCTAATTTATTTACCCAAGCTGCCACTACTCCCGCAACTACATTCACCCTAAGGAATCATTTAAGGAAACCTCAGCCCAATATGTTCCACACTCGGGTCGCACATCTTTCTAGTATCATTTCTTGAAAAAATGCCCTTGTGACTCCCCATTTTCTCAAGTACCTACCCACTCTCCCTCTCCTCCTCTCATCTTAGAGGCCTCAGTTGTTCCATGTGACACAACTCATGATTCAACATTGGTCCCCCCCCCCCTCCCCACAACCAACCTGGTTCATTACCTACTATAGTCCAAATATAGTAGTGATCTCCTTTACCTTCCCACTAGTTGGATGGTATTTGTTCCCCTCATTGAGGCCCCCTGCTATGTTTATCATCTCGATGATGACAATCTTTCTGTAAAGTGTCCCTAAGACAGTGGTTGATGATTATCCAAGATCCACTTTCATAATACCTCTTGTTCATCCCCCATCCTGCTAACATCATATAATCAGTTTTCTCAACTATCACCAACACCACAATCAGCCACTTATATTTAACACCTAGATTCTTACTTGTATACATGATGTTGTCCCTTGGATTTCCCCACTTTTAGATTACCTCAGATGGTGGTAAGTGATTCTTGTACATCCCTCGACTTTTGGTTTCCTTGGGGGTGTTGATTCTATTTGTTTATGGGCAACCTAAGGGTTGGATGATGGTCTCACCTCCACCTTCCAATTGCCATCAGCTTCCCCTTTTATGGTGCCTCTCCTTTGGATGTCGTACTCCATGGTCTCGCTCTGATTTCCTTTGGTTACCTGCTCCATGTCAATTGTGCATGTGATGTCGAAAATTGCCCTTACGTCTCCTGCCCCAGTGTATTCTTGTGTCCAACTAGGGTGGATTTAGCTATGATGTCTGTATTTGTCTTCTGGGGTTTCATATATTCATGGTGAGGCATCCCCATATTGTATGATACCTGTCTCACTTTCTACTTCAACCTCTACCCTTCTCACTAAGTAGAAATAAATACAAACAATAATGAAGCAAGTAAAACAACTGAAAGGAGGACCAATTGTATGAAATTTTCCCATATTGTTTTGCTTAATAAAATTTACTTGCACTAGATAATGGCAATGATTTTATGGGGATATGGATCGGAATCAATTATTATCATTCTCTTTAAAACATTAAAACTAATCAATACAAACTAAAACTCTCATAGTATCAAAACCAGGTTAGGCCTGTTTTCTTGCATGTGCCCTCACATGACCATTTAGCCTCGCCTATACACACAGCTATTCACACAATTTCCTTTGCATACACTATCTTTTCCTCAGTGATAAAATCTTCTTTGGTGTGCCCATCCTTCCCTCTATGCACATGAATACATGCGTGGATGACTTTGTCCTCATGTCATAGATTGCTTTGCCTTCCCTACTCAGGCACCCGCCACAATCTTGACATAATGTCAGTGCACCTACTTTATTGTCTCCCAAATATACTGCACTATCATCCAAGACGAGGACGAAAGACAAGATGGGACCACAATCGTCTTGTCCCATGTACATTTGTTAGGGGTCTGACCGCATCATCCTGTCCAGGATTCTTTATCATCCTGGAGATTATTGTCCACATCCCGTCCCATCCAGAATTTGTCCCGTTCGGGGAGTGTCATCCTGTCCAACGTCTAGGACAATAAAATAGGTTATTTTGTAAAAAAGTCTCGAGCTCATACAATCTTAACAGGATTTTTGTGCCCGCCGCCCTCCTCACTGGCTCTTGGCCCTTTCTGTAAGAAGATCGACCAACCTCTCTCTCAGCTCTTGATTTGCTATGGTCTCTCACCTAGGATTCTCTGCTGTCAGATCTAGGCTATCAATGAGTATCTGTTATCCCTTATTAACATTGAGTATTTACTGCTATGTTAGTGTTATCAATCTTGTTGGTGGTCTGATTAGTCCTTTCAGTGTATGGGCCACTAATGTATCTCTATTTCGACACATATCTCTCTTTGGATGTCTCTGCCTTTGTGTTTCTCAATTTTGCATCCTTCTCTCCACACATATTTATCTATATGTATATCACCCTTTCTCTCTTTTTCTCTCTATCTCTTCATTCTTTGATCTATTTCTTGTTCACACTCTCTGCACGTCTTTGCTTTCTTTCCTTGAATGTCTCTGCTTCTCTCTTTCAATCTATATAAAAATAAATACATTCCATATAAATATGAATATATATATATATATATCTGAAACTCTCTCTCTATCTTCCTGTATATCTCTCTATCTTTCATGTATATAGGTATATATATATCTGATACTGTGTCTCGTTCTGTAAATCTCTAAATCTTTTTTACCATCTCCCCTCTATGTCTCTTTCTTTCTCCCTGCATATCTGCCTCTCTCTCTCTTTGTGCAGCCCTCTCTCCGTAACTCTCTTTCTCATCCACTCTCTTTATTTCTCTCTCTCACTCTCTCTCCTTGCCTATCCATCTCTCCATCTCTCTTTGTCTCTTGCTCTGTTTCTGTGTCCCTTGCCCTCTCTGTACCTCTCACTTCATCCGCAAAAGCCATTTTCCACATGTCTCTTTTATTTTTGCTCTCGCCCACTCTCTTTTCATATTTCCCTCTCTCTTTAAATATCTCTTTTTAAACCTTCCTCGCTACATATCAGGGGACAGACAAAACCCATTGTGTCTTATTTTCAGTAGCATACCCCAACCTATAAGTTATCTAAATATATAGCAAAAAGCATATAGCTCATGTTCATAGGAGGGAGATTGACTAACTCACTGCTTAGCCGCACGTTTCCTACTCCTATTCCTACTCATTTGGTAATAACCGAAGGAGGAGGAAGAGGAGAAGGAAATGTTATTAGTTTATTGTTTCATAACTTCTTTTATGTTTTTATTTGATTTTGTAATGTTTATTTTTAATACTGAACCTCTATGGTATGATCGAGGCATGCCCTATCTATGCTATCTTCTTCAAAAGAAGTCGATCTTCATGATCAATGGCTCTAGATTCTTAACATAGTGGATTTGCATATTGGCACTATTTATTTATTATTTTCAATACCTGGCTTTTACTTTACGTGAGGACTATATATATTACCTCGTTCCCAACACAAATCTCTCCGCAACTATATTTCCCTCCATATCTTTCCCTCTCTCGTGTTCTGTAACTCTCAGTCCCTGCATATGTATGTTCATCCATCTCCCTCCACGGCACGTCTTTGTCTTTTAGTCTCCCTCGCTTTTATTATTTCCATCATTCTCTTTCTCTCTCTCTCTCTGTATTTTTTCTCCCTCTATATGAATCTCTTTCTCTCCTCTCTTTCTCTTATAGGATGACCTTTGAGATTTAGGAATTAAGAACACTATGGTGAGTAATAACTTCATCTGCATAGCTCTCATTCTCTCTTTCACCCTTCATCTCTCACTGCATATCCCTCTCCGTACCACTCTCTTTTTCCCTGCACATCTCACTCCACTCTAGATCTCTCTGTCTCTGCATATTTCTCCATGCATATCTCTCTGTTCTGCATCACTTTCTTTCTGTTTCTACATCTTTCTCCCTTTATGTCTCTTTGGTTATGCATTGCTTTCTCTCTCATCACTGCACTCTCCATGCATATCTCTCTCTGTTCCTGCATTTTTTCTGTCTGTTTTTGCATCTCTCTTCCTGCATATCTCTTTGTTTTTGTATCACTTTCTCTCTGCTCTTTGCATCTCTCTCCGTGTGTATCTCTTTGTTTCTACACCTCCCGCTGCATATTTCTTTGTCTATGCATCGCTTTCTCTCTGCTCTCTACAACTCCCTCCCTGCATATTTCTTTGTTTATGCATCACTTTCTCTCTGCTCTCTGCATCTCCCTCCCTGTCTATCTCTTTATTTTTGCATCACTTTCTCTCTGCTCTCTGCATATCCCTCCCTGCGTATCTCTTTGTTTCTGCATTGCTCTCCGCTCTCTGCATCTCCCTCTTTGTGTATCTCTTTCTTTCTGCATCTCTTTCTCTCCGCTCTCTGCATCTCCCTCCCTGTGAATCTCTTTGCTTCTACATCGTTTTCTCTTTGCTCTCTGCATCTCCCTCCCTGCATATTTATTTGTGTATGCATCACTTTCTCTCTGCTCTCTGCATCTCCTTCCCTACATATTTATTTGCCTATGCATCACTTTCTCTCCGCTCTCTGCATCTCCCTCCCTGCATATCTCTTTGTTTTTGTATCATTTTCTCTCTGCTATCTCCATCTCCCTCACTACGAATCTCTTTGTTTCTACATCATTTTCTCTTTGCTCTCTGCATCTCCCTCCCTGACTATATCTTTGTTTCTGCATCGCTTTATCTCCGTTCTCTGTATCTCCCTCCCTGCGTATCTCTTTGTTTCTGCATTGCTTTCTCTCCACTCTCTGCATCGCCCTCCCTGCATATCTCTTTGTTTCTGCATCGCTTTCTTTCTGCTCTCTCCATCTCCCTCCGTGCGAATCTCTTTGTTTCTACATCACTTTCTCTCTGCTCTCTGCATCTACCTCCCTGCATATCTTTCTGTTTCTGCATTGCTTTCTCTTTGCTCTCTGCATCTCTCTCACTACATCTCTTTGTTTCTGCATCGCCCTCCCTGCATATCTCTTTGTTTCTGCATCGCTTTCTCTCTGCTCTCTGCATCTCTCTCACTACATCTCTTTGTTTCTACATCGCTTTCTATCTACTCTCTGCATCTACCTCCTTGCATATCTTTCTGTTTCTGCATCATTTTCTCTTTGCTCTCTATCTCTCTCCTTACATCTCTTTGTTTCTGCATTGCTTTCTTTCTTCTCTCTACATCTCACTCACTGCATATATATTTGTTTCTGCATCAATTGTTATCTGATTCTGCATCTCTCTCCCTACATATCTCTCTATTTCTGCATGGCATTCTCTCGAATTCTGCATCTCTCTCCCTACATATCTCTCTGTTTCTGCATAGCTTTATCCCTGCATATTTTTCCCTACCTGTATATCAGCATTTCCCCTTCCAATCTCTCTTTTTATGTGAATATCTCCATTCAAGTGTCTTACTATGTGTACATAGCTCCCTCTATAATTTCTCTCTCTACCAACCTGTCCACTCCAATCTCTCCATCCCTCTTCTTATCCTTCACTCAATTAAATGAATTAAACATGTTTTGGCATCATGAAAAGCTTTTAATTTAATGTGTTCTTAAGATCTCATCATTAATTTACTGATTTCCATTTTCACATGGCATGTCTCCAAAATATTTTGGTAGTCGACTAAATCATAGCTGTCAACATAGAAGTTAAACCAATCAACTATAAGACCCACTAAACATCATATAAGAAATTGTTATCACATGGGTACAATTTTTTGATTTATAATTCCTCAATGTCTTGTCTTAAATCATAACATAATTGACTAATGGAGGCCAAATCGGGTACTACGCCGAATTCGACTATGAGGGCTATGCCCAAAATGTCGAACAAATGCATGGAAATAGATGTTGATGACAACAACTTGTCTAAACCACAATCCAAACTCGGTCAAAAATTTTGGACAAGTTCATTGAGATTGACCCATATGACTACCAATGTGTATTTTGCAAAGTGCAGAACCCCCACACATAAAGTATTCATCAAGAAAAATAAGGATAAGAGCACAAATATGTTCTGGAGGCATTTGGAGATATCCATCATAAAATCCACTATGAAATCAGGGGTTTATCGACCAATCAGCTGATATTGTTTCAGTATGACTTATACCAAACAAGCTATACCTTTGTGGCGTGACCTTGGAACAAAGAAAGGAGGAATTTGTCAGATTTATCTACGATAATGATCTATCAAGGTGACTCGTCAAAAGCAAGTCCTTTCGGTGATTTTGGTACTACTAGAGACAAGTGGTGGGGGATGTTCTTGGTCTGGCTGTAGTGAAATAAACAACGAGAAGGATGTATAAAGAATTACAAGGAAAACTAGTGGCCATGTTTGCAAACCTCCATGTTGTCTCTTGCACTATAGATGTCTGGACATCATGGAACAACATTTCCTTGTTAGGCATCACAGTTCACTAGGCTGACACCAAGGGGAAACTTTGTGAGGTGCTTCTTGGCATACAACAAACCAAAGGACCGCACAATGGTGCAAACCCAACACAAATAATCATGGTAGTCATGTATGAGTATGGGATTAAGTCAAAGATATGTACCATTACAAATGACAATGCATCTAATAACAAAACAATGTTATCATCAATTGGGGATTGATTGAAAACCATCAATCCACAATTCACTATGGAGAAATACGTACCTTGCGTCACCCACATCCTCAACCTCATTGTCCAGGTTGGATTGAAGATTATTCATAATCTAGCGGCACCACAAAATGGTGTCCTACGCTTACTAGATCAAAATACCGAAGCATTGTAATACGCTAAATAACCATTTGAATCACCCATGGATGAGTCAACATCATCTAAATTGGGGCCTTTCAATCAATCCCCAAAAGTTTTTCGGGTGAGAGCTATCATCAATGCCATTCAATGACATATTTCTCGGGTGGAAAAATATGTCAACCTTTGCCAAAAGTTTGATATGATGAATTCAAACAAAATAGTGGTTGAGTGTCCAGTGTATTGGAACTACATGCTTGATATGTTGGAGGGTGCTCTTTTCAAGAGGGAAGTGCTCGACAATATGGTTCTACGGTTCGTAAATACACCAACAAAGGGCTATATTATTCATCATAGTGACCGGGCCTTGCTAGATGGTTCAGAATTTTTCGTAATTCTCCATCCATTTGGTGATGGTTCATAATTTGTTTGGTCAAAAAAGAAGTTACATATCACTAAACAGACAGCATTTGTCAGTGCAATCACAACCCACGTTGAAGATGCAATGCATAATTCAAGAGAAGGATTGTCATTATAACAAGGGATGCATTGAGCACAGCGTGTGATGCTATCTTAGATCCATTTTCAAACTAGATGTAGAGGACCCGTCATGCCAAAATGTGCTCTCCTATATTCGTAATATCTTGGGGTATGAGTAGGGAAAATTCTCATAAGACCAATGACCGCCACCATATGCCACCTCTACATGCCAGCTTTTACGGTCTGGCCATCATCATCCACCATGCTCAACTCCTAGCCATGAGCAAGAGAATTAACTCTACATCCCTTCCAATGGGGAGGAGGAAGGTACCGCCTTGAGATAGTGCAAGGAGGTTGGGACACAATACTCTTGAATATCTTTTCGTGAGTCTCACAAGCGCACCAGTGGAACGACTACTCTCCATCGGCTGAGGTATCACCATATATCACAAATCACGTCTTAACGAAGAGAGCATTGAGATATTAATGATGTTTTATGCATGGTTTCCTTGTCTTGATCAGTGCTCCTCAGCCTCCGATGATGATGATGGTGGCATATTACGACCTCGTAAGTAATGGATGACCCATTTATTTCATTTAATCACTTATATTTTGTATAGAGACTAATGATTAATACATCTTACGAAATAATCAAGGAGATCAATCAGAAGGCATGGCATGGGATGAAACACACCTTCAACTTATTTCAATATGTGTCTTGCTTTTCTATATCTTTATGACTTGGTTATCCAGAATTATCGTTCATATTTTTCTATATTTTTGGTTGTTAGATACATCTTCAAATTAATATTTCGTTCCACAATTGAGTTTGACATGTATTGATGTATTGATTAATGGGGTGATTCCCAGTAGTTTCTACATAAAGAAATCATCAGTCATACCCTCCTGACTATTAAATCTAATACACTTATTTGGATCAAATTGTGATCCATACATTTTTAGTTAAAGACTCATGAAAAAATAAATGGCCAAAATACACTTATATGAATCTAATACACTTATATGAATATGATGTTATTTCTTTTGCATATAGTAGTTCTAGGGAACAATGTAATTATAACCTCATCATACAGAAATATTTTCTTTTTTATGGAACTTAAGGAATGTCCTTTGTAAACCATATTCAATTGTGTAAAAAATGGAATAAAGCAACACATGTCTAGATAACACATAATCATCAATAGAGCTTATTAACGGCAAAACCGTTACATGACTTACATCAATAATCATCTTCACAAAACATAGTTTTGGAGTGGGCTAGACATATCATCATATTTTATAAATTACCACATCTAATTCATTCATTAACTAATTAGCATCTTTTCTGGTTAATTTCAAGTTGATGTTATTGAACAAAATTCATACAACACGCTGAAAAGGCCAAGGAACCAAGCAGAGTAATAGGAACCCTCTAATATTGTCCTTCTCATGCTTATAAATTTCCAAATAAAAATATGCCACAAAAGTAACCTCCCAATGAATGTAACTTGCACTCTCTCCTCTGTTCCATTAGTTCCTACCAGTCCCCTCCATCCCATCCCGTCCATCCCATCCACCAATCATGCACCCATGACAGTATGGTTTTTTCATCCACAGAAAAAAAAAATGTCTCGTCTGGAGACCAAAGGACAATTCGACATCTCATCATTCTTCTGTTCACTAGGAGGGGATATTTTTTGTCCACGAATGAAAAGACCATCCCGTTGGCATTCGTGCTCTGTATTCTCAAACCAGCAACATGATATTTGATGAGCTCACAAAGGGATGTCAACATCTATATCTTTTCTTGATGTTATGACACAACTGTAACCTAGGATTTTTATTATAAAACCTTAGGATAACATCATTAGCCATGTCATCACATCATCATTTGTGCCATTTGGGCATTCATGCCCTACCTTTTTCCTCTACATGTAAAAGCAGCTGCCATGCCAATGTTATAGCCACCTCAGCTCCAGTTACACATTATCTATGTTGGTACATCTATGTTGGTACATCATCTCTATGTCCCATGTCAGCTCTAGTGACATATCATGCCCCTAGGACCTAATCTTAATTTACTCCAAATACAATATTGGCCTTCTTGATGAATGAAAGAACAAGGTTCTTTCTCCTATTATTTGTTTGGCCAGCAGCAGGGCTTCTGACAGGTGATTCAAGAAGAGTGTGAAGCTCAACATATCTTTATGGAAATTTTTCGAGTTAATATCCTCCAAATCCCACCCTAATATCATGTAACCTTATTTCTGCAGGTCTAATGAGGACCAATAGATTTACTTTTTCTTGTAGAAACCCTAATTGCTTGTCTTCATTCCATATTCTTTGATGAACATGTCACAATTATAATTCAAATGAGGGAATGTGAAGATCTTGGGCATATGATTTTATCCAAGATCCAAGAAACACTTTATGTAGACAAGAAAGGATGCAAACAAACCACGCAATGTCACACACCCTCCAATAGAAGCTCCTTTCAAAGAAATATCCTGTCAAGATAAACAGGTAATACAACATCCAGGTGTACTTAGAAACTCTAGTCAATTGACCCCACCAAAAGAGAATTCTTTTGGATTTTTGCGCCCAATATTAGACTGGTAGTGATCACTTATGCCTCCATGTGACCTCCTCCTTTTATGTATTATCTTTCTTTTAATGATGAAGTTTCAGAGTAAGCACTTCACCCTGATACTAATGTCCCATCCTCTTCACCCTGATGCTAATCTTCTAGTCTTCTTAGTCCAATGAAGTTCATGATCCAATGACCTTTGCCTCTCATTTTTCATGATTCACACTTTACCATTATGACTATATCAACATTGTGGTCAACAAACTCTATTGATGGAGCGCGCAAGCTTACCCATCAGAGACGTCATCAGAGCTGTCATCATCGCCGTCAATGACCCGCCGGTTCGCGTCCCGCCCAACCAGCATGCCAAGGTGACACTGAAAAAATATGGGTTTAACACCCCGGGTGAAAAGCACGACTGCGCCATCGGCTGATTTGAATTTATCAATGGCCCATGCCCGTTTTATTTTTGTTGCGACGGTATCCGTAGTGTTGTGTTCGTATTATTTTCTTACTGTGTTTGTCTCGGATCGTGTCATTTTATTTATTTGTTTTGTGTTTTAAAAGGGGGTCTCTTTGTATAAGCACCTCTCTTGTTGGAACCAATTGGACCCTCTTGTAAGGGCCCATCATGGCCCTATATAAGGCCATGATAGGCGCCATACACATCTAGATCTGGTGTTTATAAGTTGTTGAAAGTTACGTTCATCAGGTCTTATCCAAAAGAGAGAAAGGAGACGAGAAGGAGAGGAGAGGAGGAAGTAGAAGGAGGCAGAGGAAGAAGGGCCCAGTCCCACACCAACTACACGTTGTGCGTCTCGCAGGACCATCGTGCGCCCACCTTCCTCGGCCGCGACGCACACTCAGCGACCTCCCCACGCCATCGGGCAATGCCGCCGGTATCGTGCAACTGATATTCTCAATTTTAGGGTCAAAATTTGTCATTGGTGATTGAGATTATTCAATAAAAATATATGTTTAACCGTACTTAAAAATACATAGTGATGAGTACGGATCGTCTCCATAGGCAACGATGATTAAAGAATTACTTTTTATACTAGTGATGATCAAGGAGAAGATCAACGAAAACAAGATTCGAGGATGTGAGCTAGTGATATCGATTAAAAATAGGTAAGTTATAAGTTAATTTAACTTAAATAAAAGAGTAAGTGCATGTGACGGATATGATGATGGACTATGGTATGAACAATGATAATGATTGGATTTGGAATGGCACGGTGGCGAGGATGAAGAGACGAGAAAAGAGAGTAAAAGAGACGATGATAAACCCTAATTACGTTAACTATGGCATCGGGAAAGAGACAACATAAGGCGAAGATACTTACCTTAGATCCTTACATTCCACAAGGATCACAGCGATTTATGAGTGCCGGTAAGCTCCTCTTCTCCAATGCTTCTCCCCATACACCCAAGACACCAAGAACGCTCGTGATGTATCTCAAAACTCACTATCTTTCAATCAACCCACAAAAGTAGGAAGCAAGTTCAAGATGAATTTCACAATGATCCAGGCCTCTATTTATAGATCAGATGGTATGGATAGAAAGAGGAGGGGGAGATGAAGCAACACTGATAACTTCAGCTCAATCGGAGTTGTAGATCAAAAATTATGGCCATTTGAAGTTGAAGCAATCCTAGCCCTTGATTTCCTTCTCTCTCCTCATCAACATCCTTAGTTTCTGTGCCCTTTAAGAAGTCAAAGCACTTGGTATTCTGTGCTTTTTGTATTCCATGCGGGCGCCCTTCATATTTTGTGCCACGTGTACCTGAAAAAAAGATAAAGAAAAACAAACAAAAAAATAAAAAAACTCTTCTTTCTCGAGGCTGACATGGCGACGCGTCAGCACGCCATGTCACCCTCTTTTGTCTTCTCTTTTCATTATTTGAAATGAGTGGACGTGAGCATGCCACGTCACCCTGCCCAAAAAGAAGCAAAAAAAACTTAAAAATCATATTAAATAAAATAAAAGCCCAAAAAATACGTATAAATATATTTTTTGACTCAAAAAAATCATATCTTTCCAAATTTAATGATACAAATTCCATAAAAATCATAGTCTGTCTCAAAAATTATATTCTTTTAGAACATGTTGTTAGAAAAATCCCAAAAATGCAGAAAATTCATAATTCATTTGAAAAGTATATTTAATCATTTTAAGCTTATAACAAGGAAATATAAGTAATTTAATGCAGATAAACATGTAAATATGATCATATAAGGTACTAAAAATGCATGTTATCAGAAACCTCCGCACGTGCATGTGCGGTGACTCTGTGGCCTCCGTCCATGTGAACACACAACCTGCTAACCATTGGAATATGTACGCCGTTGCGCGTTCAAGAGAATCCACGACCCTACTGAGACGCCCACACATCCAAAGGACCACCGTGACCCATTGAATCGCAATTGCATGGTTTCGTGAAGACGACGTGGTCCGCTGACCTATCGCCACACCCACATGTCATTTGTGTCGAGGATTTCCCCTGCCTTCATGTGTATTGTCAGGCGTCATTCCGGCTCTATTGACGCAGCCCTCCATCACCCCATTGATGAAATTTTTTACCCGCTTGACCGAACGGTCAGACGGCTGAGACTCTTGGACTTTTGGCGCTGGTCCTGAGCAGCCACGAGTCTAGATGCACCCGATTGCACCTTCGCGATGTCGCCTCACGGTTTGGGCTGTTGATACCACCGCGTCCCCCTCAGGGTTATTGCACCATCTGTGATGACGTGTTCCCTCCTAGCCATTACGGCTGAGACGCTGACGCCACATGACTGCACACACTGCCCGTTTGCTCCCACATGCACAGCCTTGTGTCAGCCAGTTGCTTTCGCTACACCCGCGTCGTGCGCATCCTGTTTGGTCGTGTGCTGCTTAGAGTGACGGTGCCTGCCACTCTGCTGAAACATCGCGCTGCCTAGCTACCTAGTGACTATGGCCTTGACCCCACGCCTAGCCCTCGCGCCGACTGTCATTGGTCACCACTACTACCAGCCTTCGCTCGCGTCAATCCCCAAAAAGAGGACGCGCCTGTCAAGCTCAGCCGCTTGCTTGATCTGCCTTGCTTCTGCACCCTCACACCCCTCATCCTCACCATTGACCTCTGACATTACGAGAACCGCTCCTCCGCCAACTGTCGAGCAAAGGCACGCCCGTCTCCGGCACGCCTCCACTCTATCTGCATGTATCGCCCTTGCACCAACGAAGACTCTTACTACGATCAACACCGCCACGAGGTACGTCATTCCCTTGCTTGTCAATTATATTACATCTTTCTGTATATTTTCGGATGCACTCTACCGCTCTCGGGTTAGAATAGGTGAGAGATTATATTGAGACAACTATGTCACGAGTGAATTCCCAGGTACGGGTCGAGCCTATCCGTTACGTGCGAGCACCAACAGAATTATTTCATTTGACGCCATATTAGCCATCATCGCTCTGGCGAGGGTTAGAAGGTCACCGTAACTGTCACCAGTGACCCACCCTGGAGCATGGAGCTCGGTGAATCCACACAAGTCGGGCCTGCACGTATCTCCACTGAGGATTTCCATCGCATCACATAGTCTCATTCCCCTTAAGGATCTACCCGTCAGACAACATAATTGACGATGTCCAGCATCATCTTGGTATCAGAGCATCGTCTTGATACCCGACCAAATGATGCCCCCAACGACATCCGACACCATCTATCCTAATTACCATCCTATAATGGTGCCATTCAGCACAATAAGAAAATTCCTCAAAATATTTTGACACAGTAGCATTAACTTCTAAGCAGTAATTCTATAAGAACCACCTTTCATTATCCTTTTGAAATTTGAATGTACATTGCTTTAAGTTGAATATGAAAAAATCCAATCAAAAATTAAAAAATTTATCTAATAAGCAAGACTAAGAGATAAAGAAACGACATCACCTTTGCAATATCTGGAACATTGGTATTGATGCTGACATCAAGCTTCTCCTCCTTCATTTCGTTGCATATGGCCAGTTAGATGATGCAATAAACGTAGGAGAATAAAAGCTGAGGTTAAAAGTAAATTAGATGACGCCTTCTGCCAATTAACTTGCATACATAATTAAAATAGGAAGGGAAAGGAAAAGTAACATAATATCATTATAAAGAAGTAAAAGAAACACGAGTGTTACACATAGTTTGAGGAATATAGGACAGTTGTACTTTGTATTAGTCCATGCTTAGTTCAGCTCAATACACTCATGTATATATCACGTATAGAAATAGAGGAGATGGTAATTTTGCCTACTTCCCTGGTTCAACCTGTGTTCTATCCGCTCTCCCCTATTTCCCATCTCTACAATAAATTATGTTATTTAATTTCATTTATAAAAAACTAGAAGCTCATTACCATTTGTAGCTTTTGGTGTATCATGCAAGCTGACACGTCAATTTTTTATCTGGTCGAGAATCTTGGCAGTGCTTGTAATTTTTCCCAATGCCAGCAAACTTCACAAAAAATTCAATAGCTGGAAATTAGAATAATGGGAAACATATGTTTCTTCATGAAGCAGATAGGAAGCATAAGAACTTCAATGTAGATTTTACAAACTAGAGAGCACTGGGACAAAACTGCTAGAATAATGACTCAAGAGATGCTCTTTGATGGAAGAAACAATGAGATGATCTCTTGCTTCTCTTGAAATTATTTTCCTGAAAATATTCAAAGAAATTCATTTTAAATTAGCTCCTTGAAACTTATATGAACTTGTCCCTATCAAGGGTGTACTTTCTTCATTTGACCAGCACATTTCTATTATTTTACCTAGTAGTGATTTTTTTCATATTACCTCTTATGTTAATTTTTCCTTTAAATAGATATGGCCCTCCTTTGGGAAGACAAGAAGTCATTTGAAGGCAAATGTTCAATCCCCCCGCGCAATGTTTTTCCCATCATCCGTCTAGTCTACTTCAACATTAGTGATGGTCCCTCGTCCTATCATCTAGATGACTATCTTAATGCATCCTGTCCCTCCCATGGCATTCTCTTTCCCAAATAAGGGATCTGCTTCTATTCATTGATATTCCACGATACATCTCGATAGGGTCCCAAATATTATCTTATCAGAAGTTATAGAGGTAATATGCACAAGAAATTTGAAAAGATTGGAATCACAAACCACTCAAAGGTTTGGTGAAACAAAACCAAAAATAAAGAGATTATGGTATAAACATTTATCTTCGAGGCATTGACTTCAACATTCACCTTAAACAACCTATGTTGCCTACACATTCCCCAGACACAAAATGTTTTTATTTTAGAATTCTAACACATAGTCTTGACTTCTATATTCTGTTATAATATGAAATATGGCCATTGTGCTGAAAACCATAGATCATTGCAAGCATGCTCCTATTAGCATTTAGACAGAATGCAGATCCAGTTGTAGGAGAATCCTCTTCTTTTAGGGACTGCATTAGTGGCACGTTGAAGACTTCCATCTTAGCCAAATCCTAGTTTGATTTATTTGTAGCCTTCACTAATGAAGACTGCCTTTTAGACAGCTTTATATTCTAATAAAGCTTCAAGAAGGCTCTAAAGGGACATGTTTATGAGCAGGAGAAATACCAGTTGTGAGTGATGCTGATGACTGCCAAAAGAGTTTAAGTCGCTTGATGGATGAAGCCTAGCAAATACAATGGGTGTCCCAGAGGAATGAGACCTAGCTAGCCAAGACGGATCCTAGAGCCTCATCATTCCAAAAACCTCACATAGACGTAAAAGTTCCTTTCTCATTGTATCACTTATCTAGCCACTCCTTATCAGCTAAAAACTCTCCATCTCACTAATGTTCAATGTTAGGGCAACCCAAGCAAATCTATGAAAAGGAGCTTTTCCATTAACCAAGGCCCTTATTAACATATTAATATTTTGCAGAATTTCTCGCTAAAGGGTCTAAAATTCATCTTTGAAGAATCCCTCAAGTGGTCCATTTTCGAATGAAAATCCAAGAGTGCTGCGTAGAAAATGATAGGTACATATTGACCACTAGAGATGTGCAATGCCTAATTTCTTTCAGGTGGTGCTTGCCTCTTCTCATGGCTGATGAATTTTCTCAATGGCTGATGACTCTAAAATATGTCATCAAATAATCAAGTTCTCAAGTTTAAATTCATTACAATTATCTTGTGAATTCATGCTAAGTTCATGCATATGTATTGTTTTATGAAATCACTAACCCCACTTGATTCTTTGAATCAAGTGGAATATATTTAACGTTTTATGGCTAGTGAACATTCAGAAACAGGTTAAGAAGATCAAGGAAGAGAGGAGGATCAACAGAAGTGGGCAAAAATTCGAAGTGGCAAAAATTACGAAAATGCCCCTGGGCATGACTTAAGAGAAAACCTATAAATACTCTCTTGAGAGAGGAGTTTGGGTGTTCAGAATTTTCTCTAAGGAAACTAGGGCTTGGAGAAGAGGATTTCTGCACCCTCCAGGAGCTGATGAGCTTTTGGAGTTGGAGAGGAAGAACAGACTGAAGATAGCTTGGATTGAAGAACCACGCCTTGCCGCAAGGACGTGACACCCGACGTGGGGAAATCTCAAGCTTCAGCCCTGTAATCCCTCTCTTCTCAGACAATTTTGGTTGGGTTGGAAGAATCACAAGATCTTCCAATGTTTTCCAACTGAGGATTGTTTCATTTTAGATTTGATTTCAGTTGAATTTTGTTTCTTTCTTGTTCTGATCATCCTCCCCAAACTTCCCCAAAAAAATCCCTTTGACGCAGCAGCGCATGGCAGCACACGCCTTGCAGCAGCCGCCGCCAGCAGCAACGCCGCCATGGCAGCGCCGCGCAGCGCAGACAGCAGCGCCGCAACAGCCGTGCGCAGCCACGCCGCGGCGAGACAGCGCCGCCAGACGCAGCAGCGCCAGCGCAGCCACGCCTGGCAGCCACGCCGTGGCGCAGCCACGCCACGCGCAGCAGCGCCGCGCGCAGCCACGCCAAGACGCACAACGCTGCTGCGCAGCAACGCAGCGCGCAGCAGCGTCGCGCAGCCATGCCCCGCGCGACAGCGCCGCTGCACGCAAACACCTTGCGCGCAGGTACCCTGCACGCAAGGTGTTTGATCCTTTGCCCCCAAGGGCAAGGGTACTGTCTACAGAGAACTCCTCTGTAGACAGCCTCTATTAAGTTAAATCTTTAACTTAATCAGAGCAATAGCAGTTAAATCTTTCGACTAAACTGGGAATTAAAGAGGAATTCTGTGATTTTCCTGAGGATCATTTAACAGAGTTTAATATTTATTTTAAATTGATAAGTGACATATCTATTGAATAAAGAAGGAAATTTCTACTGTTTTCTCCTGCTCCCTGTGGATCGACCCTCACTCGCCTTACGCCGTGAGGTTTATAAATTTGTTGCATAAGCTCTGAACCTCACACGTCTGAACAGCTAAATAACCAGTAAAAAACGCCCTAAAATTGAGTTTATCAATGGCATAGACAACACAATAAAAGGTGACTCTGCCAGCCTTGATGTTTTGTACATTAGAAACAGCCCGCCACCTTCAGCCTTTGTTATGATTTTCTTTATATGATTATTTTTTTCATGTAGTTGAACTAGGTGGACCGTAATAAAGGGATATATAATGTGTTTTTTGCCTTAACTTGTAAGAAAATAAATCAATATTCTTACTAAATAGTAAGAAGAGAAGTAGTTCCCTTGCTTAAGCATAGGGGTAAGAGCACAAATAAAAAATATATATATTATTAAGATTGTTTATATTAGGAGTCTTTAAAGAACATATTTTTAAATCTTTAGCATCAAGGACCCTAATTTGAAACTTAGAGCCAAGTGGTGATCATGGACTAGGACAACTCATAAAATGTAATGTATATTATCCATGATACATCACTCAGTGAAAGACCTTGTAAATGATGGTCCACTGTTGGGAGCCTATTATTGGTCTATTATAAGATGCTTGTGCAGGTCTTAAAGGCTGGACAATGGTTAGAGAGGAACACCATGGACACAACATGAAAATACTGTAGAAATAACATCTCTCCTTGCCCCGTGGATAAGCCAAAATCACCAAGCCCTCAGAGAACTTCCTCTCGAATGCATCCCATTGCAAAAAAAAAAACAGATTGGAGGCCTCCCAAGTTACACTCGGTCTGAGTAGAGAAAGAGAAGTTCAGAAGACAAATTACTTTGCAAGACCCAAAAATTGAGAGTATGTGTGGCAAGTGTTAAGTTGAGGATATGTCAAAGAAATAATATCTCGTAATTGGAAAAATGAGAGGTTTATTTTTTGCCTCATCCAGTTCAACCCAATGGGAATAACACTTATGCTAGATAAAGAAATTCAAGAAGGCAGAACTAAAGGTTGGGAATTGTGCGACTTACACCACCTTGACAGAGATCACTACTGTCTTAGCTCAAATGTAGAGAATTATGGTCTACAAATTTGTAATCAAGGATTCCAAATCATCTTAGCTCAATTTAGCAAAAACTTAAGGATTCCAAACCAATGACAGCTAAGGCTCCATGAAAGATTTACACTCTCTTTTGTATTCTGTAGGCCACACAGTCAATTTAGCATAGTGCCCCACTAGCCAACTTAAGCAGTCAATTGGGTTAAATCGATCCTTGTAAATTGAACTTATTAACTAGAATGATACATGGGCCTAAAGGATTCACACACAAAATTTTTAGATGTTGATGAATATACTCTAAGTTCAGTAACTTTTATTAAATTTTCCAAAAAAATCCAAATTTTGTGAAACATATGTAGGGACTTTTATAAAAAATTCATTAGACAATATAAATAGAGGGGGACACCCTCACTTTGTACCCCTGTGAGTCAATGTGAGGAGGGCATTCCCTCTTTCTTATCTTTCCGCTCCTTAATTATTTCTTCCACTGAAGATTGGATGGACAGGAAATCAGATGTCTACTATTTGAGTTCCCAGACAGAGGAGAAGATCCATTCCTCTAAAGATCATGTGGATACATCAGTAGGCTTAACATTTGAACAACCTGAAGATGATCACCTGAGGAACCAAGAAATAACATATTTGATAAATGAAAAGGTGATGATTTTAGTTTTTCTATGGTTTTGATTTTCAGATCTGCCTTCAGTTTAATATTTCTCCATTAGGCTCGACCATGAAGGAATTTCTGAATCGGATCAGTGACATGCCTCCTGATTATTAAGGACAAAATACGAGAGAAGTAGGAAACATCAATATACTGCTGAGAATGACAAATGAAAAATCCCAAAAGTTCTAATGGAGATTGACAAATGAAAAACAAAGAGAAATCAAGAATGACAATAGATGAATGAGGATAAAGGAATAAAATATGGATATGTGTGGCCAAAAATATGTGTCTTTCTACCTCATGATCATGAAGATATCCTTCACTCATTTTGCATCACCACAAAATCTAACTTCAAGAAAAGATTCTAATGCTGCTTAAATTTATTTCTTATTAATAGTGATCAAACCACTTATGTTGGGTGGATTTCATTGAAGTTTTATATGTACGAGGCATAATCTTAATAGTGGATGAATGAATACATAGATACAAATAAACCTATAATAAAGAAAGAGAGGGATGGGAAGAGAGAAAGATGTATATTAATAAATGTGGAGTGGAGATAGTGATACACAAACCTTTCACAGCATGAAAGGATGCGTCCAAGGGAAATTAGTTATGAGATTTTCAACATGCATGTGTAGAATGCACGCTCTCTTTACCTGAGCATGTGATCTATATGAAGAAATATGGTGACGAGATTCTAATGAGGGAAATCCTTTTTCGCAGTCCCATTGTCGCTTAAACCCAGCTCTATCTCTTGGAGTGGTTCAAAAGGTGCTCTAAAAATATTTTTAAGATGAGTGATATAGGTTATGTTATTTGGTTTACAATAACTACATTATATGGATGAGTAATCAAGTGTTGCACCCTCCTGTACAATACTAGAGTTGACAAATGATCAAGGGCGCAGAACTTGAACTTGATTTCTTTATGAACAATTTCAATTCACTTCTTACCAAGCCATCTCCTAGGATATAATTGTGTATTGTGACATGCATCAACCCATCTTATTTACAGTTCCATTGTCCAAGATGGTTACTTTTCCCTTCATATTTTTAATTGCCATTGAAGAATGCTTGCAACAAAAAAATGTAGTTCCTTCCCACCATATCCATCCAAGTTGCAAGTGTTGTAACATGCTTATCATTAGATTAACATCATAAATTTTCAATGCTTATTTGTACCAAAATGATTACAAATCCATGTTATTGTTCTTAAAATGATCAAATTTTCTTGTATAATGATATGGGTCATATTATGAAATTTTTATTTTTATAGAATTTTCCAACATCTTGCTTGTATTTTGTATCATGAAATTATATAAAATAATTTCACTAAACAATGTATATTTTTTATTTTCATAATTATATGGTGGCTATTGGACATTTGGAACTAAGGACCAGCTTGAAGGAACCAAACTGGGATCGTAAGTCCTCCATCTGACGGTGGACAAGTTGGTTGGGCAAATATAGGTCAAAGGGTCAACTGGACCGCAACCGATAGTAAACTATTAAATATTTAAATTTAATACTTTTCAAAAAAATCTAAAAATTATTTAATCCAACTTAATGGACAGGTTTCTATTGAGCTCAGGGTAGCTGCGCCATAATTTATCTTTAAAGCAGTGTTATTCTTCAATGTTGGGCAGTAAGAACCCATCCAAATATCTTCTTTATATTGATTTTTTCTCTATTTTTGCCAACAGATCTCCATAAAGAAAGGGAGGTGTGGAGGACGAACAACCTAGAGAGAGAGGTAGAGGGAGAGGGGGGAAAGAAGGGAAGGGAGGGAAATGGGCATTCATTATCTGCAGTTCTAAAGCTGGTAATGTTGATATTCAACATAACCATAAACATAAATTATCTAATTTGACTTTGGCATTGACGGCATCAGATGGGGACAGGACCAGGACTAAACAAGAATGAACCAGAATTTGACTCAACTTTAGATAAGGTTTAGTTCTTTGCTAAAACCTAGGATCTAAATGTAATTGTAGATAAATTAATTTTTTTATTTGGAGTATATGTTTTCTGCAATTTTATGAATTAGAGTGTGTATATATTTATAATTATTTTAAGGGGTTTAACAATGTTTGGATTTATTTTAAACTGCCATGAGTTGCCATTGGATTTATCAAATAAGCAACCAACCATATTTATTTCCCAATGACCAGCTGTGATAATCATTATGAAAAGGTTTGTTCCTCAATGTGGGCCAATGATGAGATGAAACTTTATATTTTTTTAATTCGTAGCAAGATGTGGCCCGATGAGAAACTACTGAGATTAAAATCACAATAAATTTGAAAACAAATCCATGACACATGTCAACAAAAGAAAATACATGATATAAATCACAATGAATGTGTAGTCCAATCATCAATGAATTGAGATACTTTGTTTTTTTTATTGGATGGATAGCTATCAGTGCAGATCATGAAGCTTAGTTTTTTACTGAAGAATGGATTGACTTGGAAATTCAAAACACAAATCTCAACATGTATTTTATGGAAAAAACTAAACAATCCCATGACTCAATGGAAATGTAACATGTGGATAATAACGATCCAGGAGTTGTATCACTGGTATCACCCACCCAGTCTTGTTACATTGAACCAACAAAAAGAACCTTCATCACTTATTAAAAAGTAGGTTTAATTTACCTCTTGAACCACTCAAAGAGATTGACCTAGGTTCATGTGATGATGACATTCTCAAAGAAGATCTACATCATTACGATATTATCACCATATTTCTTCATGTAGACCACATGCTCTTGTGAATTATTCAAAAATCAAAGTGAACTAAGACATCGATGTATCTTAGTGTACCAGGCTCCTTTTGCTTTAACACATAAAATGATCTTTTTTAACTTAAATAATTCCCCACCTTTATAGAAAACCCTTCCAGATGTTCCACATACACATCCTTCTAAATTTTTTAAATCATGAATACTGCCTTGACATATGGATGATGTAATTTCTAGATAAAATATTAGGATTATTTATATAACTGTGTATCAAGGATAGGCTTCCTACTTAATGTATATTGGGTCTTTTATGATTTGGATCACGGCTTGTGTTTCCTCTTTTGGTCCCACACTTATCTTGGGCTGCTCTTGTTCTCACGTTTGCATAAAAAAAATTGACAGTTAACTCAGCTAAGCCATGTATTTCAAATCAGAAAATTCCACTAGACGTTGAGTAGTCAAGTGGTGGATTAGTCTCACAAATCAATAAAAATATTTAAATAGGAAATTAAAATATAATTTTCTCATTCTAACATTTAATGATGAATGGTACTGGTTTGAACCTAAAAATAAGTGGAAAACAATGAAGTAAAAAAAGATTATTGGCTGAATTTTATGATATTAAATGCGCCCTAACAAGTTGGGTATTGAAATATAACATGAGATACTATAATTGTTTCTCATGCATTGATTTTTTTGTCATAGTTTTTAAATTTATGTGATAATGATCTGTGGGTTTACAAGAATAATGAAAATCACAAGGAAAACAACAAGAGATCAAAAAAAATATAAGTTACCAAAATGAATTAAGATATGATCCTCTCATTTTGAAAATATATGTGAAATCATATTTTGGGGATCAGGAAGTAGAAAAATATGGCATCCTCTTTTCTATACTTCTCGTGTGTGTAAACTTGCACAGTTGTTTCTGATAAAATGATTATCACAACGCCCCTTATGTTCCTAAAGTTATAGATGGCCAATCATAACAAGAACATTTGACTAGGAAATCAACATGTATGCAATCACTTAGAAACTACATTGACCTCGATGGGAAGCGATATATCAGTTAGGGATCAATAGGGATGATATGAGAGTAAGTTAGGTGTTTTGAGACCATACTATAAATTCAAATTGGTGAAGATATATACAAATAAGAGATGAAAGATGAGAAGAATGAAGCATAAGGAGCCCCACATCTTCCAATGAAAGACGTACTAAGATAAAGTAAACATCGAATGAGGGAAGCATAAGTTTCCACGAGAGAAACAATAAGATAGAGTAAACATTCAACATATTGATTCAATAATTTTCTGCCTTACTCTCTTTGTCAGGGCACACAAGTAGGAGACATTCAAAGACAGACATATGCACAACTATAAGAGATTTGAATTAGGAAGAGAATGAGGGAGAGATACACACTCGTAGGGAACATGCGAGTTTGTGCGCATGTGAAAAGGCGTCACACTGGAATAATGTAAAGGCTGGTGGGTTAGATGGCACTGAGATTATTGACAGGAATCAGACTAATGTCCCCATGTCATAGTATTGATCACCCACATGATATCATTTGTGTCTGTGCCCACAATAATTTATTGCACGTCAACATTTGATAAGGGAAGTTATATCTTCTTCATTGATTTGCTAATGTATGGGCGGTCAACTTGACCCATTGTGAACACACTTTTATCCACCCTTTTGTGGTGGCCTTAGTTTACCTGACCTTATCTGGGCCAACCTAATCCAAACCATAGGTTGACTCAACCCTTGAGTCAACCTATAATTTTCTCTGATCAATTGGATCGATAGACAATCAGATCATGATCTACAGTTAGATGATTTATTAAAATTATGGTCACATTTGAGCAATTTTGATTACATTAGAGAATTTTTTAGCGATCGTAATTACGATTGATCAAAAGCATGGTTATGACAACAAAAGAAAATGATATTAAAAAGAAAGACACATTTTTCCGTACCCCTCCCTCTGTCACTCTCTCTACCTCTTTTATCTCTCTCGTGCACGTCGGCTACCGCCGTCATAATTTTTTTCCATAGATAAGGAGCATGTAACGGTACATCACTCAGCTTGGGTTGTGTCTCATTGCCCCGTACTCGTACTCCCTTCAAAAAAACTTTTTTTGTAAACCTATTTGGGCATGAAAAAGATTATTGATTGGTCTAACGATGTGGCACATCCCCGTAGGACTAATATTACTATATACTGTCCTGTCAACTGACCCTCAAAATCGGATTTGTGGATAGGCTTATAATGATCACAATTTTCCGATAAATTACAGACAACCAATCGTACCATGGTCTTGGTAATCGACTTGATCAACATTTCGGATTAGGACCCAATCAGATTTGAGTCTATCTGACCGTGAACCCCTACCTATGACCTGCTCTCTTTGTCGGTTTTGCAGTTTGATTCGGGTTGGTTTGTCTGTCTCTCAATCTTTCTCTCTCTCCCACTCACCATTTCTCTCCCTGTCTCTTCATCTCTTTCTCTGACTTCAATTTTCTGTGTTTATGTCATGACAGAAACTTTGCCTTTTGGGGCGATTGCAAGGCCTTCAATCACCCCTTTTAGCTTATTTTCTGACGATCAGTTTTCTTCTGTAAAATTGAATAAAAAACTAAAACTTTCGCTAATCTCCCAGTGGATCACCAAAATGGAATTCATAATTTCTTGGATGATTTCTAGTAAAATAATACTGCTTTAATCCATGCCACAACAAAGTTAATTCAGATTTAAACCGTGTCCTGCTCTCTTGATAGGGTCAGGTTAGTTCATTCATGGGTGGGTTCTACCAACCTGACCCAAGCTTAAAAAAAAGGTCTACTGTCATCTAGGTATCAGAGATAGGATTGAAATAATCTAATGATCAGAAGGAGACAACCCAATCCGAACCAAACTGCAAAACCGATAAAGAGAGCAGGTCGTAGGTAGGGGTTAACAGTCAGATTGACTCGAATCTGATTGGGTCCTATTCCAAAATGTTGATCAATTAATTTTTCTCTCTTTGTTGGTAAGCAATCCAATCCAGTCTTTGATCGACCTGATCCACTTTGGACCTATTTTGCGATTGGGCCTAATGGATTGATTGTCCGTCCATCAGACCCAATAGATTGATTGGCATAGTTGACGAAGGAGCTTATCAGCCTGGCTGATGGAGGGACCTACATAAGAGAAAAAAATATCAAAGCCCTTGCTCTATCTCTCTCTCTGAAAGCCAACATTGATGTTGAATGTACGGGCATAATAAGCCCAGTAACAATGTATCATTTATCGGGCCTAAAAATAAAGGCCTGTTTATCACTATCGGGTCCATATGGCCCATTACCCAATTTTTAATAATAAATCGGGTAAGTGATAATGGCTAGTTTTACTAGCCGTTACTAGCAGCTAGTTATCACCCTATAAAGAGATTACGAAATTGTACTGTTATTGTTGGAATAATCTATTTTTCTGTTCTCACACACACTAGCACACAAGCAGGGATTTTCCATCAGACATCCCCACTACCTGAAGCTGCACCTCGCCTTCTTCTCTGCCACTGTTTATAGGACTACACATCGTGCTTGGGCACTTCCACCGTCAGTGTCGCTGCCGTCATTTCCACAGCCACTGTTCGTGGCAGTGAGGAACTGGGCCATGCTGCCCTCTATGAGGCTCTTCATCGCCAGGCTTGCCACATGGCGCCTTCTTATTTGACTCACATTAGGGTCCAATCAACTTGAATAAACCAGTGCATCGTCTAACAGCTGTATTGATGAGATTTGCCCATTTGGGTACGATCAGGATCCAGTCCGATGTGAATATCGTTAACTGGATTGACAGATCAACCAAATGTTTCGAACAAAGTAAATGTGATCTGATCTGATCAGATCACCGAACCCTACCCCTTGCAGGTCTAGATGTGCGCATGGTCCACCACATGCTAGGTCTTTAACCCACAAGGACTTGCACTAATGAGCCAAATTGTATTTGGCTCTGGACTGACTTAGCGGTAGATAAGCTTCATTGCTGATGGAGAATGAGATCCATAGTAATACAATCGAAATATAAGAGGAGACATGGAAGAAAAATAAATAAAATTTAAAATATAACTTACAACCATGGTAAATTGTACATCACCTTAAACAGGAAACAGAGAGATATGCTGTCACTGAAGCTCCCCCACAGGAGCCTCACTGAGCCAGAGGAAATGAATGAAATCATACAGCTTTGCACTGACACTCACCTGATCAAGTAATCACAGGGAAATTCCAAAATAAATACTTACAGCACGTGGAGGACATTCAAAGAAGATGGATAAGATGGATAGATGTAGATAAAGATAAAGATAAAGTGATAGAAGAAAGAGATGGATGAGAAGATGGGCAGAGAAATATGGAGACAGATATAGGGAGAGATCAGTAGATGGATGAAAAGAGACATAGAAAGATAGAGAGATCAAAAGATAGAGGGAAATATATGAGAAGATTAAGTGTCCTGTAAATATAAAATAAAGAGAGAAAGAGGGAGAGAGATCAATGGAGAAATTTACAGAAAGATAGAATGAAAACAAAGAGAGAAATAGGGAGAGAGAGATGGATGGATGGATGGGTGGGTGGGTTGATCGATACAAACAGAACAATATCTTAGATAGAAAGTGAGAGAGAGAGAGAGTGTGTGTGTGTGTGTGTGTGAAGATGATGGATGGATGACTTAATTGTAGCATGGATACATAGATGGATGAACAGATATTGCAAAAGAGATGAAAAAATACATGAAGGCATAAATGGATGCATGGCTAGCAGACGAGAAAGAGGCAGAGAGGTGGAGAAAGAGAGATGGAAATAAATATAAATGAGAAAAAGAATTTAAATAATGGATTGCTAGATGTGTGCATGCAATAGATTGATGGATAAGATAGATAAAAATGGAAAGAGATATGGATGGATGGATAGATATAGAGAAATAGAGATGGAGAGGAAAATAAAAAGAAATAGAGGATAAGGAAATAAGGAAATAAGGAAAGCAGTGAGAGGTAGAGATTCATGGATGGCCGAATAGACAGATACAGAGAGAAAAAGGGGGAACGGATGGACGGATGGATGGATAGATGGAGACCCAAAAAAAAATCAACGTACAAAGATAGAAATAAGGATAAAGATAGATTAATGGATAAAAAATGGTAATGGTGGTAGAGATTGATGGATGGATCGACTAACAGACATGAGGAAAAAAAGGATGAGAGAGAGTGACTGATGGATTGATAGAGATGTAAAACTATCAACAGATATACAGACAATAAAGGACAAGGAGAGATTGATTAATTGACTGAGAGGTAGGAAAACCTTGTATGGAGTAGGATTCAATCTTCGCACATGATCCGGGCGCATATGGGCAAGCTGCGAAGTGCAGCGTTCTCTTATCTTCTGGAGTGAAGGCAGCTCTTCACGCTGTTTTCCTACATGAACCCAAATTAAATCAACAATGATCATATTCCTGGAAAAAATTAAACAGTGGAAATGCCTAGATGATAAAAACATAAGTAGATCAATAAATTGCATCATCATGAGGTGACGGAAAAGATAGTTCATCAGTCTGAATCTGGAATACAGAGTACACAGACAGATCAAGAGCAGTTAGTTATTTTCTGGTGGGACCTACCCGAGACACCCGGCCAGTAACACTTTAAGAGCTCTTCAATACGCTGTGGTACAACATAAGCCCTTTTCGACTCAAGGAATGGATGGCGACATAGAATCCGTTCTCCCACCTGAAATTAATCATCAACTTCTTTAGCCTTTGAAAATGTGTGCCCTAGATGGATACTGGTGGAATGGGGATGCACATGGTAATGCAGATGGAGATTGAGAGGGAAAGATAGACACAGAGATAAAGCTGGAAACGGGGTCTGAGGTATAGAAAGATAGTGATAAAAATTGGAATGGAGATGAAAATTGAGGGAAGAGACATGGTGAGATAGAGTATGTAGAGGGAGATTAAGAGAAATATAGGCATAGAGTTAAAGTTGGCGATGGAGTGAGAAATGAGAGGAAATGCAAATAAAGAGATATGAGAGGTAGAGAGATGGAGGGTCACAATAGAGATAGCGATACGAACCTGGATCTAGGCTCGTATCAGAAGGACAGTAGAGGGTGAGGAGAGGTAGATTTTCCCGGGGTAAAGAGGTGAAACAGGAAGGATCGGAGAGGGGGCCGAGCAGAGGGTTTAGGGATCGGCCGAGGACGAGCCGCCTGAAGATGCGGTAAAGTGGAGATGATCACGAGGGCAGGGGATTTTGAAGGAGAGAGGGCGACCAGACCTAGACATGGAGAGGGGAGACAAACGTACTTCTTTCTTCTTCTTCTTGGCTGCCCTCCTAAAGGGAGGGCATCCCTATTTAAAGGAAATACATAATAGTCAAATGACTGAAATGCCCCTGTGGGCTAACATGACGAAACTACCCTTAAATAAGATGAGGATCCTATCAGATAGAGAGACGGACTCGGTGATAGAGAGATAAGAGAGGTTGAGAGATGATGTAAAGGGAGGTGAGGCAGAAGGATAGAGATATTTCTTTTGAAAAAAAGGAAATATGGGGATCGAGTTGGAGAAACAGAAAGAGATAAAGACACAGATGTACATGAAGTGTGAGATAAAAATAGAGAAAGAGATAGAAATGGAGGAGGATACAAAGAGCTAAGAGAGAGAGAGATTCAGATAAATAGATGAAGATTGAAATGGAGTTGGAGATACAGAGATAGCGATGGAGAGAATAGAAATTAAATAGAGGAAAAAATAATGATGGATACTTAGATGAAGGTAGAGAGATGAATATATTGGTGGAGATGGATACTAAGATAACATTTAGTTTCTATGCATCCCAGTCAGAAATCAACAAATGAACCCAACATAATTCTATGAAGAGAATGTCCACATACTTTTGGAGGCTGTTCATTGACTCCAGTCATGATGTCAACCAATGGATAGCCTTCTCTCCCATATAATCTGTATATTTGTTTCTTGCAAGGGATGGAGACCTAAAACAAAGGAAATGTTTGACAGCGAGGGGTTTAATTTTGTGAACCAAAAATATGAATTAATTGACCTTAGAGACGTCCTCTGAAAGCTTAATGCGCGGCTGGTTGTTAATCTCCACGAGCTTGAAGACACAGCCGAGTGCTGCTTGAGCGCGACAGGTCACAAGATAAGTGCCAATGCCAAAGGCATCTATCTCATGTCCCTATAATAAATGAAAAACGAAAAATTAAAATCCATTAGAATAAATTTTATGTTCTACCTATGATTTTATATTTTTGGGAATATTTTATTGAGTAAATTAAATGTCTTATTACTCCCTTAAAAAGATAATTATTTGAATCCCCATGTCAGCTCACCTGCTTGTTTAATGCATCAAGAGTCTCTTCATTGAGGTCATTGCTGGCAGTAATGACCATTTTTCCAAAACCTGGAATGGAGAATTCCTTCTCGATCTCAGTAAATATTTTCCGAGCTTCGAAGGACTGATATGCCAGGTCACCCGAATCCAGTCTTATTCCGAGCGCTTTATACCTTATTGAAAAGGACTACTATTAATTGGGCAGATTATTACAATATTATCTGCATGAAATCTCATTGATAAAGTTGGAGTTTTGAAAACTTTAAACCAACGACATGACGTACCCCAAGTCATTAAGAGCTAAGGCAACCGCACAAAAATTCGGGATCCCACTCTTTATAACCTGAAAAAAAATGGTGACATTGAAGTGGAACAGAAAAGATTGGTCATAGGTAAAATAAATCATAAAAAATCCTAAAACAGAAAATATGTGCACCAATAAGATGATGAAATGTTTTTTTTTCTATATGATGACATTTTCGACATAGTTTATTATCTGGATCCAATGGAAAACTCACTTTTCGAAAATATTTGACCAGTAAATGTTTCTAATTAGTGTGAGATATGTGAGATATGTGATTGATTAAGCACCCTTTTATGGCACAATATTATGACTCATGTCGAGGAGTAAGAGCTTTATAGGACTTATCATAGAACCCCCAAACTGGCCTCATAATGTCCCATTTAGATAATTGGGCAGGAAAGCCCACAACCATTGGCAACACCAGACCATTATAAATATGAATAATGTATCGAACTAGATGTCAGTTGAATGATCATTTGAGGTTCTTCTGGCACGAGTTAGCTGTATTTGGCTATAGTGAAGGCAAGGGTTTCCATATTCGGAAATTCATGTGGCTTAGGCCACTCTAGCTTCTCATATTGTTCTTCTCCTCTCTTTTTTTCTTGATTCTCAATAGATATCAACGAGACATCTATTAAAAATTGCACAAACATTATATTTTGGATAGGTGCTGCATGTCAACCTAGTTATCCTGGACATTCAAGAGGACCATTTATGCATAATAACCACCCTCAGACACATCAAACATTCTGCAGGGCTGAAAGCAATGAAGGCAGGTAGTTAGAACAGGCTGGGACCTGGTCTTGGTATACAGCCATTAGGCTGGCTGACTGAACTGGCCTGTGCATTTGTCTCCTACATTCATAGATTAATGCTGGCATGTAGAATTACACTCTTACTGCATAACCAAATTGTCCCAAATGAGGAATTGAGGAAATCCTTCCTCTCATACCAGTTGAATTTTCCCAGCTGAAGTTGGAAACAGCTTTGGCCTTGTGGACATTATGCTACAGATAATCCATGATCCATATGCTGATGTCCAATGTGATGTGAATAACAGAGTGCAGTCATACCTGATATATGTGATTAGACCTCTGTCATATGATGGATTTGAAGTAAATGGATCTTATAAGGGCATTTATATAATAAGAGGGGAGTACAGGCTTTCATAAAATACATAAACAAAAGAAAAAGCCTGCTGACACACTTCCTTTCAGAAGATAACTGCAATTTGAATCGATGTAAAAGAGTGCATAATTGAAATGAAGAGGCCATACTTGTTAAGGTGATCAATGATGACCAGGATGGTGTAAAAACAGTGGGTTTAATAAATACATTTTTTTAAGTCCTTTTTATTCAAAGATGATAGGTTTCTAAAAAAAACCATGTTAGTCATAAGATTGAGAATATCAACGCAAGACAGTACCTGAATTTGTTTTCTTGACCCTCTCCTGTTATTAGACCTCTTGATTAATCTGATTGGGCCTTTGCGCCATGGAAGAATTCTCATGAACCTTTGATAGACTACTCCCTAATGCTCCTGTATATGTCTTTCTCATCCTCCATTCTTACAGCCTTCTCCATTTTCTCTATCCTCCCCATTCTTTCCTTAACTGTTGTGTTATTAGCGCCCCACAGTTATTTCCTTGTCTCTTTCACTTTATGGACTGGGTCCATCATGGATAGCCAGGTCAATGAAGTTATTTGATAACCCTCCTCGGATTGGGCTGTGATTCTCATTTACTAGATCACCTAAGTAAGTTATCATAATTTTGTCCCTTTACCTTCATTAGGATGAAGAAGGTCCACAGGATATCTGCTGGAGAAAATATATAATACTTCAATTTTTAAAAGTGAGTCACTCGTCAATGTATAATTTTAATACTTCTCTACATTACCACCCAATATAGAGTTTGGAGATATTTATGTGGATATTCAAGAATCCTCCACAACCTGATGCTGGATTATCATGGTCTTCCTTCAACAAATTGAATGTTAGTAACAATATGGATGGGAGTAATATGTATTTGTTAACATCAGCATGCCATTGCAGATAGAAAATTTATGTTATAGATCAAAACATTCTGGAGTCCTTCGAAGAAATCACTAAATGCTCATAATAAGTCAATAAACTAAGTCATATATCTGCTTCTCAATAGACTTCTAGAGTGGTTGGCCATCCACTATCCCAGCCTTCAATGAGACACATCTTGATGCTCCATTGCCGTTGATGTAATTTGAGGACACATGCAAAGTGAGTAATTATCCATACTTGTCCACCCATTCTTCAAAGTCCCACCAGACAGTATGTGCACTCTTTCCAGAGATTCCTCTTCATCATGCATAATTCAGATTGAAAAAGATTCATGTGTCTGTGACCTGGATTTGACTTTAATTGTAGTGATGGCAAAGCCCTTTATAATAAGCTGAATAGTTCTTTTTTGTTTGTCTGGGGCATCCGTTGATGCAACTTGTTCTTATGGAGATTCCCAACAGAGCCATTGACCCTTGAAAACAAGCTGCATTTATTTTATAATGTTATTCTGCGAGCATATGAATGTGGAACTCATTTTCTAACTCCTGTGGGATTGTGGTAGAGTCTCGTGCTACCAAACAACAATAGAGAACAACAGCATGACAACACCAATGAGATAATGACAAAGGCATGTCCCCTGGTATGGCCAAGACCCTGGCTCCTCCTCAAAAGATGACCCCTAGGCCCCACAATATGATGCCCTAACCTCCCCTTTCAACCAGAGCTCCCTCACACATAACTGCCTGGGCATGTGAGAAACCCTAATGTGATCTTCCTTTCCAATGCACATAGGGTGTGCAGAGTCTCCTGTCACAATGCCAAATGAAGCATGGGTGTCTGTCAGGGATTTTAATATTAGAAGGATCCTTCAGTATATGAATATGATTTTTCAGTATTCATGATGAATCCATGATTTATCCTTTAGTATATTGAGGTAGGCTCCAAGTTAATTTTGAATATATATCTGGCTGCAGAACTTTAACGAACTTTTGATCATAATGTAATCCATCATCAGAGCTCGATAAGATAGTAAATATCACCCCCCCATGGTATCATACTCAATATTCTACTCAATATCTAAGAATGTTTAAAGAAGTGTTTCAAAATAGCCTGACCAAAAGGATAGTTAGGGCGCCTTTTGTCTGACCTTGAAGTACCCCCTCTTGTCTGCATAAGCCATTCTAGCACTACAACATCCAAACTCAAAATTGACATATCAAGCACCAGCATGGAATGCTTCTTGGTCCACAGCCATTGAACCAGCTGGTTAAACCAGCTGGTCTGGCCTTCTCCATGTGTAAGTATGTTGTAGCAGGCATTTACCATATTACTTAGATCTTGAACAGGGATAAACTCTTCCTAGCTACAGAATATCTGCGTTAACAGTATAGTTCATGAAGAAACAATTTCACATCACATTTCGCATGAGGTGTAAGTAGCAGATTTCTTTCACTACTAAATTTAGTCATTTGAGTGTGTTATTCTGATTTCAAATTTTTGGGAATTAGTCTTTTAAATTGAGAGGGTAAGCATTGAAAAAATTTTCAAGACTTCAAAATGAACTAATTTAAAACTTACATCATAGGTGTCTACGAGGGCAAGAAAGCTCTCAGGAAATGCCAGAGCGTAAGATGTAAATGCTATCAATTCACTTTGGTTGGTCTCCCCAAAAGCTCCTTTAAATCCATCTGTCCACTAGACAACAATGTTCAACAAACTGTTATGTCTTATGAAAATAAATATCATATGTAAATAACTTTCAAGAAGTATAAACAAGATGTAATTGATCTGGATTTTAGCTCAAGAAATGAAGCACAAATGAACCCTGTTAATAATTATCTTTACTTTAATTTATGATTGTATAAATATGCCTCATTTTATTGACTAAACTCATCATAAATGCAAAGCATGTCGACAACATGATTGTGACTGGAAAGGATCAGCAAGAAATTAAGCTGCTGCAGAAGTACCTCTCCCTTGAATTTGAGATTATATTATTCATCAGACTGTGTCATTTCCTGGGTATTGAAGTGACATATGTGACAGACAAAATCTTCTAATTTGAACAAAAATATGTTTACCATATTTGCTTCAGTCAACTTGGAGAATTGGCTGTTTTAAGAGAAGTCCTGCTGTGGGCAAACATTGGTTCTGGCATTGGTAGGAAAGTTTGTCTTTCTGGAACACTCAGGACCCCATATTTTTTACAATGTAGGTATTCTAAGTCAGTTTATCAAGAGACTAAGGAGGTTCATCTCCTGGAAGCTTAGAGCATCTTGTCCTACCTTTAAGGGGAACTTAGAAAGGGGTTATTGATAGTGCCACTTGATGTTTTTACATTGTCTGATTCTATTAGTTTATTTTATGACACGAGATCCATACATATAGAGTAATTTCAGTTTTCTTGGGGGGAATCTTGTCTCTTGGTGAGGCAAGAAGCATAAAATTGTTGTGTCATCTAGTGCCCAAGTTGAATTTAGAGCGACGACTTAGATTATGTGTCAAGGCATATGGATGAAGGGCATTCTTGATGACTTGAAAAATCACATCTGAAGATTTTGATACAAGATTTCCCCGGACATAACATGGAAAAGAGAAAGAAGCAGAAGAGAGACCTCATACCAGGATCCTCAGGCCACGTGTGAGAAAGCAGTTGGACAGAGACCCACCTATGAATATGACAGTATCTAGAAGCAGAGGGGGGCTCTTTTCTTGAAGTGAGATTGCAGAGCTCATCTGCCCGTCAGGAGACCTTCCCGACCAGATTTTGGTCAGGCCAATTCAGCTGGTCCAGTTCCCTACCTCTTCCTCTCACTCTTGAATTCCTTCCTCTCCAACTCTACTCTTCCATCAAGCAACCCATCTGAGATCATTTTGAACTCTTCAGTCGTTGCAGTTTTTTTCTTGAAACGTTAATATTTTTGGAATTTGCTCTTGAACTCGAGAAGAGATTTTTTTTATCTTTCTACTCTATCAACGATCAATTTGATATCTATCCAAGGCAGATCAAATCAGATTCTATCAATCTGTTTTGGTGACAACAATTCAGCAGTCAATACTGCTCATTACCCAAGCACGTTGAGGTTGAATGTCATTTTTATTGAGGAAAGATTGGAGACAAAGCTGTTCTGTACATTGTATATTCCTTCCTCCGATCAGTCTGACGACAATTCTCCCCAGAGGACTACACAGGCTGGATTTCCTGTATTCAAACTTAGATATATGTGGATGATGTCTGAAAGAATTTTTGCAACCTTTGAAATGCTGATGGCTCAAGCAGATTGCCAATCGGAGAAGCCTAGAGCAGGAGAGAAAGAGAGTTGTTGGAAGATATACAGAAAAAGTAAATACCTCCTGTAAACAAGAAAATGATTCTATTATATGAGAATAGTGATTACAAGGGTTTATATAGGGGGCCCTAATGGGCCAAAGATAGAAGGGGCCAAATATAGAGAGGACCAAACATAGAGAGGGCCAAATAATGCTCAACACTCCCCCTCAAGCTGGAGCGTGGATGTTTTCCACACCCAGCTTGGAACAGAGCTCTTCAAACCGAGGAGCATGAAGCCCTTTGGTGAAGATATCTGCTAGCTGTTCAGCGGACGGAACATATGGCGTGCAAAAATTTCCCGATTCAAGCTTCTCTTTGATGAAATGACGATCAATCTCGATGTGCTTTGTACGGTCATGCTGAACGGGATCATGAGCAATGCTAATCGCCGATTTGTTGTCGCAGAACAGCTGGACAGGAGAGCTAACTGGACACCGTAGTTCCCGGAGGAGCTTGGTAATCCAAAGTGCTTCGCAAAGACCATGCGCCAGAGCACGGAACTCCGCTTCAGCACTCGAGCGGGAGACCACCTTCTGCTTCTTACCTCCACGTAATCAAGTTGCCGCCAAGAAGGTGCAATAGCCCGATGTGGATCGCCGGTCGATACAGAGCCTGCATAATCAGCATCAGTGTAGACTTCTAGACGCATGCCTGTATGACGAAACAGTAGTCCACGTCCAATGGTGCCCTTCAGAAACCGGAGGAGACGATGAGCAGCATGAAGATGACTCTTGCGAGGAGTCTGCATAAACTGACTCAGAACACCCACTGAGTAAGCAATGTCTGGACGAGTGTGGGTGAGATAAATCAGTTTGCCCACAAGTCTTCTATATTGTTCGGGCTCAGCAAGCTCCTCATTCTCGTCGGCACCGAGTCGATGGTTCGCATCAATCGGTGTCGAAATAGGCTTGGAATCCTCCTTTCCAAGCTCGCAGAGAAGATCCACCGTATACTTTCTCTGACAAATAAAAATCCCGCTCGAAGAATATGCCACCTCTATGCCAAGAAAATACCTCAACGGGCCACGATGGCGAATAGCAAACTCCGACGAGAGATACATGGCCAGCTCAGTAATGGTCGCCGTATCATCACCCGTAATAATGATGTCATCCACGTACACAAGCAGAATAGCTACTCCTGACGTGGAATGGCGGTAGAAGAGGTGTGATCTCCATTACACTGACGATAGCCACGGCGCTTCATGGCCGTCGTGAAACGACCAAACCACACTCGAGGAGATTGCTTCAAGCCATATAGTGCTTTCTTCAGGCGACAGACAACAGACTTCGGAGACGACGGCACTAAAGAAGTATAGCCTGGAGGTAATGCCATGTAGATCTCCTCAGTCAAATCGCCATGCAGAAAAGCATTCTTCACATCATATTGCTGCAAAGTCCAGCCACGATCCGCAGCAAGAGCCAAGAGGATCCGCACCGTATTCAGCTTGGCAACGGGGGCAAATGTCGCCTGATAATCAATGCCATGCTTCTGAGTAAACCCCTGCGCCACAACCCGAGCTTTGTGCCTCTCAATAGAACCGTCGGAATTATGCTTCACAGCATAAACCCAACGGCTACCCACTAGATGCTTCCCGGCCGGTAGAGGAACCAAATCCCACGTCTCATTTTGAGCAAGAGCACGAAGCTCCTCCTCCATAGCCTGACGCCAATGCGAAAATGAAAGTGCAATGTCCACCGTCTTCGGAAGGGAAGTGGCATCAAGTGAGGTAAGAAGTGCATGATAGGATGGTGAGAGACGGTGAGACGAAATGGATGCCTCTAAGGGATAGAGAGGAGAAGAACGTGAAGAGGGCAGCACGGCTAATGAGGATTCTAGAGGTGGGGAGGACGACTGAGGCGGGGCATCGGAAGAGGACGTAACAACCCGAGGTCTTCGACGAGCGAGAGTAATACCATAGCGTTTTTCAGGCGGGCATCGGCGGATAGGAAGTGGTGGAGGCAAAGAAGGTTCTGCCGAAGAGGAGAATTCAGCAGCCGGGACAGGAGGAAGCTCCACATGAGGGACGGAGATGGGGGCCGGAGAGATGTCGGGAGGCACAATTTCTGGAGGCGAGTCGGGAGGCACAACTTCTGGAGGAGACACGACTGGCGGGGCCGGAGAGGATGGACGAGAGACGGATAACGGAGGAGATGGTTGAGGGAGAATTAGGAATTCAAGTGGATCGGATGAGGGTGTTGATGAAGGTGGCTCTGGAGAAGAGGAAGAATAGTAAGGGAGAAATTCATCGAAAGTGGCATCTTTAGTGACGACGAACCGATGAGAGGGTGGATGATAGCATACATAACCTTTTTGCGTGGAGGAATAGCCAACGAACACGCATTTCACAGCACGAGGGTCAAGTTTATCACGACCAAGGCGATGGTTAGGCGCATAACAAACACATCCGAATACACGAGGGGTAAGATTAGTTCGGAGAGAGAGGGAGGGAAAGGCATGCTGAAGACGGTCAATAGGTGTGGAAAAATCAAGCACTCTAGACGGAAGGCGGTTAAGGAGATGGATGGCGGTGGAGACGGCTTCCCCCCAAAGATACTTGGGTACATGCATATGGAAGAGAAGGCTCCGAGTCATTTCAAAGATGTGACGGAATTTACGTTCGGCAACGCCATTTTGTTGGGGTGTATATGGGCAAGAGGTTTCATGGATAATGCCTTTGTCTTGAAAGAAGGTGCTTAACGAGGTATTAACATAGTCTTTAGCATTGTCGGAGCGGAAGCGACGGATGGACGTAGAGAATTGAGTTTGAACAAGTGAGTAGAATTGGGGAATAACACGGGATATCTCCGATTTATTCTTTAAGAAATAGGCCCACGTGAAACGAGTTGCGTCGTCAATGAAGATGCATAACCATCGAGATCCGGAAGTGCTGTGAATAGGGGAAGGTCCCCACACGTCGGTGTGAATAAGAGAAAAGGGAGTGGAAGAATGAGAAGACGAGATAGGATAAGAAGTGCGATGATGTTTCGCAATTCGACAAGCATTACAAACAAATCGGTCCACAGAATGGCCTTGGAAAAGTTTTGGAAAGAGACGATAAAGGGTAGCAAAGGAAGGATGGCCGAGACGTCGATGAAGAAGCCACAAACGCTCGTGAGAAGCCGAAAGAGAGACTGCCGTAGCAGCAACAGCAAAAGAAGGCGAAGAAGGTCGAACAAGATAGAGCCCCTCATGCTCCTCAGCAATGGAAATCTTCCTCCCCGACACCTTATCACGATAAAAACATGAATGAGGTGAGAATGTAAGATCGTGATTCAAATCGCGAACAAGATTCGACAAGGAAAGAAGATGATGAGTTAGGCGTGGAACATGGAGAACTTTAGGTAATTGCATAGAGGAAGAGACGGCCACACGACCAATACCCGCCACGGTGAGAAGATCGCCGGAGGCCGTTTTGACTTTAGAGGATCCAGAAACGGGTTCATACGTTACAAAAGCTCTTGGATTAGGGGTCATATGAGCGGTGGCACCGGAATCAAGAAGCCAAGTGGAAGATGAAGAGGGATTGTCGGAAGGAGATGGGGGTGGAGGAAGAACGGTGGACATACCTGCGTGGGCCAAGGAACATGAGCCCACGACTGGAGGATCAAGCAAGCGGCGGAGGCGTTCTTCCGGAGTAAAGCCGGCGGGCGAGGCACCAGTGGGAAGAAGTCCGTATGGCATAGGCACTTGACCCGGAGGAGGCACTTGGCTGACGGAAGGTGCGACGGTAGCAAGGTTGCTCTGTTGCACGCGCTTCCGTTGAAGCTTGTAGCACGTCTCCTTGGAGTGGCCCCGCTTCTTGCAATAATTGCAAAAGAGAGAGGGATCACCCTTTGGAGACTCCTCAGACCGAGTAGTCGGACCACGCGGCAAAGAACCGGGTGGTGTCGTCGTCGATGGGCGCGCCGGAGAGGACTGAGCTACAAGTGCCGTGACCGGGGTCTGCACCTGCTGGAAGCGAGATTCTTCAATTCTGGCACTGCGAAGAGCATCCTTGAAGGTAAGCTCCTTCTCCCGATGGATTAGCTGAGCCCGTAGCGACTCATACTCCGGGTTCAGTCCCATGAGGAACTGGAACACCCGAAGTTGAAGAGTGTACTTGCGATCCACCGAGTGAGGATCCGGTGGCATGTAGTGGTCGATCTCATTCCACAAGGAGATGAGCTCCGTACTGTACTCCATAATGGTCCGGTCCCCTTGCCGCAGATTGGAGGCCCGATGCACCAATTCATACAAAGTGGCGATATTATGCTTCTTGGAGTGACTCTCAAGCGCCGCTTCCCAGACTGCCTTAGCCGACTCCAGGGACAGAAATTCACCCTTAACGCTGGGTGAAATGCTGTCCAAGAGCCAGCGATGAACAATCCCCTCGACATCCAGCCAATCGTAGTACTTCGGATCGGTCCGAGGAGGTCCGTCTTCCAGAAGGTGGCGCATGAGACGCCCCTTTAGGGTAATTTGGACGTACTGGCGCCATTGCAACAGATTAAAGCCAGTGAACATGCCATCTGGCGGCATCCGAGGCAAAGAGAAAGGTCCTGGGGAGGAAGACCAGTTTCCCGACTCAATAGGCGCCGCAGGTGCATGTGGCATCGAAGCCGGCGTCGAGTTTGGCGTAACCGAGGAGGTCGGAGCTTCAGGTGACTCAGCAGCAGCAATAGGATTCGTCATTGCTGAGATTTGGCCAAAGGAGAGGTGCTGAGATGGCTTCCAATCTGCGGCAAGGGGACCGGACCATTATGGAGTACAGTACGGAGCTCATCTCCTTGTGGAATGAGATCGACCACTACATGCCACCGGATCCTCACTCGGTGGATCGCAAGTACACTCTTCAACTTCGGGTGTTCCAGTTCCTCATGGGACTGAACCCGGAGTATGAGTCGCTACGGGCTCAGCTAATCCATCGGGAGAAGGAGCTTACCTTCAAGGATGCTCTTCGCAGTGCCAGAATTGAAGAATCTCGCTTCCAGCAGGTGCAGACCCCGGTCACGGCACTTGTAGCTCAGTCCTCTCTGGCGCGCCCATCGACGACGACACCACCCGGTTCTTTGCCGCGTGGTCCAACTACTCGGTCTGAGGAGTCTCCAAAGGGTGATCCCTCTCTCTTTTGCAATTATTGCAAGAAGCGGGGCCACTCCAAGGAGACGTGCTACAAGCTTCAAACGGCAGATGAAGGCCCAGTCAAAGCAACGCCCACAGTCGAAGCAAAGCTCACGGACGACAGGCCGGACAAGCGTGCAGGAGGCTAAGGACAGCCAAAGACAGGCAAAGACAACCGTGCGCGGCGGTGGGCGGCCGTGCGCGGCTGTGGCGGTTGTGCGCGGCCGTGTGCGGCTGCGCGCGGCTGTGCGCGGCTGCGTGCGGGGCTGTCGCGGCTGTGCGCGGCCGTAAAAGCTCTGCGCGCGGCCGAAGAATGCTGCGCGCGGTGTGCGGCAGCTGCGGCTGTGCGAGGGCGACGGCTGAGCGCAGAGGGCAACGGCGGTGCGCGAGATCAGGCCGGCCGGAGAGCTGCCTGAGATCTGAGCGCAGGAAGAGGAGAGTCCCAAGAACCCAGATTAGGGTTAGGGTTAGGGCTCTGATACCATGTAAACAAGAAAATGATTCTATTATATGAGAATAGTGATTACAAGGGTTTATATAGGGGGCCCTAATGGGCCAAAGATAGAAGGGGCCAAATATAGAGAGGGCCAAACATAGAGAGGGCCAAATAATGCTCAACACCTCCTTTTTTACTTCTTTGGGAAGGCACCTTTTTACAGTGTACATTATGGGTTTGGATATTAATATCCAAATTCAAGATGTTACTATGGTCATATCTGGAATGAAAGTAAATAAGAAACAGGACTAATGAGGAACTGGCTTCTAACAATATCAACGCACCAGCTTTAGAGGGATTCTCACGATGGAGCATCTTGTTACTTGTGAAGCTGTTGGTATAAGTCACATCATCTTTTTCTTGCAGTGAATGAGTCATCATGCAGGCCACTCAACAAGAATACGCTCATACTCGATTGAGGGTGATGTGATGATTTAGTGGGCTAACGCCTGGTCCAGACAACATGAAATGGCATCTTGCATCAGCATCTCACTCCTTTTTTTCACATTCTGTAGTTCAGATGTGTGAATGAAGACTAAATTTAAGGGACAGGACAAAGCCTTCTAGCAAATTATTTTACTTCATAAAATGAACCACTCAGAAAAATTGAATAAAAAAAGGAAATATTTAATAATAAGAAATTATTTATTCACCTTTAATGAGCCAACAGAAAGTTCAGCAACTGTGAATGAATTAGATGACTAAAACTGAAATTTGAAAAACTTAGAGGCTTGATTTTCTTTGATTGGAGTTGTAAGAGTCAATATGTCTTCTTTTCCAAGCTCCTAGAGAAGATCAATAATATACTTTCGCTGACAAAGAAATATGCCCGCATAAGAGTAAGCCACTTCATGCCCAGAAAGTAGAAAGTGGATCAAGATGCTAAATATCAAGTTCTCTAGCAAGGTCTCCAGACAATTTGAGTAGCCGAGTGAGAATCATACCCCCTGATAATGATGTTGTCAACATAAGCAAGAAGAAGAATCACTCCTGATGGGGAATAGAACAGGGTGTGGTCACAATTGCATTGAGAGTAACCTCTGAGGTGTCATGGTATGTGTAAAGAGATTGAACCAAGTACAGGAGGACTGCTTCAAGCCATACAGGCCTTCTTCAGACGGCACACAATGATGAGGGGGTGGTATAATCGAGGGGCAAAGATATATAAGTCTCCTCAATAAGGTTACCATGAATAAAGGTGTTCTTGACATCAAATTGCTTCACTGACCAACCATGGTGAGCCGCAAAAACCACAATGAGGTGAGCAGTATTCATCTTAGGAACAACGGTAAAAGTATCTTGATAATCAATCGCAAATTGCTGAGAGAGCCATCAGACTTGTACGGCACTATATAGACCCAACAGGAGCCAACCCCATGTTAACCGGGGGCAGGTGAACAAGATCCAAGGGATGGTTCTTTGCACGGGCATTGAGTTTGTCCTCAATGGAGTGACACCATTCAGGGTGAGCCAAGGCAAAAGCCAGTCTTCGAAAGTTGACAGAATCAAGATGCATAAGAAATATCTTGTAAGAAGGAGAAAGGCAATGGGAAGAAAAACAATTAGCCAAGTGATTAGGATAAGTAGACGAAGATAGGGAAGGTGAGGATGGTTCTGGAAAAATTTTAGAGATTAAAGGCAATGGGAGGAGACAGTAAAGAGGCATTAGTGGAAGGGCATACACGTCAGACATAAGTGAAACCCGTAAACTGTCAAGAAGGACAAGAGAAAAGAAGAGGAGCGACAGGAAGAAGTTGGAGGAGGAAGTGTGGGAATTCCAAGGGAAGGCGGAAGAGGAACAAGAAAATCGAGGGACATATCTGAAGCGTCAGGAGAGGGGGGGTTGCATAAATGGTAGGATAGAAATAAGTAGGTACATTGTAAGTAACATCCTTCCTCACATAGAACCGATGAATCCAGTGATAATAGCACTTATAGCACTTTTAACAAAAGTAAAATCCCCCAAAGATACAGTGGATCGCTTTAGCATCAAGTTTATCACAATTGGGATAGAGGGTAATATAATGGTGACACAAAAAATTTGAGGAGTGAGCTTAGTGTGAATGGGAACAAAGGGGTAGGAACAATGGAGGACAGCCAAGATATTAAGATGAGAAAGGACACAAGAGAATAGACGGTTAATCAAATGAACAGCACTAATGGCAAAACTGCTTTGTCATATACATGTGGAGAAGCAAACTCAGAGTGATATCAAAGAAATGACAATTTTTGTTCTGCTATATCGTTCTACTGTGGTTCGTAGGCGCAAGACATTTCATTAACAATGTGGTGAGTCAAAAGAGGAAAGGGTCAAATTGAAGTAATATTAGGCATTATCTGAGAGTACTCATTGGAAGGACATCCTAAATTGATTGTTAATGAAAGTATGAAACAAAATTAGAATCTAAAGGAGGTCAGAATTCTTATTCAGAATAGAAGCAGACAAAATTCGAGTACAATCATCAATAAAGATGGCCAACTAGCATGCACTCAAGAGGCTAGGGACATGCGGGACCCCAAATATAATTGTAAAGAGTACAGGGACCTGAAGAGGAATCTGATAAGACTCCCGAAGATGTAGATGATCGAAAAAGCCAAGAATTTCCCAAACATGAAAGATAAGCGTTCTTGAAAGGGGTAACAGCAACAATACTGTTAAGGATACACTTTGAACATAAAGAAAGTGGCCCAAGCCCAAGAAAAAGTGATACAAGACTAGAAGAGATTTATTGGGCCCATTATAAGTCCATTGCGTCAGTGGGGCCCACCGACTAAGTCTAACGGCTAGTAATTTCTAGCCGTTAAACTAGCCGTTAGACAGCTGCTATAAAAAGCGATAGTTTTGTAACAAATGAACTTAACTGTTTTGAATAGAAATTTTTCTTTTCTGGTTCTCTCGTTCTCTTCTTCGACCTCTCTTCAATTTTTCAAATACGATCCTGTTGGATCAAGGTACGGTGGCAGAGAATAAGAAGTGAGTCAGCACTGAGGAAGAAAATGGAAGAGGAAGAGGGAATGGGGAACAATAACCAGAGCAAGGCCGGATCGGCTTTTGTTCCTCTGGACAGGAAGATCTCCCGCCAGCCTTCTCACCCGTGCGATATGAACTTCTGCAAAACTGCTCTCATCTGGGCAAATCTTTATTTATAATCTTCTTGATCCCACCCTTATTATTATGACTTCCGCACATGTTTTACCAGTCGGCACGTGCGAGCTCCCTTCTCTTATGCCTTCTATCTCATGTCTTCGTAAAGTCCTTATCAGAATCACCAATGGGATAAGTAGCATATGTGTGTTCTGCTAAACAAGGGGCTCCATACATCAATTCACCCATAGAACATCCATGGAATAGGCTCAGTCAATGGTGCAGAAGTCAAATGTCGCCAGATGATACTGAGGAGAGGGCAGATGCATAAAAAATGGATGGATGGTGAAGAATAAAGATACCCCCACACTCCTCAGCAAGAATAATCATCTTCCCCGTCAACTTATCATGATGAAAACACTTATTATGAGTGAAGAGAAGATCGTGCCCCAAATCCTAGATGAGATAATGAAGGGAAAGAAGATTAAATGTTAAGATGTGGACAATTGAGGACATTGGTCAGAGTGATGGAGGACGAATGGAGGCAGTCCAAACCAGCAAACTTTATGAATACTGGGAGAAGGGTATAGATGGAAAAACATTTAGTATCATGGGTCATATGAGCAATGGCTCCAGAGTAAAGAATCCATGGCACTGGATAAGGCAAAGAGAGAACGCCGGTGACTGTTGTGACTGTTAGCTACTGATTTGGAGCCAACCATATCAGACTAAAGAATGCAACAAAGTTGATCATCAGTTGGAGGAGATGAAGATATAGTCTGTAATAGACAAAGGGACAAGAGGCGGAGACATGACTGGGTCAGTAGCTGTTGGAAAGGGGCTGATAGATTGTGATGGGACCATGACAAAGTGGCTTTAGAGGAGTATCTTGCGTTGTAGCTTGCAGCAAGTTTCCTTACTATGACCCCATTTTTTACGCCTTGACTGCAATAGTAGCTTATACGAGAAAAATGTGTAACAAAAACAAGCAGAAGTAGTCAAAAATCGCAACTCAAGATTCAACAGCATTTGACTAGGAGGAGAGAAGAAGAAAGATAACTCGATCCCAGCTGCTGGGTCAGTCGTGTCTTGAAGGAAAGGGGTATCCCCTTCCAGCATCGATCAGATGGAGAGACTCCCCTCTTGTTCCGGTCCTCCCCCTTCCTTAAGCCCTTCCCTTCGTTTTATTCTTCATTCTCGTGTTTATTTGTCTCCCTCGTCCAGCTCCGCACGTGGGAGACGGTTGCGCTTCCTCCTTCGCACGTACGTGCGTGGGAGGTTCGTATCAGATGAGACCATGACAAAGAGGCTCTAGAGGAGTATCTTGCATTGTAGCTTGCAGCAAGTTTCCTTACTATGACCCCATTTGTTGCAATAGTCGCAGAAGGAGACAGTGTTGGTTTCAAAAAAAATGAGAATGAAATGGTAGTGGCTTCACAACAATGGCTGCTGTGGTAGGAGAGGGCCGAGAAGTGCCCGACATTGAATGGGCAAAACAACCGTGGGCTCAGAGCGAAGAGAAGTCAACGGCGGGATTCCTAGGTCAGAAAACTATGAAGAGACTCCTTATAAGTTGGTACCTTTTCCCATGAATTAGTTAATTAAGAAGACCTCATACTCAGGTTTAATGCCCCTGAGAAATTTGAAAACTGATTTGAAGAACATAGCCACATTCAACAGAATTCGGATCATACAGCATGAAGTGATACACATAGTGCACTGAGTTCAACATCATGCTCAAGAACGGATCAAGGTCCTTGAATCAAATAAGTATACAGAGTAACAATATCACATATAATAGGTAGATAATTCTTCTTTGAGTGTGTCTCCTGTGCTGTGTCCCAAATATCCTTGGTGGAATTGAGAGGTAAGAAATCTGGAACAATGGAAGGACTGATTTTATTTTTTTTTTGAAAAATGATTTAAGGCGGTCACCTGACAAAGCGGTAACCACCCGGAGTTACATGTGGAGAGAGTTAAATCTCTCCTCCCACCTGGCCAACCCCTCTCTTAACTTATTACCCCTCTAGCGAACCAGCATGCCATGAGGCCTTCGACCTCGTGGGCTAGCCCTTCCTTGGATACTTTGGCCCCCCTAAACACCACCTCATTTCGGTGTAGCCATATCGCCCAGAGCACTGTCAACGCTCGACCGCCCACTTCCCTCCTCCTAGGGCCCCCTTGCCTTATGAACTCCCAAAAAACCTCTTCTGACGTTACATTTGGCACCAAATGCACTTGGGTATCCCAGATCGAACAGGCGACTGGGCACGCGAAGAATAGATGGTTGCAGTCTTCGTCCCCATTTGTGCATAGAGTGCACGTCGCAGAGTGCACTCTATGCACAAATTGATATTATGGAGAGGTCTAGCGTTGTGCCTCTGCTTGAGCTTCTATTTCAATGTCTTTAGAATATATAGATGCTATTAAAGAGGTTGAAGATGGTACAACGGAATTTGGCAGACGTGACTGAGTCATTAGAGTCTGCACTGACTGCCTGCCATTGAAAATCGCAATTAGGCATAAAGAACGAACTCTGAAGTCGAGGCTGGCACGTGGAAACACAATGAAGGAGGGCAGGCCTGGCATGTGGACCAGGTCCAGAGCGTCAGGTGCAAATGCAGGCTTGGCATGCTTGACGTGAAGTCCAGCACAACAGTATGCAACCAATGTGAGGCAGAGTCAATACTTGGCGCACCGGCTTGATGTGAAGAATACAGAGTCTGTGCTTAGTGTTCATGACAATACAATCAAAGCACGTGAAATTGAAGTCTAACACAGTAGGATTCCTGAAGGAGTTGAGAACACCACAGATGTGATGGAGGGAAGACCACTATGAAGGACCTCTGGAGTCACTGAGGAGACATGATGAGACAGACATTGTCACCACCACCAAGAAGGACCAGAAAGGCTGTTGAAAGGCCGCCAATGGGAAGAGAGATTGCTTGCCTCATCAAGGGCTGCCATGACAAATCCAAGGAAGGCCATCAAGATATATGTTTCAAAAGGAATCAAATTCAAAGAAGAAACTCCAGGAATCAGAAGGTTGTCAAGCCAGGTTGCTTTGATACCGTGAAGAAGCTTAGATTCTGGAGAAGACAAGGCTCAATGAGGAAAAAAATCTTTACCTCAACTCAATTAATGAATATCAATTGGCTAATGGTATTTTGTAGGAAGAGGAGATAGAAAGTTTTAATGGACCACTATAAAGTCATTGTACACGAGATGAAAAGAAAAGCTACATTTAACAGAATTGAGTCTCGAGAATTCACATGTTACCTGCGCTCAAAACTTGTATTACCTTTTTCCCAACAGTATTAAAACATAAAATAAATACAGAGGTATCAGACTAAAACATATTATAACATTGAACGATTTGAAAAAAAGAACTCAGAGAGTGTCTAATAGGACTGGTGAGTCAAGCTAGAGACAGGCAAACATATAAATAAGAAGTTTCAAATGGTATTTTTTATTCGTCCAAATATTGAACATGATCAAGCAGGATGTAATAGAACAAATTAACAATATTCCGTTTTACCAAAAACTTAGCGAAAACCTACGTGAAGCTTGTTGAACCAGCTCCGTACCAAGCTCATAAAATCTTCACAGGTACGGGATCCATCAGCACTAGAAAGGGTTTTGTCCACAATCTCATCAGCACACTGCAAAATATCAAGGGGAATTATCACACATTGTCCTTTATGCAATGAATCTAACATCCCACAATTTTTTTTGTTAGCCATCCTAAATAAAAATTTAAAAATATTCCTAAAATTTCATGAAAGGTGTTACACAGTGGCATGTGAATCTCACGTGCCAAGTCATTACATTAAAAACTAGGCATTAGGTGGCCGTTACCTTAACGTGTATTGTTTCACAAATGAAATACAATATCTTTTGTTCTTTTTTCACTTATTGTTCTCTGCCCTCTGTCTGTGCCCTCAGAGCTTCTCACCAAGTTCCTTTTGTTCTTGATTGATCTCGATCTCAAACCGTGACAAAAGGTTTTCAATCACCATGGAATGTCTTTCTAAGAGGATAGAGCAACGACCTCTCCTTGGATCTAAAGAGAAAAAACGAAATTCCAAAAATATAAGATTTGAACTAAAGATCACAGTAGCTAATTGCCACATCAATGGTTAACTAATAAACATGCTTCCTGTTGAATATATATATATATATATATATGTAAAACATGGTGTTTGTACAAGTCCAGTCATCTATCGGGTTACTTAGCCCATTACCAGATTGGGCCGTCCACCTGTATTAGATAAGTCCAATAACGGATAAGTAACGGCTAGTTCAAACTAGCCGTTGACTTGCCGTTATAAAACAGGCTATATAAATGAAAGCTTGACGTTTTGTGTGTTTTCTCTATACTCTTGCTTTATTCTCTGCGTCCTTGGGAACAATCTGCATATTCGTCACTTCCAAATTTTCTCCTCAACTGTTTCATCTCCCTCACTCATTAGGTTCAGTTCCCAGGAATAATATGAAAATTATAGAGAAATTTTCACTTCCATAAATTTGATAAGAAATTAAATTTTTCAATGGGAGGCACCTTGTGACACAAGTCCTCCAGAAGAGAATGTTCTCAGAATCTTGGCAGAGTGTGCTATGTGCACTAGGGATGAGGAAGATTACACTCAACATTTCTTTAAGTGTCCATTTGCCCAGGAGATAATGGCCTTTCAGAATATCCCACGGGTAGATATTGGCTCAGAAGAGGTTTTCTGGGGCTCTGTCCAGGGATACGAGTGCAGGAAGAGGATGGAGAGGGGAAGGCTAATCGCAATGCTATGGGCAATATGGATTCACCATAATGGTTTTGTGTTTAAGGGGACGCCTGCCTCGATAAACAGCATTCCTCAGGATGTGAAGAGCTTTGTTTCATACTGGTTTAGGAGGACGTGAAGGGAGGGGGAGAGTGATAAGAGCTTCACAAAGACCAATCAAAGAAAAAACGAGAGAGGTGATGTCACACGTGCAATCCAATAGATGCACGTGCGGAAGTTTGAATAAAACGTTGGAAAATAGGGTTATAAATAATGGCCGAAGCCAAGAAAGGAAAGGGGTTCAATGCTTTCGAAGCTTGAAGTCGCTCTGGCGATCAGGCTAGCTGGAGATCCTCCTTGCTGGATGAGCAAGGGCCAATTCGGGCTCGCTCTTTGTTTTTTTAAATTTCAGTTCTCTCTTTGTCAATCTTCTCTCTGGATGCTTATTCTGGTTTTCCACTCTAGTTTCTTGATTTATCCAAGGGGGTCTTGTATGACACAATGTTTTTCAAGAAGTCTGTTCTTTGGAGATTCTTGTTTTCTCAGTGGTGATATCAACAGTCTTTTCAGAGAGCCATTCTGCTCATTTGTTTATTTAATGTTCACATAAATTGATTGCCTTGGGTTGATCACCGATCTTGGGAGATCTTCCTAATTTCTTCAAAAACAAATTTAATGCACAGTGTCGCCCTGAAAAAGATAACCTAATGAACCTTATTATGGCCCATCATCACTAAAGCAGCATATCAAATTTTGAATTATAAAGAATACTAATCATAATAAAAATTTTAGGTTGGTAAGGACCTCAACTCTCACATACCAATACAGTACATATTGGCAAGTCATTTGGTTTCTTAAAGGGCTCCCAGATAAAAAGATTTTTTCTAAATTGAGTGTAGTTGGAAATTGTGATTGAACAGAAAGATGAGAGAATCATTTGACCTTACCATAAATGAGCTAATGAAAGCGTGAGAATGAGTCCCACGAAGTGGTATTCCAAATAATCTTCCAGCGGCAACATTACTGCATAAATAGAATGAAAATTTAACAATAAAATAAAAGTAATGATAAAATCAAATAAAGGGGTTACATCTATATTCCTATGGACTGAAAATAGTAAACTTAGGAATTCCTTTTAATTGAACACGCAAACTAGGTAAAAGTCCATATTTTAACTTGCTTATGGGATTTAAAAAAAAAACCTTTCTTATGTGAATGAATGTCAAGCGAATGAAATTGTCTAATGATATCAGTAACATGGACTCTGAATAATGTTTTAGATGCCTGATGTTTTTGAGTTACGTCTGGAAAAGAAACTCCAAAATCTTATGTCGATTGAAAGGGGGAAGGATAGGTGGAAAAAAGAATCAGATACCTCGTTCCATCAAATCCACCCATGTAACAATACTTTGATGCACTCATTCCACCATCAGGTCCCTACACATTGAAGACAAGTAGTAGAGAAAAACAGAAGACTATGAAGTTTCTTGTCTCATAAGGGATCTTAAAACTTTACCTGAGCCCGACGAAGCCCAAATTCAAGAAGAATTTTGGATTTCCCTGCAACTAGACGATGCCTCGCAGCATTTGTGGTCACAAGAGAAGCATAATTCGTGAGGTTTACAAATGGAGTCTCTAGAAGCTGAACCACCTGTTTATGGCATTGAAAGAGAGAAATCAGTGGTGTTAAGAGCAAGTATAGGATTATAAAGTTGGAAATAAATGAGGACCAGATAGAATGTACTCACTGCAACAGGGCCTTCAACTCTCACTAATGGGACCTTGGGGAAAACGACAGAACCTTCGGGAATGGCATAAACCTCGACATCGGAGCAGTCAATAGACTTGAGATAGTCGAAGAATGCATCCTGCAAAATCAAAGCTTTTGGGAAGCAATGAGGACAAAAGCACAACGTGCTCTATTGAAGACAAATTAGGCATAAAACATAAGTGCTAATTGTCTGGTCTAAAGTAAACTTCGAATGGTTCACACGTTGGAGAAAAGTGAACTCGTTGCTCAATCACTTCTGAGAGGAGAGCCCTCGTACCATTAAATTTGTACTCTTTCATCAAGGTATCAATAGATTTATCCTCATGTTTACCGTCTAATATTTGGGGTTGGTAGTTTCATGCTTGCATCAGAATTCATGATTTCTACGATCAGGAAGTCAAATTAGGTCCTCAGTCAGGATGAATACATAATATCCAACTAAATAATACTGACAGGTTTCACGCATTTCAGAAGACGGTTAGAGCATTAAAAATTGTAATCGCCCTTCTTATTTTGTTGTATCAGTTATCTTCCTAACTTGAATGATTCACCTCAAATTCAACGTCCATTTCAATTACAAAATTTAAATGGATACTGAGTGTCTATTTTTTTGGAGTTAGAGATGAAAAATTCTGGAAAACTAAATTCTGGTTCAAAAACTTGAGTGACTGTTCCATGCATGGCATCATCCACTGAGTTCTAAGAAGAAAATTCTAAAACGGGTCTAAAATGAGGGGTTTAAGGGTAAACGGATGAATAAGCTACACCTCACACTTTGGCATTGTGGAGCGCAGGAAAGAGATCTGTTCGTCATCAATCTTGAAATTTGCTATGAAGCGGATGCATTCTTCGAGACCAGCAAAGATGGTGAATTCCCCCCCGAATGGATTCCTCCTGAAGAACAAGTCAAACCTACAACATCGAAAACCAAGCTCTCATCAGAGACGGGAGCTCGCCATCTATTTTAACGGCTGAATTGACAACATTGCATCGCCAAAAACACATTAAAAGGGTAAAAAGAACAGAAATCCAGAGTCATTTTGGGTCTTGACTTTATATTGTTTGTACATAACTTTCATTTTCAATGATATCAGGTAGACCATCGGCCTCAGGTGGTATTCCCTATTTCTTTCAAAAAGGAAAAAATGAAGAACAGAAAATTCCTTGCCACGGCATCCATCAGGCTGATCCCCTCAATCAGATAACTTGGAATGTTTGTGTCAAGCTATCAAAAAAGAATAGGACTTGCCGTCCACTCCACTGACCACATTGCATCGCCAAAAACTCATGAAAAACCGAAAAAAAAATCCTCAGCCGCGGAATTCATCAGTCTCATCCCAAATTATTGTCATTGAAGAGAACTCGCCGTCCATTGCCTCCACCGATCGACAAAATTGCACCGCCAAAAACACATAAAAACAGAAAAAAAAAAACCTCCTCCGCGGAACTCATCAGTCTCATCCTCTTATTTTCAAAAAAAATAATCAGGCTCATTCCATGCGCCGGCTCGACCACATTTCATCGCCAAAAAAATACAAGAAAAAACATAAGAGAAAAGAAAAATCCGCGGCGGCAATCATTTGTCTCGTCCTCTCTATCATCACAAGTCCCATGCGCCAGATCAACCACCTTGCATCACCTAAAAAACACAAAAAACATAAGAAAAAAAATAATCTGCGGCGACGATCATCTGTCTCATCTTCTCGATCATCACTCGCTGATTCCATTCACCGGATCAACCACATTGCATCGCCCAAAAAAACACGCAAAAAAACATTAAAAAAAAATCTTCCGCCGCGGTATTCATCAATCATCACATGTTCATTCCATTCACCTGATCAATCACATCGCATGGCCAAAAAAACAAACGAAAAACATAAGGAGAAAAAAATCATCCGCGGCCGCAATCATCTGTTTCATCCTCTCAGTCATCGCATGTTCATTCCATTCACCGGATCAACCACATTACATCGCCAAAAAAACAGAAGAAAACCATAAGAGAATATAAAATCATCCGCGGTGGCAATCATCTGTCTCTTTCTCTCAATCATCACATGTTCATTCCATTCACCGGATCAACCACATTGCATCGCCCAAAAAAACACACGAAAAACATAAGAAAAATATTTTCTTCCGCCGCGGCACTCACCAGTCCAATCCGCTCAATCATCACTTGTTCATTCCATTCACCGGATCAACCACATTACATCGCCATAAAAAAAAACACGAAAAACAAAAAAAAACCTCCGCAACGGCATTCATCACTATGATCGCAAAATCATCACCTCGTCATCTCCAATGATTCAAAACCTACATCTATCAATAGAATTCGCAACGATCAGACTCACACGGCCCGTTCCTCGTGCTTCCCGGCCTTCCAGTAAGCGTAAGCCATGGTGAACTGATAGAGATCGTTCAGCAGCGGCGACACCATCGAATTGGTCGGCGGCGGAACAGAAATTCCTCCCATTCTGCTTGAATCTTCCTCCTCCGCTCCATCCATGGCCTCAAATTCCTCCTCTCCTCTCCCCTGACACCTCCCCCCAGCTTCGAGAAACAAGCCCACAACGACCAGATATTAGTCCCGATGCCGGTACCGGATACCGGTATCGGGACGGATGCTGGACGGATGCCGGTACCGGAAACTTCCGGTACCGGTTTTTTCCGATATCCAGATACCGGATATCGGTATCGGATATCGGTTGCTACAATGCCGATATCCGATACCGATATCCGTCCCATACCATGATCCGTCTCCCGTATCAGGGGGACAGATGACGGTATCGGATGTGGGATGCGGATATCGGTTTTCGATATCCGCATCGAATTTCATAAACATTTCATATAAGTTAGTTCTTTTATGAAATTTCATATAAGTTACGTATTTCGAATTTTTAAAGTTTTGAACTTTGTTTTCTGGCAACGGCGGGAGCGGGCATCGGCGAGCACTGGCGGGCAACGGCGAGCAACGGCGGGCAACGGCGGCGGCAGGCAACGGCGGCAGAAGGCAACAGGGGTAAGTCAATTTTCAGCTCTCTCTCTATCTTTCCTCTCAGCTTCCTCTTTTTCTCTATCTTTTCTCTCCCGTTATCTTCGTCCTCTCTCAATTTCCTATCTCTCTTCGTCCTCTCCCTCTCTCACTTTCATATCTCTATTTTACTTCTCCCTTTCTCAATTTCCTAGCTCTATTTTTATTCTCCCTCTCTCAATTTCATATCTCTATTTTTGTTCTCCCTCTCTCAATTTCATATCTCTGTCAATTTCCTATCTCTATTTTTCTTCTCCCTCTCTCAATTTCATATCTCTGTCAATTTCCTATCTCTATTTTTCTTCTCCCTCTCTCAATTTCATATCCCTATTTTACTTCTCCCTCCATCAATTTCATAACACCATTTTTCTTCTCCCTCCCTCACTTTCATATCTCTATTTTACTTCTCCCTTTCTCAATTTCGTAGATCTATTTTTCTTCTCCCTCTTTCAATTTCATATCTCTATTTTTGTTCTCCCTCTCTCAATTCCATATCTCTGTCAATTTCCTATCTATATTTTACTTCTCCCTCTCTCAATTTCATATACCTATTTTACTTCTCCCTCTCTCAATTTCATATCTCCATTTTACTTCTCCATCTCTCCAATTCATATCTCCATTTTACTTCTCCATCTATTAATTTCATAACTCCATTTCTCTTCTCCCTCTCTCAATTTCATATCTCTATTTTACATCTTCCTCTTTCAATATCATATCACTATTTTTTTCCCCATCTCTTAATTTCATAACTCTATTACTGCTCTCCCTCTCTCAATTTCATATCTCTATTTCTCTTCTCCCTCTCTCAAATTCATATCTCTAGTTTACTTCTCCCTCTCTCAATTTCATATCACCATTTTACTTCTCCATCTCTTAATTTCATAACTCTATTTCTCTTCTCTCTCTCTCAGTTTCATATCTCTATTTCTCTTCTCCCTCTCTCAATTTCATATCTCTCTTTCTCTTCTCCCTCTCTCAAATTCATATCTCCTTTTAACTTCTCCATCTATTAATTTCATAACTACATTTTCCTTCTCCCTCCCTCAATTTTATAACTCCATTTCTCTTCTCCCTCTCTCAATTTCATATCTATATTTCTCTTCTCCCTCTTTCAATATCATCTCACTATTTTTTCCCCCATCTCTTAATTTCATAACTCTATTACTCCTCTCCCTCTCTCAATTTCATATCTCTATTTCTCTTCTCCCTCTCTCAAATTCATATCTCCATTTAACTTCTCCGTCTCTCAAATTCATATCTCCATTTTACTTCTCCATCGATTAATTTCATAACTCCATTTCTCTTCTCCCTCTCTCAATTTCATATCTTTATTTTACATCTTCCTCTTTCAATATCATATCACTATTTTTTCCCCATCTCTTAATTTCATAACTCTATTACTGCTCTCCCTCTCTCAATTTCATATCTCTCTTTCTCTTCTCCCTCTCTCAAATTCATATCTCCTTTTAACTTCTCCATCTATTAATTTCATAACTACATTTTCCTTCTCCCTCCCTCAATTTTATAACTCCATTTCTCCTCTCCCTCTCTCAATTTCATATCTCTATTTTACATCTTCCTCTTTCAATATCATATCACTATTTTTTTCCCCATCTCTTAATTTCATAACTCTATTACTGCTCTCCCTCTCTCAATTTCATATCTCTATTTCTCTTCTCCCTCTCTCAAATTCATATCTCTAGTTTACTTCTCTGTATCCACAGACCATGTTTGCAAGTCCGTGACGCTAGCGATCTGGGATGTCCTACATCTCATTGACGGCCTGAGGGTTCACATGGAGGAAGTGGTAGAGCAAATTGAAGACGGCACATTCTTCACATCTGTTCGACGTTTGCACGAAGGAGATCGGTCGAATATGGCACAGGTGTGTAGAGCGATGCTTTCCAAACTTAAACAGTACGCGGAGATATTGTGGGCGAATGAGGCGATCACTGCCGCAGTGTTGATGGACCCAATCCACAAAGGGTCAATGCTCTGCCCGGGGGTTCGAGAGGCGACTATCGCGTACGTACAGTCGTTGTTGCCCGGTGACAGGTCGAGCTGTGTTCCGAGAATGGCCGCTCAGAGGGGGCGGCGAGGAGGTGCAGAGTTGGTTGGGTGGCTTAGCACCACTATGCGACACGTGGAACCGGCACCGTTGACAACGCGGTCGGCCTGGGATGAGTTCGACCAGTTCCTTGCCGAGACTGTGTCGAACGAGGGTGTCTACACTCCACTGTCTTGGTGGGCAACGACGGGGGCGAAGCGTTTCCCCTTGCTTGCAGCCGTCGCGAGGGACTTGTTATTTGTATGTGCGACGAGCGCCCCCGCCGAGCGCATGTTCTCAGTTGGCAACGCTATTGTCGCGTACAAGTGTTCCCGTCTCTCGCTGATAAGCATTGAAACACTCATCACCGTGAAGTGTTGGCTCAGTGCGGACAACAAACGTTGGTACAATGACGTCGAGCTAGGCGAGGATATTGAGGACGACGAAGATGGTGGGGTTAGCTGTTCTCGAGGTACACATCACATAACTCAACCAAATGTTATTTATACATATTTATCACTACTTATCACTTCTCTTATGCAACGCAGGTGACGATCAGGTGAGCAGAAATCTTTGACAGAGACGTTGGGCTTATGTTTTTTTGACATGGCTGCATTCATAGCATACCCGTAAATTTTTTGACTGAATATCGAAAAACCGGATACCGGCGAACACTACTGTATGGTGTCTTTTGTATTAGTAGAGTTTTAATGCACTGGCCAGTCATGTAATTAAATATCCCGAACTTACTACGACAGTACAGTTGAATGCACTTGCCATTAATTTCTTCATCCCATTCACTAACTATCAAACGCCATAAATGAAAATTAACTACAACCCGTGAGTATGTTCGCTTGAAATGAAAATCGTTTCCAGTTCTTAATTCAATTAACTATGTATGAAACACCATAAACTCAATTAACTTAATATGTTCGTTACTCTTAATAACTAAATCTGCACTCCTCAATACACTAACCACAACACGTGACTTCTACGCTCCCAAATACACTAACTACAACACGGGACTTTGTTCGCGTAAATGAAATTTGTGTTTACTCTTTAATTCAGTTAACGCAAATTTATTATTATTTTTATGAAATACATCACTTTATTCTGTTAGCTTAAAATAAAAATTGTTTTCACTTCTTAATTCAATTAAGAATTATTTATTACTATTTTTTACTGTTTCTGATAACTACAACACGTTAGTTAATATTTTTGTTACCTACATCTATGCTCCCAAATACACTAACTACAACACGGGACTTTGTTCACGTAAATGAAATTTGTATTTACTCTTTAATTCAGTTAACACAAATTTATTATTATTTTTATTAACTACAACCCGTAATTCTGTTAGCTTAAAATAAAATTTTTTTTACTTCTTAATTCAATTAACAAATATTTATTAATATTTTTATTAAGTACATCACGTAATTATGTTTACTTAAAATAAAAATTGTTCTTACTTCTTAATTCAATTAAAACAATTTAATAATATTTCTTACTGTTTCTGTTCAGTACAACACGTTAATAAATATTTCTGTTAACTACATCCACACTCCTTAATACACTAACTACAACACGTGACTTACTTCTCTTAAAGTGAAAACTCCATTAATTTATTGATTCCACTAACTAAATATCAAATGCCATGAATTTTCCCAAGATAACATTAAAATTCTTAGTATTTTTATTAACTGCAACCCGTAATTCTGTTAGCTTAAAATAAAAATTGTTTTTACTTCTTAATTCAATTAACAAATATTTATTAATATTTTTATTAAGTACATCACGTAATTCTGTTCACTTAAAATAATTTTTTTTTTACTTCTTAATTCAATTAAAAAAAATTATTAATATTTTTTACTCTTTCTGTTCAGTACAACACGTTTATAAATATTTTTGTTATCTACATCTACACTGCCAAATACACTAACTACAACACGTGAGTTTGTTCACGTAAATGAAAATTGTATTTACTTTTTGATTCAATTAATACAATATTATTATTATTTCTATTAATTACAACCACACTCCTTAAGGTCATTTTGAAATGTTAACATCGTTATTAATGGGCCACGGGGCGGCTCAAATGCGTTTCAATTAAAAAGTGGGCCGCCCGTACTTATACTCTCCCGAAATTTAAAATTTTCCGGTATGGGATAGCAAAAACTGTACAAACAATTTGCCGGATATCGAAAACCGATATCCGGTATCCGAGATCTGCCACGTCCCTACCCCTCCGATATCCGATATCGATATCCGTCCACCACCTGAGGGACGGATATCGACCGATATCCGAGATCCTTTACCGTCCCTCTTTAGTCCGGATATCGGATATCGGTTGTCCGATATCGGATATCGGACGGATATCGGGACGGGTGAACCCTACCAAATATTATGCAGGATAACAGTATTTATAACCGCTCGATTGATGACGTCACCTGAAATGTCGTCAAACCCCGAGGTCTGAGTCAACGTGCCACGTGGCTGCAGTCCACGGCGTCCGATGCTGACATCTGTCGCGGCCCAATTACCTGAATTATGAAAAAATTGCCTGATAAAATAATTTCTGAAATTATTAAAATACGTGCTAGATAATTGTCTGGGGTAATTTTGTAATTTTTGCATTTGTCCAAAGGAAATTAGGGTTTGATGGTCCCGGTTATTAGCAGAGACCAAAACATTACCCTAAGTTTGGTCTGGTCCCATAGAGTCATGTTGAGTAGTCAACGTCAAAGAAGAAAAGTTAAAAAAATTGGCTTGAAAAAAGAAGAAAAAAAGAGACAAATGCCAAATGGGGAGGAAGACGAAAGGAAGAATAAAAGAACGGAGAGGGGGGGCTAAGAACATGGACCTATATATAGTTCCGGATCGTCTGGGACATGGACGATGGACAGGACGGGACGAAGATCGTACATCCGACGTCGGGATATTTCAATTTCATTCCAGCTGTCCCGTCCACGGATTCGTCCATTGAAGAAAAAAAAAATTAGGGAAATATGGAAGAGAGAAAGCGGAGGGACATATGTACAATTACTTTTGGGCGGCGTCAGTTTGTGCGCGTGAAAAAAAGCAGGGACTTTGATGAAAAATGTCAAGGAATTGATTAAGCAATGCCACGTGGCAAGATCTCAACCGTCGGAAGCGAATCTGACAGATTTTGTCCATCGTCCGAGAACTCCAGACGGGACGGTTTTTCATCGACGATAGGAAAACCGTTCTGTCTGTTCGTCCCGGGACAAATTTCTGTCCTGGTTTTCGTCCAATCTCGCAGACAGGACAATTTTCACGTCCTGGTACGAAAAAACCATCCCGTCTGCATCCCTGCACTATACATGGACCTCTGGTCCGAGTCTGGTTTGACCCTCGGGCCAGACTCAGACTGACACCCCAGTCCACCCTGAAAATGGCAGACTGAAGGTCCTGGTCCGGTCCGGTCTGACCTGTTCCCATTCCAAAATGCCGAACCTTTAAGGATATAATTTGTCTAGAAGGGATGGAGGACGAATGACGGTTACAGACATGACTGAATGGTCATCCGCTCATTGATCCCCCCACATTTCATCTTGACTGTCATCCTTCTGCTTTTCGTCATCGTCACCATTCCGTCATCAGGTCCCATTCAGTCATCCATCTGTCATAAATGACGAAATGACTCTCTCTCTTAAGCTCTCTCGCTCTCATTTTCTTCCACTCTCTCCTTCTTTCCCACTCGTCCATGTGTCATTTCTGTCATTCGTCATATTGGATGGATGACTGGTGACATCTTACAATTGTCCATCCACAGGTTTGATGGTTGCCAAAGTGACACGAAACAGATGACAATCCATCATATGTCCTCCAATCCTATCATCTAGAGATTAGGTCAAGATGAAATGTGTAGTTGTATGATGGGATAAAATCATAATTTTCAGAATTAATGAAAAGTGTAGTTGTACCTAGAAGTCGGTTGACCGTCGCTGTTTATCAACACATCATCTGACTGGGGCAATGTTTGGAATTTAATTTATATCCCAATGTCCACTACCATTCACCAGTTAGTCAACACCGGAACTGATGAGAACAAACTTAGAATTTACGTTAGTCATGAAAAGGGTAGAGGGTAGATGATTGACCAAATAGAAGAGAGAACAAGAGGGATATGTTGTTTATAAATTTCCCACATGAACCATTTGCTATATAAGTCAACCATCATCCTTTAAGTCAACGCTGCACCAAATTTTGAATTTCATTTTTTATGAAAAATGTAGTGATTTTATCAGAGAGACTGCTTGAATCTCGTTCAATCCTGAGGGCAAAATCAGAAATTTCATCTTCTGAAAAGCCTAAGCAAAATCAGAAATTTCGTATTTCATTTTAATTGCTGGTAAGAATTACAATTCTACCCATCACTCAATGTGGGTCAACTTTTAATTCCAGTAATTTATGAAAAATGTAAGAACTGATAAAAAAGAAGAGGTTGTTGTCGCCGTGCTCCGCTCGGCCTTTAAAGAGAAGAAGTCAACATTATGTGTGACAGGGGAAAATCTGAATTTTGATAATTCCCATCAGCATCCTCTAATTTAGCCCCTGTTCAAGATCAGTCAACCATCCCCCTCAAAGTCAACTCTGAACTTGATGGGGGCAAACTTGGAATCACGCTGATCCATGAAGAGGTTAAGAGTTGGCCATAAAGACAAGAGGGGGAAGATAATCCTCACCATTAGGAGGTCAACGCGTTGACTCTTTCGTAGAAGAGGAGACTCGCCTCCGCTCCCAGAACATCCGCCTCAGACACCGGCAAGACCCGGTCATCGGACACGTAAAACCATTGACCCAGTTGACCCCCGTCAACGCCCACTCTTCTATAAACTGCATAATGCCCGCTGCCCGGAACACCATAGTGCTCCACAACCGACGTCAGACGGAACATGGACTTCAATGTAGAGTCCTGTATGAAGATTTTTTTTATAAAAATCCAAAAAATGCCTGCAATCTATGAATAAAATGTAGAGAGAGAAAGACCAGGTATTGATGGCAGATGATGTTGATAATGATGAAAAATATTTATCCACGTATCATCTGCACAGTCATTGTCCGAATGATGAGATGACCATAACAACTCGTCGTCATCTCCGTCATCCAACGGAAACAGATGAAAAGGAGGACGATAACTTGTCGTCGTCCACTCTTCAATGTTGATGACCAAGTAGGGACGTTTGGCATCTAACCCTGATCGTCATCATCCCGGTGGTTTCGTCATCGTCATTCATAACAGCAGACATATGATGATTTCATCATGGTCATCGGCAATGGCGGACTATTTAGTTGTAGTAACTATCTCATGAGAAAAGCCATAGGAGTCTACGAGATGATCCTAATATGGCAATAGGGAACGGCAGACGTCATCTGTCACGTCACACGTCACGGTGACAGCAAACGTGACGGTGACGGTGACAAAATTAGGAGCCCGTGACGGTGACAGTGACGGATGACGAACTGGGCGTGACAGTGACGTGACGGTGACGGGGGGCCTCGGACGAGTGACGTGACGGGACGGCCGTTATGGATGACGACCGTGACGGGTTTTTTAAAATGACCAAAAAAGCTTTAAAATCGTTAGATTTAAGCTTTTCGACGGCCGAGATTTTGCCATGTGACGTCATTAAACTTGATTTTTTGGCATTTTGCAGGAAAGTCCCTGCATTAATTCGCAGTGCGCAAAAGGATGCCGTCCCATCACGTCCGGGGCGTCACATACCGGACATGCCGTTCCCTATATGGCAATGCTTTATGGTTAGGCAAATAATTTTGGTATAGATAAAAACAAATGCAGAGAGAGAGAGAGAGAGATGAGGCAAATGAAACATGCAAAAAAAAAAAACCTACTTCCCCATAAGATGAAGATAACGGCAGATCATTAGAGACTGTCTCGTGGGATATGGCAGACGATTCCATAAGATGATCCAAATATGGCAATGTTTTATGCTCTATAGCAGGAAGATGATGATGATGCCCGTAAAAGCTGGACGCCGGCTTCATGCCCGTTGCAGCTGCCGAGAATGGAAATAAGTCCAAGAACAGAGGAAATGAAACATGTCCCTGCAATTCAGGCCCAACACGTGTAACTATGCGCGCAAAATAAAAATAGTAAGTTATGCAGTGGAGAAAGAATTGCCTGAATTTTTATAATCTCCCCGGATAGATCCATGGAAGCCCGATGGAGATGCATGCAAAAGATCTGAAGAAATAAAAAAAATTCTGCCCAAGTTATGATCGCTAGAGAAAGGAGATCATTGGACTGAGAGATGGGAAACAGAAGGGCTACTTCTCATCTCAATTCTTGGCTACCTTCCTAAAAGGAGAAAAATTAAATAATGAAATGCCCGAAATACCCCTGTAAGGTTGATGATCGCATAACTTAGGAAGGAGAAATGGGTCATTATACCTTTGGACAACGAGCAATTGTTAGTTTCTTAGAGGCGCGTGAGGATCCTGTAGGCCATGGAAGACCTTCTTGAGCAAAGAGCCTCCGACAGTCGCAGGAGTCCAAACCCATGCATTTACTAATTTGCTCTATCTTACCCTGCGTAGAAAATTGTTTAAATAAGTGTGAAATTTATGCAATAGATGCCTCTAAAGGAACTTTAAAATTTAGAGTCATAATATATTCATTCGTTTAATAAGAAACAATATAATTAAATGAATAAAATAAGCAATAATGAGTGGAACAAAAATTTTAGCGGGTATCATCAAAGCTGTTAGCTAAAATTTGTGTTAGTTTTACAAATGAGAATCCAAAACATGAGAGAGAAAGACCTTATTTTCTTCAGGTCTGAGAGATAAATATTTCAACGCCTTCATATGGGAGCACCGGCTGCAACGATAGCTCTCTAGACCCTCCCTTGCCGTGAAGTGCTCGAGGCACTCTTCCAAACTGCAGCCATTCTTCTGACGTGATATCCCCATGATTTGAAACAAATTTTTTCATTGTAATAGGAAATTTAATGCTCTCAAAATTCATTGAAAAATGTGGCAAGTAGAAGAATTACCAAATCTCCGTTTCCATCCAACACTGGCGAAATGTTCAGACAACGAAAAAACTCAAAGTCCAACGACAGCTGTGGAGAGAGAAGCCAGCGAGAGAACATCAATCGATTTTCGACAAAAGATTGACACAAAAAGCATAAACCCAAATTAACACATAAGGGTGTCAAAATTTGAAAAAGGTGAATAGCGGATTCAAATGGCATCGTTTGCTTGAGCTTACATGCCTGCGATTGGGCTGGAATGTCCACTATCGTCAGACTTCACCATACGCTTGTTAAATAGAAATAATGTACCTAAACATACTCTTAGATGAATGATCAGTGAGGTTCTTAGTGGCACGACTCCGCTATCTAGCCATCTTGAGAAAATAATTTCCCTGCTCAGAAATGTTTGATACTTATGCCATTCTAGCTTCTCATCTAAGTCATTTCTCTTCCTTCCTTCTATCTTCATCTGATCTCAATGAGGCTTCTATAATAGAGATGTTGTATATCTCTATTTTATATCTCTATTATAACAGAGATATTGTATATCTCTATTCTATACCTCTATAATAATAGAGATATTGTATATCTCTATTATAGAAGCCTCATTGAGATCAGATGAAGATAGAAGGTAAGGACGAGAAAGGGCGAAGATGAGAAGCTAGAATGGTGTAAGTCTCAAGCATTTCTGAGCAGGGAAATGATATCCTCAAGATGGCTCGATAGCGCAGTCATGCCACTAAGAAACTCACTGAGCATTCATCTGAGACTATGCTTCTATAATAGAGATTAATTGGGGACGTGACTAGAGATTGATTGATCTCAGTAGGGATATGTCCTCGGACGAGCCAGAGGAAAATCGAGCGAGACAATCAACACAGAGAGGTAGTGGATCGTTGAGTCAAGCTTGCTTCACTTCTCAATTCTTCGCTACCCTCTTAAGAGATGGCTTAGATATTTCAAAGGGAAGGGGAAAATTACCCTAGCATTAACGGACCATGAGAACCCTAATGGGCTAAAGTGTGGAATAACCCTGGGGAGTATAGGATAGTATCAGTTCAGACCTGAGAAGAGCAGCTCCCACAAGTTAGAAGACTCCCTATAATTCCATCAAATTGACCAAATAGCTGATGTTGCCACCGCCGGCACTCACTTTTCTCTGTTCTGCACATCTCTGGGGAGGACACCGTGCAAGAGGAAGAACACACATCCTTTAAAGATCCGAAATTAGGCAGATAGTTTTGCGACGTCTCTTCCTCTAAAGACGTCAAAAGAAACAGCAAAGCCTCCGCTGCATCCTGTATGAAAAATATTGTTTTAAAAGAATAAGTTAGTTAAGCATGAACGTGATTATACTTCAACGGAAGCCAACAAGGGAACCTGTTGTCTTGCCAGACTAAAATCGGAGGCATAGGAGCTCATTGCCAGCATAACTTTCCTTGGACTAAGAACGGTTCTTTCTTTACGAACTACACCGAGTTCTGTGAGTGAAAGGTAGGGAGTAATTTCAGAAAGAGTAATTTTCGTAGAAACAGAAGAAAATATATTTTTAATCAACGGCAGAGTATGTGAAGAAGACTGTAGACCTTCATAAAAATATTTATCGAGAGAAAGAGAGAGAGAGAGAGAGAGAGAGAGAGAGAGACGGAAGAAAACGAGGAAGAAGGGAGAGACAGAGAGAGAGAGAGAGAGAGAGAGAGAGAGAGAGAGACGGAAGAAAACGAGGAAGAAGGGAGAGACAGAGACAGAGAGAGAGATGAAGAAGAGAAGGAAGAGACAGAAGAGAGCAGGGTAGCCTGAGGAATCCTCTCCCCCTCAGACTGCTTCAAACAACGAACAGCATGTAATACGACGGAAAGATAACGCGGATCATTTTAAACCAAGTATCCTCCAATCTCCAATTTATTCTGCACATTTCAGTTTCTTCAGAGAATCATTGATCAGAAATAGACCAAAAGGAATACGGACTGGGATATATCAGGAGACTTATTTTTTTGAGATGGAATCTCACCTTCCAACAACAAAAACAAAGCCACACTTAATGGAAAATCCTCTTCTCTTTCAGCAATATCTTTGTCATCAGCATCAATATTATTTCTGACAAAAGAATGAAATGATCCACAAGTAGCAAGCGCCTGGCCACAGGTCATCGAATAATAAGTAATTGAGCGCATACATTGCAGGGTTCAGAAAATAAAAAAAAATGATAAAGATGAAAAGATCCTTCAAATCCAAAAGGTGGCAACGAAAGCATCAAGCTGGAGAAGAAATATACGCAACAAGATAGGCATGGAAGTATATAAAGGATATTTTTCTGACTTCATATTTTTTCATCACTTTTAAAGAATTTTTTTTTCTACATCCAACACAACGATGTTTTGATTAAGAAACTGATAGTACTTTCCCAGCATGTACCTGAAGAACTACGTTGAGAAAACAATTATTCCCAACATTCTGAAGCCCGGCTACCGTGTATTCCACTTCTGACGAATCGCCCTGTGTTGATGTCCAGGGGGATAGAAGATGGAGGGCCTTGCCATCTCTCAGCGATAGACTTAGAGCAGCCACTCCAAGTGCCACTCCCAGGACTCCAGATAGAATGTGATTGATTTCAAAATGCGGAAATCCCTTCGGAAGAGAACATCTCCAGCTAAGAATTAAAAAAATTTCAAATTTTGGAAATGTTCCAGTAAGGTTTGGACCTCGTCATTAACATGATTAGAGCTATACGGTAATTTCTACAGGGGAAGTTTCTCAGATGGCAAAAAAGGAATATGTTGAGTCCAAATAACAGAAGGATTGGCTACTAGAAAATGAAATTCAATCGGCTAAGCTTGTTACATTCCTGAAATCTGTATTTTGACTTAGAAATCAATGATCCGAGAGAAATGGAATGATTGACATTTGAAACACTGAGGAGGTTGAGATCAAACGAAAGCTGGAAAAAACTAAGATGAGATTGTTCAAAAGTAGCTCCCAAGAGAAAAGGCAGAAACATTTCAAAAAGCTGAAGTGGACAAGGCTTGAAACAAAGATGAAACAATGCGAGGAGGTCATAAGAACAGTTGAAAAGGATGAAAAAACCAGATATAAATCTAGCTAACGTAGATTAAAATTAGTTTTGGAACTAAACGGCAAAACAACTTCAAACAACTGAACTGGACAAAGGTTGAAACAAAGATGGAACAATGCAAGGATGCGATATGAACAGCTTATATGATGAAAAGTATTGTTAAAATCATTTAAAAGTAATATGGAAACGAACAGGCATCACAATTTCGAATAACTGAAGTGGACAAAGGTTGAAAGATGAAACGATGCGGGAGGCCATAACAACAGCTGAAAAGATGAAAAATTCAGTTAAAAAACCGGGTAAAGTAGATTAAAAAGTAATGTGGAAATTTTAAAACCAAACGGCGAAACAATTTCAAACAGCTGAAATGGACAAGGGTTGAAACAAAGATGGGACAATGCAAGGAGGCGATAAGAACGGATGAACGGATGAAAAAAACTAGATCAAATCTAGATCTAATCGTTCCAAAGTAATTTCGAAAAGAAACGACAGTACAATTTCGAACAAGTGAAATGGAAAGTATTGAAAAAAAGATGAAACGATGCGAGGAAACATAAGAGAATCTGAAATAATGAGTCCGAGAAAGATAGGACATCCAAGATAGTCAAAAGGGAGGAATCCTTGTGCGTAACAGATAGAATGTTGGATTATCTGAGAGCGCTTTGTAGTGGTGGAAGGACCAATTATAAAGCTACTCTTAAAGACATTGAGAAGTTGGCCCGAGGCTTGCTCGTACACAGTCGTTTAAAAATACATCGAAACGGATAGGCAGAACAATGTCGAAAAACTGAAATGGGCAAGGTTTGAAAGAAAGATGAAACAATGCGAGCATGCCATCAGAACAGTTGAAAGGATGAAAAAACTAGATAAAATCTAGATAATTCGTTTCAAATTAATTTCGAAACGAAATTACAGAACAATTTCGAAAACTGAAATCAGCAAGGTTCGAAACAAAAATGAAAGAATGCGAGGAGTCCAGCACAACAGCAGAACGGATGAAAAAAACTAGATAAAATCGAGGTCAAATTGTTTAAAGTAATTTCGACATGAAAAATCAGAACAAGTTCGAAATTAATTTAAACGGACAAGGTTTGAAACAAAGATGAAACAATGCGAGCATGCCATCACAACAGTTGAAAGGATGAAAAAAACTAGATAAAATCTAGATAATTCGTTTCAAATTAATTTCGAAACGAAAAGGCAGAACACTTTCGAAAACTAAAATCAGCAAGGTTTGAAACAAAAAATGAAAGAATGCGAGGATGCCATCACAACAGCTGAACTAATGAAAAAAAGTACATGAAATCGAGATCAAATCGTTTGAAGTGATTTCGACATGAAAAATCTGACCAAACTCGAAAATTGAAATCGACAAGGTTTCAAAAGAAGATGAAAAACAATGCCACGATGAATCAAGAACAGATAAAATGACGAACGCGCTCACTTGAGGTAGCTCCAAAAGGGAATCAACATCGTCTCTCCCCGAGCTGGCTCGTCGCTCAAGCATCTGTTGTCGTAAACTACAGCTAGCTTTAGCTCCAAGACTGCAACTTTTAAATACTTCTAAACTTTCGCCATAATCCATTCCCACATGTTCAATTAAACTTAGCTCATGATCAAATATTAAGCTGCGTATTTTTTATGGGTTTTTTCGCAAAGTTTGTTGGAAGTGAGAGGACAGTTGATTACTCGCTCGGATGTCAAAGGATTATAGTGCAAGGATCGCGGACGGGATGGTTTCTGCCTCGAGTGGGAAACATATAGTGGCCTGAGAGCTCCAGCTGGCCAACACACGTGTTGTGCCACGTGTCAATTTTTTATTGGATTAATGTTGTCCCACAGTCTGCCATACACACTGCTTTGTCATGTATGTTAGACGGGACGAGAATGTCTTGGATGGGACAGGATGTGGACGAAAATATACAAGATGGGACGAATTGGGGAGCGAACAATTCAGACAAACTTCTACAAATATACAAGATGGGACATAAGACGGGACGATCTTCACCCCGTGCTATACAGAGGATATACGCTAATTGCTACATATAGTACACCATTAGGGAAGGACACAGTCCGGTCTCGGTCCGGTTTTATCGAAAACCTAAACCTAATCCTGAAGTTCGGTCTGGTCTCGGTCTCGGTCCGGGCTTGGTCCGGCTTGGTCTTCGGTTGGTCATGTTGACTAGTCAATGTTAAGTTGACTTGGTCGTCTCACTGCATCTAATGTCACCTATGGTGCTGCAGCAGTGTTGAATAATGAGAGAGTGAGAGCGGAAAGTGGAGTGTGAGAATGAGAGTCGGAGAGAGTGACATTGAGATAGTGCAAAGGCAGAGAGAATACCATAGGGAGAGAGTGAGAGAGAGGGAGAGAGGTGGAGACGGAGAACGGGAGAGAGGGCGACAGAGGGAGACACGAGGAGAGAGAGAGGGGGTGAGAGAGAGAGGGAGAGAATGAGATAGAGAAAGGAGGAGAGGGAGATCGGAGAGAGAAGGTGAGAGAGAGGGGGAGAGAACGAGATAGAGAGAGGGATAGAGGGAAAGAAAATGAGTCAGAGAGAGTGAGAACAGGAGCAATGGAAAGAGGGAGCGAGGAATTGAGAGCGAATGAGAGAGAGAGAGAGTAAGACTAGAATAGAGGGAGAGAGAGAGAGAGAGGGAGAGCGGGAGAGAGGGCGAGAGAAAGAGAGGGAGAGGATGCGATAGGGAGAGAAAACGAGAGGGAGAGAGTGAGAACGGGACAGAGGGCGAAAGGGAGGGAGGGAGAGTGAGACCGGAACAGAGGGAGAGTGAACAAACGGGAGAGTGAGACCGGAACAGAGGAAGAGTGAAAGAACGGGAGAGCAAGAGAGAACGAGCGGGAGAGAGGGAGAGACAACGAGAGAACGCGCAGGCGAGAGGGAAAGAGGACGACAGAGAGAGAGAACGAGCGGGAGAGAGGGAGAGAGAACGGGAGAAAAAACGGAGGGAGAGAGGGAGAGGGAGCAGGTGAGAGAAAAAGAGTAATGGTCTTTGGTCCGGTTCGATGTGCGAACCGGACCTGGACCGGAACGTTTGGTCAGCTCTAAAAAGGTTAACAGACAGTTCGGTTCGGTCTGGTCAAACAGAACTTCTAAGTTTTGGCAACTTTGTTAACTAAGTGAAGATACGAGGGTACGGGTAATGTATATGACCTCTACTATATGTGTATGATATGTATAGTATATACAAAGAGGTAACAGGAGGGAGAAGGGGGGGAACTAGAGAGAGTAAAATTTAAAGGAATCTTTTCATATAAATAATGATGGTTTACTCGTGCTTAGTTGACACAAGTGACCCTCTGTCCACTTCAGATCCGATCCAAACACGATCTGTGCGTCTGTTCGGATCGGATTGTTCGAACAAGATGTCTGTTCAGATCGAATGTTCAAATAATATCCGATTCGAACACGTTGTTCGAATCGGATCGAATCGAATGTTCGAATCCAGCGGTCGCCGTCCAGACCGCCAGCGGCCGCCAGAGAGAAAGTCGCTGGCGGTCGCCGGCGCCGCTGGCCATTTGTTGGAGCTTGTTCGAACTTGTTCGAACAAGGTCGAACAAATGGCAATCGAACATGAACGAACCACATTGTTCATTCGAAACTTTTGATCGAACACGAACAAAGGGTCTGTTAGATCGAACGATTCGAACAGATTGTTCGAATCGGCATTTGTTTGTTCGAATCTGTTGATCAAGATTCGAACGATCCGGCCCTATCCCCGATAATTAAGAGAGAGGGAGAGAAGAGAGAGAGCGGGAGACAGAGATGGAGAGAGAGGAGAGAGAGAGGAGAGAGAGAGAGAGAGATGCCCATCCTGCGCGGCCACCGACCAATCGCCAAGTCACTCTCTCTCGTCGTCTCATGTTACCGTTATATCCATTAAAAGCCGAAATGTCACCAAATTAATTCCTATAAATTCAAAATATCACCCCAGTCAAAAAACAATTCCATTCAGCAAAAAAGGAAATAATCAACTCCTAACAATTAATTTAAAATACCTATACCAACACTGCTATAAAAAAATGTTATTTTTTCCCCAAAAAAGACTTGATTAATTCTATAAAACGATTTATTGCACTCGCTCCCAGGTCAGTCGTTGCAGAGAGGAGATCGACGAAGAGACGAGATCCATGGCGGAAATCGAAGAAACTGCGAGATAGGGAGAATCAAGCGGAACAGATACAACAGTTTTGTCTCCATCTTCGAGTTCGAAGAGGTATTATCGCAGAAGATTCTAGGTTTTTTTTTCTGATAATGACTATTGAGTGGTGCATTTACTCCGGGAGTTGAAGGATTCGCGATGAACAGTAGCGCGGAGCGACTGGGGCCGCTGGTAAATTTCTAGAAATTCGAGGGTGTTTATAAGCGCCTGTGAATCGTCGTATATGCTCCACTTTGTTTAGTGCCGACGGGAATCATTTGGGAAGGAGGCGAAAGCAGCTAAAAGGAAGCTTTGAGGGCACTTGGAATCAGTGTTCTTCGTTCAATCTCTTTTTAACTTGTGGGAAAATGAGCAAGTTCAGCATTTTCGATTCTCTCCCGGCGTAGTGAAGGGATAGAGTTGGTTTCTCATGGCCAAGCGAATCTACCAGGATTGGAAAGGGAAAAATGTAAGTTTTTATTGTTGCTATCTCAGTCTCTTGTTCTCAGATTTTCTACATCACCTGCGGTGATCATCTCTTTGGCTCACTTCCTTGGTAATTTAATGGTGCGCATGTTTATAGTTGAGAACAGTTTGATTTTTTCCTTCTAGACTAGTAGCGGAAACCCTGCATTTCGATTTTATTTATCGCCATTTTTCTCCATGTTTAAATCCGTATATTCATTTGATTATTTCGGTTTTAACCGGTTCGTACGATCATTTTCCATTAGAATCATAGTAGGTTAGCTTGTTTGAATTTATTGTATTTTCACCGTATGAAAATACTATGCAAGAATTTCAGAGAAAAGGGTTAATGCGAATTATTAGTGCATCAACTGTGGTCCGTTCTAGAATTTAGATTGTTTGATATTTTCTTGAATTAGAACTATTTTTCTCTGGCTTTCGTATCTTTTTTTGTATGTTAATTTTCTCTGTATCGTAGGTTGAATTTAACTAGTTCAAACCTCTTACTTTTTTGCTTAATTCAGCTTCCGTTGAACAACCAAAGATTTATTTATTGTAAATTTAATATCATTTTTTATTTACAGAAATTTATCCTAGGGGGAAGATGTATATTCGGTCCCGACGCCAAGTCCGTCCTAATGACCGTATTGCTTATTGTTGTACCGGTTATCATTTTCTGTGTGTTCGTCGCAAGGCATCTTCTCCACAGATTCTCCTCTTATAACGCTGGTTATGCTGTTCTCCTCCTAACCATCGCTTTCACTGTCTATGTAAGTGCTCTTTAGTTATCCAAATTTTTAAACTTATCTTGAGTTATTGTTTTTAGTTAACGTAATTATATTTTAAAAATAATTACAGGTGCTGGTGCTCCTTCTATTGACTTCTTCTCGAGACCCGGGGATTATCCCGCGTTCGTCTCATCCCCCTGAAGAAGAAATTTCACAAGGAGTTGATTCCGGGGGCCGGCCCACGCCTAGCGTTCAGTTGCCGAGGTTTAAGGAAGTCATGGTCAATGGTCAGCCAGTCAAAGTCAAATACTGCGACACCTGCATGCTCTATCGCCCCCCGCGCTGCTCGCACTGCTCAATATGCGATAATTGTGTGGAGAGGTTTGACCATCATTGCCCCTGGGTCGGCCAGTGCATTGGTCAGGTGGTGTCTTCTTTGCCTTTTTAAAAAAATATATGTTTTATAATTTTTTGAATAATTGATTTAGAAGTTTTGAGAAAATTTTGAAACTTATTTTCAAATTAACTTTCATGAAGATCAGGGTTTACTTATGATGATGAGTTTGCCATCTATGGGGGATAAGGACATGGTCATCACATCATCATGTCTTCTTCTTTGGCTAGAATGATGTTGATAAAATCATCATCATCGTCATCCTAGCTACAGGCAAATGAGGGGGATGATTATGACTTGTCATTGGCCTTTGTCATCTGAAAGAGTAAAAATACAGAAAGTGACAAGAGAATGATGGTGAGTCATCAACAACATGTTTCAACAATTCACAGACGTTGGAAGATGACAATGGCAAGTTATCGTTGTCCTCTCATCCTTGATTGTTGTGATGGCAAACCGCATGAAGATCAACTTGCAGAGATTTCATGGTAATATGGACTTAGGGAGGAGACTCAAGATAGCAATTTAAGTTGAAGATTCTTTTAAAAATTATAATTTGCTAATTGAATTCTTTAATTCAAAAAAAAAAATTGCAAATCGAACTGGAAAAATGTAAGTAATGTGTTTTCTAGATAATTTAAATTTTCAAAACCCGGTATTTAACAACTTATTAGGAGTTTTAAGGAAATAGTTTTTGAGTTGCATGTGATAATTTATCACAGATATATCTGAGAAATTATTTTTCTGGTTTAAAAATTATAATTTGCAAATTGAATTGGAAAAATGTAAGTGACGTGTTTTCTAGATAATTTAAATTTTCAAAACCTGGTATTTAACAATTTATTAGGAATTTTAAGGAAATAATTTTTGAGTTGCATGTGATAATTTACCACGGAAATATCTGAGAAACTGATTTTTCTGGTTTTTCTTGCAGAGGAACTATCGTTATTTCTTCATGTTTGTCTCCTCGGCTACAGTTCTCTGCATATTCGTGTTTGTCATGTCAGCGTTGTACGTTAAGTTTCTGAGAGACGAAAATTCTTCGCTGTTGAAGGCCATGAGAGAATCTCCTGCTTCCATCATCATCATAGGCTACTGCTTCATCTCCCTCTGGTTCGTGGGCGGCCTCACCGGCTTTCACCTCTACCTCATCGGCACCAACCAGGTCAGCCATCGACCCATCAGGTCATTCCAGTCTTCTTGTATGCAGATCTTTTTGACTTTTGGGTGGTCCGGGTCAGACCACATACGAGAATTTCAGGTACAGAACCGACAGCAGGGTCAACGTGCACGACCGGGGTTGCCCGGTGAATTTTGTGGAGGTGTTCTGTTCCAAGATCAAGCCGTCAAGGAACAACTTCCGGGCATATGTTTCGGAGACGGAGACGGCAGTGGCAGCAGCAGAGGATGACTTTGCTTCTGAACCACGGGCGAAGGTGGAGGACGATCTTGAGCTGGGCGGAGATCTGTTGAAGATCTCTCAGCGGCGGAATTATGAGGACAGGGAAGAGGATTTCAGTGGCGGCGGCAGAGGTAGGAACGGGCTCCGAGGCAGCAGTGGCGATGGCGGTGGTGGTGACAGAGACTTTGATCTTGGGTTTGGTGCCGAAGTGGAAGGGTTGCCTACGGGGGGGGAGGTGAGACACTCTAGCCGGAGCCGGAGTCGGAGAAGCGGCAGCTGGGATATCTCCGCCGACATTTTAGCCATGAATGGTTTGGAAACTGGTGGCGCCCCCGCCTCGAGGAGAGCACCATCGCACTTTCGCCCAGGATGAGTAGCTTGAGGAGCCATAGAACTGATTGCAGTGCTCTCTTCTCCTTGAAATTAATATTCTGTGCCTCGTTTTGTTTTGTGCCTGTTGTGGTATGACAATTCTTTTGAGAAGTGCATTCTAGTGTCTCACATTTCTTTCTCTGGTCAGCTTCATCTAAATCAAGATTGTTTGAGGCAACAGATCAATCTGAATAGAGTTTGATCATATCAATAGTCCACTGGACCATCGTCGGGCCTACTAAAAAAATCAGCATAGTTAATGTTATTTCTCAAGAACTGATCTGAACCTAGTCACCCAGGTCGATCAATCTAGTTGTAGTTCCGGATCGTCCCGGACGTGGACGATGGATGGGACGGGACGAATTTCGTCCCGTCTGACGTGCAGAGTAAGCTCAGGGATGAAGGACGGGATGGTTTTTCGTCTAACAATAAAAAACCATCCCTTCCAGTCATACCGGGACAGTTTTTCGTCCTGTCCAGTCCTCCCGGGATGAATTTTCATCCCAAAATTCGTCCCGGACGAAAAAAACCCATTTTATATTTTTAATATATTAATATAGATTTTTTCAAGTTTTTTCGGGAATTACTGAGGAGATAAAACGCAAAGGGACATATGTACAATTATTTCTGAGTGGCGTTCATTTGCACGCACGTAAAAATACAGGGACTTTGATGCAAATTGTCATTGCAAGGCCACGTGGCAACATCTCAACCCTCGGATGTGAATCCGCCGGTTTTCCGTCCAGATTCGTCCATCCATCATCCGAGACCTCTGGACGAACGGTTTTTTCGTCCCACGGGACGAAAACTGTCCCGTCCGGTGGTCATCGGGACGAATTTTTGTACTGAATTTTTCCTCGGCACAAATCCTCGGACGGGACAATTTTTTCATTCTGGGACGAAAAAATCGTCCCGTCCGCGTCCCTGCACAATACTGGTTGATCAGCAAAAAAACTCTACGTACATATTTCCCCATCCATCTCTCTTGGAACAATCTCTGTTGGAGTAGCTCAATTCCAACAATCACAACACTCTGTTTGTCAAGCATATATTATATTTTTTATTCATAAGCCTAATTGAGGTCAATTATAAAGGAAATCCTTGTTAATGGGCTGATTATATGGAGTCAGCCAATTGATTTTCTAATGATACTCTCCATGGTGTCGGCCGACTGGACTCATGATCTAATTAACCCAGTCAACTCGAGGTCAAATTTACTTAGCTATATTTCTTGTCTTATTTTGTTGTTTTCCTCTCTTACTATCTTTCCAGTACTCTCTCTAGTCCTCTCTCTCCTTTCTACTTTCCCATCCGTTGCAATTAGATCTCTCCACTTATTCCTAAACCTGCTCCATGTATCGATCTCTTTATTTCTTTTGCTCTTTCTCCCCATCACTTTACTCTCGGGCTCACTTCTCACTCTTTACTTCTCTAGTATCTAAAAATAATCTCAATGTTCTCTCTATACTGTTCTTTCTCCCTCCCTCCCTATCTCTCATTTCTAATGAAATATCTATCCTATTATTTTTATTATTATTTCCCTCACTATTTATTCCTTCCTCAGTAATACCAAACATCTCTCCAATAAACCTCTCTCTTTCTTTCTCTTTTGAGTCACTTCATATCACATACTCTCTTGATCAATGGCTCGTGCATGGAAACATTATTTCTCCCTCTCTCCCTATCTCTCATTTCTAATGAAATATCTACTCTTGCTATTATTATCTCCCTCGCTGTTTATTCCTTGGTAACACCAAACATCTCTCCCATAAACCTCTCTATCTTTCTCTTTTGAGTCACTTAATATCACATACTCTCTTGGTCAATAGCTCATGCATGGAAACACACTAGGAATGCTAATACTGATAAGAATCAAATGAGAAGACTATGAACTAAAGTCACTTGTTTCCTACATAGATATGTAACTAGAATTAATGTACCAATGGATAAGCGAGAAAGCTTTCAAGTCAAGCAACAAATAGCCAGCCTTATGCACAACTTTCAAGTCAACAAAAATAATCCATAAACCACTGAGAATTATTAGACATTATAAAATATCTCTATAATATTTAAGATGAATTAATATATTATTGTACATGAGAAAATAGTATTGTTCATCATCATCCTCATCCAACCATACACCCTCTCTTTCTCTTCCTATCTCTCTCATTTATCTCAATTTCTCTCCTCTCTCTCTCTATACCTCAAATACATCTCTCCAAGATTCTCTCCCTCTTGCTACCTATCTCTGAAATATATATGTATATTTCTCATGATTTCTCCACAATATCTCTCCTTCTTCCCCCTTTTCTACCTATATGTCCAATTGACCGCATGTCATCCATGCCATACACCATTATGACATGGGTACATGCATATCCCTTATACTGAACGCTGTTATGAGAATCTGAGGTTCAAGCGACTAATCCAGATGGGTTGTGATGTCTCGTTATTTCTCTTAATCATACTCATATGTGTCTTTGGAAGTGCACTATCATCTGGGAAGGGACCACAAAAGTAGGCTTTGTCAAGTGTCATCTGTCATTTAATAACACACAATATTAATATGTTATATGACAATATTTACATATTTAGTTATATTAAATTGGATATATGTGTGTGTGCGTGTATCAAGCCTAAAATGAATTAATACAATTTTTATGATGTTTTGAATTTTGTAAATTTTTTAATATTTTTATGATGATAATTTCTGAAAGGAAATACTTTTGAGTCCATACATGATTTTTTCTGATTTTTTGGCATTATATTCAAAGATATATCATTTTTAATTCAATATATATAATACATTTTTATGAATGAAGATATCTTTTTCATAATTATTTAATATCTCTTTGACTTTTTTGGTCTTTCAAATTCAGAGTAGAGAGAACATTGGAGGAGAGAATGATCTGAGTTCAAATCACGATGTCTCATAATCGAAAAGGAGTTTCAGGTACACATTTTGAGTGTAACTTTCTTTTTCCTGCCTCTTTCCACCCATATGACTGGATCTATAAATACATCCTTGGATTTTTGTAAAAACTATTTTTAGGCTCACTTCCTTCTAGATATGCATATTGAAAAAAGGTGAAAATTTAAAGGTCCATCAAGTATTCTTGGTGTCTTGAGTGCTTGGAGAAGGTCACCATAGAAGTGAGGAGGCTGCTCTTCATCAGTGAAATGCCTTGATCTCGGTGGAACATACGGATCTAATGTTAGTCTCTTGACTTACATTGGTTTCTCCCATTCACATCCTTTTAGTTAGATCTACATCCTTATTTTCATCATCCCATTCTCATGACCATCTTCCATCATCTCACCCCTACCACATCCTTCTCTGATCCCCGTCTCAATCTCATCACCTCCGTTTCATATAAAAACCCTAAATCATATGTCCAACATCCTCTTCTCCATCTCACAACCTCCTATCCATTCTTTCATCACATCCATTAGTTAGATCATTATGATTTCTTCATCTACATTCAATTTCACCACCATCCATCCACATCCACTCACATCTATTCACCCATTTCATCTTCTTATCTTCTTATTCATCTTCTACATCCATCACCTCTTCACATCTTCATCTATCTCATTCTCCCGTGTCCACTTGATCTATACACATTCTCCTACAGATTCCTCATATCATTAATCATACCATCCTTTTTAAATACTTATTATCACCTTTGCTTTGTATTCATCACACCATAATCCCCTATTTTATACGCATCTCCTCTCATCCCACTTGCATCATCATTTAAAGAGTATTTAAACCCTAATATTCATTCATTGTCGAGGTGACCCTTTCTCATCACTAACTTGTCAAATAGGAGTATATTTTTACAAATTATTATTGATTTAATCAAATAAATCAATGTTGATCATCAAGTCATGAAAGGAATGATGGGAGACAAAGATGTGACATGGGTGATGGAAATATTTGTGGCCATCAAGCCAATCACACTGTCCATATGTAGTTCTATGTTCATTAATAAAACATATTCATTATAGTGCGTGTGTGACGCTTATAATGAAGTCCATGAATACATTATCTGACTTGGTGAATTATGATGAGATAATAATACGTAAATCAGTAGTCTTTAAGTATATGTTATAAATATTCCTATTCGAAGGCTACTCGAGGAGGACATCAAAGTATGCAGATAGAATAGCACTATCTAACCTCACTCATAAGATGAGTATGGCCGTTCCCGTAGCCATTAGTGTGGAGACACTAATGATAGATAGTGGGTGCTATGTAGTGAAAATAGTTCACTAAATTTATCCGAACGAATTCCTGAATGGTATTATACTAAACTGTCAATCAGGTTGATTCATGTCACGGTTGTGTAAGTGGTCCTTAGACCTAAGATACCAAAGACGTCTTGTGGACGTACAGTTGTACTTTGACTATGACCTACGTGCCCCTAATCATAGGATTCTAAATAGTCTTAGTTCAGGTGCATTAAGAAGTTCACAAAAATGATTGAGTGGCCAAGATGGGATAGTCCACCCTCGCTATAAGAGGTGACAGCTCAAGGAAGATGATGCGATGAAGTCCTTGGCCAAGGTAGTGAAATATCGAGAGAAGAGTTCTCTGATGTTTTCTGAACGCATCAGTACTAACTCAAATGATCAATTAGGGTTTGACGGTTCACCGTACCCTAAGTCATCCTCTGAGCATCAAGTGGATGAGGGATTATATGTACATAGTAATCGATGACAACAGGTTCCATGCGTAAGTCGATACACACTCCTTTGTATCTTCTAGAGCACGATGTGTAGCTTTGCACCCCACGTGTTGGAGACTCAACCTATCGATTGGGTTAAATCGATCAGATGTTAATTAATCTATATGCTGATATAGTTAATTAATTTGGAAGGCCAATAAATATTATTGGCTGCTAGAGTTGTTAACTAGACTATTACATAGGCTTAGAGGGTCGCACGCAAAAGGTCTCTTGGACGTCGGAAGATATACTTAGGTTTTGGGGTTTTTTATGGAAAACAACCACTTAGTATAAATAGGGGAAGGCCCTGAAAAAAATTCTCCCAGGCCAAAATTGTTTAGGGGCCTTCCCCTTCTTCTCCCTTCTCGCCTCGTTCCCTCTCCATTCTTGATGTGATTGGGATGATGCAATGATGACAACGGACATTGAACGGGACTCGTCAATGGGAAGGAGGAGATCCAACGTGCTGAGGATTGTGTGGATATGTATAGAGGCTGTAAACTTGAACAGCTCGACTCTTCTCGCTCCGGGATCCAAGAAATCGCGGTTGTAATATGTGCAAAGGTACTTCGTTTTAATGGTTTTATCGATGCCAATCGATTCTATTTAAGTCTTTTGCTGTGTATCGTTATGTGTTCTTTATCCATGTCAAGGCCGCTAGAACCCAACAATGAGATGCAATGGGAGTCCTTCATGGTGTCGGAAGGCATGAAGGGTATCATGATGATGGGCGACACACCAAAAGATAGAGATTTTAGAAGGGTGGGTCACACAAAAACATTTCCTGGTGATGGTGGTTATGTGTTCTAAATAACAAGTTCTCTTCCCCCTCTCTGTTTGATACAAGAGAACAAATACAGAGATAATACAAGAAGAGAAGAGAGTGATAATGGAGAAACCAATTGTTAGCATTAAAAGAGAAACACTTAGAGTATAACTTTACAATCTATAGTGTACATATACTACTATATTTGTAGGAATGAACCTGATTTCCTTTTATCAAGTTGAACCAATATTTGGTTTCACGTCCTCCATGATAAAAGCTTATGGATGATGTGTTTGGTATAGCACATCAGTGTTGTCATGCTTGTACAACATTAGACCTATTGTTGTGTCCTATTTGTAGTGTTAGTTGATGATGTCGCCTTCGTAATTGTAACATGGCCCCTGAAGCTGAAGCTTGGTTCAAGGTTAAACATGGATCTGATCCTCTTGAAATGTGCATTTGCTAGCGGTTTGGTGACGTCATCTGCAACTCGATAAAAACTTATTACAAATGCAACCTACAATATCTAACATAATGATAGTCAGTTTTTATATGCTTTGTGCACGCATCAAATACAATATTTTTCCAAGATAGATGGAACCTAATTTAACATGTCATAGTATATGAGTAGGTCTGGTGGTAGTATTAAGTTCTTTAACAAGTGATAAACCCATAACAGTTCCATAGTGGCTTTTGCATCAACTTTATTTTCAACTTCAATGTGGGAACATGCCACAGCTGATTAACTCTTACATGCCCAACTTACCAGGTTGGACCCCATAAAGATAAGATAACATTAGTGGATTTGTGGTCAGTGGTGTCACCTAACAACTCAGCATTGCTGAAGATTTGTAATCATGAATTTGACTTTTGATTAAAGAACAAACTGTGATTGAAGGTGTCTTTAACATAGTGATGCAGATATTTGAAGGTGTCCCAGTTATTTAGCTGAGTATTATGAAAATGTTGACATGCTTTATTCACTTCAGCATGCAATCTCAGGCCAATTAACGATAATATAATGTAAACTTCTGTTAATTTTGTGACACAAAGTTGCATCATGCAAATGTTTGATAAATCTGCATCCACTTGTGGCTGATTCTATACAACATGGAATGATTAAAGGTTTTTTTTGGTCCATCTTGGGTATGCATACCATTTTTTTCACATATTAAGCTTTAAATAAGAAAATACACAATGATTGACAGTGCAGATGAATACCCAAAAAAAGGTGTGGCACCACCAAATGTTTGGTGGTAAAGGCAATATCGATGGATGTAATGATGGTTTGTAAGGACCAGGCATCAAAATCAAAGACAAGAATGCCATAAACATAAACTCTAAGGTAAATAAGGCTGAAAGAAGATATTTAAAAAAATAAGGAGGAATTAGTTAGAGACATGAAAACTAACAAATAAAAGGAGCTGAGTTAGTGAAACCAACCTCGGTATTATTATTTGAGAATATAGATGGATATACATAGAACACACATGAGAATGATGAGTGGAGAGATGAATCCAAGAGGTGGATGCATGTAGATGGGTTCATTAAGGTAGCCGTGGAGAAATGCATTGGATATCTAACTGTCAGATGTCCAACTCTAAATGGCTGCAAGAACAAGACGGATGAAAATCATGGTCATCTTGAAAACTAGAGTAAATGTTTCTATTAGCTTCTCAAACTATTATTTAGTGCTTCAAAAAATTCTCATAGAACTAGAACAAAGATGAAGGGATATACGGGGTATTATTTAACATTCCTTCAGTCCCTCTCTCTTGGAATGCAATAAGAAGATCTAATCGAGAATTTAAATTATCAAATCCCTCCACCACTCGTAATAAAGAACAAAATCTAAGGGTGCTTTTTTTACAAGGATGGGGATTTATTTATATATCCAAGATAATGGCTGGATAAAGTAGAGAAAGATGAAAGTACCCTAAAATGTTGCCCAAAAATCCTGAACTGTTAGATATCATTGTTTGAATTTGGAGCAATCTGAGCCATCTGAATTTCTCTCTCCTAATTATCTCTCTCCTCTGATTTGTGAGGTAGACTGGCTGCATAGCACACATGTATAGGATAAAAAAGGAAAAAATCATTTAAAATCTTTATATAAATTTAAAATTATATTTTATGGTTTTAAAAAATAAGTTTCTTTATGAAATTTATGTAGAAGAATTGAAACGTGGCCAAAATTTGACTGTCTTATAAATGTTCTTTCATTCATATAATGGACCAGGGTGACATTCTAAAAAAAAGTGAAATATCTTTAACTATATTTTAAAGGAGAAGAAATGGTACGCAAAAATTGAAAGGGCCAATGGATGAATTTTTTTAATAATTTTTTTTAGCTGTAGAAACCAGAGATTCCATTTAAGGTCCAGGTACATATAATAGCGGAAAATGGGTGGACAGAGAGAAAAAGGGATGCAAAATGAAGGAAATGTAGGGAAAATGGATGGGATGATGGCGAAACTTTATATCCGGTTCCTAAAATATTGATGCTTGTGTCTTGAGTGCCCAATGTCTCTTACAAACATTTTATCTACACAACAATGACGGGAACTTCAAATATAGACTTCAACAAGGTTAAATAAACTTTTCCCTTATTTTCTCTCTTTGCATTTCTTTCCTCTTTCTAATTGGTTGAATTTAAACTTATCAAGCTCCTTCATTTGAATTTGTGCTCTTCAAAAGGGAAGTTAGCAGGAGTTGTGGAGAGATCCAAGAGGCGGCCCACACTCCTATAACTGCTTCTGTGAAACTCAATTCCAAATTACTCTACTTTGACTCAACAGTCCAAACAAATTGCTCTAAAAATCACACTGAATGCTCCAGCTCATTCATCATCATTCTATTTAGTCTTTGTATGTTTTACACACACGTGAATTAAAAACATTCATTAGTTGTAAAAGTTCTTGAAAATGAAGTCACGAAGGGTTATTTTTAAATACCTTAAATATTCATGAAGTGATATTTATATGAAATTCAGAAATATTCAAATAGTAAATTCAATATTTCAAATCATAAATTCATAAAAAAATATTTAGAATTATAGGCACATTTATCATGGTATCAAGGAATATTCTAGAAGTCTTATAGGAGTACGACATTGATTCAAAGCTTTGTTACAACACTACATCTGATGCGTCCAACAATAAAGCAAAGTTGATATCAATTCCTACTGGATTGGAGTTCGTGAATCTGCACTTTACTTTGGAGTGCCAAGTACATTGGGTCATTCAGATTCTAATCATTGTTATCCTAGATTAACGCAATTATTCATTATTCAACAGCACCAACAAGCATTGCCATACATGATGAAAGTGTAGATTCCCAAAAAAATACTATCCATGAACCCAGGAAATAACCATAAAGTTACTCAATGGTGGCATACCCAGCACAACCTTACGCCTTAAGGGGTGGCAGTTGCTTAGGGGGAGAGGCATTGCCAAATAAAATTCAGGGCTCTATGTACTTAAATGGAGAAATATGTGGACCTCTGTACAAAATTTGAGCCACTCAATTTAAACAAAATACAACTTGCATTGGAAGTCCACACAGGACATGTAGTAGGGCTTCGTCTCAAAGAGATAACTGGTTACTAACATGGCCTCATTCTTAAAATAAATGCATACGAATGATACAATATTGTGAGAACTAATTGGGACATGCTTCAGGAATATGTGGGTGATAATCTCTGAAAGCTCATGGACTATGAGAGCTTGCTTTGGTGCAATTAAGCCTTTGCAAGAGAGACGATAGTAGACCCATTTTAGATGTAGTGGTTCCTTCTGTCCACCCCAATGTGCTCATCAATATCAGAGATCTCAGGAGTGTTAGACAAGGAGCCTGGGTATGGAAAATACTTATAGGGATGATTACTGTCACATTATCTAGATCATCTGACCTGTTTAGAGTCATAGACCATGCTCAATGCCAACGCAGAAATCGGAGAAATACTTCAGTATACCATGCACTGAGGAGGAAGATACCCCCTTGAGATGAAACATGGTTGTTCTGTTCTGTTCATTTGGAAAATACTTATAGGGATGATTACTGTCACATTATCTAGATCATCTGACCTGTTTAGAGTCATAGACCATGCTCAATGCCAACGCAGAAATCGGAGAAATACTTCAGTATACCATGCACTGAGGAGGAAGATACCCCCTTGAGATGAAACATGGTTGTTCTGTTCTGTTCATTTGGAATGAACAAAAAATTCACACAAAAGAACCGCACATAGCATTGTTCTTTGTTCTTTTTTTTCCAAAAACGAACAAAATTCGCACATTCGCACAAATTCACACATTCGCACAAAACTTGAACAAAATTCTCACAAAGGGAACAAAAGAACGGCACACGTGTGTGTGCGATGTTCTGTTCGAATTTGTTTTTGTTCTGTTCTTAAAACCGAACAGAATTGCCCTCGAGTTTCTTTTATTGCGCCCGACAAGTGCACTAGAGGCACAACTCTTCTCTGTCGGCTGTTCATCGTCACATAACAAAGATCACACTTCGAAGCAGAAAGTACTCAGATGCTGATGATGTCGAAAATTTTGGTTGCATCGTGACGATTCCATAAGAGTTTGTGAGTTGTGTTTATTTTATTTTATTGCAGTAATTATATTTCTCTAGAGACTCACATGCACATCCTTGCTCTGAATGTTCAGAAGTGTCCTTGCTCTAAATGTTCAGGGGTATTTCTGTCTTTCAAACTTCAATCAAAGTGGCTCCATCTCTCTGTGGGCGTCCACCGAAGTCATCTCTCAGCTGTCGTCTACTCTATCTCTCTCTATCTCTACTTCTCTATCTCTCTCTCTATATATCTCTATCTCTATCTCTATCTCTTTCTCTATATATATCTATCTCTCGCTCTATCTCTGTCTATATATATCTATCTCTCGCTCTATCTCTCTCTCTCTATATATCTATCTCTCGCTCTATCTCTCTCTATATATATATCTATCTCGCTCTCTCTCTCTATATATATATACATCTATCTCTCTCTCTATCCCTCTGTCTCTATATATATCTATCTCGCTCAATCTCTCTCTCTATGTCTCGCTCTATTTTTCTCTCAATCTCTCTTTCTCTCTACATATACCTATCTCTCGCTCTATCTCTCTCCCAGTCTCTCTCTATCTCTATCTCTATCTCCATCTCTCTCTATCTCTCTCTGTCTATATCTCAATCTCTCTCTATCTTTCTCTCTATATCTCGCTCTCTATCTCTCTCTCAATCTCTCTCTATCTATATCTCTATCTCTCTCTATCTCTCTCAATATCTCCATCTCTCTCTCTATATACTTCGCTCTCTATCTCTCTCTCAATCTCTCTCTATCTCTATCTATATCTCTCTCTATCTCTATCTCTATCTCTCTCTATCTCTATCTAAATCTCTCTCTCTCAATCTCTCTCTATCTCTATCTCTCCTTTATATATATCTCTCTACCTCTATCTCTTTCTCTCTCTCTATCTCTCTTTCTCAATATATATCTATCTCTCTCTTTCTCTCTCTATATATCTATCTCTATCTCTCTTTCTCTATATATCTATCTCTCTCTATCTCTCTTTCTCTCTCTATATATCTATCTCTATCTCTCTTTCTCTATATATCTATCTCTCTCTATCTCTCTCTCTCATTTACCATGTTCTGTCTCTAACAAATACAGGGGGGGAGGAAGGAGAAGAGAAGAGAGAGGAGAGAGAATGGCAGAGGAGAAAGATTCAACGTCGATTCCGCTGAGCGCAGGGGGAGGCGTCGATGGCGGGATGGATCCAGAAGACCCGGCCAAATCTCCCCCCTCTGCTCCCAATTCTACTCGCAGAGTACGACCTTCTCTGTCAATAGAATGCCCATGATTTCGCGATTTTGATGCCGTTTCTAGCGGGTTTTCGCCATTTGGGCGATTTTTTTTTTCTCGTCCATAGATCTCTTCATTTCTCTCGTTTTCGATGTGATTTGAGATTTCATTCTACCGCGACAAAAGATTGGTTCAAATTGATGACCTTTGAGTGGGGTTTTGTACTTCTAAAATTGGGGGAGAATCTAGGGGATTTTGTCGCCGCCTCTTACTGGGTTTTCGCCATTTGGGCGACTATTTTTAGTCGTTTCGAGATCTCTTCATTTCAATCGTCTGCGGCTGAGATTTCGCCGAATTTGTGGCCTCTGAATTGATCTTCCAATTTAAAAGTTGGGGAGGATCTTGGAGATTTCTTGTAGATTTTTTTGTGACGAATAATGGGGTGGGAAATTGTCTCGTTTATTATTGATGGAAGCTTGTTGATTGTAGGATGAAATTGTCTCGTTTGCCGATGTTAAGTTTATCAAGTATTTAATTGTTCCGCTTCATGATGTTCCAGTTGGACTGATGAGACGCTCAAATTACATGTATGTTTAATTACGAGGCAAAACTATGTTATTCCGATAAACCATTGTTAGAACTCTCTACCTCGTAAACGGGAACATTCAGATGCAAATTAAAAAGAAAAGTCGCTGACTTTGATATAGTTCCAGGTCAAATGATCTGTTTTTCATGCTTATTGACTTTTTTATGAGAAATAGATCCTCATGAGTAGACAGTTCTACTACTTCTCACTATCTTACGCTTAATTTCATCATTCTTTTCCCCTTTCTGTAGTTATGTACATCTTGTAGCAATTCAAACGAAGTACGACTGGCTATAGATGTAGAATTTTGACCTCCTAATTGTTTCCTACTTCCCAATATTCATCCTAGCCTATTACTCAGATTTTTTGTTTTGGTTTCTTTTTTAAAGGTAGACGTAAGTAAAAAAGACATTTTTTGAGGAAAAGTGAGACAATAGACATAAGCGTCTTTATGGGTTAGTCCTCGGCTTTTCAACAGTGTCTTGCTTCTTACGAAAGTTATATTCTTTCTCTCTTTCAATCTTCAGAAAAAAATTTCTTTCTTCCTCTACTTGTCTGTTTATGGGAAGAAAAGTGCAAACATAGAATGTGGTGACAACGTGATACTCAGTATTTCAACAGAGTCTTGTTTCTTGGCAGAGTTCATCCCTCACTCATCTCCCTGTTTGCTCTTTCTCCGTCTTCCTTTCTCTCCACCTGTCCATTTGTAATATCCCTTCAATTTGAGAATGACTGATACTTGAGGTATTCGCAATTCGCAGGCTTGTTTCGCTGTCCTCCAGAGCTGGGCATCTAAGAAGTTTATGACCGGATGGTAAGCGTCTGCTTCTTACTTTTCATCTCGTCTCTGTTTTTTGAACTCTGATCACGGTCAATCTTCTATGTCGCAGTGTAGTTCTTTTCCCGGTCGCCGTGACGTTTTTCGTTACTTGGTGGTTTATTCGGTTCGTTGATGGCTTTTTCAGTCCGCTGTATGCTCAACTGGGTATAAACGTATTTGGTAAGATTTTAATCTAAGAAGTATTTTTGTTTTTTTAGTTTATTTCTAAAATTATTATACTCTTCCGCTCACTTTAATTTTTTCTAACTTTAAGAGCTTGAATCATTGTATTTTATACATAAATGTATTATACTCTCAGGACACCCAAGCGTCCTGAGTTCTTTTAAAATAAATTATAATTTCCAATGGAGTGTTTTCCAAAGCACCATATCATACTCTCGTTGCATAACTTTTTGTTTTCTTGATTATTCTCAAACATTTTAATATCTATTTAAAGCAGATTTTTCTGGTGTCATAGCTTGTCCAAACTTAGTCATGATTTATATACTGGTTATCTCATTACTTTTCACTAAATGAGTGGACCCAAACATAATAGTTTCATTGAATCACGTTGAGATGTATGGAATCCAACGCCCTTCAAAAAGAAATTAAGAATAAAATCAATTTCCTATTTATGTTTTTTTTCATGCGCATTTCAGAAATTGCTTTTTTTTTAGCAAAATTTTTTTCCTGCACCAGATTGTTCTTCCTCTATCCTTCAAGTATACAGTTATTTGGGTAATGATGGTTGTTCTAACCCTATTTTTTGTCTGAAAAAAATTCCAGGCCTTGGTTTCTTGACCTCTCTTTTGTTTATTTTCTTCGTCGGCATATTTGTTTCGTCGTGGCTCGGTGCCACCGTTATTTGGCTGGGAGAGTGGTTCATTAAAAAAATGCCCTTTGTGCGGCACATTTATTCCGCTTCAAAACAGATCAGCACCGCCATTTCTCCTGGTATGAAGTATTGTCCTTCATCAATGCCATTGACATTGAGTATATCATTAAAACGAGAATTTCTAATTGTTTTGCAAGAAAATAATTTATAACATTTGGTAACTGATGAACTAATTACCTAGCTGGCAATCAAGGTCGCATCACAATATTCTGCCTTTGCCCATCTATTTCTGGATTTCTTGTTTAAAATGGAATTTGGGCCATGCATCATCCGCTGTGGATTGGACTATTCTGTTGGTATCTGGTAGAGACCTCGGGTGGGTCTCCATGGGGGATGATCTTGGAAGGGTGGAGGTAGAGAGAGATTGAAGAACAGGTGTTACAGACCTCTGAGAATCTCCCAGCCGATTTAAAAACTTGTCTGCCCTTCTCAGGGGAGGGCTAAGATGAGAACCCTGTCACCTTTGATGTTATTTTTGTCTTTTTAGCCAGTTAAGGGAATGAGGGTCTTTTGTCACAAGAGAAGTGATACGATACTGATAGAAATCTTCAGTGGAACTGAGGGATTCAGAAAGAAAAAGATACAGTCCAGTTGATCAATTGTTCAAGCCGCATTGGCTGAACCCCTCCCTGGAAGGGGGATCTCCCCCTCAGACTCAGACGCCCTTGTGCCTTTAGGAGAAAATGGTTACGACGCCACTTGACAGTGGGCGACTTATTTATGGGGGCGTCTTCTTTCCTGCCCAGACTCCCTCCTTAGAAGGTGCGTCTGGGTATCTTGAACTTCCTGTCTAGGACGTTTCTTATTTTTTCTCTATGTCCTTTGGAGGACCGTATCAAGTAGTCTTCCGTTTCCACCTTCAAATGAGTAGCCCTCCCTTTAGGAAGTCGGTGAATGTTTTATAGACAAGTTATTATTTGGATTTGAGCTCCGTTAGTTTCTTTGGTGCGGCTGCATCACTGATTACGCCTTCCTCATTTTGGGGATCTCTGACCCCGGCTCATATCAAGGTCCCTATCAGGCTTCATCAATTGAAAGGGAACTAATTTAAGGAAAGATGACTGAAATACCTTTGACAGGGGTAGGGGATCCGAACAGTATCCTAGATCATAGCGTGCCAAAGGATTGTAATAGAGACCTTGATTTAAGTCTCAATCGGGAAAGGAAATCCTAGAAGAGAAGAAAGAGCAAAAGACGGATGAGATTGAGATCGACATCAAGAACAGTGTCAGTACAGGCCCAGATCTATGCCATTACACTTCTGGGGATCATCTACAATACCAAAGGGCCCTCTTAGAGGGTTATTTGCTGTAGCACTCGACCCTATTCACTACGTCTCCTGCCTCCTCTCTCCTTCCCCCTTCGTTGCGATTCAGCTCCGATGGCTGCATCTTCTTTGCTTGCTCCTCATTTGGGGAGGCTACATGTATTTATAGATTACGACCTAAGGACGGAAGACGGAAATGCCCCTCAGTGGGGTCAGAGATCGGATCAGATTGCTCTTGCCTAAGAATCACGAATTCATTCTATGCTCTTATTTTCCGCATAGCTACCATTTATGGACTCTAATCAACTCAGAATAAGGTCCACCATTGACGATAACAAGGACAAGTGGACAATGACCATGGTGTATAGTCATTATCGTTGTCATTCATCAACTGATTAAATCCTCATTGTCATTCATCCAAGTCCCTACTTAGATGACAATTATGAGATTTGCGTATGGCAATGATGAAGTCATTATCATCCGCCAATCCTAGTTTGGTATCAACATTGAAGATGATGAGGATTGGTCAGCATTACATTCAGTTTCCGAGAGCCATTATCGTCATGGTTGTCCTGATATGTCATTTGATGATTTGTTGTCATCATCATCTTCATTTGTCCAAGATCAAACTTGGATGATAATGATGAAGAAGAAAATATCAGAATAATCTAATTACCCTTTTAACCTCTTTGGTTTTGTAACGTTTTCTCCAATTTGTAGAGCAAAATACGACGGCATTCAAAGAAGTGGCCATAATTCGCCATCCCAGGGCAGGAGAATATGCTTTCGGGTTCATCACTTCCTCTGTCATTCTTCAGGTATGGAACAATAATTTCCTGAAAAACCTATCAGTTTATTTCCCGAATTTTCTATGGCTAAGTTTATATCGATAAGCGAGGAAGATTTAGGGAGAAAAGGAAAGTGGGATAAAGAGAAGGTCAATCCATCTGATTCTGCTGCCTGATTGCGATATATGCGGAGAGGGAACTTAAATCTATCTTAACTCATTTGCAGACAGAGAGCGGTGATGAGGAGCTCTGCAGCGTGTATGTGCCCACGAATCACATGTACATCGGAGACATATTCTTGGTCAATTCTGCTGACATTATCCGCCCAAATTTGTCTATCCGGGAAGGAATAGGTTTGTTTGCGTTATCCCTTCTCTCTCTCTCTCTATCTATCTCCATCTCTCTTTCGCTCTCTCTTCTATCCCTCTCTCTTAGTCAGTAATTATCTCACACACCATCGTACCATTTCTCTCCATCTCTTGATTTTATCTATCCCTCTTATCTTTGTCGTCTCTATCTCCATGCCTCTCTCTTCTCTCTCTATCCCTTTTTGTATCACCATCTCTCGTTATCTTTATCTTTATCTCTCTATCTCTTTCTCCCTCCCTTTATTTCTAGCGTCATCTCTATCTTTATCTCTCTATCCCTCTTTCTCTCTTTCTTTCTATCGAAGTCTATCTTTATCTCTCCATCTTTCTCTTTCTGTCTTTCTTTCTATCGATCTCTATCTTTATCTCTCCATTTTTCTCTTTCTGTCTTTCTCTCTATCGATCTCTATCTTTATCTCTCCTTCTTTCTCTTTCTGTCTTTCTTTCTATCGATCTCTATCTTTATCTCTCCTTCTTTCTCTTTCTGTCTTTCTTTCTATCGATCTCTATCTTTATCTCTCCATCTTTCTCTTTCTGTCTTTCTTTCTATCGATCTCTATCTCTCCATCTTTCTTTATCTCTCCATCTGTCTTTCTCTCTTTCTTTCTATTACCATCTGTATCTATATCTCTCCATCTCTATCTCTCTTTCTTTTATTATGTCTCTCTTTCTATATTCTCACTCTCTTCCTCTCTATCTATCTATCTACCTATCTCTATCGCTCTCTTTATCTCTATCTCTTGCTCTTTGTCTCTCTCTATCTCCATATCTCTCTACCTCTCTCTCTCTTTATCTCAATCTCTTCGTCCACCCATTGATGTGTGTGTGTCCATCTATTCATCTATCCATGCATGCATCCAGTCACCAATGTGTGCATCTATAGCTCCATCCATTTTCATACCTTTGTCCATCCATCCAGACATCCGTCCATGTTCCTCTCCATCTATCCATGCAAACCATTCGTCCATGCATATTTCCATTCATCCATGTAATCATGCATGCACGGATGTATGTGTCCAACCAACCATCAATGCATGTACCGATCCGATCATGTATGCATGGATGCATGCATTCATCTCCATAAGTGGATGTATCCACCCGACCATTCATTCCTTTTCATTTCATGCATCCACCCATTCATGCGTACATGCTTGCATGCAGCGATCCATTTTTCCGCCATAGATATATATATGGTCTTGCATCCATTCATCCAACCAACCATCAATGCACTTACCCACCTGATCATGCGCACATGGATGCATTCATCCACCCATCCATCCATTTACGATTCATGTGTCCATGCCCACATGCATCTATATATCTTTGCATGTATTTATCCATCCATTGGGTCATGCATGAATGCATCCATCCGATCATGTAAGCATGGATCCATTCATCTAGCCAACCATCAATGCACGTACCCATCCAATCATGCCTGCTGAATGCTTGAATTGTAAATGAATGGATGGATGGGTGGATGGATAAAAGCGTCAATGGTGATGGATCCATGCATTCATTATCTCGTTCATCAAACCATCCTTGCATGCATATATCCATCGGTTGATCCGATTGATCATGCATGCATTGATGCGTTGGTCCAGTCATCCATCCATATTTTCCGAAAAATAGATTCCATTGATGGATTGGCTATTTGGGTGATGGTGTAATTGAGAAATTAATGATTTAAACTTATTAATTGCAGAGATTATCGTCTCGGGGGGGATGACGATGCCGCAGATGATTGCGCCGCAAGAGGGGGTGATGATGGTGCCGAGGCCACCTCATCATCAACCGCAAGGGGTACGCTTAAAGAAGATGACTTCATGAAGTATGTGTTATAGCTGCCTCTTTTTCCCCCTCTTTAGAGCCCATCCGTGAGTATATTCCCAAATATTTATACCCATTAATGAGAAATGTTTACCTGTTCTTTGGCTCTTCCTGCCCATCAGTTTAAATGAATATAGATGTGGAGATGGAAATTGCATCCAAGAGGGTTGGAGCCTGTCACAAGGATTGGAAAGAGTTAGAGAAAGAAGAAAAGATTGAAAAAAGGGGCATAGATATATGTACCTAGATGGAGAGTTATTCACTGGTTATCATAATATCATGGGAACTTGCATCAGATAGTTTGAGAGGGAAGATAATATTAAAGAAAGGGGCATATATATATATATATATATATATATATGCCAGCTAGAGAGAAATAGTTATTCACAGGTCTTCATTATATCATGGGAACTTCTACCAGAGAAAAGTTGGTAAGGGGGGACTGTAGTGTTCGCCCAACCGATATCCGTCCGTCATCCGGTATCGGACAACCGATATCCGATATCTGGGAAAAAATGGGACGGTGTTAGATATCGGATATCGGTCGATATCCGTCTTGAAGGGGTTAGACGGATATCGGGAGGGTGAGGACGAATAGGGTATCGGATACCGGATATCCGATATCCGGATTCCAGAGACGGATACTGGATGCTGGATATTGGTTTTCAATATCCGGATATCGGAACCGGTATCAACCGATAAAAATAAACTATATTTCACATTCTACCTGTTAGTAAAAAACAGGTAGAATGGATTCAAAGTTAATGTAAACTCTGAATCCTGTTATCCCACATGGAAGATATTAGAAAATTTTCTCTGTATAAATTAAATGAGGCCGATAAATTATTTAATATTAAAATAATATTTATATCTATTCTTGCTATATTTTAAGAGCGTTATATATAAAAATTATTTAGTTAATGACTACACCGTCCAATAAATAGAAACAAAAATTTCTATATCTTTCCATATGGGATAACAGGATTCAAAGTTTAACAGAAAACCCGAATCCTTCTATCCCATATGGAAAAAATTAAAAATCCGCAACTGTATATAATAGTTGAGATGTATGACCAAATAGAAATCGCTTTGGGTTCACCCGTGCCCACATTATCTATGCGAAATGCGAGATATCTAATAAATAAAATTATTTTTATTATAATTCGATGCGGATATCGGTTTTCGATATCCGCATCCAATATCCGGTATCGTCATCTGCCCCGTTGAGACGGAGACGGATGCCGACATCGAGACAGATATTGGTATCGGATATCGGCACTGTAGCAACCGATATCCGATACTGATATCCGGTATCCGGATATCGAAAAAAATGGATACCAGAAAATGCCTTTCCGGTATCCGATACAGTATCCGTCCCGATACTGGCATCCGGTACCGGTATCAGGACGGGCGAATCCTAGGGGGGAGAAAGGTAAAAAAGAAATGGGTGAAATGAGAAATCGATATGAAGAGAGTGAGAGAGTATCATATCTTACAGTCAGAATAAAGCAGGAATATTTCACAAAAAGTAGAAGGGCATACAGAGAGTAATATTAAAGAAAGGAGAGGGGTTTTGGCAGAACTTCACATATTTACATGATATTATGGGAATTTGCAATAGCTAAAAGCTGACAAGTGAAGATATAGGGAAAGCAATGTATGATTAAAAAAATGGGAGAATGGTGCATAGAGGGAACCAATTGTTATGACCCTTTAAGCAGGAAGGGCCGTTATGATTATTTTGGATATAGATAGAGTATAAAGAGATAATTAATATAAATAGAGCCTTTATCTAGGTTAGAAGAAAGCTCTCAAACAAGTGTCATTTCTCTCTCTCGTTTATTTCAAGTCTTTGATTTTCTGGGTATATTTGAAGTTTGCCATGTGTTGCAAACTGATTATTTATGATTGCGGCCAATCATTGGCCATAGCCAGTCTAAAGTTGCAACCCAGGATTTGCCTCCCCAATCATTTTGAAAAGCGTCATTATGACAGGGTGATTTGGGATGTCATTATCTGTCAGTCGTTTGACAATTAATTCATTTTTAAAATGCACTGGGACACATCAACTGAAAACTATCAATTAAATTTGCAATAAAATGTAATGGAACTTATGGATATGTGTCAATGTCACATAATGTTGGCGATTAGAATCATCATAAATGTGATGAGAAAATGAGGAATCATGTCATCATCACAAAATCTGCCCATTATAATTTCCATTGATTCATCTCGAAATTGTTATCAGAACCATCTCCTCTGCTCTACTGATAATGTGCCTTCTTAACACGTCTTGTTACACCCGCTCATATACTCTCGCATATTGCTCTCATCTCTCCCTGTCATAGCTTGCTTTTCGGGTGTCTCAAAGTCAGCGCAAAATATTTCCCTAACCCAAGGATTCTGCTCTCATGCTAGAGATCAAACAATGTAGGAGTATTGGGATGCAATAGTGAGATCTATCAAAATTCTTGATGCTAATTGTGGAATGAAGTTGGAAGGAAAAAGAGTAGAGGGGCTCTCATGCAGCCCTGGTTGAACATAAGGATCTAAGGTTATTTCCTTGCACTTATATCAACATCTTCATCTCAACACCCATTCATCTCCATCCATCCATTACTATTTTTTCCTTCATAACTCATCATGAGCCCCCCTGACATATACAAACATTCATATAAATTATTTATCACATACATCTCTATCCCGACTTATCATCATTTTCATCCCTACTCATTTCTGCGACATTTATCCCTTATCTCTCTACTATCTCCATATTCTCCTTTTCACATATAATATCTCTTATTGTCAACTTATCATCTCACCATCATATTTTGCATATCTTATATACTATCCTTTCTCATTCCCTGATTACCAGTTAAAAAGTCATTTATTCTCTTATTACTGTTTAATGTGGAGAAGACACTTGCTCATCATTATCTTGTAATATTTTTAAGAACCAAGGTTATATATAAATATTATTTGTTAATTATCAATGATACATTAAATACCTAAATTGACTTCATCAATAGTCATATAAGCAGTCTACATTGATGACATCCTCCTGAATGAGGTGACGATACAAATATCTCTTCCATAAGTGATTAGCTAAATCAACACTTTGTGATAAAATATTTGGGCCACACATTATACTTTGCATAACATCAAGGTATATATCGGATCATTGGTAAGGGGACATCTCATATGAACTGTATTGATTAACTGAATTATAAATGAAAACTTAGACACCTAAAATTTGAGTTAATCAGTCAGGTCAGTCAAGTCAGTTCTGTATATCATGTAGATGGTGTCAGGCAAGTTGGCTGGTAGGGTCGGACATGTCCATTGTGCCACTAACTTTGTTCAAGTTAGTGATGTGACATATGGGAGGTTGTCAGGCTAGTTGGGTCGACCGGGTCAACCGTAACGGTCAGGTTAGGCACATCAGTTGCATCAGTCCATTCTACTGGGTTGGTGATGTTGATCTTGTTAGTCAAGTCTGTGACATTGGTAATGTTGAGGATGAGGGTTGGTGATGGAAGTCCCTTTAATGAGTCAGCTACATCACTTAGGTTGATCAATGACATGGATGTGGCAGGTCACATTGTCTGCATTTGTCCCACGGCCAAATTAGTCGGGTCAGTGACGTTGGTCTGGTTGGTCTGATTGGGTCAGTGACTAGACCAATCTGACTGACCTAACAGACGAGATCAACGCAGTCGACCGGTCGGACCTCACTAACAGCATCGAGAGACGCCACTGACCCAAATGATGGGACCGAACCAACCTTTGAGCCCGACCTCACCGACCCGGCCCACATACTGAGATGAACAATTGACCCAACCCACCACACAGACCCAAAAGAAAGGGATCAGGAAACCAGGCCCAAAACAACACAACTGACACAACTGAACTGGATGAGGTGGGAGAGAATTAAAGAAAGAGGGAAACGGATATAGAGAGTGGTAACATTCCACTTCCATACAGAAATAAGTTGAATACTTGCACAATTTGAAAAGGTAAATAAATAGGAGAGAAACTATTGCCACTTCCATTGTCAGATGAGGTCAGACACTTCCACTAGTTAACCTAGTAGATAAGAGAGATTACAATCATTCCCTCTCTAGCATGGCTGCAATAATTGACTAGAGAGAGAATGAACTAGTGAAAATGGAGATAGAAATGGACAGTGGGAAATTTCACTACTTCACGGCAAAAGTCGGGCACTTGTCCTGGTTATTTTAAGGTAGATAAGCCAAGAAAGAAACCAAACCCAGTCTGTCATGGTTGATCACAGGATAGAGAGAGAAACAGTTCAAGAAGTCTGGATGGAGATGAAAATTGTTTAGACAGAAAAATATACAGTTCAACAAAAGGGAGATGCATAGACACTGCGGTTTTATTCCATTTATTCAGAGAATAAAACTAGTACACGCAAGAGAGAAATTATTCCCACTTAACCACGGCTGAAATCACTGGCTAGAGAGAAAGAAGTAAAGAAAAAAGAGCTCGAAATAGACACTGATAAAATTTCACTTTTTTACACAAAAAAGTCGGGCACTAGCACAAGTTTATAAAAGAGGTAGAGGAGAGAAAGACAGAGAAACCATTCCCAGTCTATCATAGCAGATCACAGATTAGAGAGAGAAACAGATAGAGAGAGAGAGTGAGCATTAGAAAGAAGACCTAAATGGCCTGGAGCTGAGAGAAGGAGATACGAATTGTGGAACTGCCAAGTGGGGTTGCATGCTTGCATACCAGAGCCTCAGTGGCATGCTCCTCAGAATCAAACAGAATAAGTGCTTGCCTCTTGCCGTTGACTTCGAAGAGCTTGACGGCAGCGATGGTGCCGTGCTCGGCAACATGCCCCGCCACCTCCTCCTCCGTCACCTCCGCCGGCAGCCCCGACACGTGGATCATCCTCGTGGGTGCACAGCAGTACCTATAATTCTTTACTGCGTTTCTATTGTATCTGTTCAGCATCGAGCCAGAATATTCCTTTGTGTCCTGCCCCGCAGTTATGCTTGCGTGCTTTGAGAAGTTCACCTCCAATCTTCTCCCAAATAACGGCGTGGCCTGTTATAAGTGTTGCATTCGATGAGTTCTTCTATCGTGAATTCCAGAATCCGCTCTTTGCGAATTCGCCATTGTTATCGTTTGATACGAGACAATGGCTAGATAGTGATGAGTTCTATCGCATCATCATCATCATCATCATAAACCTTTAGATAAGAGACGGATGACAAGGATATGACCAGATGAGACATGACGGATTCGTCATCGTCATCCTCATTGCTTTGGTACCGACTACAAAAAAAGCCGAGAGGATGGCTAGATGACAACAAAATGATTGTCATGATCATTATCGACCAGTTTTGGTACGAGACGAATAAGAACAGATGACTAGATGATGAGGTGATGACGAATTCATCACCAATGCTTTGCGTACGAGAATAATGACATATACAGACGACAACTAGATGATGAGAGATGATATTGAATTTGTCATCATCATAATCATCATCACCATTTACTTTTGGTAATGAGGTGAATGACGAAACAAAAATGATGATGATGATGAGAAGATGAAGAATTTGTCATCTTCATCATCATCGTCAACCATTCTTTGGTACGGGAAGAACAACGCCACAGTGATGAGTTCATCATCAAATGACTCGGTGAAGTGAAGATGATGATTCATCACCATGATTGTCCTCCACTCGTAATCATCATCTTGGACAACAAAACCTTGAATGGTAATGTGAAAGAGGTCCATCTAATAAATATATAGTGAATTATGCAAACACAACTTCTGGAATCTTATCTTCTGAAAATAATATTTCATTTGAGTTATCCGAGTACTGAAAAATTAGAGAATTGATAGACTTTCCTAACCAGATCGAGACCCAGCAATTAAAATCTCAGATTTGTAGTGAAACTTTGACCCTAATTTGAGGTACCTTGAGGAAGTGGACAGCTAGCTCAGCCTGGAACCCATCTCCCATCTGGACAAGGGCATGGTCTGGCTTGTTCCGCAGCATCTTGATCCTCAGAATATTACCATAAATAGAGAAGAGATTGAATAGCTTGTCTTCATCAATTCGCTGGAAAATCAAGAAACAAAAGAACATAAGATCTCAAAAATCAACTTGATTGGAGATTATTTTCTGGAGGTTATCCAGAAATAGGTTTAGGTTTCTCACATCGGGGTTGAGATTGGAGACGAGGATAGTACACCTGTCGTTGGCTCCAGTGATTCCTGGTGGCAAACCTCCGCTGAAGGCCGCAGCGACTGCGGCGTTACCCATCTGGGTATTAAAAAAAGGTTTTCAGTGTTCTTCCAAAGATGGCAGATGTCAAAGCGAGACTGGAAGAGAGTGAGATAGGAAGACTGGAAGAGAGGTGGAGAGGGAAGACTGGAGATGTCAAATCTTATTATCGAGCAGGCCGCTCACCGGAGGAAAACCAACTGGAAAAGGAAAAGAAGGAAGTATCCATAAGAGGAAGAATCAGGAGAGGAAGCCCAGACAAGATGAGATTACAGAAGAGAAAGAAAAAAAGAAATAATTCGGCCTAGATTATGGAGTACCTCCCCTTGCTCCCGCAACCTGAAGTGCATACAGGCTTCCGGCCTCGCCATAACCAGACTGCAACACTCCTAAGAAGTCAATGCCAACGTGGTAAAGAGAGAAAGACCCCAACAGAAAGAGCTTACCGGAGAGGGTCTTCCCTTCTGCTCTGACGGCAACGACGGGTTCGTGAAATCCCTGAAACAAAGATGATTGATCACTCTTGAGTCAGTCATATACTGAATAACTGTGTAACTCATTTCTGGAGGTTTCAACTATAACTCTTAATTATTATTGTAAATCTGCTGCAGTGGTAGATAGGAGTAGCCAATGTAGAGGGTAAAGGAGAGAAATAATGATAGAAACATCAAGTGGGTCTCCATCGAGAATGAGCTTAGAAGGGTAAAGAGAGAAAGAGATATGGAGAGACAGAATAAACCAAATGACAACAAGCCTGGATCGATGCCTATGCTCTCTCTAGAAGGAACTCACAGCCCAGTTCACAACAACTTCTAGGTTGCTCTCCTAAGAAGAGGGCTTCAAGTATTTGAGGGGAAAAACACTAGCACCAAAAGACTTAAAAAACGAAAGAAGAGAAAGAACCGTCCTACTTCGTCAATTACTGAGCCAAGTACTTATCCCAGACGGTTACATGGACAGAGGAAAAATAAGAAATGAGAGAAGGGAAATGATATACATGGAAAAGGACAACTATGATTGATTATCATGGCAGCTACCTGGATCTCTCGTTGTTGTAGTTGACTTGCAACTCGCTCAAGCTGAAATGAAGAAAACCAAAATATGTTTGTAAATCGAGTGGCAGATTGTTGATAAATCAAGGGCAAGAAAGGAATAGAGTTAGAAGATCTACTTGGAAAACTGAATATCGAGTTGGCAGCAACCATCGTAGATGTTGCGGCCCTGTGAAAAATCAAGAGAATTCATTCACTATATTTCAAGAAACAGGAGGCTGACTTTTCTAGAGGAGAAACTACGGGGGATAAATGAAACCTGCAGTGAACTTCTAGCTTGTATTGCACTCTGGTGAGATTGATACTGAATAAGAGCCTGAAAACCTGCAAAAAACAAAAATAAAATGACAGATAAAGATATTTGAATTAATGCACAAGAGAGAAAAAAAAAGGAGATTTGGGATTTTGAAGGAGAGCTGACCGGCTGTCTTCTGAAAGGTGACGATCTTCTCCACAAACCCATAAGGAGAAAACACTTGATGCAACACTTCCACCGTTATAGGGTAGAGCATGTGGTGTATCGTGGCCAAAATAATTCGGTTGGGTTGCAAATCCTGAGAAATCAGGGTAATGGAAAATCAGAAAAATAGAGATAGAAAATGGTCAGAAAAAACAGACAAAAAGGATAGAGATGGCGTAAGACATAAAGCAGGAAGGGGAGCCAACGGTTTCTCATTCGATTTCGACGGGAAATTCACAAGATACATTTTTCTTGGTTTACTCTGCTCAGATTAAAACACGTGTCAGCAGCTGACCAGACCATAGAAAAGAGAAACATGATTCAGTTAAAGTTACTAAACTTTTGTATCATAAAGACCTTTTTAGGAGGAAATTTGTTCACATTTTTAGTTTTTATTTCTGTTGAAACGCAAATTCGCAGATTCATTATTTGGTTTAATCTACTAAGATTAAAACAAGCGGCATGGTCTGACCACACCAAAAAAGAGATAGACATGAATAGGAAAAATTTAAAAATGCAGTGAATCATTGACGCCTAAAAAATACATCAGCTTATTTCAAGTTCATTACCTTCCTCAATCATGTAACAAGTAAAATAACAAACAAAAAATCACGTAACAACTAAAATAACAAATAACCAAGAGATTAAATGCACCAAAGGATAATTTTGTGCAACTGAGTAAGTAAATCTGCCAATAACTTTTTCTAACATAGAAAAAGTTATGTTGCCTGCAGCTACCTCAGATGATTGTATAATTCAATAAATGTACCAAAGGATAATGTTGCGCAACTGAGTAAGTAAATCTGTCAATATCTAACAAGGAAAAAAACTACATTGCCTGCAGCTACTTCAAATGATTGTATAATTCAATAAATACACCAAAGGATAATTTTGTACCGCTGAGTACGTAAATCTGCCAATATCTAACATGGAAAAAAGTCATGTTGCCTTCAGCTACCTCAAATGACTGTATAATTCAATAAATTCAAATTTTGTGTTACAGCTATGAATGAATAAAAAATACGTGCAAACTCAAAACAAGCCTCTTCCGCATTAGCCTGTCAATCCATTCTTCTGGATGAAAATTCAAGGATGCCGAATAAAAAGAGGCTGCGTCACCTGATCTTTGCGCCCTTGAGAACCCTGATCCATTGTGGTAAGCTCCTGGTGAGAAGAGAACTGCATGTACACATTTCTTCCCCTAAAAATACACAAAAGAAATCAATTAAGAAACAGTGGAGACACTTATTACAGAAAATCTCTCACTAGAACCAGGATGAAAAAACGAGTTTTTAATCAATCTTAGCCAAGTTAAAATTTTTGATAGTCGGCCTTCACCCGAGTGACAAAAAGAATTCCAAAAAAATAAAAAATTCAAGGCATATGGTCCCTGAATTACCTGACATTTGCTTGTACACTAGTGTAATACTGAAGGGTGGTCATAGCAGAAGCCACATCATGCATCTGAAGAAGAGCCTGAAATGGCGGGCAGGAAACAGAAGCCTTTAAGCATTTCATAATGGACTTGAGCAAAGGAGCACAAAGAGAGAAGAAAAAAACCTGATTCTTCGCTCTCAACAACACAACCTTGGTGACAACCCCAAAGGGTTGAACAAGGTGGAACAGATCAGTCTGAAACCAAATCAAGAGAGAAATACAACTGATAGTCAAGAAACGATTCCACGAGCAAAATCACCGCACAAACAAAAAAAAAACAAAAGATACCTCGGATATTTCAGGCCCCACATTACGGATATGAATAACTTTCGACGGCTCCGACATCGTCACAAACCCGCTGCTAAAAACGGAAAAAGAACATTAGGGAAGCACAAATTGCCCTCAATCGTGAGTAAAATGTCCAACTTCATGAAAAACTACTCAAAAATCACCCAAAAAAAAAGTAAAAACTTCACGAACAACGAATTCGAGAGCTCACCGAAGAACAGTGACAAACGATGAGATCTGCAGAGATTCTCAACGTTCGCCGATCGCGTTAGCGGACGACCCCCTCCAATGGCACTCTAACCTAGAACGCGATATCCTCATCGCCTCCCGATTTAGAGTTTTGTTTTAATAAAAAAATAAAAAATTTCGGGCAATAGGATGCGAAGAACTCCTGCTAAGCTGGTCCGCCTACGTGGCAAGCTCAGACGAAAGGCTAACGGCTTAGATCTCTGCTATAGCTTACAAATTATGTTCCTCAGTGGCAACGTAATCGTCTCCAAATGCAGGCCTCATAACTATGTGTAAGCTTATTTTGTTTATTTAATCAATAATTAACCTCCTATTTGGGCATTTAATAAATTAAAAATGGTTTTCCTTATAAATATTTCAATAAGTTCGGTAAGTGTATGGAAAGATAATAATTACTTCAACATTAAATGTATGTGATAATGACAAGTGAGTCATGTGTGAATTCAGATACTCAACCAAAGGGCTGCTTCTAATAGCCTGAGTTTGTTTGAATTGTCGTAATTCTTTAGTTATACATATTTTATATTCTCTTTATTCTAGCATTGCTGGATTTTTAGATTAAAGATCTGGTCTTGTGATTTATAATATAAAATATAGCAAAGAAAAATAGTCTACCTTTCAATGAAATGGTAGATAGGTGACGGCTACTCAAAACACATCTTTTGTATGATAGAAAAAGAGTGGCAGATTATCTCTAGGATTAGTTAGTTTATGACCTTGATATTTTATTTAACTCTTAGTGGCATGATTCATTAACAATACAATTTCAAAATAATATTATTATGTTTTATATTCAATACAACCAACTCTAATTGACAATGGTCCAATTACTAACAGGGAACACAAGACTCCTGTGGGAGAAACATGGACTTCCATTAGACTTCTTATTGTCGGCTATGGCCATAAAGATAGGAACCTCCCCTAACCGTCCTGTCTGGATACTCATACCTGATGGGAGTTTCTCATGCCGTTCCTCTTGGAATAACTTTTGAGAGAGATTTCCTACACACTCATGGGGTCGACGCATGTGGCACCCAGTTACTATCACCCGCGTCTCATTCTTTCTTTTGATACTTATGCATTGTGGCCTACCTACTTATAATCTTGTGACCTCTATTGGTCACTCCATTAGTTTGTGTTGCCATTGTTGTCATGTATCTCCTCATGTTGAGAATATGGAACACATCTTCTTCCATAGTGAGAGTGATGTAGAATGTTGGCACCAATTTACTCACCATTGGAGTCTAATTTTCTGTTCCCATAATACAATAACAACTCTAGAGTGTTTTGACAATATCTTTATCTCGTCAACATGCTCTAAGTTTGGCCCTTATCTATAAATTACCATAGTATACTTACTATGGGAGATATGAATAAGGCGAAACTCTTCTCATTTTGCGAGGTCCACCATTAGAGCACAAGATGTCATGAGTCGCGTCAAGTAATGGCTACGACGAACCCATCACCTCGTACCACCCATTGCCTGATGCTCACTACCTACTTGTGATGCACTCCGCCATTGAGGCATCCGATCGCTTTGACCTGCATCACCACCCGACTACAGATTGTCCATTGACACCCACCACTAATGGGTCCTCTCAATCTCAACGTGGATGGTGCGGCCAAATGAAAGACGGGGCCAACTGGTTGAGGTGGTCTCATTCGGAACCACACAAGGAGTATTATTTTTGGCTTCTCACATTTCTATGGAGTTTAGACTAACACATCAATCGAGGCTATAGTTTTGATGGCTTGCTCCTCTATGAGGTGTGAAACCTTAATGGTATCATCATAAAATAAGACTCATAGTTCTTAGTCGATATGATATTTGCAGGTTCATGCTCCCAATGGCCTCTCTAGGGTGTATGACAAGATATCACGTGGTGTCACACATGCCTCACTAGCATTTACTGCCAACTGCAAGGGGGGAATCTAATGACATATGGCATCGCTAATTACGCGCTACGCTCTCGCACCCATTCCCTCTATACTACTTGACAAGATCTTCCCCTAGAGGCTCGAGGCAGTCATCACGTCGAGAGACGCAGTCTGCCACCTCTCTACACACGTCCGACCCTTGTGGTCGACCGGCCCCACTTTTGGGTTATGTGCCTTAGTTCATCCATGTAAAACATGATTCAATGGATGTGGAAGCGTGTTAATCGATTCATAATCGATCTTTAAAACATACATCAAGTGTACCTTGTGGGAAACTTATTCCACTCATTCCCTCTAGAAGTATCCAAGCGATCACTTGGCGCTTAGATCTCCACTTCGTCTTCTTCTACTCTTCTTGAAAATCTTAAAGATCTTCTAAGTATGAAGACACTCTCCTTGGTTGAGTGGAGAAGAGAGTGGGGAAAGGGGGGCTCTCAAATCTGGCTGGCGTGGGTGCTTGAAATGAGTGCCCCTTCCCTATTTATATTTTATTTAAGTTTTTTCTCAAAAACCCTACAAGGTAAAATATATCCACCAATGCCCTTATGACCTTATGCGTGTGACCCTCTAGGCCCATGCATCATTCTCATTAATAACTTTAGTGACCCAATAATAATTAATGGTCAACCTTATTAATTAACTATATCGACATATAGATTAATTAACTAAGGATCGATTTAACTCAATCGATAGATTAAGTTGTTAACAAGTGGGGTGCCAAGCTACACCTCGTACTTTAGAAGATACCGAGTAGTGTTTGAACTCTCTCATAGAACCTTTATGTCGTCGATTACGTATAATCCATCATCCATGCGAGACTCTTGAACGACTTAGGGTATAGTTTATCGTCAAACCCTAATCCGTCATTCGATTAATATTGATGTGTAATGGGGATCATTGGAGAATGCCTTCTCCAATATCCTCATACCCTGGCCATGGATTTTCTGCATCGTCTTCCTTGAGTCGATCTCCTCTTATACCTAGGGCAGATGATCCCGTCTTGACCACTCATTCATCTCCATGAGCTTCTTACTGCATCCAAGCTATGACTTGTTTGAGTCCTATGATTAGAGGCCCGTAAGTCGTAGTCAAAATGTAGTTATCCATTCACGAGATGTCCTTGGTGTCTCAGGTTAGTGGATCACTTATAAAACCGTGACATGAATCAATATGATTGACGTTTAGGTATAATACAATTCAGGGATTCGTAGGCATCAATTCAGTGAACTCTTTCTCCAGAGAGCACCCACTATCTATCTTTAGTGTTTTCACACTAATAGCCACTAGATCATCTATACTTATCATATAAGTAGGATCAGCCAGCGTTATTCTATCCAGATAATTAGATGTGCATCTCGACTATCCATCGAATAGGAATATTTAAAATACTTGTTTAAAGACTAGTGATCACTGTATTATGATCTCATCATAATTCACTATGTCATTGCATGTATTCATGGACTTCATTATAAACATCACACTAAAATAATAATGAACATAATATTTTATTCAATGAACTTAAATATACATGGTGGTGTGATTGGCTTGACGGCCACATAATATCCATTTATCTCCCATGAGTGGCATATCTCGTGGAACGCTGGACACGAGAATGCACAACGTCCTGCCTAGACATTATACCTTTTGTGGAGCTCCTAGATGATACCTGATGAGCGCAACGCCATAACATGTGATCCATGCAACGCCAACTCACAGGGGACACGAACGAGCTGTTGGCACATGAGGTATCCACATCATCATGCATCGGTATCACTTTTGTATCTTTTTCCTTTGTGTCATGGGTGTGGACGAGTGGGGTATGTGCGTAATTGTGATATTTATGCTTGCTCCACGCTTATAAACTCTTCTAAACATTCAACCTTATATTTATAACCCCCTTGGGTTGCATCTAGGGCATGGACGGATCAACCAACAAGCACAACACTTGGATTGCTCGTAACCGACACCATGTTTTTGCCAAAAAAAAATACCCAGTACAGTTTCTCTAACTATTTTTTAATCTTACTATGGATTCTATTTTTTTTCGTAGGGTCACATTTTATTGTTGTTCACTTGCCAACTATGTTCACAAAGTCCTTATCCCAAATAACGACTACAAAATTAATTTTAAAAATTCACATGATATATAGGAAGTTTAAGATTCATATCCCCAATCTTTTCATCCTAGGCATACATGGCCTTGAGTTGCATCATCCATCTTCACTTGTAGTTACATGTGTCTCTGATGTAGGCTACTTTGAGGGTGTATATATATTTTTTTACTGAATCAGTTTTTCTATCATTAGTTTGTTGTTAAATGTTTGGATAATAAATACACATATTAATATTTTATTATCTTCCCTGTTATTTGTAAGAATCTAAGAATTTATCCCTTTACTAGGATTTAACTCCTTTTTATAATATTTTCCTGTATTTTTCACTCTCAATTTACAAAAATTCACCTAATTCTTATTAAAATCCAAGTTCTGGAAATATTCATCATTAATTCCAACTTTATAACTTTTATAATATCATTGCACTTTACTCTCTAATGTAACCCAGTGCTTTTAAGTTAAGTCCCTTTTCAATTTATTGATAAACCTGCTACCAAACTATCCTGTGACACGACTAATCCAAAAATTATTTTGGTTTTGATTTAACAGCAAAGTAAACCCATTAAATGACAAACGTGATATGAACCATCTTTTAGAAATCATTTCGTATTTTTCTTTTGGTTTTGATTCACCATCACATTTCTTACATCTCCACTGTCCCTGCACCAAAATTTCAAATATTATATCTCAATTGTTTTTTTTGTTTCAGATTTTAATCTTGATATGTGTGTGGAAAATGGATAAGATTACAACAACAGAGAGAGCACAGGTAGGAATAAGACAATATTGGAGTGGAGATGTGTCCTAATTATTAGTCGATCAGACTATTCAATTCTAAGATCGATCCCAATGGCCTAATGAATTTACAAAGTTAGAAGTATATTAAGTATCATAAGTTCAAAAAATTAATAAACATAATTATTTTAATAATTTCACCAAGATATTTTCTAAATTCCACCTAATTCATATCCCATAAAAAAAATCATTTTTATCCTATATTATTTGTGAAGCTTTAGTTTCTTATACATAATTGAACATTCATCAAAGCACTTATACGTTCTAAATCAAAGCCTTTGTCAGTCTTCAACTCCAACTTTAAAAGTACTCTAATAATTTTTTAATTAAATATTTATAAACATTAATTCATTAATATTCTTCCAATTCATTGTTTATATAAATAATTAATATTTTTCCACTTCTTTTATCGGTGAAAATTTTCTGTTGATAACTTCTCAAAGCCACATAAAAGTATGTAAAATAAAGTTCTATGTAGGATTTGACTTGCCCCAAATATATCTCCAAAGTAACTGAGGAGAATAGTATCTTGTTATCTAAAGACATATAGATTATTTTTGTGTTTTAATGGATTCCTAGGGAATGTTTTATGAAAAAATTATAAAAAGTATCGTGTATGCATTTAATTGAACTTTTGCCATTATAATTCAGTGAATGACTTTTATAATGATCATATGGTATCTATTTTATCAGTAATTTTTCTAATATCCATTTTATACATGATTTCTTAAACAATGAAGTTGCCTTGAAAGTGTGTGATAACACCCTAATTTCGGTCTTTATTTCATGTTATTAGCATGATTTATGCATTTAAAAGGCTTAAAATTGGGTTGTTATCATATATTTACACGAAAATAATGTTTTCAAGTAATTTCTGATTTTTCCCTAATTTTTTGTTTATTATATGAATTTGTAAGGATTTATTGAAGCTCGAAATAATTATTTTTGGATGAAAATGGCACATTAAAAATTTTATTTCGACATTTATCAACATAGGAATGAATCAGGGAATTTTCTAGAATTTTCTAGAATTTTTTACGAATTTTTAGGAATTTTCTGGGATTTATTTCAAGAAGAAATGCATTTATTCTATTAAAAAAGGGCATATTTATAAGAGAAAAAAATGTATTTATGCAATTTCTAGACTTTTCGGGGCCTTTTTGCGACGTTTCGTTGCAAAAAGACCCTGAAAACAGCTCTCGGTCGCCATGGCAGGCGTAAAGATCCAATTTAAAATCATTCAGGGTTTATTTGCAATTGCATTATTAATTTTAGAGAAAATCGGAGGAGAGAGAGTGCCGAAAGGACATATATACAAATACCTCTGGGCGGCGGCAGATATCAATAATCTGTTTTATGAAGGGCTTCGTTGAAAAAGCGCGCCGGTGCCTTCCGCCACGTCGACGTGGCGAAATCATAGCCGTTGGATTAAAATCCAACGGATATGAGATGTGCGCTACACGCAGGAGGTAAGTACACCACCCGTGCAGCACATACAACGCGCGTGCACGGGTGGTGACATGGCGACAGTTTAATGGATAAGGTATAAAGAAACGCACTGGTACGTGCGTAGCGATGCATATGCAAATCCCGCTTTTCGATTTTTCTTTTGTTTTTCTTTTTTTTGCAGGTGGGGTACGTGGCGCGATGAGAGAGAGCCCGCCAAAGATATTTGAAATGCGGCAACCAATAGGCTGCCGACACGTCATTGCGTGAATTAAGAAATAAATCAATTTTAATCCAATGGTTAAAATTGGTTAAAATTGATTTATTAATAACTTTTGATCCTCAAGTCCGATTGAGATGATTTTTTATGAATTTGCTCGTCTTGATCCCCTCTTTCTATTTGTATGGTTGGATCATTCAGATCTAGCCTACATTGATAGATAAATATTAATTACTAAACGGGGGTAAAATGGTGATTTTCACCATGTAACCTAGGTATAAAAGCTGAATTTCGAGAGGAGGGGCTCATTCTGGAGGGTGCTTCATCACAGCTGCAAGACAGAGAGGAGTCCCAGCCTGGATCAACAGTTTTGGTATTTTTTTATTTCATTGTATTCAAACTTTTGTGCATTTTGAATGAAATAGGTTAAGTTGTTTGTTTCTTCATCTCCATTCTAGTCTGAACTTCTAAATCGCTTGGCTTGAGCGGCATGTACTAGCCCTGATTAGGATTGAGAGGAGAAATTGAGGAATTTTACCTGGGCATTCAATTGCATAACAAAAGAAAATTCTAAAAAATTTAGTTTTAATTCTTAGAATTCTCAATTTCCCCATTTTAGTTCTGAATTATCAATCTGCAAAAATCAACCCAACTCATTTTAAGAACCCTCTTTCAACCTCTCTAAATGACTTCTTGGATCCTTTAATTAGGATCAAAGAAGGAAATTTAGAGCCCTTAATTCTTCTAGTCTTCTCATCTCTTCTATCCCCCTCTCTAAATTCTCACCTAATTAGGGTGACTTGATCCGCATTGAAGATCAAATTCACTCTAATTAGGATCTAAAACACCAAAAAGAAAATCAAATTGAAATTCCTACTTGCCTCCCTTGGACGACACTCATACTTATCACTATACATATTAAGTAGAGTTTTATAAATTTTATTGCCTAAGCCAAAAATTCACAACGACAAGAGCTAAAAAAATTGCGTAATTTTCACCCCTATTTTCGGCTTATCAGTGTGGATCTGCTTAATTTAAATTTATTTTCTCATTGCTTCATCTTTTTAAGAAAAATATAGATTTAAGATATTTTTTGCTCTTGTTAGGTTGAGAAAGCCAGTTCCTTCCCTGAATTTATACATTTCTGAACAGAGGTAGGCAGTGACTACCATATAAAATTTATTCCTCTATTTTCATCTCCCTTATCTTATGATTAAAATTTATTTTCAACTAGTTAAGGTTTTTTTCCCTTTGTTGGTGTCTTTTGATTAAACCGTATGCAAAATTTCCAGGCATTGCATCCTCAAAGAAAGTTTTAAACTTAAAGAACTCTATGCATACTCTTCGCAGCAAGAGTGCTCTGAGTTGGAGGTTTTATAGAGGGTGGCAAATCTAAAAATGACAAATGAAGTGCATGTTGAGCCACGACACCATAACTTGTGATGCGCCACAATGAGATAGACATGTCACAACTTGTGATGCAGGGCGAGGGTCGTGTGAGATGACATGGTTAGACAATCATCATTGCATTCTTGCTGAATCTGATGTAAGGCAAAGTGCCATTATCAGGTCACCTTGGTGACTTCCTAAGCATAACTGCCCTTGTAAATTCTTTTGGCCAATGCTACTTAGTATTCTCTCTCAGAGCCTCACCCGACTACAAGTACTACTATATAATGACTTCTACTGCACCAATGAAGACGGCTTGAAATTTTCAAGGAAGCTTCACTGTTAAGCTTAGTTTTGTGATAACGTCTCTGGTTTTACTATTAAAATTTGAAGCTCATTAAATGATCCATTTACGTTCAATAAATCATGAAACCTAAAATAAAAATTAGAAATTGAGGTTACTTTTTCTCATGTACATGTTAAGATATCATATTTTTTATTAAGTTTTTTTATAAATTCATCATTCCATGGTTAAAAAAATTTGTACAAAATATCATTGAAACTGTTAATATTTTGAAAAATATCATAAAATGTTAACAATATGGTATTGTAATTTGAATGTTTGAAAGTCAGTAATTGTCTATTTTCCTTGCTGACCAGTTGGTCATGATGGTAATATATGTGGCCGACAAGCCAATCACAAATTCCACATCTCGTTCCATGTTCACTAATACAACATATTCATTATAGTGCACATGTGATGCTTATAATGAAGTCCATGAATACATGATCGAACTTGGTGAATTGTGATGAGATTGTAATACAGAGATCACTAGTCTTTAAGCATGTGTTCTAAACATTCCTATTTGAAGGATACATGAGAAGGACATCGAAGTATCCGGATAGAATAACACTATCTAGCCTCACTCCTATGATGAGTATTGCCGGTCCCATAGCCATTAGTGTGGAGACACTAAGGATAGATAGTGGGTGCTCTTTAGTGGAAAGAGTTCACTGATTTCATTTGTATGAATCCCTGAATGGTATTATCTAAAACTGTCAATCAGGTCGATTCATGTCACAATTGTGTAAGTGGTCCTTAGACTTGAGACACCAAAGACATTTTGTGGATGGATGGTTGTACTTTGACTATGGCCAACAAGTCTCTAATCGTGGGATTCTAAATAGTTTTAGTTCAGGTACATCAAGAAGTTCAAGAAGATGATTGAGTGGTCAAGATGGGATCATCCACCCTCGGTAGAAGAGGTGACAGCTCAAGGAAGATGATGCGATGAAGTCCTTGGCCAAAGTAGTGAAATATCAGAGAAGAGTTCTCTGATGATTTCCGAATGCATCAGTACTAACTCGGATGACCGATTAGGGTTTTACAGTTGACCATACCCTAAGTCATCCCAGGAGTGTCAAGTGGATGAGGGACTATATGTACACGGTAACCAATGATGAAAAGGTTCCATGAGTGAGTCGATACACACTCCTTTGTATCTTCTAGAACACAAGGTGTAGCTTGGCACTCCACGTGTTGGAGACTCGACTTATCGATTGGGTTAAATTGATTCGACATTAATTAATCTATACAATGATATAGTTAATTAATTTAGAAGGCCAATAAAGTTTATTGGGCCATTGGAGTCGTTAACTAGACTAATACATGGGCTTTTAGGGTCACTCGCAAATGGTCTTTGGGACGTCGGAATATATACTTAAGTTTTGGGTGTTTTTATGAAAAAAACCCACTTAGTATAAGTAGGGGAAGGCCCTGAATGAAATTCACCCAGGCCAGAATTTTTCAAGGGCCTTCCCCTTCTTCTCCCCTCTCTCAACACCCCTCTTTATGTCCGATGCGATCAGAACGGCGTAATGATGACGGCGGAGGTAGAATGGGGCTCGTCAAGGAGAACGAGGATATTTGACGTGCCGAGGATCGCGTGGATACATCTCGAGGCTGCACACATAAACATCTTGACTGGTCTCACTCCAGGATCCAAGAAATCATGGATGTGATCCGTGCAAAGGTACTTCGTTTCATGGGTTTAACGATGCCGTTCGATTATGTTTAAGTCTTCCGTTGTAGAATATTTTAATTTATTCATCCATATCAAGGCCTCTAGAACCCAACAGGTCAAACATAGATTGTCTTCATAAATATAAAGATACTAAACCAAAATACATCTCAACGATAGCAGGAAGGATTGCACCGTACAACATGTCATTTGCTAATTGAATGTGTTGACCATACATTGAAAGTGATCTAGTAGATGTTGAATCCCTGATCATGATAAATAAAGACTGAGATCAATTTTCATATAATTTCAGTAAATTTAATAATTCCCACGTCATTAGTTATATCACAATTTAAGAGGATATTTCAAAGAGAAAGGTTACACATCAATGTTATAGTTTAATCATACCATGGGGAATATTTTGACGATCACATCAGAAGTAGGTATTTTTGAATTTTACTCCATCTTCTTTTAGTGTGTTTTATTTTTTTTAATTTTTTATAATGCATATTAAATCAAAGGAATTTAAGATATACCAACCAAATTGATATTTTTTTATTTTAGTTTTTATCACCTATTTGAAATTATAATTAAAATGATGAATTATTTTCATTTTAATCTTTACACGTGCCATAATGTATAGAATGTTCTCTATATTCTCAACTGACAGCTTGTTTTCCTTTATAGCCTAGTTCTGTCTGCTTATTTTTATTCTCGCTTATATTTTCTCCACGCACTCTTTTATTTCCTTGACTTTTATTTTTCCTTTATAGCCAGCTTTTCTAATTATCTTATTATTTAATTTCTAACTCTCTCATTTAATTTCATCTCTCTCCAAACCCTTATATTTTTTCCTCACTCGTTCCCTCTTTACCTCTGCACTCTCTCCCCTGCTTCACTTTCCCTCTCCTCTATTTGATTTGAATCTTTTAGGGCTCAATATCCAAACCTATTCATTGGATTGGCAATTCCATTAGAAGTTACATGTTGTTAGGTGCTAAAAATGGCTAAAAAGAATAACATCAAATTTTTTTTCAGCAGTATTTTTATTTATTTGCTCAAATCCTCAATATCATTTATTTAGTAGATAAATAGAATGTATATATCCTTATAATATACCGTGTGCATTCATAATCAGCAATCAAGAAAATCATCTTACTTTTTTCGTTCATTTTTATGCAAATGAGTCTTTATTTACAACTCATTACTATCCTTTATTTGTAACTTTTAATAGCCATAAAAATACAATCATTTACTACAAATTCGTTCCACACCATGATAGATAAGTATCTTATCAGTAACACTGAAATTGTTGGCGATGCACTACAATATTAACATAAATAGATGTGCTGGATATGTAGTTGTGATAACTAGTTTCCTGTAGAATTACAAAACTTTAAATTTTGAGTATAAAAACTTGCAGAATTAATGCCAACCTATGGAAACCAGAGCAGTAAAATCTTCACCAAAACTCAGTTTTGATATCATTCATGTAAGATTAGATTTATTTATGTATGAAGCTATCATATCATATACTAGTTAATGTGCATCCTTAATTGAGTTGTTAACATTTATTGCTTGACTAAGTGTGAAAGCTAGCTAAACTTATGAGGAAGAAAGACATTTGAGGCATGATACTAAAACATATTCATTTTATATTTGTAAAGTACGAGGAGAATCATATAGAAAATTTTGACATCAAGATATTGACTTAAATGTTAAAAAAATGTAAATTTTTTTCTTTATAGTTTCAGTTTTTTTAATAATTGATCAATAAATATTTGCTTAAGTCAGGGCTTTAAATAATTTTTTTGAAGATTTGAAGACATTGCAGCTGAAATTTAGTGATGATTTGAAGTTTTATCAAAATAGTGGAATTTCAAAGAAGTTGTGTGATATAAAATATTTTAAAATACCATTACATTTCTAAATATATCCACAATTGGAATGACTTATCAAGGAAGATAAAACTTGAAAAAGTGATTTATGAAGCCAAAGGTGTATCAACTCATCTGGGGGATATTTTGGATGAAGGTTAGGCAAAATAACTTAATCATTATATATACATATAATGATCAAACCCATATATTGGGTGATCATGTACCCTTCATTTAGAACTTGAACTAGATAATATGAATACTAGATGGTTATAATATATGCATGGAACGGTAATTCAAGTATTATCAATCATACATCAGATCTGAATTGACTAATCATATGTTTCCGTATGAACTGGGCATCTGACTCATTGACATAATATGTTTAACTAGATATCCTTCGAAAAGGTCAAGCACACTCAAAAGCTCAAAGGATATGGGATACACATGAAACACATTGTAGGTCACATTCTGGACATGACTATAAGATGACTCTTGGGATTAAGGGTACACCTGAACATGTAAGTGATATTCAAAGGGGTGAGATGTCATCACTGAGCGAAAACTTTAAGCCATAAAACATTAGTTAGTAGGGCCATTTGAGTCTGAAGAATTCAAAGTTATTACTAGAGCGGTAGTTTTATGATCCACAATGATGGGACTCATCAAACTATTTGCTATCAGAGTTGATCAACTAGAAAGTATTGAACATCTTGCTTTGTTGTGTGATAAATATTTTGGAGAAGGATATTGAACTAATGTAAACATATGCTGTTATATCTATCATTTTCATCCCAATTACTTATGTTCTCTTATTAGAAGCACTATAAAATTCATATAATAATACTACAATCACATTAGGAAAAAAATTCAAGATAGTAAGAATTGCCAATCCTCCTCCCATTCTTAGACTGGTTATGCTGCCTTCTAAATAAATGTCTTCCTTTTAGTGACATATGGTAAATCAAAGTAAGAATCAAAGTGCCTGCAAAATTTTATCTGAAAATATTTAAATTATTAGAAAACCAAGCATGTGAATGGACCTGAAATCACCCGGCAAGGACTTAGCATGGATATATAAACTTTGCCAGTAATTAAAATTCAAAAAAAAGTTGCTATAAATGTAATACTTTTGAACTAATCATCAAATTACATCACAAGAATGCGCCAGCATCTAACCTTATCATACATTTCTGATAGAAAACCTAACTTACATCCAGGAGATTAAGAACAAAGAGGAGACCATATATTAGCATGCTTGAGTCTTTTCCATTTTCCCAAATAAGAATAAGTGAAAATTTCCCTGTCTCTATGATCTCTTCATCATGCAGATTATGTCAGCCTTTTAAAACCTTGAACATCAACCTCATCTCATTTTCTCTTTTGATTTTCGACAGCTCTGAAAACTAAAAATTCCTACAACTTTCTTCTCCTAGTTCTGACAGCCAAGCTTCTAAAAATGTAATATCCATGGATTTCTGGGTACTTCCACAACATGTCAAATTCTATAATCAGACAAGATAATCAAATATTAAAAATTAAAAATATTAAACGAAAGAACAATAATACCACTGGAATCAGCAGGTAATGTCATCCAAAGTCAACAATGAAGCCTGCCATCTTCTCTTCCATAATTGACCCAGTTTTCGAGAAGACTCCAATTGAGATCAACCCACTTAGAACAAGGCCCATAGCCAACTATTCCAAGATATATCCCATAGACCAAACAATGGACCATCAATCTAAAAACACTTTCTTGATCATCTCCCACACAGATCTCTCTTTCGCACTTGCACCCAATGCAGAATTTAAAACTATTAAAATCAGCAGCTCCAATAGGTTCATGCAGCATGTTATTTCCCTCAAGCCAGCTGAAATCAACGGGGTTCTTAATCTCGTTGCGAAGGCATCGAATCCCTGCAAACAAACCTGGCCAAATCTTCGAAGAAATCTCCTTGATGCAGCTTAGAAACTTTGAAGAAGTTCCTCTGAACTCATCCCAAGTCAAACATGATGAACAATTCTGAAAAACTTTGTCAAATCCTGGCATTCTGACCTGACCCACCTCAGGATATGTCATTAGAGAGAGAAGTGATTCCCCGGAGTTGACCCAGAAACTTGCTGTGGGCATCAGAAGAGAGGGATCAGAGAGAAAGAGGTGATGGGTAGTACCTGCTAGTATTAGTGAAAAGGCAGCAGCTGTCTTGGCAGCTTCAGCGACATCGGTTACTTGGCCTCGGTGCATGGACGCCAGTGCCATGAAGGCTTTTAGAGAGAGGTGAGAGAAGGGCTGTAACTTACCAGTGCCAAAACCCTCGGAAAGCATTGTTTCAATCTTATCAATGCTGATTTTAGGGTTTCCAGTAGACAAATAGTCTGTTACAACCTGCTCAAGAACATCTGTTTCTTCCACTGTTTCAAGACTCAAGTCCGTTTTATGCCCCTGAAAAATTCGATCTGGGATCAAGATTTTGTTGAAATCAAGGATTAAAAAAAATATGTTTATTACACTTAGAAGACGGTCAGCATATGTTTCCGGTGATGCGCTGCATCTCAGGCAGGAACAGATGAATCCATACCTCGACCATAAATCCGACTGTCTCAAAGCCTACAGAATACAATAAATAAAAAAGGTTGAACCAAACAATGCCTGAAAAAGGAATAATTTGAAGAACTATTTCCAGTTGAGATGATCTCACCAACCTGAATCAATAGATAGAGTGGTTGTGGCCAAAAACTATAAATTATTCTGATTAAATTCAATTTAACTGATGAAGTCTCAAAACCTTGAACGGAGTCTATCAGTAGATTATATACACAGGATTTACATTGAAATTCTTCAGTAAGAAGAACTAAAAGAACGAATTCCCACTGGAGATGATCGTATCAGCCCAACTCTAGAGTTAGAAGGTTTAAGGCTTGAACTTATAAATTATACTGATTAAATTCAGTTGAACAATGACCTTATGAAACCCTATAACTGAGTCTATCAACAGTTATATACAGAGGATTTACTTATAAATTCTTCAATAACATATTCCTCCGCCTCTCAGGTTCTTCCCTAGCTATAAAATCCAGCAATAATTTTCTCCACCAGAGTGAGAACGCAATAAACCTTTGGCTGAAGCAGATCAGTGTAGGTGATGCACACTTGCTCTCCTTTCTTAATGGGTCTGATGCTTCTCACGATCACTCTAGGACCAAACCTGCATGACCCTGAAACCAGATTATAAAAACAAAACAGAACAGATACTCAGGCAAAAGATTGATGACCACCAAGAAAAACTCTACCCAGATTCAATCTTCCCCCCTCTTGGATCCACTTCATCATCTGCAATTGTATAAAGCAGTGACTCTTGGTTATTGTTCTTTAACCAGGGAAGAACTCTGCTGTTGATCGATATGAGTCGTCATCGTTTCTGCCATTTGTCCTCCACAGGATAAGGATTACAATTGAGAAATCTTCATCTTCATCGTCTTTCATCATCGATAGGATGACGATAAGAATGTCAAATTCTCCATCTGTCTTTCATCCTCGATATAATGTTAATGATGATGACAATGACAAAAGCAAATCTTCATCATCATAGTGACGACGACAAAACAATGACAATGACAAAACGGTGACGATGATGACATCGCCTATCATCATAGTCCCTTGTAAACCTCAATCAGATGACGAGAGACGATTATGAAATTCAAGCCTACAGACGATGACTACGATGGTGAAGATCATGGGTTTTGGATGACAATGACGGGTTCTATCATCAAACACTTGAAAAAGTCATAAAAACTAGAAAACCAACTCAATTCATCATTAGGATAATACCACGGCATCGTCCTTTGAATTTGTTGAACAAGGTTGAGATAAAGGCGTCTGCTTATGGTCGAATCCCTCGGATCCTCGGAGCTCAAAGTGGTAACAAGCGTTGGGAGAGCAGCTATGGTTGAACCAAGAGAACACCGGCGAATAAACCCCAATCCCAACGGCGCAACCATCATCAATCTGCACCTCAACGCCATTATTGACAACCACCATCAAAACCGCTTCGATTTCATCCCCGACGATCAGATCACCCAACAAATCCCTTGCTCGAGCCATCAAATCGCGATGTTCCTCCACAACCGGGTGATCACCGATCAGCAAACCCCCAATTCGGCCCAAACCTTCACGACAAGGAAGAAACCCTAGATTTCTGAACAAGAGCAGTAAGCGAAGCGCAGCGCGGAGGTCGGCCGTATCTTCACACCGATCGGGAGGGTAGATTCGGAATAAATCGCACTCCCCGCTGGATCTATGAAGGGGTTGATCTGCGACCTGGCATTCAGCGGAGCAGTGGAAGAGTAATCGGCAAAATCGGCAAGAGACGGGAAGATCACCGCTTGAAAAACAGGATGCGCAGCGAGATCTGAGGAATTCGTCGTGGAGAGCGACGGCGATCGGAGGAATTGCAGGAGTGATCTCGCGCGAGATCTCCGTCTCCTCTCTAGCTCGCATCTCCATTCTCTCTTCCCCTTCTACTCTGAATCTCTGATCCATCTTTCAAATTCGGTTCTTGTATTTATAGGTTTCGGTTGGCCGACGTCCCGTCATCCGTTCTGTCCATCGTCCAAACGGATACCTAAGTGAAAAACTTGGTGCCTCCCGTCTATAGTTCAGGATCGTCCGGGACATGGACGATGAAGGGGACAGGATGAAGAACGTCCCGTCGGATGTCCAGAATCAGTGCAGGGATGCGGACCGGGCGGTTTTTTCGTTTGAGACCTCCGGACGGGCCAGTTTTTTCGTCAGAGTGGATGAAATCTGTCCCATCTGCCTCTCAGGAGGAACTTCCATCCCGGTTACGTCCAACCTCGCGGGCAGGATGATTTTTTCATTCTGGAGTGAAAAAACTGTCCCGTCTACATCCTTGCGTGACTATGGTTTCGGATCGTCCGGGACGTGGACGATGGACGGGACGGGAGGAATATCGTCCAGTCTGATGTCCGGAATCAGTGCAGGGACGCGGATGGGACGGTTTTTTGTCCGAGTTGACAAAAACTGTCCCGTCTTTTCGGGATGAATTTCCGTCCTGGTTTTTGTCCAACCTCGCAGACAGGACAACTTTTTCATCCTGGGACAAAAAAACCGTCCCGTCATCCGTCCCACCCTTATCGATATCTTTGTCCGTCGGCCCAATGGATAACTAAGTGACATACTTGGTGCCTCCTGTCATCAGTTCTGATCTTTATCGTCATATGTTCTGACCTTTATCGTCATTTGTCATGCATCATCCTAACGGAAAACTATGTGAAATACTTGGTGCCTCACGTCATTTGTTCTGAGCTTTATCATCATCCATCGACTGTCATCCTAATGGATACCTTAGCGAAATACTTGGTGCCTCTCGTCATTCATCCCCCCCTATTAATCGCATCCTTCCTCCGTCGTCCTAATAGATAACTAAGTGATCCATCTTGTCCTTATCCTCATTTGTCTTCCATCATCCTAACAGATAACTAAGTGAAATACTTGATGCCTTCCACCATCCATCATGTCCTTACCCTCATCCATCTTATGTTATCGTAACGGATAACTAAGTGACCTATTTGGTGCCTCCTGTCATCCATCTTGCCCTTATCCTCGTATGTCTTCCGTCATCCTAACAAATAACTAAGTGAAATACTTGATGCCTTCCATCATCCATCTTGTCCTTACCCTCATACGTCTTTCGTCATCCTAACGGATAACTAAGTGACATACTTGGTGCCTGGGTCATCCATCCTGCCCTTATACTCATCCATCTTCCGTCATCCTAACAAATAACTAAGTGAAATAATTGATGCCTTCCACTATCCATCCTGCTCTTACCCTCATTCATCTTTTGTGTTCCTAACGAATAACAAAGTGACCTACTTGGTGCCTCTCGTCATCCATCTTGCCCTTATCCTCATATTTCTTTCATCATCCTAATAAATAACAAAGTGAGATACTTGATGCCTTTCATCATCCATGATGGAAATATATGTGGCCGGCAAGCCCATTATACATTCTACATATCGTTCCATGTTCATTAATAGAATCTGCTCATTATAGTGCACGTGTGATGCTTATAATGAAGTCCATGAATACACGATCGGACTTAGTAAATTATGATGAGATCGTAATACAGAGATCACTAGTCTTTAAGCATGTGTTATTAATATTCCTATTCGAATGATACACCAGAAGGATATCGAAGTATCCGAATTGAATAACACTATATAGCCTCACTTATATGATGAGCAAGGCCGGTCTCGTAGCCATTACTGTGGTGACACTAAGGATAGATAGTGGGTGTTCTTTAGTGGAAAGAGTTCACTAAATTGATCCGAACAAATCCCTGAATGGTATTATACCGAACTGTCAGTTAGGTTGATTCACGTCACGGTTGTGTAAGTAGTCCCTAGACATGAGACACCAAAGACATCTTGTGGACAGACGGTTGTACTTTGACTATGGCCAACAAGTCTCTAATCATGGGATTCTAAACGATCTTAGTTCGGGTACATCAAGAAGTTCACAAAGAAGATTGAGTGGTCAAGATGGGATCATCCACCCTCGATATAAGAGATGACAGACCAAGGAAGACGATGCTATGAAGTCCTTGGCCAAGGTAGTGAAATATCGAGAGAAGAGTTCTTTAATGATTTTTGAACTCATCAATAGTAAATTGGATGATCAATTAAAGTTTCATAGTTGACCATACCCTAAGTCGTCCAAGGAGCGTCAAGTGGATGAGGGATTATACGTACAATGTAACTGAAGACGAACAGATTCCATGAGTGAGTCGATGTGCACTCCTTTATATCTTCTAGAACACAAGGTGTAGCTTGGCACCCCACATATTGGAGACTCGACCTATCGATTGGGTTAAATCGATCCGACATTAAATAATATATATGATGATATAGTTAATTAATTTGGAAGGCCAATAAAGGTTATTGGGCCACTAGGGTCGTTAACTAAATTGATACATGGGCCTAGAGGGTCACACACAAATGGTCTTTTAGAAGTTGAAAGATATACTTAATTTTTGGGTGTTTTTATGAAAAATACCCACTTAGTATAAATAGGGGAAGGCTCTGAATGAAATTCACCCAGGCCAGAATTGTTCAGGGGCCTTTCCTCTTCTTCTCCCTTCTCCCACACCCCCTGTCCATCCCCGATGCGATCGGGACGACGTAACGATGACGATCGAGATTGAACCGGGCTTGTCAACGAGAAGGAGGAGATTCGATATGCCGAAGATCATGTGGATACGTTTAGAGGCTGCACGCATGAGAAGCTTGACTCGTCTCACTCTAGGATCCAAGAAATCAAGGATGCGATTCTTGGAAAGGTACTCCATTTTATGATTTTAATGATGTTGTTATGATTCTGTTACATGTCTTTTGCTGCATGGAATCATCGTCTTCATCCATGCCAAGGCCTCTAGAACCCAACAATCCATCCAGTCCTTACCCTCATTCATCTTCCGTCATCCTAACGGATAACTAAGTGACATACTTGGTGTCTCCCGTCATCCATACTGGCCTTATCATCATATGTCTTCCATCATCCTAATGGATAACTAAGTGAGATACTTGATGCCTTCCATCATCCATCCTGTCCTTACCCTCACCCATCTTCTGTCGTCCTAACAGATAACTAAGTGACATACTTTGTGCCTTTGTCATCCATCTTGCCCTAATCCTCATCTGTCTTCCGTCATCCTAATGGATAACTAAGTGAAATATTTGGTGCCTCCTGATAGACCCAAAATGTGGCATTTAATCATGCACATTTTAATGCCATTTTGTGATCATTTCATGTGTATTATCTTGAGTTTTACAAGAATTTTTCATTTCATCTACTAAATAGAGCGAGTGATAAAAGTGCATTTTAGTGTCATTTTTATGTATGTTCTACGTACTCAAGAATTTCTTTTTAAAAATACATTTTAGACATTGTTAATTTTCAACTGTTATATTTAGTATGTTATCTATGCTATTACAGGGGTGAAATAAATATTGAAGAGAAGAAAATGAAAGAGAGAGAGTGGATAAGAGGTTTTTGTTAGGCCAAAGCCAGCTAGGAGCCGCCCAAGCGCATCAACGCCCAAGTCAGCCGCAGGCAGGCGAGTGCAAGGCGCTCAAACCCACCCGCAGCTGGCAAGAGGCGGCGCCCGGCAGGCAAGCCCAGCTGACCACACAAAGAGATCTCACATATGCCCATTTAGGGACACAAAAGAACCAAGTCGTAGTACATATGAGAGGTATGGTGTTTTAATTCGATAGAGAATACATGCTGAAATTTATACAGTGCTGCATATTTCTATATTTTTCAATATGGGCCTTTCTGATGGCCTCTCTGTGGGCTTGCTTGTGGTCTACTTGGTGGTTGTTGGGGCTTTTTGTGCGGCAGGCCTCGCTGGCTGCTGGGCTTGCTTGAACGCAGTGCACTCGCTGGCTGGGCCTGGCTTGAGGCCACCAACTTGTCACTCCAAATCTTTTTTGTATATATCTTTGTATTTGTATTTTGAAGGCCATAAGCATTTTTCAAATTAAATAAAAATAATTTTTTCCATGCACTGAATAGAGTTTTAATAATAAAAATGGTTTTTTCTGAATTTTTATGAAATAATGCAAAGAGGGCAAATTAATATTAAAATAGAGATAATATAAATAAAAATGATGTGTATAATGACTCTAAAATGTGGATAATTTTACTACTAAGAATCCATTTATCACCTCTCATCAATCATCATCCATCCAGCCCTTGTTGCCATCCGTTGGTGGATAACTAATTGAACTACTTGATGCCTCCCGTCATCCTTCCTTTTCCCTGTTCAGCATCATCGTGTCGTCCAGACCAGACAATGGAAAGAAAGTGTGCTTCATTTGTTTGTCCTCTCGAACCTTGGAGGAGATTGTGCTTGCTTTTAAGGTTAGGAGACTAATGAGGACATGTCATCCACATTGTCCCTTATCGTCATCAGTCATCTGTCCTGACCTTGATTCCTTTATTCCATCATTACTTGTGGCAATTCACTCCACGTTTACATAATCCATTTTGTCTGTTTTCTTGTCCATCCCTTGGTCAGGAACATAAAAAAACTGTAGACTCTGAGATGGATGACTGACCAAATTATTGTTGTGTCCCGTTCTGTTAACCTGTTCTGTTGTTCGTCGTCTATCCCCAAACCTAACTTGTCGTTAATGTTTTGGGATGAGAGGGACAGAGGCTCGTAGTTTAGTTTCTTTACTGCCCAAGCAACTTGAGATTCTTGTTTTTTATTGCCGGGCAGGAAGAAAAAAGACGTTAGAGGGTATGGGCTCTAGGGTTGCATGGACTCGAGGTTATATTCAAAGAAAGGGATGTGTCACTGGTTGTCATAGGACATGACATGGAGAATCTTGTTTCAATTTGGTTTAAAGGGATGTGAACAGATGTACATATAGTTTCACATATCAAACATATCTGGGGGATCACTGAGATCAGTTGACCTCCCCCTCTTTCATAAAAAAAAGAGCAGAAGGGCATAAAAGATATAAGACACACACAAACATATATGTTAAAATGGTCTCTACATTAGGTACTCCCCTTCAAGCTGGCAAGGGATTATAACTCGTTCCCAATTTTCTATGGTTGGCAAAAGATGTCAGTGAAAATGGCTACAAGCCGAATGTTGATCATACATGTTGAGTGAAAATTATCTACTTAGTCATGTCATGCTCGACTAGACAGTTGTCTTGCTCCCACAGTCTTCTCTTCTCTCTCTCCACTGCCAACCTCTCCTTACTGCCATTGCAACCACCTATGAACATGACGTGACAAGGGGAAGGAGGGAAGGAGAGAGAGATACAGACAGACAGAGACACAGAAAGAGAGAGACATAGACAGAGAGAGATAGTTTAAGAAGATGGCAAATAAGTAATAATGGAGAGATATCTCTCAGACTCTTAGGAGGATGAAGACGAAGACACATAGAATGATAAGAAAAGGAAGAGGAAGGGACGGAAGAGCGAATGAAACATGGACAATCACTTGTTTAGGATCTCATATACACTGATATTTATATTGGTCGGACATCACAATGGATTATGATAGCAATGAAAGACACTAATTCAGAGTCCCATCCCATTCATCACTGTCACATCATCCACCACCATCACTACCTTCTAAAACTCATCCATCACCATCGCGTCATTTGTCACGCCTCCATCATTGCAACAACAGACACAACGAATGATGTTTATTGAACCCTAGTCAAATTGCAGTTGAATCTGGTCATACCAAGTAATCTTGTTATGAATGGAGTCAAGCAATAGTTTGAACTTTGGCTGCAGAACTAGAACATGGCACTAAATTTGCCTTCTTGCTATTCCTTCATAATTTGGCTGAAACCATCAGCCATTGAGTAGCCATTAGTTGATTTTTGGTACTACTGGGTCTCCCCCTTTAAGCATTAGACTTAACCTAATAGACTTTTGAATAAGTGAAAAGGAGAACCAATGAAACTGTTTTCTCAAACTTCAAATTTATCTCATTAATTCAATATTACCTCAGAATGTGGCTGCATTTTGATTCTTGGAATATACCCCATAATGAAAACACCACCCACCAAGTAACCATTAGTTGATTTTAAGTACCTTTCCCCCTTTTAACATTAAACTTAACCTAATAGACCATTGAATACATGACAAGGGGAAGCAATGCAACTGTTTTCATAAACTTCAGTTCTATATTCATTATTGCAAGATTACCTCAAAATGGCTGACATCAGGGCAATTAGCTACTTACCTATTCATAACATTAAAACTTACGAAATATTCATCTAAACATTTGATATTATGCATACAAGTTGAACATCGCATTGAATTAAACCCCCAAAAATGCAAAAAGAAAAACAATAAGAGAGTAGTTCTAACATTTCAAACACAATCAAAATATTCCACTTGAGGTAGTGAAATAATTCTGAAACTTCATCGAACACCTGTTAATACGTGAGGGGAACCGATATCAATATCTTTCACAACCTTCAAATATTTTCTCATAATTATGAGATTATTTAAAATAGCTGATGTGTCCGCACTAATAAATATTTTCTTTAGATTCAAACTTAGGAAATATTAATTAAAAACTTATAAAACTATGTCTACAGGCTCCCTCTCATTAATTTAAAACCCTGAAATTTCACAAAATTTCCACTTTAAAACGATTGAAACATTTCAAACACATACTGACAATTTCCATGATGTATGCAAAAAACAATGTAAAATTTTACAAAAATCCGATATTACATGATAAGGGGAATCGATGCACCTATTTTCCTAAACTTAACTTTTATCCCCATTTTTTAAGAAAACCTTGAAAGATTATAGATTAATTTTGGCGAAGAAAATGATCAAAGGAGATGTACTTCCAAAAAAACTGGTTAAATCTCATAAGCATGAAGAATTGCAAAAAACTCCGACATAAAGGATAAATTGAAAAAACCCAAGCAATGTTTTATTATAATATCGCATTGAAACACGCTAGAAAGATGAAAAATTGTAGAATTGGAAGTTCCAACAGGCAAAAAAGGGTGGAGAAAAATACAAAAACTCGACCAAGAAAATGATGAAATGAGATGTACTAGTAAAAAAATTGCGTAAATCCTCAGAGAAGATCTCTAATTAGATACCAATAGCCTCGCAGAAATGCAAAAAATCAGATACAAAGACTAAAAAAGGCCCAAGCAAAGTTAATTGAAATATGGAAGAGGAAAGCACAAGAACGATGAAAAATTGCACAAGAATTTTATAAGTTAAAACAGGCAAAAAATAAGTTATAAAAGGCGGGAAAAACAGTTCAACCGTCACTGGTCAAGGAGAAGGCAAGCAGAACACAAGAGATGGCAAAGACGATGGTAAAGCCCCCGAACGCCATGAGAGCTCTCTGAGAGAACCTCTGGCGATGATTCTCAACAGCGAAGGTAGCATCGATCTCTTTGAGAATTGCTCTTACCTCGTCCATGTCGGAGTCCTTGGCGGCGCGCACTAGCCTTGGATGGACCTCTTCTAGCTTCGCTGCCCGGCCGTGGGCAGCGAGATCCTTGGCTGACCAGATAAATCTTGTTGTTCTCCATAGCATTACTCCGACGTAGATCGCCACCACGCAGTCAGCTGTGTAATGGTGACGCTCCCGGATCTCTCTCTGCGCACTGTGCAGAACCAGGAGCCAGATCAAGGCCGACGTTCCACCTCCGTAGGCTTCCTGCCAAGGAATTAAATCTCAGATTTCCAAGCCAGGTAAGAGATTTATTTTAATCAACCTATCTGTCCTTTCTGCCTGGTTTTCAGATATTCATGTGATCTGTCGAGGCAATCTGGCTTGATTGTTCTTCATTGACCTGGTTCTTCGCTTTGGCTGTTTACCCCATGCCTGGTTTTTAGATATTTATATGATTGGAGTGGGAAAAACTGTTCTGGTTGTCAATCTGGGTTTCAAATATTAAATAACAAAAAATATTTGAATTACAGACTGGGCTACCACTGGATGAATGTTATACGATAAAAATGTCAAAAATAAACTCACAACGTGAAATTTTATGTATATTTTTTATCAAATCTTTTAAAAAACTGGTGTTAACTCCAAATTTATAATGAGATGAAATATAACATAAAATCCAGGATCCAATCACTGATCTATCCCTCTACCTTCTTCCCTTGGTAACAACTCCTGGGTTCTTGTCATGCTGAGATATAACATAAAATCCAGGGATTAAAAAAAAAGGAACTTGCCTGCCAGGCCATGGCGGTGAGGACGGCGACAAGCATATGACCACTGTAGAGCAAGTCATTACAACCGCCGCTCGCCTTCTTTAGCAGATGGTACCAAGAAGGGCCCTCGCCGGGGGTCGGCCGCAAGATCCCCGCCAGGAAGCTCATCCTTCCCCAATCTGGCCGATACTCCCCAGGGAAGATGCCCCCATTCCCAGCTGGGGATGATGAAGAAGAAGAGGATGATGATGATGGTCATGATGATGAAGATGAAGGATTCAAATGATTATGACAATCATGATCGTGATAATGAAGAACAATATGATGATGATGGTAATGATCCTGAAGAAGAAGATGAAGGATGCTGATGATTGCCATGATGATGATGATCATCACCATAATCATGATCATGACCCTGATGTTGATGCTAATGAGGAAAAAAAAGGAGAAGAAGAACTAGGATCAACCATGATAGTCCCAAGAAGGAATCAGGGGAGAAGAAAACACCCACCATGGAGGGAATCCGTGTCGATAAGCCTACGAATAGCCTCAGAGCTTGTCGCGTAGGGAAGGTAGTACTTTTGAGCCCAGGGGTGAGGGTGAGACGGGACGGGGAAACGGGCGGTGGCGCACCAAGGCCGGAGTGACGGGAGAATGGTGGAGACAAATGTGGCCGCTCGCAGGAGACGACCAACTGCCATGGTGAACATGTACCGTGCACCGAGACCCAGGCCCGGAGCCTTTACGGAGTTAAACAGCACTGAGAAGGCCAGCATTATGAATAGCATCAGGTAATGGTGAAGGCTGATTATGTGGGCTCTCAACACTTCCACTACCCACCAAGGGAGTCTCTCATTGAGAGCCAAAAGCAGCCACTGACCAGTGTCTGGAAGAGGAGGAGTTGAGCTGCCAAAATAACAAGATTGAACAGTTTTCCACTATCATCTAGAGAGTTTTCAATTTTATTAGAAAATTTTGAAGAAAGAAATTTGAGAAAATGTTTGGATCTTCAGAAAATTCTTGATTACTCTCAGTATCATTCTCCAACTCAAATCTCCCAAGAATTAACGACATAATCAGGAAAAAATTCGTATTGAGAAATAAAATAACTGTAGAATTTTGACAATATTTGTTTGGTCCCAAAATCCCCCCCCCTTTGGCTGAAATACCGCATAAAAATTCCTCATCTGTATCGGCACCATTCTCCAAGTCATATTTCCCAAGAATTAGCAATCCGAGAAAACCCGAGCGAAATTAGCAAGAAATGTGATGAGAAGTCAAATGATTAGGAACTAAAGTACTTTCACCATTTTGAAATGAGAAGTCAGGCGCCTAAAAATCTCGCAACAGTGATTAAAAGATAAAATCTCAGAACAGCCGCCCCGATCTTCACAAAATCATTAATCACGATCAGAATCATACTCCCAAAAACATTCCATCACAATCAATTTCCCCAATTGTTAAAAAAAAAAATCAATTTCCGAAAAAATCACCAAAAATCCACAAAACAAGATCAAACCGAAAAAAGCATGTGAACTTCACCCATACATACTTATGCCAGTCGAGCCCGAGAACGGCGGTGACGGATCGAACCGACAGAGCCTCGCACAATAGCGCAGCAAGCATGAACACTATCGAAGCGAGAAACGGGAAAACGGCCCGCATTTCAAGAACCCAGTGCTCGTAGAACGGGGCTCGAGCCATCGCCGCGACGGCCAACACAATCCAAAGCGCAGGTTGTAGCCATGAATGCCACCACGGAGCCACTTCCCTCAAATAATCGATACAAACGTACGAGATCGCCGCCACACCGAGCCCGATCTTCTCCCTCGGCAGAGACCACGCCATGGATTTCTTCCTCTTCCTCCTCTCCATCTTCTCCCCTTCTCGACTGTGTTATTTTTCTCCACTACTGAATCCACAGAAGAGAAATTTAATGTTATTTTTCTAGAGACAATACCTCCCCCTCTCACGATAATATTAGTGTTGGGCCCTTTGGATGCCGGTATTGGGACGGATGCTGGACCAGATATCGGAACGAATAAATATTATATCCGTATTTGACCAATGTCCCGAGAACGGATGACAAGAATGTATATCAATCCATTCTTTGAGAGGTTGGATGGCGATATCGGATATCAAAGATCTGTCATGGATTTAGTTTTTTCTGATCTGTTCGGGTCAGATCGATCAGTGCGTGATTGGATGACGAGATCGGATAAAGTACCTAACTTTGATTACCTGACTCTGAACTGATGACGAGTACCTAAGTTTGAGTGGTTGGATGACAATATTAGGTATCGAAGATCGCTCATGGATTTTAGTTTCTGATCTGTTCGTGTCAGATTGATCAGCTTTTGATTGGATGACGAGATCGGATAAAGGCTATCGCAGTACCGACATTACTGTTCGCCCAACTGGTATCCGTCTGTCATCCGCTATCGGACAACCGATATCCGATATCCGGAAAAAATGGGACAGTGCCGGATATCAGATATCGGACGATATTCGTCTCTGAGGGGTAGACGGATATCTGTACCAGATACCGTAGGTAGAGGGACGCGACGGATACGGATGCCGGATATTGGTTTTCGATATCCAGATATCGGTAACTGATATTCACATGTTTTTTCCCATTCCATCGCAATCCCATATGGGAAATTTCTAAATTCCTTTGAGGTTTAAATTTGCCTCAGCCATCATATATTTAAATCCCATAGCGCGTGCCCATAGATGCTACGTCTTGGATGATTTAGATACATCCCTAGCACGTATTGTCAAATGTTGAAATTAATATGTCGAAATTGCAACATGCTTGTGGGCCACAATTAATGTTTTAACGAAATAAATATAATGGAATTTTACAAAAATAAAAGTGCATAATATAATTAATAATTTTTATAGATAATAGAAATAGTTAGTAAGAGGAATAATAAATCTGACCGTTTAATATTAAGGGGAGAGTGTAAGATATTAGTGGAAGGATTATTTTAGATTTACAATTAAGATACAGGAGTAAGGATACGAAGCTTATCATGATATTTAATTATAATGATTATTCATTTTGAGTGATATTAAGATTATATAGGATAGGGTAGAGAAATATAGTAATGACGGATATAAAGATTTATTATTTTTGGGAAATTCAACAATTTTTCAGGAGAATGTTGCAAAAATTTTAATTAAGTTCTTCCCCACCTTTTGGTGATTCGATAAGTTTATTTAACCAATATTTATATTATTAAATAAAGTGCAGATTTGAATTAAGTAATCTACTTTTATGGTTAAATGTGAATTATTAATTTTTGAAGATTCAACAACTTTTTAGGAAAATTTTGCAAAAATATTTAATAAATTCTCCCCCACTTTTTGGTGCTTCAACATGGTTGTGGAACCAATATTTAGAATACTAAATAAAGTGCACATCTGAACTAAGTACTTTATTTGATTGGTTAAGTGCGAATTATTAATTTAGGGAAATTCAACAGTTTTTCATGAAAATGTTGCAAAATTCAATAAATAAAAATATGAAGTTATATACATGGTCAAGTCTAAATTTTTAACAAAATTCACTAAATATATAGGATAGTGGTGCAAAGTTTTAAAAAAAAGAGGCTCTGTCAAAAACACGCCCTTCCCATAGGAATTTGCCCACGGTTCTGTCAGAGGTTTGTGCTCATTTGGTCATCACCTGCGTATCTAAAGTTAAGAAATAAATAATGATGATTACGTAAAAAATGGCAAAAATGTAATTCATGTACTTGATGTGTACCTCGAGCACATGCGACCACACCATCTTGTCTATCATCGCCATCTAAATCCAGCTCAACGTTAGTGTACCATCATTTGTTGTCCGCACGAAGCCAAATACTTCACAGTGATGAGTGTTTTGATGCTTATCGGGAACAGATGTGATCTCTTGTACATGACAATAGTGTTGCCCACCGAGAACATGCGTTCGACAAGAGCGCTTGTCGCACATACGGACAACAACTCCCTCGTAACAGCTACAAGTAAGGGGAAACGCTTCGCCCCTGTGCTGGCCCACCAGGATCGTGGAGTGAACACTCCCTCATTAGGCACGACCTCCATTAGGTATTGGTTGAACTTGTCCCACGCCGACCTCGTTGATGCACGTGCCGATTGGACTTTCCGCATAATGCTCTAAAGCCAAGAGTCCAACTCTTTGCCTCTTGAGTGTCCCTCTTCAGCGTCCCCTCTCAATCCACGCCTCGGTGATTCACATGGTAATAAGGATCGTACGTATGCGATGGTTGCTTCTCGGATGTCTGGACGGAGCATTGACCCGTTGTGGAATGGATCCATCAATGACGCGGCGGTGATTGCCTCATTCGCCCACAAGATCTCTACATATTGTGCAAGCTTGTAATGCATTGCCTTACACGCTTGCGCCATGTTGGAACGATCTCCTTCATGCAACTATCATAAGTCTGACAGAAATTGCTATCTTCGATTTGCTGGGCCACTTCCTCCATGTGTTCTTTGAGGCCGTCTAAAAGATATGGTACATCACATATCGCCGGCGTCACTATCTTGCAAACATGGTCGGTGGATATGGCGAAATGTCCAAGGATGTGACAAAACTCTTTCACCGACTCCCACTTGTCCTTCGACATCTTTGTCGCCATCCCTTTCTGACCAAAAGCCTTCGACACTTTATCAATTACATCACACTTCTTCACGGCGTTCGCTAACATAGCATAAGTGCTGCTCCATTGGGTCAGACAGTCTAAGACGACCATGTTGGAGTCCTTGACTTCGGGGTCATCTTCACATGCCTTTGCATAATGTTCTCTCCATTGCATAGAGCTCCTAATACTGCGCACTAGTGTCCGCACCTTTGCAACTGCATCATCCAAATATAACAGCCGGCGTGCTCCATCATTGTTGTCAGATGCTGAGAACATATCTCCAAGTTCGTTGTCCTGGTCGGTGTCGTAGTGGTCTGCTGTCTTGGTCACGTCGCCTTCTTTGGGCTTTACAGCTTGGGCCGAAGGAATGCCGAAGCTTTTTATTGCCGCTTGCACAAAATGTTCAAAATGTGTGCAACACATGGGACGTGCCTTTTGGTTAACGATCAGGTTATGTCTGCAACACGTTTTGCCTTCTGGTCAAAATGTGTGCAACTCTAAACGTCAGGTTAACGTTCTTTATCTTTCTCGCCATCAATGCCAACATCCTCTAATTCCCCGTGCCATTGTCAGTAGTCATGGCATAGACCTGCATAAATATCGATCACATGTAAAGTCACGAGTTTAATTAATAAGATAAGTTTGATGCTGACTGCTGACCTTCGGCTGCAGACACAATTCTTCTAGAGCTTGGAGAATGATGGATGTCATATTTTCCCCATCATGCTTGCTGACGATTTCTCGGATGGCAAGTACCCGCTCTCGGTACACCCATTTATCATCCACCCAATGGACGGCAATGCCTAGTAGTCCAGTACCGTTCTCAATAGTCTACGCATCTACGGTGAGTGATACTCGGTCCACGTTCTCCCATAGCTTCTTCACATCTTGTTTCATGCAACCATGCATTTGGATGGTCCATTGCTTAATGACCTTCGCACTTGGAGGATCCAAGTCGAAAAGTGTCGCGTAACGCCACATCTCCTTGAACTCGACATTCTGAACAATGCTCCACGTTGAATCAATCATGCATAGAAACCGTGCAATGGCATTCTTCATTTCCTCTGGCATATGCCCTCACATCGACCCTCGTTGGCTTGGCTCTCCCTGTTGTTTGCTTTGCATTTTTTCGGATATACGCGGCTGATCAGGGTCTTCCAACACCTCACCCTTAAGCTCCGCGTGACGAGCAAGATGGCAAGCTTTGAAATGTCACCAAAATATGTCGGTGCTTTTGTCGGCCTGCCGCTTTATCGCTTTTCTCTTATTGTGCGGGGTCATCTCCCGACACAGTAAGCATGCATAGTATCCATCACTCATGAGTTCAAAATAGTCAATGATGACTGAACGATTTGAATGAGGGTGACTCTCTATGACACGCGAAGTTCCCGCGTCAGTACGTTCAGGACCTACAACTCCTGACCCAGATCTGTCTTGGGTTGGGGCACTGCCTCCGCGTGTGTTCATGGTTCTAAAGGCATGATTTTGTAAGCAATGGTTGTTTAATATGACATCGCATGAAGCTAACGCAACAAACTATCAGAGCATTGAGAGAGAATGACAGAAGCATGGAGTTCACTGAGAGAAAATGACAGATGGGTAAATGCGAGAGGAGAGAGGGAGAGTTGGGGAGTAAGATAGAATGAGGGGAGAGAGGAAGAAATAGAGAATAAGAGAGGGTGAGAGAGAATGAGGGAGAATTAGGGAGTAGGAGAGAATGAGAGGAGAAAGGAGAATAAGAGAATTGGAGAGAATGAGAGGAGAGAGGCAGAATTAGACGGTGGGAGAGAATGAGAGGAGAGAGGGAGAATCAGAGGTAAAAAAATAAAAAAGAAGAGAGAGTGATAGAAGAGAGGAGGAGAGAGAGGCAGAATTAGAGAGTGGGAGAGAATGAGAAGAGAGAGAGAGAGAATTAGAGAGTGGGGGAGAGTGAGAGTAGAGAGGGAGAATTAGAGGTAAAAAAGTAAAGAAGAAGAGAGTGTGAGAGTTAGAGAGATATAAGAGAGGAGAGGAGAGAGGCAGAATTAGAGAGTAAGAGAGGGTGAGAGAGGAGAGGGAGAGTTAGAAATAAGAGTTAAAAAGGACCAGAGAGTGAGAGAGAATGAGAGGAGAGAGAGAGAAATAGAGAGTAAGAGAGGGTGGGAGAGAATGAAGGAGAATTAGAGAGTAAGAGAGGGTGGGAGAGAATGAAGGAGAATTAGAGAGTAAGAGAGGGTGGGAGAGAATGAAGGAGAATTAGAGAGTAAGAGAGAATGAGAGGAGAGAGGGAGAGTTAGAGAGTGCGGGTGAATGAGACGAGAGAGGGAGAATTAGTGAGTGGGACAGAATGAGATGAGAGAGGGAAATTTAGCGGTACAAAAGTAAAGAAGAAGAGTGAGTGAGAGTTAGAGAGACAGAAGAGAGAAGAGGAGAGAGGCAGAATTAGAGAGTAAGAGAGGGTGAGAGAGGAGAGGGAGAGTTAGAAATAAGAGTTAAAAAGGACCAGAGCGTGAGAGAGAATGAGAGGAGAGAAAGAGAAATAGCGAGTAAGAGAGGGTGGAGAGAGAATGAGGGAGAAATAGAGAGTTAGAGAGAATGAGAAGAGAGAGGGAGAGTTAGAGAGTGGGGGAGAATGAGAGGAGAGAGGGAAATTTAGAGGTAAAAAAGTAAAGAAGAAGCGAGAGTGAGAGTTAGAGAGATAGAAGAGATGAGAGGAGAGAGGCAGAATTAGAGAGTAAGAGAGGGTGAGAGAGAATGAGGGAGAGAGGGAGAATTAGAGAGTGGGGGAGAATGAGAGGAGAGAGGGAGAATTAGTGGTAAAAAGGTAAAAAAGAAGAGAGAGTGAGAGAAGAGAGGAGAGGAGAGAGGGAGAGTTAGTGAGTAAGAGAGAATGGGAGAAGAGAGGAGAGTAGAGAGGGAGAATTATAGAGTAATGGAGGGTGAGAGAGAATGAGGGAGAATTAGATAGTGGGAGAGAATGAGAGGAGAGGGAGAATTAGAGAGTAAGAGTAAATGAGAGGAGAGAGGGAGAATTAGAGAGTAAGAGTAAATGAGAGGAGAGAGGGAGAATTAGAGAGTAAGAGAGAATGAGAGGAGAGAGGGAGAATTAGAGGTAAAAAGGTGAACACGACTCAGAGAGTAAGAGAGAATGAGAGGAGAGACGGAGAATCAGAGAGTAAGAGAGAATGAGAGAAGTGAGGAGAGGAGAGAGCGAGAATTACAGACTAAGAGAGAATGAGAGGGGAGAATTAGAGGTAAAAAATAAGAAGAATCAGCGAATGAAGAAACAAAGAACTATAGCATATGCAAGAAACATCTATAATTTCCATAGGCAAGAAACAAAGACCATCATTTATGAACTCTAACAAAGAACATTTTTTAAATTAACTATAGCATTGGGATGCAATGCTATAGTCAATTTAATTATAGAACTGAGAATCAGTGAAGGAAGTAGGAGCAAAAACAAAGAAAATTTAGAAGAATTAAGCAGCATAGAATAAGAGCGTCAGAGGAAAAATGGTAAAATTAAACTGACGACCTAGATGAACATGACCGAATGAACCCGCAAGTCCGCCGTCGGCCGATTCCACCAATGTCGCCGTCCACCAACGCTGCCATCCACCGTCCACCGTCTGCTGACGCCGCCATCCACCGTCCGTCGACGGCGCTGTCCACCGTCCACCGTTCGATATCCGCCGATTCCGCCGATTCTGCTGTCAGTCGTCTGCAGTTCTATTTCCGCCTTTCGTGTATTTTGGATTCAAATTTTCGAATCCAAAATACACAAAATTACGTTAAGAATAAAATTCAATGTGGATATCAAAAACTGATATCCACACCCGATATCTGATATCGTCATCCTCGCCCCTGAGACGGAGACGGATGCCGACATCGCGACGAATGTTGGTATCAGATTTCGGCACTGTAGCAACCGATATCCAATACGGATATCCATATCCGGATATCGAAAAGAACATATACCGGAAATTGCCTTTCCGGTATCCGATACAGCATCTGTCCCGATACCTGCATCCGGTACTGGTATCGGGATGGGCGAACACTAACCGACATGGATATCAATCCTGAAATGGGTACCTAACTTTGAGTGGTTGGATGACAATATTGGATATCGAAGATTGTTCATGGATTTAAGTTTCTGATCTGTTCGGGTCAGATTGGTCAGCTTGTGATTGGATGACGAGATCAGATAAAGGTTGTCGCAGTACCGACATGGATATCAATCCTGAAATGGGTACCTATCTTTGAGTGGTTGAAGGACAATATCGGATATCAAAGATCGTTCATGGATTTTAGTTTCTGATCTGTTCGGGTCAGTGATCAGCTCGTGATTGGATGACGAGATCGGATAAAGGTTGTTGCAGTACCTATATGGATATCAATCCATAAATTAGTACCTAACTTTGAGTGGTTGGATGACGATATCGGATGTCAAAGATCGCTCGTTTATTTTAGTTTTCCTGATCTTTTTGGGTCAAATCGATTAACTCGTGATTGGATGATGATATCGGATAAAGGCTGTTACAGTACCGACATGGATATCAATCCATTAGATAGTACCTAACTTTGAGTGGTTGGATGACGATATCGCGTATTGGACATGGATTTCAATTTTTATTATCTGTTCTGCTCATATTGGTCAGCTTAGATAGGGCACACTGTTTGCAATATAGTACCTTTACTAATATTTGAGATATCTGAGTCATGGATTTTATTTTTTCTTATTGGTTCAGGTCGGATCGATCAATTCAGTTGGGGCATACAGGTTGTTGCCCGGTTGTTTTGATTTATACTTTCCTTTCAAATAATTTTTTCCCTAATTTATTTGTTTAGCAATTTGGATAAAATAATTTTGGATTTATTTTATTTGAGTAAAATAAATTATTCAATATTTTATCCAAATTTTCAGAATTTAAAATAAATTATTCTCAGTTTCAATAGAAACCTAGAAATCATTTTTAAATTTGAAAATAAATACTTCTTGAATTTTAATCACGAGTTTTACATTGTCTAAAATTTTGCATCATATTACATTTGTGAATTTGATATTTTATTCATAATATGATTTATAGTATGATGATAGTGTGAGATGTGGAGAAACCTAGACAGACCTACTGTATGTGCCCCTAATCGTAGCCAACCAATAAGATTGGATCGTGTTGTTGACCAAGTGAGATAGTCAACACCCACACACATGTACTCATATCCACACATAATAAATATGTTGATATGTCCATGTTGAAGGCACATGTTAAGATAAGATACTTCTACATTAGAGTTACAATTTTTCTGAGTGTCGGGATTAAGAACTCAAAGGTCATAGTCAAAACACAATAGTGCATACACAAAATTGTCTTTGGTGTCACATTTCTAAGGACCACTTACACAACTATTACTTGAATCAACCTGATTCAACATTAGGTAGACTACCATTCAGGGATTTATACATATCAATGTTCATAAAGGGCACCCACCATCTATCCCTATTGTCTCTACACTAATAGCCACACGATCAACCATAGTCATCATATTAGTGGGATTAGACAATGTTATTTGATAAAGATATGTTGATGTCATTCTTATATTCGAGAATGAATATGTGGACCACATGTTTAAAGATTAGTGACAACTAATCTCATTTTAATTCACCAAGTTGTGGAAGGTATTCAAGGACTCCGTTCTTAACATCACATGATAATTATAATTAATAAATCTTTATTTGGCCTCTTTCGTAGGTTCTCCAATAGAGTCATTAATAAATTTCTGAAGCCCTTAATAATTTCTTTTTCTTTTAAATGATTTTATCTTTTATGAGAAGGTCAATATCACTTTCAATAAAAATCAAGTTCCTAAATGAGATCTTCAGTTTTAAATCATTAGTGATGCTAAAAATTTTTGATGTAGAGAAATCTAAATTCAGAGGATAGAAAATAAGTATGTGGCATGTATTATGAAAATGATTTGTACGGGTAATTGATAACCCTAAAAATGATTGATTTAAATGGCAATAACTTTTTGTTGGCATTTGGACTATAGATCTGAATCGTCCCGGACGTGGAGGATGGATGGGACAGGACAAATTTTGTCCCGTCCGATGTCCGGAGTAAGACCAAGAACGAAGGACGGCATGGTTTCTTGTCCAATGATTCAAAAACCATCCCGTCCAACCATTCTGGGACGGTTTTTCGTCCCATACGGGACAAAAACCATCCCATCCCTCGTCCCGGATGAAAAAAATGTTTTAAATAACTTTAGATTCACACAGACTGAGATATGGAGATACAGATAAATAGATAGATGATTGATTTGTAGATAAAATAAGAAAGATTAGATAGCCATTTTCCCCATAGATTCACGCACAGCAAGGGCAAGATCAAGAAATCATCGATGGTCTACTTGATGAACATACTCAGCAACAGGAGAGATAATAAAATACAAATAGATAGATAGATTCACACATACTGAGATATGGAGATATAGATAGATGATTGATTTGTAGATAAAGAGAGGGTGTCTTCTTCTCACCAGTGCTTTGCCTGGAAGCCTGCACCCTTGTGGCGAGCGGAGAGCGAGCCTCTGGGCTTGGGCACATCGTTTATGTCCACCACCTGGATCGTCCTCTGCTTCTTTGCTTCACGAAGACAAACAATTAACCATAAACATCTCAGAGCATCATTTTCAACATAATTTTTTTTAATAAGGATTAGCTCGAAGCTCAATTGGCTATGGCGTTACCGTTTTCTGCCTCTTGATAATTCTCATGGAGCCTTCTCTTGGCTGAGGCGAGCCTCTCCGGGTCAAGTAAGCTGTCTTTCTCTTTTTCCTTTGCCCTGTGGGAGGGAGGCAGCGGCAGTGGCGTCGGAGGTTTTGCCTTTGTTGGAGCCTCGTTTCGTAGAGGAAGATGCGCCTTTGATCTCGTCTCCCCCTCTGAGCTAGCCTTGTCCGAGATTGATCCGCCTGCGCAGACATAAACCAGGGCCGTGGGATCAAATCAACGAGCTTGGGTTTGATCTCTTGTGGGAGTTGATCAACGTACTTTTTGCGTTTGGTGAGTAGCCCAAGTCTGGCACCTGAAATTAACCAAGAGAGAGGCTTCTCAGATAGAGAGATAGATTAGTGGGTAGACAGAGAGATAGATGTAGAGATAGCTAGAAAGAAAGATAAGTAGAGAGATAGCTAGATGGGTAGAAAAGTATACAGATAGCTCGAGAGATTTATACATAAAGAGATCCACATATATAGGTCGATAATTAGATGGATGGATATACAGAGATATAGAGAGATGCATGTATAGATTGAGACATTGATTGATAAAGAGATAGATACATCGATGGATGGATAGAGATATAAATAGATATTGGAAGATAGATAGATAGATCAATAGATAAATAGACAGACAGAAGGATAGGTAGATGGATAAACAGATACACAAATAGATATCGAGATAGATTGATAGAAAAAATGTATAAGAAAATAGATACTTGGATAAAGAGATAGACGGATGGATTGATAAAATGATGAATATTCGTATGGATGGATAAGCAGATAGAATGATTGAAAGATAGAGAGATTGAGCACTAAAAGGATAGAAATAGGTAGAGGGAGATGAATAGATAGAGAAATAGATTGACTAGATAGATTAGCTTATAGAGAGAGAGAGATTGGCGATTGTGGAAAAGAGACATTTACATGATTTCCGTTCTGGGAGTGGCTGGCTTTTCTCTTGGGGGAATCTCCATCAGCTGAAAGATCAGACAGCTCCGGAAGGAGAATGATCAGAGAGAGGAATAGAGAGTCAGCATGGAATCTTCTCTCCAGTTCAATTGAAGGGACCTACGAATCACCGCAGAGCTTGTGGGTTCGCTCGAGTTGGACTTCACCCAGTCGTCCACGAGATCCTTCCATTTTCTGAGAAGAACAGGATAATCAATATCACAAACTCAACAACAATGACAAATAATGAGAAGAAGAAGAAGGTGATGATGATGATGCTGATGATATTGAAATCATTGATGATGACGAGTAAGGAGAAGATGATGATGATGAAGATGATGAAGAAGAGGAAGAAGAAAAAGCAAAAGATGGTGACGGCGATGATGATGGCAAATAAGAAGCAGATGATAATAATGATGGTGATGAAGATGATGAATTAGATGTAGATGATGAAAAATAAGATGATGATTGGAATATTGATCCATAGTTTGCTCAACCTGACGAGCAGCTTCACCAGTCTCCTAACTTCGGCTGAAGCGTGTTTCCGGAGGCCATTGACGTGCCGCCCAATATCCGTTCCCTGAGATTCATCCGTAGACAAGTATGCCCTTTGCAGTAAAAAAGATGATCTTCATCCAACCATAATTTCAACTAGAATAGAAGCAATGGCCCGACCTGTAAAGCTTTGAAGGTGAGATCCATGTCTGCCAGAGTTTGCAGCATGTGCACCAATGATTCCTCCGACTGCAACGCAATGCATCATATCCAAGTGAAATTCAGAACAGACGAAAGAACATCAACTATGTTGAATAATCAGAGACCTGCTCAGGGTCATGGAGGTGCTCTTTAATGGCAAGGATCTTGCTCTGCTCGTCCTCCACTGAAAGGTGATGAGATGTCTGCCTCTGATCATCATCATCATGATCATGATCATCTTCGTCTTCTTCTTCCTCATTCTGGTGCCGCAATTGCGGGCTTAACGGGGAAGAACTCTGCCTTCTTTCTTGACTGTTCATCTCTCTGTCTACAACACTTGACTGGATTCCATGATTATTTTCTAACTCCACCGGAAGAGCCACAACCGATCTTGTCGCATAAAGCTTCTCCACAAAGCCGTCTCGCCGTGATCGAAGCTCCTTTCCATGGTCTCTGGCTGCTATAAAAATGGCGGTCTCAATGACAGTCCACAGATCAAGGCCCGATCTCTCTAGAAGCTTCTCGAATTCTTCAGTATTCATCCGATCTCCAAAGCACCAAACAAGCGCTAGCTTCGTCTTCAAAAGAAATATGCACGAGATTTGTCCTCAGATCTGAATTTTTTCACAACTTCTGACGAATTCTCCGGATTGTTCATCCTCTCAAAACATGAATCAAATTCTGAATCATTTGTTTTCCTCCTGCAAGTTGAAAGAAAAACCATCAGCACGATCTGAGTAGCCACAGAGGTTTTAAAGAATTAGACCATTCGCTGATCGAAATTCTTGTACGAGGAAAAAGTCTACAGATCGAAAATCCAAAGTTTGGATCTTTTCCTGGAGCTTTTTAGAGGGAGAAGGAATTCTCAAGAGAGGAAGAACAAAAAAAAAACATAGCAACAGTTGCATATTGTTTGTACTAAATCCTTCGGCGGAGAAATTGTCTTCAGGACCTAGATCAATGGAAAAAGAATTCATTTGCTGGGAAAAACAACAAAATAATAGCAGTTTCCATATCGGAACTCCAAAATCACTATCCGTTCCAGGAGCTTGATAGAGAAAGAAGGAATTCTGACCCGATGAAGAAAAACAAAACATAACAACAGTTCCAGGGACGGAATTCTAAATCAAATCCCCTCTTCAGCCGAGAAATCGTCAATTGGAGCTAGATCGAACGATTAAGAAAACATATTCTAGACTAAAAACGAAAAAGAAAAAAAGATTCCGATTGATTTTCTGAAATTTCGCCGAACATCGTTCCAATCCTAACCACTATTCGGCCAAGAAACCGTCACTTGGAACTGGATCAAACGAAAAACAACTCTTATGATAGGGAAACAACAAAAAAGAATAAAAAGATTCAGACTGATTTTCTAAAATTTCGCCGAACCTCGTTTCAATCCTAACTAAATTTCGGCCCCCAAATCCTCAATTGGAGCTAGATAGGACAAAAAAATTCATATTGATTTTCCAAATTTCGCCGAACCTCCTTCCAATCCTAACCACTAATCGGCCGAGAAGTCGTCCATTGATCTGGATCGGACAAATAATAATTCATTTACTAGGCAAAAGGTTAAAGATTGATTTTCCAAAATTCTGCCGAACATCGTTCCAATCATAACCACTATTCGGTCAATAAATCGTCACTTGGAGCTAGATCAAACAAAAACAACTATTATAACAGGCAAAAAACAAAAAGGAAAAAAAAATCAGATTGATTTCCCAAAATTTTGCCGAACCTCGTTTCAACAATAACCACTATTCGGCCAAAAAATCGCCAATTGGAGCTAGATCACTGCACCAAAAAAAATCCAAAAACAGGAAAAAAATTCATACCGATCCTCAATCTTCTCTTCCTCCGCTACCAATTTCTTCTTCTTCTTCTTCGTCTTCTTCTTCTTCGTCTTCTTCTTCTTCTTCTTCTTCTTCTTCTTCTTCTTCTTCTTCTTCTTCTTCTGGCAGATATGAACGCCGTTCTATCCTCCGATTCTCAACTTTTAAACCCCATTTATACTATTATTGCTTAGTTACCCTCTTCATCATCTCTGAGTGACCCAACGTTGACCAGACAAAATATCATAATAAAAAAAGGTATCAAATTTTCAGGGACAATTATATTTCAGCTTTCACGAATGTTATATTGGTTTCAGAAATTATCTTATCTGAAAAATAAGTATATATATAAACCAATGCCTGACTTTAATCCTACTATGAAGAAAGAGACGATGATTTATTATATGATTTCTTTGTGCTTTGGTAGTATTGAGTGATGTCTTTTTTCTTCTATTTTCAAATATATGTAATGGTGTGTTATGTTTTCTACTTATTTCTGTTGAAGATCTGTTGAGATAATCTAACTCTTTATCTGATTATTACTTGGACTTTTAAAATTACCACTTTCACTTTCATTTATCATCTTCTTGTCTTCATTGATCACATTATATAACTATATTTTCAAATATGTCTCCTCTAGATCTTGAAACATAGAGGTTTAGATATAGGTGAAAACATAATACAGAGAATGCTTTCTTTCAACCGATTAATAACACCATCCTCTGCATGCTTGCTATCATGCATTCAGTTATGTTTAGACATTAAACAATGATGGTTAGTCTAGAGCTGTTCAACTGCAGTGAACACATAATGTTTTGTTCATACTATCCCATTCTTGCTTTACTATTTCATGTTTTCATGTTTGTAATCAGGAAGATGATAAAGCCACTAATTCAATACATAATGTATGATGTTATTTAAAGTCAGACCTATACTTACTGTTCAACAATAGAGGGAAGGCATTGAATTCTTGGGAAAAAAAAATTGGTATTATAACTTGACAAAAAACTGTCTTGATATTCACTACTCAATGCATCCCCATTGAATATTTGATAAGTTGATATTTTAGCCACACCCATTCATCATTGATAAACTCTAATTTTAGGTGTTTTAATTATATCGTCATTGTGATTCTAGTGTCATGCAATACATTCATATTCCTTGCTTAGTAAAATGTGTAAGCAAGGTTTGATTCTCAGGGAGCCTAGGTAATGAGACTATGTCATTTCTAAGTGATGAGAGATAAATATTTATGATTATAGGAAGGTGATTTCAGGTGAGAGACGAGAAATTGTGGAAAGATGAGAGGATAGTAGAGAATATGGAGATAGAACTATTATATAATTTGGTACAAGAGGTGGTGTTTTAAGGGTTTTTTATGTGATTTCGGTGATAGATATGAGGAATCAAAGAGAAACAATGAAAAAAGATATATGAAAGTGATTGTTAGATGTTTTTGTAATGAGATGAAACTAAGAAACAAAATATATAATTTAATAATGTTAAAGATTAAAAGCCTCAAAAGTTTCTGAATCCTCACACAAACCCCAAATGCCTGTCCTTGGTGGGGTGATGCTAGACTAGCTATGACCACGTTCCTCGCTTGAATCTTGCTTCCATCACACTCCTAGTTATCAAAAAATGGTGGGAATGGGCATTGCACCTCTCCTTTTCCTTCTGGTATCCTCCTGCTAAGAGGGTATAATAAAACCTTGTGGAGAGAGAAAGTTTAAGTTCTTATATAGGCTACTTATGATTAGAAGGGCATTTCAGTCATTTCAAAAATTCATAAAATATTTTAAGGTCAAAATCATGAAAATAATATATAAAATGAAATATAATGTTATAGGTTATTAATGTTTCAGCCTAATCAGAGCTGTGGATCAAAGTTGTTAATGTTTCAAATCGGAGCATTTTGGGCCGTTTGATCAAATGTTTCACCATATGTGATATGTGTCGTGCCCTAATTGGGCACGACAGTGTCCTCTTTTTTTGGAGTATGGGGAATGCTCAATTATCCATTGGATAATAACATCCACTTTGGATATTTTGTAAAGTACTCTATTATCCATTGGATAATGTCGTCTACCTTCAATACTTTGCGGAGCACTCTATTATCCATTGGATAATGCCATGTACCTTCCATACTTTGTGGCTCACTCTATTATCCATTGGATAATGCGGTGTACCATCGGTTTTTGGTAGAAAAAATATGGAAAATTTCACAAAGCCCCCTAAAAACACAAATCCTCAACTCTCTCATTTCAAGTCCCTTTTACTCCACATTTTCTCCATTATATCAATAATTCAATCCTCTATATTCCTAAACCCTAAAATATCTAAAATCATGAAGAAAACTAGCAATTTAATCAGATTGAACCCAACCTATGCACGGAGTAGACTCAGATCTTGGCTCAATTTTTACTGATAGGGAATTGACTGGTTTGATTTCGTAGATGGATAGATGATGTCGGACATCGTCAATGTCGTCATCCGATGGGTAAATCCCTAAGGAGATATGTAACTACGTGATGACGTAGCCTAGGCGGACGTACGTGGAGGTCCCGACTCGTGGGAATTTGCCCTATTCCTGAGATCCGTGATGGACGACCGGTAACGATGAGGTGACCTTCTGACCCTCGTCGGAGTGACGACAACAACTACGGCATCAACCGCAAGAATTCTGTGGACGCTCACACTTAACAGACGGGCTCAACCCGTACCTAGGAAATCACTCAATTTGTAGTTTTCTCGATATATATTTCTCTCACATAATCTGTCCCGAGTGCGATGGAGTGCAGTCGAAAGATATATTTTAGAAAGTAAAATAATTGACGACCAAGGGGAACGATGTACCTCACCCATGGTGGCATTCGTCATCGATGTCGTCGTTAGTGCACAAGCAGCTAGGGGTAGACGTAGTGGAGGAATGCCGGAGGAGAACACAGCGTTGCTTGACAAGCTGCGGAGTCGAGGCATTGGAGCGGTCTGGAGATTGTCAAAGTCGAGGATGGCAATGACGGCTGCAAACAGCACCAGGCACGACAGATGCATGGTCGTAAACACCAACAATAGCCCTATCGGTAACAACTACAGCAACAGGGCAATGCAGTGTGATTCAGGCATATGGTACAGCGTGGGCGCAATACATGAAGCAGAGGCGGCGAGCTGGTAAGCCGAAGCGACAAAGGCAGCGGGTTGGTAGAACAGGGAACAGGAGTGGCGATTGCATTTGCTGCACCAAGTGTTGCGATCAGCCACGAACACTGGTTGGTTGATTGCTTGCCAAGTCGCGCAAGGGAACACGCATGCAAATGTGGCACCAGACCACCCGATTCGTCGCGATCGCTGATCAGTTGGCCACTCACCAGTCTACGCAGGAGACACGTCCACAGTAGTTGCACCCAATAGCGCGATCGACCGCAAGCGCTGATTGGTTGAGCGCTTGATGTAGCCTAGAAGCCCATTTTCTAAGGCCCATTAGCAAGTTGTGGCCCAAGAAGGAGATTCTTCTAGAACTGACAGGATCTACAGAAATATACCTAGAGCCCCTCAAAATCCTCTAACAGTATTTTCCCCGGTGTGCGCAGAGTGAGAGGCTCACGAATGTGCTTGTTGCACCAGGCCACCCCCACGATCAGTCGCAACTGCGGGTCGGCTGTACCCTCAGCGTATCGCGCGGGCATCACAATCGGTGTAGTTGCACCAGGCAACGGTGTCGCCGGATCACACAGGGTGGGGAGGACGCGGTGGTGGCCCCAGGCTCTCCCCCAGTCAGTCGTAACGGTCAACCACTTACGTAGGAGAATGCAACTATGGTAATGGCACCAAGGAAACGCAACAGGTGTGATCAAAGATCGGTTTACTGTTTGCCGAACTGCTCAGGAGGATGCAAACACGGTTGGAACACCAGACCGTACAAGATCTTCCTCCATCTAGCCTTCTTCCTCTTCTTCATCCTCTCTTCTCTTCTCTTACGTGAGATCTGAAAACAAAAGTAACTTCCACAAAATGCAACAGATCTGAACGTGGTTGTGCCCCATCGTGGCCTTATATGGGGTCATGATGGGCCCATTACAAACATCTAGACAAGGGGTCCAACAAGGACCCCTTTTTACAACACATAAACTAAACAAAGAGGAAATTTTAAACGTCTTGAAAATGAAAATGACGGAGAAAGCACGACAATACGGACGCGTCACGACAAGTACGGTGAACTCTTCATGACAAACACAAAACATAAATTTGACAAACGAAAATAGAGAATTAAAAGACGAGCACGTGCGCGGACGTGCTTTACCCGGGGTATTTAAACCCGAGAGTCTTCACCGACGCTTTGGCATGCCGGTTGGGCTGGACACGGACCAGTGGTGATGCTGATGACAGCAAGGGCAGCTCTGACTATGTATCCTTGGTGTCGTCCGGGCGCGCTCCATCAATGGACCATCCTAAACAGAGACCGACGATCCTTTAAACACTTGCAAACCTGATTTGGCTCTGCGCCAAAGTAGATGGTGTGTCCAGCCTCCCAATCATTATCGTTGCATTCACTCTGCAATCTCTTTCTTATTCCCTTGCATCAAAATACTCATCCAAAATGTTAGAAATAAACCATTTGACTTCAGAAAAGTCAAATGGGGTTATTATCCCAAAATAAACACAAAATGCATAAAATGATGGATGATGTGATAAAAATGTGTAATTGATGTACATGCGGTATTTCATCGTAGATATAAGCATAGCTGTACAATTTTATGATGAATTATTGTCTGAAATAACACTTTGATCCATGCATGTAATGATGTATTTATGATTACCAATCATCAAGATAGTGAAAATACATAGAGAAGCTCACGTAAATATGGAATAAGTAAGCTCTATGGATTCAATTTTATTATTAAATTTAATCACCTTAATTTAAATAAATTCCCAATAATGATTATGAAATTTGATTGAACATAAAGAGGGATAGAAAAATTTTCTCAAAGTGAAATCAATGACCTAGAAGTTTGTTAAAAGTTGTGGATTTTCTTTCAAAAAATCCTAGGGCATTGTGAACTAAATCATATAATTATTTTGTCACTAAATCCTACAAAGGATTGTGTGTTCAGTAAGAAAATGGTTGTAGGAAAACAATATTTGGACTGACAAGTTTAAATATAATGGACCTCAGGATAAATCAAAACAACATTAAAATATTTTTATCCTTCCCTAATCTGATACCATTCTCAGATGTTTTATAAATGAATCAAATAAGTTAAAGCTAATGGGTTGTGATTGACATGGTCCGTCTATGATTTATGTAATGGAAGGAAAAAGAAAATTGTAATAGACCTTTAACATAAATGAAAATTGGATGATTGAACCTGTTGAGATGCTAGTTTCCAGACTAGGGAACAGAACATTCACAATGGGATGACTCAGACATGGGGAGACTAATGATGGGTGATGATGGAAGAGGATGTGACATCGAAGTTATCAAATTTCCCACCCCAACACACATCCCAGTTTTTTGACAAAATCCATCACATTTTTGTCACACGTCATTGGATCGCTTGTCCCGTCCTCGTCCCATTACCAGACAATGGTCCCATCACAGGTGACAAAAAGACATATCAACAACTACATATTTTACACATTTAGTTTTAAAAATTTTAATTATCACTCTCTCGGCAACCCCTCCGTCTCATACTCCCTCTTTCTCTCTAACTCCCTCTCTCTCTCAAACTCCCACTCTCTTAGTCTTCCTCTTTCTCTCTCTCAGTTTATACCTCTCTCTCTCTCTCAGTTTCTCTCTTTCTCTCTAACTCCCTCTCTCTCAAACTCCCATTCTCTTAGTCTTCCTCTTTCTCTCTCAGTTTATACCTCTCTCTCTCTCAGTTTCTCTCTTTCTCTCTAACTCCCTCTCTCTCAAACTCCCATTCTCTTAGTCTTCCTCTTTTTCTCTCTCAGTTTATAACTCTCTCTCTCTCTCTCTCAGTTTCTCTCTTTCTCTCAAACTCCCTCTCTCTCAGTATCTCCCTCTCCTCTATTGGGGTCTAGGGCCTTGATCTAGATGAAAATTTTGAATGATTCATAGTGGGAGACTTGAAATGGAATAAAAAAAAACTAAATAGAATCACCTGGGCACGGATCGTACCCATGATTTATTGGATCCTCGAGTGAGTCTAGTCGAGATCTTCATGTGTGCAGCCCCTAGAATTATCCACGTGGTCCATTGTATGATGAATCTCCTCCTTCACTGTGACAAGCTCTGTTCATGCTCCATCATCATTGTTGTGCCGTCCCGATTGCATTAGGAATGGAGAAGAGCTAAAGGGAGAAGAAGTGGAAGAGCCTTGAACAATTCTGATCTGGGTGAATTTCATTCTGGGCCTTCCCCTATTTATACTAAGTAGGTATTTTCACAGAACCTCCCAAACTTTAATGGATATATTCTGACATCCAAAAGATAACTTGTGTGTGACCCTCTAGGCCCATGTATTAGTCTAGTTAATGACTAGTGTCCCAATAGCCTTTCTTGGTGATGATTCAGTATATTTTTTATGTCTTTTGTAAATTTAATTCACCCAAGTCAAATAAAATTTATAATTATTAAAAACGCACCAAGTATGTAAAGTGGGAGTGAGGTCATCTCCATAGAGACTGGCCTTTAGAAGTGAATCTAATACTTGAGTTAGGGTTAGTGGAAGTAGTAAGGATAATAAATTAAATTAGTTATAAGTTGAGTAAGAGAAGTGATAATAATAATAAAAATGAAGATAGTGAAATGGTGGAAACTAAGTACTCATTAAGTGGGAAGAGTTGTAAAGAAATGAAGAAGGTAGAAGTGAGTTATTTATAAGATAATATTTTAATTTTATTATTTTATAGAGTTAATATTTTTATGTATATTAGAGTGAAATGGATTTATTGTTTTATAATACTAGATTATACAGAAATAGGTAATTGAATAGCCATTTTTATATTTTAAGTATAAGTTTGTACTAGTATGATGGAGAGGTTAATATTGATTCTATTATTAGTCCAAGATGTTTAGTGTTACAATATTTTTAACTGATATTTAACTTATATGTAAGATAGAAGATACCTGTATTAATGAGGGGTTTTAATATTTAGCTGGGTATTGAATAGGGATATTAAGATTTTTAATTATATATAGATTAAGGAGGTAGAGAAAGGCATATATATATGAAATAAGAGTTTTAGATTCAGAGGAATAGACGTCAAAATAGGTATTATTTACTTTAAAAATATTTTAAGTTTCATATAGACAAGAGCATAAGAGAAGATAATGGGAGAATAAAAGTAAATAATATTTTAATATTTATATTATTAGATGATTAAGGATCTCTTATAATAATAGAATACAACTAATAAGTCTCTATATTTCATAAGTTATTCTTAATAAAATCAAAAATAAATAATTGAAATCAAAGGAAATGCTCAATGCCTAGAACATGTTCGATATAATCCTCAAAGTGGCCGATCCAGAAAAATATGATGAAATCATGTTCCACTTCAACTCAAATTGAATTGTATGTAACCAAAGATGTTCATAAACTATTTATCAACTAGATTGAGTCAAGATCATACCAGGGCCGCCTAATTCAAAGATAAAAGGGTGGGAGCACCGATCCCTTATCTTTCTCTTCCATGCTGATACAAAATTTGGTCTCCCTGGTCTCTTTCTAGCGTTGTCGTGGGTGTTTGGAGCTGTTGAAGAAGGGTCTCTGGTGATGTTGAGAAGATTTGTTGGCATATGATTGAACGTGGAGCCATTAAGCCCTTTTTTAGCCCTAGGGAGGGCCTTTACTGCCCATAGATGTAGTGGTTTGGCCATGGGGATCCTTTAAGGGAAGTAAGATTGCCCCTGTCAGTTCCCCGCAGTTGAAAACCACCATGCGACTGAAAGAGTTGACAGGCAGGGGCGGGGACGGATGGATCTGCCCCTGGGCATCCAATCCCCCTTAAATAGGGTCATCAGCTGTGATTAAGTCACATTCATGGACCATTTTTAGTTATGGTGCACCCATAGAGCCACGTTTAGTCATCCACCTGTTTAGCCGTTCAACCCGTCAGCATTCCATGAATTGATTCATCCTTCATGTGGCCCCACCATCCTCATTAGTGTCCACTAACAAATCAGAAATCTGTAAAAAAGAATGAAATAAAGAAAAGTCAGATCTTACCTAGATTGTTTGTTCTTCTTGCGAAGACCAGCTGGTCAAGATTAAAGCACACTTTAGGTTGGCCCGTTATGACATGGGCTAGGTCGGTTCTAAGCCCGATCATTTTTTATTTCTTAGTCTCTTAAGATCGCGGCCCCCTGGACCATGATCTATTTCCTTGTTTGTCGGCCCAACCTGAGAGCTGAAAAAGAATTTGTTAGAAGTATAACCCCCATATGGAAAAATATAAGAAACCCGAAACAATATAAATTCAAAGTGAGTCCATTTTATAAATTCAAATAAACTTACTCTCTCACGCATGCGAAGGTCACCATGCCACTTCGGTCGAGGAGAGTTCAAAAGACAAAGTCCAAATAAGAAATACATGTTGGTAGATCATCGACCAGAAGTGGCAGACATGATCCAATCAGGATAGGAGAACACTACATCCATAGAGAGATTCATAATAGTAGAAAAGAGTAAATATGAATTCAACAACAATCGTCCTTCCTTCTTCCTATGAAAACACATTTAAAATAATTCCTCAAAAAATAAAGTGGGAAACTCTTAATCCTAATACAATGTGCCTTACCGGTATACCTACTCATATGTTGGTAGTAGGATGTCGTCCTACGTCAGAAAGAGAGACCAAGACAGAGGTAAAACATAGAGAAAGAGACCATGAGAGAGAAGAGAAAGAGAGGCTGAGGGAGAGAAGAGGTAGAGAAAGATGTCAATAGAGAGGAGCGAGAAAGAGGCCGAAATAGAGGAGAGATAAAGAGGACGAGAGAGAGAGAAAAGAATTAGAGAGAGATGAGAGACAGACAGAGAGAGAGAGAGGGGAGAGTATAAGAGAGGAGACTAGGATATAGAGGAGAAAAAGAAACTGAGAGAGAAAGACACCGAGAGACAACTAGAGATAGAGAGAGTTATAAAAGACTTGTCATTGACAACATACATTTCTGTCAATAACTTGATGACAAGTCTTATATCTTATTATGTTTTATTCTTGTGGTTAGAAAGGAATCAACTGTTCTTTTGATTTCTCACTTATATTAAAATAATTAAAACTTCAAGAGATATAATTGTAATCACCTAAATTGAACCCTCATTTAAAACTTCACCAAAATTAGGAAGAGACGAGTCATGAAAATCATTTTTCATTGAGGTTTAGTCAAGTCCCTATCCTACCAGGTTATTTTATATTCCTAAATATTCATCAAAATCCTCACAAAATACATAAAATTGTGATAAAACACCATTAGTTATAAAACTCATGCACTGAAGTAACACAAGAAATTTGAATAAAAATAGTAACTAACAATTTCCATATCTTTCATTTAAGATAACACAAAACATTAAAGTGCAAATAGTGTTTAGAAATGTTGATGAATTAGTAGTCCTTGCATCATAGAGGCATGATAAAGCATGTGCAAAATTAACAACATTTACTTCCTTGATGAATTAGATCTTAACCTCAAATTGATTGATGTTTCAGAAAATTTCCCTTCATTTCCTTTGATAAAATGATTTAAGAGTTTATAAGGTAATTTCGAACGTAAAGCTCGTCAGAAATATATTCGGCCTACAAAACAATCACACATTGTACAACTTGTTCAATAGTTATTAATACAATATATTCACTACAAAGCATGTGCAATGCTTGAAGTCTATGAATACATGCAATGACGAAATGAATTATGGTGAGATCATAATACAATAATCACTCTTCTCTAAACAAGTTTTTAAACATTACTGTTCAAACGATACTCAAGATGGGCATTGAATTATCCAAATAGAATAGCATTGTCTAGTCCCACTCATATGACAAGTATGGCCTATCCTATATCCAATTGTGTGGGAACATTAAGGACAGATAGGAGGTGCTCTATGGGAAAAGAGTTTTCTGAATTGATTTGTACGAATACTTATGTGGTACTACACCTAGTGCCAGTCAGGTTAACTCATGCCATAGTAATGTAAGCGGTCCTTAGTTCTGAGACACCAAAGATGGAATGTGGATGGATGGTTGTGGTTTGACATAAACTGTGATTCTATAATTATGAATAAAAACCATTCCAGCACGAATGCAGCAAAAAGTCCACATAGGTGATTGTGTGGTCAATATGGGATTGTTTACCCTCGGTATTAGTGGAAGATGATGCAGTTAAATCCCTGGCTAGAATAGTGGAAATATTAGAGAAGGTCTTCTATGATGATTTTTTTACAAACAGTATTAACCAGAATAATTGATTAGGGATCTATGGTTAACCATACCCTAAGTCATTCAGGAGTTTTGTGAGGATGAATGAATTTACATACATGGCAACGCATGAGGGTGAAGGTTCCATGAGAGAATTAACAGAATCCTTCATATCTTATTGGGACGTGGTGTAGCTCGACATCCTATGGGCCAACGACCTAACCAATCAATTAGGTTAAATTTATCCCTGATTAATTAATCTAAATGTAATATAGTCAATTAATAAGGTCAACCTCTTTAAATGTTATTGGGTCTTTGAAGTTATTAACTAGGCTGATACATGGCCCTAGAGGGTCACGTACACAAGATTTTTGGATATCGGTGGACATACTCTAAGCTCAAAGACTGTCATTAAATGTTCCTAGAGACAGAGACTTCTGTGAAATTTCCTAAGGACTTTTCTGAAAATTTTCTCAAACAGTATAGGTAAAGGGGGCATCTTCATTTGATACCCATGTGAATCAGGTCAAGTGCCCCCCACCCCTCTTCCCTTTCTCTTCATTGGTGTTGCTTTTAGTGAGTCTAGATGGAGAGGATTTCATTATTTTAATGGATTGAGGGAAAAGAAGAGAAGATCCAACACTCTAAAGATTGTGTAGATACATTTTGAGGCTGGAGATCTGAACAACTTGATATGCTCACTAAAGGAACTAAGAAATCACGGGGTTGATCCTTGAAAATGTGTTATTTTTTGTTTTCTATCCTTGAAAATGTGTCTGAGATTTGACATTCCACTGCACAATAGATTTTGATCATGTCGATTGAGGCCCCAAAATCCCAACAAAGTTCTCTTGGAGTTGAACTTGAATTGATCTTATTAACTTCATTTTACACTATTTAGATCATTGAGTGTGTATCTTTGAGAAGCCTATTTCTAAAGTGGACTAATGTTGAACATGCTATATATAGAGAATGTCAGTTTTGGTCTCAGTACTAGTTTTTGGGAAAAACCTAAACCTAAACTTTGGTTCTGTCAGATATCAGTTTTGGTTTGGTAGAACTGATAGGTTTGATTACAAGTATATGACTAAATCAAATTCAAAGTTAAAAAAGCAAAGTCAAAATTTAGGTGAAAATATTAATTAAAGGAATTAAGAAATCAATTTTAATATGTAAAATTACCATTTTGTCATAGATTCACTTCAAAGCGGAAGACAAAACTATACTTATGTATATATTTTAATATATATATATATATATATATATATATATATATATATATATATACATTTATGTTGTAGTTAAATTCATATTTGTATGAGTATTTGTACTTCTATGTTTATTTAAATTTTTTTCGATCTGCATTTATACTTGTAATTAATTATATATTTGAATTTGTAATAAAATGTTTATTTAAAGATACATTTGTGCTAATTTTTGTATATGTACTTATATTTTCATCAAGTGTCAGTATATACATGAATTATTTTGTTTACTGTCAAATTTGAAACAATATGAAGTATCCTAGAGTTAGTAGGGCTTTGGCTTTGTATCAGCTGATTTGGTTCAAATCCAAGCTTTCAATATATTCATTTGCCCTTTTATTTTTTGGTTTAATTTTTGGTTTGGTTTTGTTAGCTCTTAATACTTAAACTGGTATCAAAATTTTAGTAAACCCTTGAATCCCAAGTTGATTAAAAAATGGCAAACCCTAAATATAGATCGCATTGAATTTAACAAGGGTGGATTCCACATTAAAAAAGTTTAGAAAGGTCTGAAACAAGATATTGACAAATAGGATCTTTGCAAATGGAAGCTACACCTAAAAACATTGGTCGGGATGTTTTAAGATAAATATCTTATGTAAATTGTAAAAAATGTTTTTTGATAGACCTACGACATGGACTCTATATAAACCAATGGATCACAACAAGTCCTTTAATCCAATTATTAATTAGGCGTTTTGTAATTCAAGTTTATGCATTTAACTTAGTAAATGTTGGTTTCTTAAAAATCCAAGTTATGAAGTACATAAATTATATAAATAATTCATCAAAAGGTCCTTTAAATTGAAATGCAAAATATAAATCACAATGTTGAGGAATTATATGTATGAAAGCCAATCACATATCCATCTTTTATTTGAATTCATTCATATAAATCACTTTCTTCGTATTTGTGTGTCATGTTTATAATGAAGTCCATTGATATGTGTAATGATGAGATGGGAGAGAGAGAGAAGAGGGAAATGGAAGAGATAGAGAGAGAGGTGGAGGGAAATAGGAGAGAGAGAGAAGAAGAAGATAGAAAGGGGAGAGAGAGAGAGATGGAGGGAAACAGGAGAGAGAGAGAGAGAGAAGAGGGAAAGGGGAGAGATAGAGAGAGAGGTAGAATGAAACAGGAGAGAAAGAGATGGAGGGAAAGGGGGGAGAGAAAGAGGTGGAGGGAAACATGAGAGAGAGAGAGAGAGGGAGAAAGAGGTGGAGGGAAACATGAGAGAGAGAGAGAGGGAGAAAGAGGTGGAGGGAAACATGAGAGAGATCGAGATGGGGGGGGAGAGAGAAAGAGAGAGAGAGAGAGGGAGAAAGAGGGGGAGGGAAACATGAGAGAGAGAGAGAGGGGGGGGGAGAGAGAAAGAGAGAGAGAGAGAGGGAGAAAGAGGTGGAGGGAAACATGAGAGAGATTGAGATGGAGAGAGAGAGAGAGAGAGAGGGAGAAAGAGGTGGAGGGAAACATGAGAGAGATCGAGATGGAGTGAAAGGGGGAGAGGGAGAGGTGGAGGGAAACAGGAGAGAGAGAGAGAGAGAGAGAGAGAGAGAGAGAGAGATGGAGGAAAAAATGAGAGTGAGAGAGAGATGGAGGAAAAAATGAGAGAGAGAGGGAGAGATGGAGGGAAAAATGAGAGAGAGAGAGAGGAGGGAAACAGGAGAGAGAGAGAGATGGAGGGAAAAATGAGAGAGAGTGAGAGGAGGGAAACAGGAGAGAGAGAGAGAGAGATGGAGGGAAAAGGGGGAGAGAAAGAGGTGGAGGGACACAGGAGAGAGAGAAATGGAGGGCAAGGGGGAGAGAAAGAAATGGAGGGAAAGGGGAGAGAGAGGTGGAGGGAAAGAAGGAGAGAGATGGAGGGAAAGCGGGGATAAGAGAGATGGAGAGGGAGAGAGAGAGATGAATGGAAAGGAAGACGAAGAGAGAGAGCTAGAGAGAGAGATGGAGGGTAAGGGGAGACGGAGAGAGAGGAGGGAAAGGGGAGACAGAGAGAGACAGAGAGGAGGGAAAGGGAGATGGAGAAAGATGGAGGCAAAATGGAGACAGAGAGAGAGATGGAGGGAAAAGGGAGATAGAGAGAGATGGAGGCAAAATGGAGACAGAGAGAGAGGGAGGGAAAAGGGAGAGAGAGAGAGATGGAGGCAAAATGGAGACAGAGAGAGAGATGGAGGGAAAAGGGAGATAGAGAGAGATGGAGGCAAAGGAAAGACAGAGAGAGATGGAGGCAAAGGAAAGACAGAGAGAGAGATGGAGGGAAAGGGGAGACACAGAGAGAGATGGAGAGAAAGGGGAGACATAGAGAGATGGAGGGAAAGGGGAGACAGAGGGAGAGAGATGGAGGGAAATGGGAGACAGAGAGAGAGATGGAGGGAAATGGGAGACACAGAGAGAGAGAGATGGAGAGAAAGGGGAGACAGAGAGAGAGAGAGGGAGGGAAAGGGGAGACAGAGGGAGAGAGATGGAGGGAAGAGGGAGAGAGAGAGAGAGAGATGGAGGGAAATGGGAGACAGAGAGAGAGAGAGAGATGGAGAGAAAGGGGAGACAGAGAGAGAGATGGAGGGAAAGGGGAGACAGAGGGAGAGAGATGGAGGGAAATGGGAGACAGAGAGAGAGAGAGAGGGAAAGGGGAGACAGAGAGAGAGAGATGGAGACGGAAGGGAGAGAGAGAGAGAGAGATGGAGGGAAAGGGGAGGCAGAGAGAGAGAGAGATGGAGAGAAAGGGGAGACAGAGAGAGAGAGAGAGAGAGAGAGAGAGAGAGAGAGATAGAGGGAAAGGGGAGAGAGAGAGAGAGGGAGGGAAAGGGGAGACAGAGAGAGAGAGATGGAGGGAAATGGGAGACAGAGAGAGAGAGATGGAGGGAAAGGGGAGACAGAGAGAGAGAGATGGAGGGAAATGGGAGACAGAGAGAGAGAGAGATGGAGAGAAAGGGGAGACAGAGAGAGAGAGGGAGAGAGGGAGGGAGAGAGGGAGAGAGAGAGAGAGAGAGGGAGAGAGAGAGAGAGAGAGATAGAGGGAAAGGGGAGAGAGAGAGAGAGAGAGGGAGGGAAAGGGGAGACAGAGAGAGAGAGAGATGGAGGGAAAGGGGACCGCGAGAGAGAGATGGAGGGAAATGGAGACAGAGAGAGATATATGGAGGGAAAGGGGGGACAGAGCAAGAGATGGAGGGAAAGGGGAGACAGAGAGAGAGAGGGAGGGAAAAGGGAGACAGAGAGAGAGAGGGAGGGAAAAGGGAGACAGAGAGAGAGAGATGGAGGAAAAGGGAAGGCAGAGAGAGAGATGGTGGGGGAGGGGAGAGAAGGGGGCAGAGAGAGAGAGATGGAGGGAAAGGGGGGAGAAAGAGAGATGGAGGGATGGAGGAAAAAGGGCAAGAGGGAGACGGAGAGAGAAGATTAATTAATGTAGGCTGGTAGACTTTGTGGACAGATCAGAATAATGTAAAGACGCAGGGTAATGACCATTAGCCGTTGCTCTGACTGAAGACAGACAAAGAGCAAGAGAGGGAGAGAGATCAAGGGAGTAAAATAGCAAGAGAGAGAGAGAGAATCTATACTACTATAAAGCAAATACATGTGCGCTTCTGGCCTCTGATTGGCTGAAAAATTAGTGGGAGAGAAGAGAGAGAATGACACAGAAGAGAGAGAGAAGATGAGCGTTTACTGCCCCCTCCCCGCCGAAAGCGCCCCCTTCCCGCTGCCGCCACCCCCCTTCCCAGTCTTCAGCGCCCCCTCCCAACCGCCGCCCCGCCCTCCTTCCCCGGCCTCACGGGCCTTCTTCCCGGCAGCGTGAAGGGTCATCGTCGACGAGGATTGCCCTCTCTTTCTATGCATCTCTCTTGGTCTCTCTATATCTGTCCCTCTTTTTCTCTACATTTCTGGTGCCCTCTTCTCTCTCTATCTTTTTTTCTTCCTCTCTATCGCGATAATGTGTAGTAATATTCAAATCACTTCTCCCTTTCATCAAATCCATTTTTGTTCCGGTAGAACCCATCTTAATGTTCCGCTTTTTGTTCGCTTCAGGGTTGTCGTCGACGAGGATCGCCCTCTCTTTCTATGTATCTCTCTCGCTCTCTCTATCTCTGTCCCTCTTTCTCTTTACATTTCTGGTGCCCTCTTCTTCTCTCTATCTTTCTTTCCTCCTCTCTATCGCGATAATGTGTAGTAATATTCAAATCACTTCTCCCTTTCATCAAATCCATTTTTGTTCCGGTAGAACCCATCTTAATGTTCCACTTTTTGTTCGCTTCAGGGTCTGAAAAAGATTTACTTCAGGGCCAAGAGCTGAACTTGAAAACATGAATCGACATTTTATCAAATCCATTTCAAAATTTGATGAAAAATTTTCCAAATTTCGATCTCCATCTCATATGATCGCGATCTCAGAATCAGATGATTTCGAAATACAAATATTTTACTGATCTCGGCCGCCGATTCTTCAAATTCTTTCAATGGAATCAATTTGAATATATTTTTTCTATTTCTTTCACTGGATTGGCTTTCAAAATTTTGAATATATTTTTGGGCATCTATTTTTGGAATATATTTTTGGAAGGGAAAGTGAATTTATTGTACTCTATCACGATCGAAAAAATGATAGTATACTTGAAGCTGTGATCAACGAAGGGAATGTGTGATGTATTGGAAGATAATTTGTGATCAACGAAGCATAGGATTCTGTAGTTTGGGTAGTATAGTTGAAGCTGGGAAATGTAGAACTTTTGATGTCAAGATTAATAACGAATCCGTATGCTCTAAGATTGAATTGAATTTGGGCATCAGTTTGATGGGGAAAAAATATCGACATCGTTGATATTAACTTATACGATGATTATTATTCGATTAGATTCTACATTTCATTTTGGTGGTGAGAAATAATTAATATCCGCTATCATTTTGGAACACATCCCAGCCTTAAAACTTGGCCAACGGGTTATCGGTAAATACTTGGACGTATCCATCCGTCTTCAGCAGCCTTGACCATATTTAATTGTCCCTGTCTAATGAAGCATCCAGGTCTTTGTCCCGCCATTATTTTAAGAGTTAGCTAACTAATTGAGGCCTCATTTAGGTTGTTCATGACCGGATTAGAGAGATTTAGGGAGAGGAGTATGATGATTTTTCAATTTGAATCTACATCAAAACTCTGGGTGCTGCCTACATTTGAATTATTTACTAAAAAGGTGTAGTTTACTTTCCTGCTCATGATTTGAGACAAACAGAGCTGTAAAGAGGGAGAATCATGTCGATGGTGTCATCGTCATCAATTTTTTGTAAACTTTTGTGCAGCTATTAGAACATGCTCAGCTCCGTTGTATTATTTAATTTTCCGGTTCTTTGAAGATTTCTTTTCCTTATATCTGATTCTGCTCAGGGGACGCTTGGGGTGAAAATTATTTTTCCCGCTATCCGGCGCCGATCCTTCTGATCTCGATTTTTTCTGATCTCAACGAGTACTTTTCTGATCCCTGCCGCCGATTCTTCGAATTATTTTAATGGAATCAATTTGAATATATTTTTCCGAATTCTTTCAAAATGTACTCTCTTTCTCTTTCAGAATATTTTCTTTTGAATACAATTTATTTTAATGGATTGCCTCTCTTTCTCTTTTTCTCTATATTTCTGTTGCCCTCTTCTTTTCTCTATATTTTTTTCTTCCTCTCTATTGCGATCCAAAATGTACGCAAATAATGTGTAGTAATATTCAAATCACTTCTCCCCTTCATCAAATCACTTCTCCCTTTCATCAAATCTAAATTATTTTCTGAAATTTCAATCGGCTATAATTTAAATTTTGTTTTCGACAATACTCTGAGGAAGACAATTTTAAGTCAGTTTTCGAAGATCTGATCGGACACACAATTCAAATTTCCTTTTTAAGATTTTGATTAGAAGTACAATTCAAATTTATTCTCTAAAATTTCGATTGGACGTAATTTAATTTTCACTTTTGAAAATGCTCTTAGGAGCACAATTTCAAGTTAGTCTTATACAATCTGATCGGACACAGAATTCAAATTTCCCTTCTTAAGAATTTGATCGAAAACGCAATTCAAGTTCTGTTTTTGAATGCTATTTGGGTAGCAATTAAATTTTTTTTTCTGATAATTTGATCAGAGGCACGATTCTACATCGATCATCGACTCAGAGACCAAGGGCCGCCTGATTCACTAAGCCAAGGTATGTATTGATTCAAATATCAAAAATTCATTTGGATAATTTACATTTTATTTTTCTTTGAGTTTTTGATAAATTTACTACCTCTTAATAAATTTAACTTACATGTCAAGATAACGGCTAAAGATATACACATTTCATGGATGAGCGAATTATAGAAGTAAAGAAGGAAATTTGTCAATTATAGACAAGGGTGATGTCAATTATAGACACATTAAAATTATAGACACATTCCACAAATATTTGTCAATTACATGAAAATGCAAGAACGGGAGATACTAGAATCATAATTCTTTCGTCATGAACTTAAATTATTTTCACTGGTGGTGCCTATTATCTGGCAAATAAGAAATAAGCGACCGAAGTGCAATAACCATATCGATCACAATTTTTATAATATTTGATAATTCAATGACATTGCAAACCTTCATTAATACCATGAGTTGAATAACCTTCCCTATCTTTGTCCCTCTTTTCTCCCTATTTCTGACGCCCTATTTTTCTCTTCCCTCAAAGACTTTGACTCCTTGGACTGATACATACCCTCCAAACTTTCTTTCTTACGTGTCAAATTTTTTTTAACTGCAAGGAAATTATCTGAATTACCGTATGACTCCTGTATTCCCTTTGCTCCTTCCCCCCTTCCATGCGTGTCCCGAAGACCAAACGATTTAGTAGATCAACGACTATGGGGACAAGTCGCTGTAGAGGCACCGACTGAGAGAAGGAATCACAGGCGGAGACCAATGCTCCTCTTCTCCCCAATCCCCGTTGTCCCAATAAGCCACTGATAATGGACATCGAAGTTCTCCATCAATCAGAAAATGACGACAGCTCTGATCTAAATTTTTTTTCATAAGGTTATCCTCTTCATCCAAAATGGAGAAAATTCTTATTAAGAACTTGAGAGAGAAAAGAGAGATACTGAGAGAGCGTTTATTGCCCCCTCTCTTCAATCTGTACAAACGTGGTCTCCCCCCCAACCACCGCCCCCCCCTCCTTCCCGGCCTCTCGGGCCTTCTTTCAGAGAGCGGGAAGGGTTGTCGTCGATGAGGATTGCCCTCAATCTGTAATCACACTCTAAAATGTACGCAAGAATAGCGTTCTGAACAACAGATTTCAACTTTCAAGCATCAACCATCTGTTCTGTGATCAAGAAAGCAGACATCTTCAATGATAAGTTATATTACAAACTAGATTTCAATCTCCCGCTACTTTCTCCCCAGTTTATCACAACCAATTAAAGAATCCCTATTAATATATTGTTCGAGAATTCTTATTTCATCCTGTGTCATGTTGTCAGTGATTTTTATTTCAATTTGTTCACCTTCTCATCAGAGATGAAGAGATGGAGATAGATTCTGATCAATGGACATCGATGGTCTCCATCAATCAGATGACCGCTGATTTGATCTGTAGTTGACCTGATAAAATTCTGTTCTTGCTCAATAATGAAAAACTTCTGATAGTGAACTTGATAGATTATGTTCTACTGTCTACTACTAATGTCCACTACTAATTTTAGGAATTCATGTGCCCTTTTGTTCGCTTATTGCGCCCACCATTGTTTACAACCATATGGCCGCGCGAATTGCATACCGTCGCTCTACAGGATCAGCCAACACGAGGACCTTCCTTGCAGCTTCCCGTACTATGGAAAACGTTCAACCACATTCTCTATGAGGCATGACTGCAACATGCACCTCATGCCAATCTAAGATGTGGATGCAAGAACGCAAACATGGCTCGAGTCAAAGAAACCCAGTGTTCTAATTATGGTGCAAGAATGGCGAGGTGATGCTTTCAGCTTTCCCCAATCCACCGGCACCGCTTCTTGCTCTGCTGGAGGGGACGACAAAGGAGGAAAATCTCTATCGTAATTTTCTTCGAGCCTACAATTCAGCTTTTGGATTCACGTCCAACGGTGCAAATTTTGACTGTTCCCTTGCTGACAACCACACTGGCATTTACACGTACCGCATACAAGGAGGTGTTTATCATCATATCTCAAATGCACTGCTGCCCCCTGTTGGTCAAGCTCCCTGTTTTGCTCAAATCTACATATACGACATGGACTACCAGATCGAACGATGAATCTCAATCTTCCCTGATCTGCATCGCAGCATCCTACAAAAGATCCACCATTGTCTGCGTGAGGCCAAACCCTTTGTTCGCCAGTTTTAAGATAACAATGAAGAAGTGCTTATTAGTGCATCCACTCAAGAATTTGAGCTACGAATTGGTGAGCCTTCTATCCCCGACCATCATTATGATCAACCCACACCATCTGAAGTCGTTATACTTATGCCTGGAGACGGTAATGACGGAGATGGAAGACACAACATTGTTCTTCGGAAGCGTGGAGGGGGCCTACAGTTCGTGAATCAGCTCGACAGAAATTATGATCCGCTACACTTCGTGCTCCTCTTTCTATATGGTACTCAAGGGTGGAGCATGCAACTAAAGGAAAGAAGCAAGGTAACGATGAACCAGTTTTATGCCTACCACTTCATGTTTCGAGACTCATCAAGAGTGCTTCATCTTTCTGGTTTGCTTTTTCAAGAATATGTTGTGGAAGCTTACGCCAAGGTTGAAGAGCCTTGCTTACACTGGATTCGATGCAACCAGAGGACATTGCGTGCAAGCCTCTACCGAGGGTTGATGGATCAAGTTGCCACTGACGATGTTGATGTTCCTACAGGGAGGATGATCATTCTCCCACCATCTTTCACCGGCGGCCCGCGCTACATGCAAGGGCTGTACCAGGATGCCATGGCCATCGTACGAAAGATGGAAAAGCCAGATTTATTCATCATGATGACTTGCAACCCAAAATGGCCCGACATCACAGAAGCTCTGCTATCCAGACAAAAGTCGCAAGATCGATTCGACCTATGTTGTCGTGTTTTTCGATTGAAATTGAAGGAGCTCCTCCATTTGATCATCGACAATGAAATATTCGGTAAAGTAAAAGGCCGTGTGTATGTTGTTGAGTTCCAAAAACGTGGTCTCCCACATGCGCACATGCTATGAATACTAGATGATCTGTACAAGCCAAGAACCCATGAAGACATCGACAAGATCGTCTGTGCCGAGTTACCAGATCCCAGCGAGAAGGAGTTGTTTGATTGTGTGGCGGCACATATGATCCATGGTCCTTGCGGTTCAGCAAACCCAAGATGCCCTTGTATGAAGAACAAAAAGTGCTCCAAGAAATTCCCCAAGGAGTTCATCAGCTCAACACAAGTAAACAACGATGGGTACCCTCTCTACTTGTGCCGCAATAATGGCCGCGTCGTCCAAAAAGGTTCGCATCTCATTGACAATCGATGGGTTGTTCCATACAATAAGTATTTGTGCAAAGTGTTCAACTGCCACATCAACGTGGAAATCTGCTCTTCCATCCAATCAGTAAAGTACCTGTACAAGTATGTCTATAAAGGCCACGATCGCATTCAAGCAAAATTATCTTCAAAGGTTCCTCCAATGGATGATGCCATTGCAGGTGCAGCTCAAAACACTACATCCCACGATGAAGCCCAACAATATCTCGATGCCCGATACGTGTTTGCATCAGAAGCTTTTTGGCGTATCTGCGAATTTAGAATGCAGAAAATGTATCCAACTGTGTATGCCCTTCAAGTACATGATGATAATATGCAATCTGTGGTGTATGCAGAAGGCGAACCGGTTAGTGATGTCATGGACAGGTCAGCACGCACGGCCCTCACAGAGTGGATGTACTATAACAGGGAGCATCCAGAAGATGAAGTAGCCAAACGGACGTTGTACAGTGACTTCCCCTCCTATTACATGTGGAATGATTCCACTCGACCTTGGTCAAGACGTCATCGACTGCAATGTATTGGTAGGCTGCACTTCGTGTGCCCTCGCGACACTACGCGATACTATCCCGGTTGATGCTTTATCGCGTTCCAGGAGCGAGGTGTTACGAATATTTGCGCACCGTTGATGATGTTGTCTACGACACATATCAGAGTGCTGCTGAAGCCCTTGGCCTACTCCACTCTGACGCTGAGTTTGACAACGATCTCACATTGGCCTCAGCCATTGCTTCTCCCTGTCAAATTTGCGAGCTCTTCGCAATGATACTACTCTACTATGAACTCTCCCAACCAGATGTGCTTTTTGAAAAATACATTGATGCAATGTCGGATGACATCCGTTTAGAGAACTGCTCTTCACAAGTGACTAACCAGATACAACAAAAAGTATTGAGGGCAATCGATTCAATCCTCTACCACAACAGAACTTCTCTCGCAGCATACCCAGTGTTGCTCCAATTATTTGAACTTCGACTGATAGATACAGTATGCAGTTGAAGCCATGGAAGCAACATTCAAAATGCGATGATCGTAGCAGAACACCTATGAGACATGCTGAATGTTGAACAAAGACAGCTTTATGATGCAATATTCGAGGCCATCGAATCAACACATCGTGCTAAGGAGGCCAAGGTCTTCTTTGTTGAGGGGCCTGCTGGATCTGGTAAGATGTTTCTCTACTCAGCTATTCTTGCACAAATTAAGGCCTCCCCCCTCACCGCCATACCAACTACGACAAGTGGTATTGCGGCGCTTCTTCTGGAAGGAGGACGAACGTTGCACTCCACATTCAGCTTTCCAATTCCTGTCACTCACATCTCAACGTGTGGAATCTCACCTGACTCCGTGATTGGCTGACAAATTCAGTCAGCAAGTATTATAATTATGGACGAAGCTCCAATGATGCACCGCCATGTTTACGAGATGCTGGATCGATCTATTCGAGATGTGATGAATACCATCGATGCAACTTTGGAAAATATTCCTTTTGGTGGCAAGGTTGTCGTGATGCGAGGCGACTTTAGAAAAATGCTTCCAGTCATACAGAAAGGCTCACACTCAATGATCATCAGTTCGTCTCTTAACCAAAGCGATGTATGGCGCCATTGCTCAATTTTTTGCCTCAAAACCAAAGTCCGTGTTTCACCAAAGCAACAAGCGTGGAGCGAGTTCCTACTTGCGGTAGGAGAAGGACGCGTTGGCCTTAATGTCCATCTTCCAGCTGAGATTCAGCGCGTCTCCTCTTTGCTCGATCTAATTGCCCGGGTCTATGGAACCTTTGGATAGCGCAACTCCGTTGGTAACGAAGACAATTTCGACGCCTTTGAACATTGATGTTGTCAAGGTCAACAACATGGTTCTCAATGTCTTTCCAGGTGAAGTAATGGAGTACTTCAGCTTTGATGCAATCCCCCCTAGCGAAGTCAACAATGAATCTCTCTACCCAACCAAGTTCTTAAATACAATTGATGATGCGACAATGCTGCTCCACAAGCTCCGACTCAAGATCGGCTGCATCGTGATCCTTCTCCGAAACTTGAACACACTACAAGGTCTATGCAACGGGACGAGGCTTTGAGTGGACAGTTTTTTCCCATCAATGATACAAGCCACAATCATCAGCCAAGGCAATTTCTACGGTGATGTCAATCTCTTACCACGAATTGCGCTCTACCCGTCTCAATCGAGGCTTCCGTTTCGATTCAAGCGCCTACAGTTCCCAGTTCGGCTGGCCTTCGCGATGACGATTACCAAATCCCAAGGTCAGACTCTAGACGCAGTGGGGTTATATCTACCAAACCCACTTTTCACTCACGGCCAACTCTACGTCGCTCTCTCAAGGACGCGGATTGGTCCAATAGGAATCGTGTTCTGCGATGGCACCGCACACTGTATGCCTGTGATTAACATTATTTACAGAGAGGTCTTTCACTAGGAGATGTCAGGTAGAAGGCCATATAAGATGAGCTTCTGCGATCTCAGGTACAACATCAAACTCTCTCTCTCCCTTCTCATCCCCATAAAATACCAGAATTAAAATCCTTCTTAATTTTAGCTCCCATGAAGCCGTTCCGTCATCCGTGCTCCACTAAACAGATTAGCATCATCATCGTCTACATCATTATTACATCATCTTCAAGGCAGAAAATCCATCCCGTGAAAAAGGTCCAGGCCTAGGAATTTTTCATTGTGACGTGCCATCACGGGGTTGGAATCATTCTTATCCTGTGCTTCTGAGACAACATGAGAAACAATCTTCATCATCTGAGCTTCCCCATTGTCGCAATGCAGCACAACACACTTCCACGGCAAAAAGGCAAGCAACTTCTCCGTTACGTTTCCCCCCCCTCCGCTCCCTCTATCTCTATATAAAATCTCCTCTATCCCTACCACGGCGCATCTCCTTCTCTCTGTTCCCCTCATGCGCTTGCTCTATTCGTCTCTCACTCTCTCTATCTCTCTCTCCCTTTGCCTCCCCCTCTTTTCCTCTCCTTCTCTTTCTCTATTCTTCGTCCCCCTCTCCCTCTCTCTGTCTCAATGTCTGTCTTGCGCTATCACTCTCACCCTCCCTTTCCCTCTTCCTGTCTCCCACTCTCTCTCCTATGCTATCGCTCTCTCTCTCTCTCTCTCTCTCCTTCTCTCTCCCGCATTTTTGTCTCCCTCTCTAGCATTTTCACTTTCTCTCCCCCTCCCTCTCCCTTTCTTTAACTCTCTCATATCTATCTCCCTCTTTATCTCTCTCACATCTATCTATCTCTCTCCCTCCCTCGCCCTCCTTCTCCCTTCGTTGCGCGCGCGAGAGAGAGAGCGAAATAGAGAGGGAGACAGTGAGTAAGTGAGAGGGAGAGGGAGAGAGCGATAGTGGGAAATCGAGAGTGAGAGAGGGAGCGAGATAGAGGGAAAGGATAAAGGGAGAAGGAGAGGGAGAGAGAGAGAGTGACAGAGAGAAAGTGGGAGATTGAGGGACGTATATTTACCAATTTGATTGAAGAAAACAGATGTATCATGTTCATCGTGGCCTCTGATTCGCTGTACCTTCCTTCACCGGTGAAGGGGAAGTAAGGTTATCGTTTTCGTTCATGGGTTTCATATTAGAAATGTTCTTTTACAGATAACGGTTACAGAAATGTACGGCAGCAGGGTCACCTGGAATGCACGTTCTCCACCGTCATCCACGCTGGCAGCAACATCCTTGAAGCCCCCTGCATTTCCTCCCTGGCAACGACTGCAGGTTCCGTTCCCCTATTTCGCTCCTCTCTCTCTCTCTCTCCCTCTCCCTCTCTCTCTCTCTCTCGCTTCCTCGATTGATCGATGTCTATCTCTCTCCATCACTCTGCTACACTCACCTATATAACTCTATTTCTATCTAGCTCTCTCTCTATATCTCCCTCTATCTCTCTCAACTGTACAGATTTCACTTAATCTCACCCAAGTCATATCTATCTCCCTCTTTCTGTATCTGTCTCACTCTATCTGCATCTATCTCACTCTATCTCCATCTATCTCACTCTATCTCTCCATCTCTATCTATCTCTATCTGTCTCTCTCTATCTCACTCTATCTCTCTCTATCTCTATCTATCTTTCTATCTATCAATCTATTTAGCTCTATCTCTCTCCATATCAATCTACCTATCTCGCTCTACTCTCTATCTCTATCTATTTATCTTGCTCTAACTCTCTCTACCTCCCCCTATCTCTCTCTATCTCTATCTATCTATCTATCTATCTACCTCTCTATTTATATCTATCCACCTCACACAATCTCCCCATCTCTCTTCTCTCTCTATCTCTCCCTCTCTGTTTGTTTATGTGTTTTTAGCTGCCGCTCTCTGTCCCCACGATCATCTTCAATTACCATCTCTTTCTCCCTCTGCTTCTGTCGAAACACTTATCTTATCTCCTACAAATTGACGGAATCATTTTGATATACGTACAGGCTTCTCTCTATCTCTTTCTCTCTATTTGTACAGAACCCCACTCTAAAATTATGTTTATAAGTTGGACACCTATAAATTATCATTCTAAAATTATGTTAACGCACCTATGTCGATGGGATGTTTATTTAGGCGCCCTTTCATCCTCGCCTTCTATCAAAGTTGAATTGATTGCTATTGTCCTTATAAATTCTTACAACCAACTTTATTTCAAATTATTTGTCTTGATGTAGCAGCTGAATAACTCTCATGGTGGATCTGAATAACGGATTTTTTTTTTCGTAGGCGGAGGCGAGAAGCATTGATGCAAATACTGGATTGGCGAAACTGTCGCATAGGGACCAAGGTCTCCTCCGCCACCAGTCTTCTATGCTACCCCCGGCATGTTATCCAAATGAAATAGGCTTCCTTTTCTTCCTTTTCCTTCATCTGTCTACAAGCTCGACGGAGGTGACCTTCTCTTTGATGGGTAGGTCAACAGTCATTCATTTAACTATCTTGGGCTGTTGTTTACAAGGGATTCTCTGCAATTTTTGTAATCGGCGTAGCTTAGTTGCGCTGTTGCTCTTAGCGTTCTTCCTCTTCGAACAGGTAGTGCTTATCACCCTTTTTGTCATATTTTTGATACAATATGAAATGCATCCTAATCGGGAATCTATGTCTGGTCATGATTATGAATTTGTCTCTCTTGGCAGGTGGAATTGATGTGTCGCAAGTGGTGATCTTCTGAGTTCACCGATAGACTCTACGATCCAAGATTTGACTAGAGAAATCGTTCGCTCAGATCTAGAGTTTGCATTAGCTGAATCTATTTATTTGGTGAGCAGTTTGGAATTTTCAAAAAGTCATTTTTGATTAGATCAGTCAAAGACTGACATTGCTGGATATCAATCAACTGTTGAACTTTTTATTCGTTCTGATAGTTTAACTGTGTAAAATGTGTTAATTTCATGGGTTATTGAATCCCTGTTTGTCAAGATGTTATTCTCAGATCTTTTACATAGTTGATGCACCTTTTGGTTGATATGAGAAAAAAGAGAGTGGGGGTCTGCAGGCTGGGTGACTGCTTCAGTTTTCCTCCAGCGATAATAGATAAAGCATATCCGATTTTCCTCGAGCGATTGCTTCGAACAAAAGGTGCTATCTTCTAATCTCAATCTGAGATCCCACACTTCGATCGAAAAGCCCTAAATTTTGATCGAGAATCCCTAACTTTTGATCAAGAAGCCCCTTACATTTTTTCTGAATTTTTCTCTAAAATTTAAATCTCTGTGATAATGAAAGATGAAGACAACTACAAACTTTCTGATCGATGGACATCAAAGTTCACCATCTATCAGAATATTTTCGTCAAAATCAAAATATTTCATTGAACAGACGTTATTTGCTCTAAAGATTAGATCTCAGTCTCTCAATCGAGAGCCAAATATTTTGGTTTAAAAATTCATATTCTGGGGAAATTCAAAATTTCATATTAGATCGAAGGCTCTAATTCTTAGTTGTCTTATTTGTTCCATTCTCCAATTTTTAGTTGTTTTATTTGTTTCATACACTGGAATGTTTGGCTCATAAACTAAAATTCAAATGTCTGCCTCATAAACCGAAATGTTTAGAAATTTTTATTCTCCGAGTCAAAAATTTCATACTCAATCGAGAGCTCTACTTTTTTATCTAGAAATGACAGAGAGTAGTATACTTTGATTGCAATGATTCTGATCAATGGAGAAGTTTGATTGAGGAAATTTAGATTTTCTGGAAATCACTAAATTGTGAATGAAAAGTTCATGTCATACATTTTGACCACAAAGTTCAAGGTCAATCTGATAGACAGTAGAATTCTGATTGAAGAGTGTACATCCGATCAAGATCCCAACATTTTGACATAAAAATAAATTTTTATCGTAAAGTTCAGATTCTGATTGCGGGATCCTAAATTTTTTCCTTCTCTATTGCCCACCGGATCTGAATTAAATCAATGATGTATCCTCACCTCTGCAGACGATACTGCGAATAAGTGGAAGAATAAGATAGCATGGAGAGGGGGACTATTTCTACCTTTTCGATATCACCCTTGCTTACCATCAGGCAGTCTTGCTCTCAATATATCAGTAAGTTCTTTCCTTGGATCAAATGAGCCACACAATTGGTATTTCCAGCATCATCAATTCTGGTAATTTGACTGGTTTGAGTATGATTTCAGCTCGGTTCATCGTAGGATGAGGACAGCCCTGCTTCTTCTATCTTCTCTCTCTTACTCCAAGCGAGCATTGCGAGCGGGCCACACTAGTGTTTTTATAAAATAATTCATACCTCCCGTCCACGTCGGTCAGACCGACAGCTAGTTGTCATCGCCTGGCGGCGGCACATTATTCCAACCTGTCCACAAAGACCCACTACCCTACATTTATCTAAGATTTACTGCTCTTTTAATTTTTTAAGGAGATTATTAAACTCAAAGATTAATGACACGCACAAAATACCTAGTTAGTTATGCCAAATAAAATATCAAAAAACTAATAAGCCACTGATCCAAGAGGGAGACCCAGTCAACCAAAAGTAGTCCATTCTCCCTGAAGTCAACGCTCACAAACCCAGTTATTAAAACTCAACTTCTCAGCATATGAACTGATATCCGGTTCACTGCATATTAAAAAATTTCTGTGAGATAACTTAGGTGTAATTAATACCTAACTTAACTGGACATTATCGAAATTTTCATCAACGGTCAACCAAAGATAAAAAAAGCTAGAAGGTTGCAATAAACCCAATGTGGTCCATATTTGCTAAAAGTCAACCCTCACCAACCTAGTGATTAAAAGTCAATCCCTCCATTTATGAGCTGAAATTCATCCATTTCTCTGTAAGGTTAATACGTCTAATTATGCCAGAAATATTTCCTTAATGTCAGCCCTTTACTAACCCAGTTAATAAAAATGGAGATACTTACTTCCAACAGTCCACAATCAGGAAGTGACACAAATCTAGTGGCTCCAAAAACTCATGATAGAATCTATCTCGCCAGGACACGTTGATGAAATTTGATTAAAACAAAACATACCCCAAATCATGACAGACCGGCGCGTGCCAGTAGATTGATTCATCATCATCATCATCATCTTCTTTTTCTTCTTCTTCCTCTTCTTCAACTCTAGGTTGAAGATTGAGCAAGGCAGTCGAGGCCATCAGTCCGGCTGCGGACGATCCTGTGGAACACGTCCCGGACCTGGCGCTCGAGAGGGTCCAAGCCGACCTTCAGCGAATCGCAGACGGCGGTGAGCTCCAGCAACCGCTGCCGGAGCTCCGCCTCCTTCTCCCCTCCAATTGGAGGCTGCGCCGGGTCCACCAGCTCGCCGAGCAGCCTGGAACACCTCTCCATCTCATAAATCTCCTTCATTAGCCCGGACGAAGGCGACGACGACGACGACGACGACGAGGACAATGAGAAGCTTTTCCGGTCCCTCTTCTTGGATTCCTCGAGGATGCGGTCATGGAGGCTCGCCATGGCGGTCGCCCAGGGGAAGCCCCGGGGGGCCGAGAAGTGGGTCTGCAGGGGCCTGTCCTGGCACGGGATGACGGAGACGAGCGCCGACATGGCGAAGAGGAGGACGCAGCTCATGGTGTAGACGGGCACGGCGAGGCCGGAGGTGGTGGCGACGTCGTTGGCGCGCGGAGCGGCGAGGCTGCTGGCCATGGCCTGCAGCTGCCGCGCCGCAGACCACGACCGGGACACGCTCCACGACAGGGACCGCCCGTGGGCCCGGTTCGGGGCGGCGGTCCGGCCGAAGGACCGGTTGCGGTGCGCCAGCACGGAGCCGGATTGCTCCTTGTCTTCGATCATGGCGACGGTTAAGTCGGATAAGGCCTTCTTGGCGCGGCGGAGCTGGCCTTCGCCGAAGGCCCGGGCGGCGGGCTCGGCGGCCATGGCGACGAGGACGATCTCGAGGTAGCGCCGCCATTGCCGGATCTGCTCGATGCCGTCGCGAATTGCGTTGCAGACGTCGAGGGCCTTCACGCTGCGGTCGAGGTACTCGACGACGAGGCGGTCGAGAGGCGGCTTGGCGACGGCGGCGGCGTTGCTGAGCAGGATGGCTCGGAATTCTTCCTGGCAGACGAGGAACGCTTCCAGGAGCTGCCGGATCCACGAAATTGAGAGGAATTCCTCCGAGGAAGAGGCCAGATCTTGGAAGAGATCTGCAACATGGCGCTGGAACGAGTCCAGCTCGATCTCCAGAGCGGATCCGCCGGCGCCGGCTTCGTCGTCCATGGAGTGGACCTGCTCGCGGCGGATGCTCAAGATCGAGCGCCCCAGCGCCGCGAACGGCGCAGATGAGCCTTGGTAGTCCGTCGCCGGCATTGTTACATTGGCAGGAAGATCGAAGCCGGCAGATCGAGCGCTGAAAGCAAGAAATCCGTCCAAAAACAATCAAAATCAGGCGAGAATCGACCAGTATAGGGCAGATCTCGCGGAGAAACGGAAGAAATCCCGGTGAAACGACGATCCGGAGAGACGAACAGCTCGGAAATTTCAGGACACGATCGATTTGCCGGAAAAACCGAAACCTAGGGCAAACTGGAAGAAAAAAAGGAGAGATCCGCCTAAAATTAGGTGGAGACCGATCCGGAAAACTGAATTAGAATCCGCCGATCTAGGGCGGAAACGAAGGAAATAGCTCAGAAATAGCTCAGAAAAATCAGGACGCGATCGATTTACTGAAAAAAAAACAAAAACTAGGGCGGATTGGAAGAGGAAATGAAGAAATCTACCTAAAAATAGATCGGAAAAACTGGCCGTCTACGCGCGATCTGGTCGATCCGCACGACAGAAGCTCCTTTTAAAGAGATTGATAGAGATCGGAAGAGAGAGAAAGGGGGGGAGAAGAAGGAACGAGAGAGAGATGCTGACGGACGGAGAAGACGGAAGAACAGGTCAGAAGAGAGAGAGAGAGATGAGGATAGAGACAGATTTCTTCGAATCGTAGTATGTTGTGCAGCAGGAACAGGATAAGAGGTATTTTGGCGTTGACTGGGACGTCCGCGTTGGGCTGGGCGTCTTACGTGGAGGGCGGCTGGCGAGTCAACGGAACCGCGTCAGCAAAGAGAGAGAGAGGAGAGAGAGAGAGTTTATTGGGCTGAAAGTATTTGGGCCTTTTGTTCAGCCCAATTTACTATACGTCTCGATTTCATCTCTTTGTTTTATCCAACGATCTCTCTCTCTCTCTCTATCTTAGTTAGCGATATCCCTCTTTCCTATATATATATCTCTCTCATCTAACGATATCTCTAGTCTCTCTCTCTCTCTTATCTTATGTTATGATATACCTCTTTAATGATATCTCTCTCTTCTCAAACAGGACGTGGGCCGCTCAACCCAGATTAAGTGGGTTCATTAATAAACTCAACCCAGAGAGAGAAATGTATATATAATTATAATTATAAACAGAGATGGTCCAACCGTTGACCTTACACGTGGACCAAAGCCAAAGGTCAACGCCCAGTCACCTTCCACATGGAGGACGACGGCGTGAACACGCCACCCGAGTCAACGGCATCTCGCCTCGCTCCGTTTATTCACACGCCAGCTTGGTGTCGAAGCTGGTCAGGCAAATCGCAAAGGCCTGGAACGCAGACAGTGGGTACCGGTAGTCCATTGTGAACATGTCCTTCCCCACCTTCCCAAACTGGAGAATTATCTTCTCCTGCTCCACCGCCGTCGTCGTCGTCGTCGTCGTCGTCGCCGTCGTCGCCGCCATCGTCGCCGCCTGGGTCTCGGCGATGAGCTGGAAGTTCTTGACTGACGCCACCGTCACCCTCCCCCTGAAATTGAGGCACCAGCACTGGAGCTGCTCATGCCACCTCGGCGCCTTGTTCCTCAGTACCAGTGGTGGCGCCGCCGCCGCCACTGTTGCCGGCCCCTTGTCGACGTCATCGTCGTCGAAGTAGCGGGAGCTGCCGAAGTCGACTGAATTGGAGAAGATTGAGCTGTTGAAGGACTCGCCGAGGGCGCGGGGTGGGAGGAGGGCCTCGGGCTGGCCCGGGACGTCACCGCCGGCAGCCATGGCGGAGGCGGGAATGGTATACATGGTGCAGTGCATGCGGCGCGGGCCGCGGGTGCCCAGCACGTTGAGCTCGTAGGTCACCCGAGCGATGTTGAAGCTGCTTGAGGGCAGCTTGGGGGACACCTTGTTGGAGCTGAACCGGCGACTACGGCCCGGCGGCGGCGGCGGTACCGCCGCTGCGTTCTGTGGTGGCTGTGAATCGTAGATGATGAACTTGGTCCCCAGGAAGTTGGACCTGAAAGAAGAAGAAACAGTTTCGGATTCTAGTGGCAGGGTCGGGGGAAGAAACAGTCTCTCTCTTCCTCCCTCTCTCTCTCTCTATCTATCTATTTATATATCTCTCTCTGTCTCTCTATTTATCTATCTATCTATTTATCTCTCTCTATCTATCTATCTCTATCTATCTATTTATCTATCTCTCTCTATCAATCAATTTATCTATCTATTTATCTATCTTTCTTTCTCTCTCTCTATCTACCTTTCTCTCTCTATCTATCTATTTATCTATCTTTCTCTCTCTCTTTATCCATCTATTTATCTATCTCTCTCTCTATCTATCTATTATCTATTTCTCTCTATCAATCAGTTTATCTATCTATCTATTTATCTATCTTTCTCTCTCTCTATCTATCTTTCTCTCTCTTACCTGAGCTTGCCGATGTAGGTGTTGCTGGACCTGGAAATGTTATCTGCACTCATCGAGATAACGTACTCAGTATACGTCGTGCGCCGGCTTCTCTTCGCCGACAGCAGGAACTTGCCATTATCCGCGAAAGCTGGGATACAGGGAGATGAAAACAGGTTTGAGAGAGAGATGGAGATGTAGAGAATGAGGGAGATAGTGAGAGATGAGGACAGTGAGAGAGAGATGAAGAGAGCGAGGGAGAGAGATAAAGAAAGCAAGAGTGATGGAGCGAGATGTAGAGAGAAGGAGAGGAGGGTAGAGAGAGACAGCAAAGAGAGCGAGGAAGAGAGATAAAGAAAGCGAGAGTGATAGAGCGAGATGCAGAGAGGAGAGGGGAGAGAGAGAGAAGAGAGCGAGGAAGAGAGATAAAAAAAGTGAGAGCGATAGAGAGAGATGAAGGTAGAGGAGAGAAGGGGAGAGAGAGAGACGAAGAAAGGGAGAGAGAGATGAAGAGAGGGAGAGAGAGAGATGAAGAGAGGTAGAGAGAGAGAGAGATGAAGAGTGGGAGAGAGGGAGAGAGAGATGAAGAGAGGGAGAGAGAGAGAGATGAAGAGTGGGAGAGAGGGAGAGAGAGAGGAAGAGAGGGAGAGAGAGAGAGAGGGAGAGAGGGAGAGAGAGAGAGAGAGAGAGAGAGGGGGAGAGAGAGAGAGAGAGAGGGGGGGGGGGAGAGAGAGAGAGAGAGATGAAGAGTGGGAGAGAGGAGAGAGAGAGATGAAGAGTGGGAGAGAGAGAGAGAGAGATGAAGAGTGGGAGAGAGAGAGAGAGATGAAGAGTGGGAGAGAGAGAGAGAGAGAGGAAGAGAGGGAGAGAGAGAGGGAGAGAGGGAGGGAGGGAGAGAGAGAGAGAGGGAGAGAGGGAGAGAGAGAGGAAGAGAGGGAGGGAGAGAGAGAGAGAGAGGGAGATGAAGAGTGGGAGAGAGAGAGAGATGAAGAGAGGGAGAGATAGAGAGAGAGATGAAGAGTGGGAGAGAGAGAGAGAGATGAAGAGAGGGAGAGAGAGAGAGAGAGATGAAGAGAGGGAGACAGAGAGAGAGAGATGAAGAGAGGGAGAGAGAGAGAGAGAGAGAGAGAGAGAGAGAGAGAGAGAGAGAGATTACAGGAGGTGAGGCTGAGGAAGAGGCGATAGGTAAGCGAAGACTTATCCCTCTTGATGAAGCACTGGATAGTGTCCTCCCTTGGCCCCGGCTGCAACAAAGACCAATCCCAGCCATCATCACATCATCAGAACAGATAACCCCCACACACACACCAAAAAAAACTCACAATTGAGAGAGAAACATACCAATTTCAAGGACAAGGGGAAGGTGAGCTTCCCAGAAAACTCCGGCGTAGCGACTATCTCCTTGCACATGACCCGCCACGCCCGGCACACGCCGGCGCAGGCGACGACGCTGCGACGCGCCGGCCACGTGCTGTCGCCCTGCTCGAGCCGCTTGATCACGTCCCGTAGAAGCTCAGGAGGGAGGCTGGCCCATTGCCCATGGTGAATTATGAATGAATTGTCCTGGAACTGGTGCACTGAGCTCTGCGATCTTCCTCGGGGATGGCCCGAGAGGATGACCTCGAAGCTCCTCCGCGAAAGGCTTCCAATGCTGTCCCTCATGTCGCGGACGATGCTTCTGAACGACATCTTCGATCACGCATCCAAATTCAAACTGCACCAGGAAGAATTCTCCAAATCTCGGCTTTGAAGCTGAATTTCAGATTGAATGAGTAAGATAATGAGATTGATTTTTGAACAATTAGGTTTGGAAGCTGAATTTCAGATTGAAGAAGTGTGATGATGAGATTGATTTTCTGAAGAATTAGGTTTCAAAGCTGAATTTTTTATTGAAGAATGAAACCACGAGATAGATTTTTTGAAGAATTAAATTTCGAAGCTGAATTTCAGATTCAATAGTGACATCATGAGATGGACTTTTTGAAGAATTAGGTTTCGAAGCTGAATTTCTGATTGAAGAGTGAAACCATGAGATAGACTTTTTGAAGAATTAGGTTTCGAAGCTGAATTTCAGATTCAATAGTGAAACCATGAGATAGACTTTTTGAAGAATTAGGTTTCGAAGCTGAATTTCATATTGAATCAGTAAGATAAGGAGATAGATTTTTTGAGGAATTCGGTTTCAAAACTGAATTTCAGATTCAATAGTGAAACCATGAGATAGACTTTTTGAAGAATTAGATTTCGAAGCGGAATTTCAGATTGATAAGTAAGATTATGAGATTGATTTTTGAAGAATTAGGTTTCGAAGCTGATTTCTGATTGAAGAGTGAAATTATGAGATTGATTTTTGAAGAATTAGGTTTGGAAGCTGAATTTCACATTGAAGAAGTAAGATAATGATATAGATTTTTGAAGACTTAGTTTTCGAAGCTGAATTTCTGATCGAAGAGTGAAATTATGAGAGATTTTTAGAAGAGTCAGGTCCCGAAGCTGAATTTCAGATCGAAGAGAAAACTTATGAGACAGATTTTTGAGGAATTAGGTGTCAAAGCTGAATTTCAGATCGAAGTGTAAAATTATGAGATAGATTTCCGAGGGATTACGTTTCGAAGCTGAATTTCAGATCGAAGAGTAAAATTATGAGATATATTCCCGAGGGATTACGTTTCGAAGCTGAATTTCAGAGTGAACAGTACGATTATGAGATAGATTTCCGAGGAATTACGTTTTGAAGCTGAATTTCCGGTTAAAGACAAGAGCCGTAACATAAATTTTCATAAGAATTACGTTTTTCCGGAGGTAGACCAGGTAAATTGCCGTCACCGCGTCAAGTCCACGGCTGTTGACCAAAACGACGAGTAAGAACGCGGAGGAGGCGGCATCATCACGAGAGAAAAAAAAAATCTCCGCGAAAATTCCGCGAAACCAGAGAATTGATGAGATGATCAGGCGGAGAAACCGCATAGAACGAAGCATCCATTCCGCACATGGCGGAGACGAGAACATCGCGGATCGCGATTATCCCGCGAGATTCAGACACAAAAACAACGAGAAACTGCTCGGATTCATCGAATTTCGCCAAGATCCACGCCTCAAACAGATCAAAACCGAAGATTCAGCGATCGGAAGAGGAATCTCACCTCCGACAAGCGCCTCAGCTCGAAACTCCAACTTCCGCAGCTCTCTCCCCTCTCTCTCTTTCTCTCTCTACAGCGCGAAATCCCATCCACTCTTGCGAGGGGGGAAAACGAGAACAGATATCATCACAGTTTCACGAATTAAATACTCTCTCTCTCTCTATCTCTTTCTCTCTCTCTTTCTCTCTCTTTAACGCCGTCAGAGACAGCTGGAGATGGTGCTGACTTTTTTATCTTTGGAAACTTCCAGGAAGTCAACGGCGACTTTCTCTCTCTCTTCTGTCGGTCTTCGGTTAATCCTGGCCGTTGGATTTAGCTGTGGGGCCGTGGATTGTTAGGGCATGGGGTGGGCCCACTTTAGGCCTATCCATAGGAAAGTCAACGCTCGAGGTTCGATGGTGGGCCCCGCTTGGGTCGGCCCACCCACGGGACCAATTTTGGGCTGATAAAATAGAAAATGGTCCTGATTTTTCTTACCGGATTTTTACCATAAAAAGAAATAGCCTCGCTTATATGGGCACATGTTAGGTAGAGAGAGAGATGGGATAGACAAAAGACGTAGAGATAGCGAGGTAGAAAAGAGAGATAGAGATAGAGAGAGATAGAAACAAGAAATAGAGATAGAGAGAGGGATAAGAAAAAAAGGAGGGGATAGAAAAAAAGATAGAGATAGAGAGAGAGAGAGAGAGATAGCAAAGAAGATAGAAAAAGAGATAGCGAAGAAGATAAAATAGAGATAGAAAGAGATATAGCAAAGAAGATAGAGATAGAGATAGCAAAGAAGATAGAGATAGAGATATAGAGAGAGATAGCAAAGAGGATAGAGATAGAGATAGATATATATAGAGAGATAACAAAGAAGATAGAGAGAGAGATATAGAGAGAGATAGCAAAGAAGATAGAGATAGAGATATATAGAGAGATAGCAAAGAAGAAAGAGATAGAGATAGAGATATAGAGAGAGATAGCAAAGAAGATAGAGATAGAGAGATAGATAGCAAAGAAGATAGAGATAGAGATAGACAGCAAAGAAGATAGAGATCGAGAGATAGATAGCAAAGAAGATAGAGATGGAGAGAGATATAGCAAAGAAGATAGAGATAGAGAGATAGATAGCAAAGAAGATAGAGATAGAGATAGACAGCAAAGAAGATAGAGATCGAGAGATAGATAGCAAAGAAGATAGAGATGGAGAGAGATATAGCAAAGAAGATAGAGATAGAGAGATAGATAGCAAAGAAGATAGAGATAGAGATAGACAGCAAAGAAGATAGAGATCGAGAGATAGATAGCAAAGAAGATAGAGATGGAGAGAGATATAGCAAAGAAGATAGAGATAGAGAGATAGATAGCAAAGAAGATAGAGATAGAGAGATAGACAGCAAAGAAGATAGAGATCGAGAGATAGATAGCAAAGAAGATAGAGATGGAGAGAGATATAGCAAAGAAGATAGAGATAGAGAAATAGAGAGATAGCAAAGAAGATAGAGATAGAGATATAGAGAGAGAGAAAAAAGGTAGAGATAGAGATAGTGAGATAGAAAAAGGGATAGAGATAGGGACAGTGATTGAGAGAGGGATAGAAAAAAAAAGAGATGGAGAAAATAATAGAGAGAAGAGTTGAGAAAACAGAGAGACAGAGACGGTGATAGAGTGAGAGAGAGAGGGACAGAAAAAAATAGAGACAATGATAGAGAGAGGGATAGAAAAAGAGAAAAAGATAGAGACAGTGATAGAGAGAGATAGAAAAAAGAAATAGAGGTAGAGGTAGGAGACATAGATAGATAGAGATATAAAGTTGGAGAGATAGAAAATGAGAGAGATAGCGCAAAGACAGAGTTAGGGAGAGAAAGATAGAAAATGAGAGAAATAAAGCCAGAGAGATACATGATAGAGACACAGAGAGAGAGAAAGAGTGATAGAGTTGGAACGAAACAGAGAGAGAGAAACAAAAAAGACATTGATGGGTTAGAGAGAGAAAAAAGAAGATGAAAATGAAGACAGAGAGAGAAAGATAGAATATGAGAGAAATAAAGCCAGAGAGATACATTATAGAGTCACAGAGAGACAGAAAGGGAGGGAGAAAATTATGAACTTACTAAACAATAAGAGAGATAGAGTGAGTGATAGAGTTGGAAGAGAGAGAGAGAGAGAAACCAAAAAAGACATCGATGGGTTAGAGAGAGAAAAAGAAGATGAAAATAAAGACAGCTATAGAGTTGGGGAGAGAGAGAAAGAAAAAATAATAAAAATAGGAAATATATGTATGACACATTCTTCACCGGACCTATAGCTTTCTATGTAATATATATGATACATTCATCAACGAACACGAAAAAAGATGGAATGGAGTCGAGGGGGAGACACGAGAGAGAGAGAGAGAGAGAGAGAGAGAGAGAGAGAGGGGTAAATGGGAATGGTTAGAGAGGTCGAAGAGAGGAGGTAGGGATTGACCTGGGTCGAGGCGGCTGAAGATGCGGTGAGGTAGAGATGATCACGAGTGAGACAAGCCTACGGGGCGAGAGACATGACCTGGACGTCAAAGGTAAGACGAGACAAGGAGCTTCAAATTGCACACTACTTTCCACCAGCCCTCGTAAATGAACACGAAGAAGGGGAAAAGACAGGTCTGGCCTTAAGTAGGATCGTGGATCGGATAAATATACGATAGATATAGAAAGAGAGATGATTAGAAAAGACAATGGGATGGCTTTGCATATGATGAAATGGCCATAAGATTAGTAGGATCAAAAGTAAGGGATGATATGTGTGGGGGATAATATACAGATTGCAGGTACAGAAGTCACCTGCATCAGCAAAACCTCAGCGCTGCTTCCAGCTCCGTCTCATCCTCGCAGTTGTAACCGAGGAAGTACGCTCGAGCTGACAGGGGAGCAACATGGCAGCAAATCAGTCAGTTCTTACCCTACGAGCAGATTTGGAGATAGAGATAGAGATAGAGACAGAGACAGAGATAGAGATAGAGATAGAGATAGAGATAGAGATAGAGATAGAGACAGAGACAGAGATAGAGATAGAGATAGAGAGAGAGATGGAAGATAGAGAGAGAGATGGAGATAGAGATAGAGGAAAGATAATAGAGATGGGGATGGAGATGGAGATATTGAGATATAGGAATAGAGCCATTAAGATATAGCTTGAGATGGAGATGAAGATATCAAGATAGAGATGGATATGGAAATATTGAGATAGATATAGAGATGGAGATACTAAGGTAGATAGAGATAGAGACAGAGATAGATATAGATATTGAAATAGAGATGGATATGGCGAAATAAAAACAGAGATAGAGATAGAGATAGAGATAGAGATGGAGCTACTAAGATATAGATATAGGTACAGATAGAGATATATATAGAGATGGAGATATCAAGATAAATATATAGCTGTAGATAGAGATAGATATAGAGATGGAGATATTAAGATAGAGATAGAGATACATATAGAGATGGAGATATTAAGATAGAGATAGAGATACATATAGAGATGGAGATATTAAGATAGATATAGAGATGGGATATTAAGATAGAGATAGAGATAGAGATACATATAGAGATGGAGATATTAAGATAGATATAGAGATACATATAGAGATGGAGATATTAAGATAGATATAGAGATGGAGATATTAAGATAGATAAAGAGATAGAGATATTGAGATACAGAAGGAGATAGAGATGGAGATGGAGATGAAGATGACAGAGATATTGAGATACAGAAGGAGATAGAGATGGAGATGGAGATGAAGATGACAGAGATATTGAGATACAGAAGGAGATAGAGATGGAGATGGAGATGGAGATGAAGATGACAGAGATATTGAGATACAGATGGAGACGGAGATAGAGATAGAGATAGAGATAAAGGTATAGAGAGATATGGCTAGAGATAGAGATGGACATGGAGATAGAGGTATGACAACAAGATGGGTTCTGAAAGGGAAGAGAAGGGGAAGAAAGAGAGAGGAGATAAAGACAGAGATTAAGGTCGAGATGATTCGGACATCAGAGAAGAGGTTTATGAGAGCAGAGAGATATACCCACCAAATCGGCCAGATCCCATAAAGGGCTCTGCTTCATCTGCTGCTTCTCCCTGTTCCTGGATTCATGGAAAACGCTATTCAATTAAACTAGATTAATATAATGATAAATCTCACAAAGATGATTAATTCCGATGATACGACAAACGATCCAAATATTTTAGCAGAAGAACACGTTTGAAGTCCAGCTGACTTACTGCATTCTGTTCATTATCCGAGGAGAGCCAGCTGTCGAAAACATGACCAGAAATGGTGCAAACGAAATGCCCATTTAACTGATCCAGCACAATTTCACGGCAAGTGTCATCGCACACTGTGTAATCCAACCAAGAAAAAGTGACAAAAAGTTATAGATTAATAAAGTTGAGAAGATTTTGTTTCAATCTTATACCATGAACACGGCCCGTTCTCTCACATACAAAAACATCGCCGATTTGAGTGTAAGTACAGGTGTCACCGGAGCATGAATGGTCGACAACCTTTTCATCGGTTAATCCTCTGCTGCTTTTCCAAATCGAGACTTGCTCTGCAACTGTTTTGTCCAGCATTACGCTATCGTCATGAACCTGCCAAAAAAAGAAAATTAAAGTTTAAAATATCAAAATACGGATCCACATGCCATAAGATCATGGGCATCTTGATTCCGTCATCGTCATCGTCATCGTCATCCAATTTCCACAAACTACCATGGCCATCATCATTGTCACTCATCAGTCGCCATAATGATGATGATGACGACGACGACGACGATGATGATGATGATGATGATGAATTCTTATTTTCCGCCAACCCCACTCCTGATGAACTGAACGAAAAGGTCCGGCCTCATACTTGAGATGGATGAGGAGCTTGGCTTCTTTTGGCCGCTTGCATTAGGATGTAATACTCCCTAAACTCAGCTGGGCAGTTCCCGATGAAGTGGGTCATATCTTCTTGGTCACGCTGCAAAAGATAATCCCTATTATATTAGCTAGCTTGTTAAAATTCGCGGATCAAAGAAGAGTTAGTAAAAGAGACAATTAGGTCTCATGAATAACAAAAAAAGTTATTTTGAAGGTTTGAGCAAGTAATCAAATACGAAAGATCCAATTTACAAGTACACTAAAGAGCTCTGCATACATCAATGCAGAGCTTCGTCCACGAGGAGTTTAGAAAAGACATACATTTAGTTATCACGAATAACAACCAAAGTTGGTCTGAGATAATAATAATGTATTTAAAGGGCTCTACTTTTAGAGCAGGGAATATTGATCTTCTTCGTGTACCTGAATATAGAGCTTTTAATGCGTGAAGGTTAGAGCACGCAATCAAATACAAAACTTGCAATTTATGGAGCACTCGGGGTTGAGGGAACCTGCATCTGTTTTGTCCGACTGAATGTAGAGCTTCTTTCCGGGTTCAAGTTAATTTTTGAAGGTATGAACTAGTAAGTAAATACAAAATATGCAATTTACGCAGTACAATTTCATCTGCTTTATGTACCTGAATGTAGAGTTTTCTCTCAGATACCACTTAATTTTAAAGGTTTAAGCAATTTACATAGTAAATGAACTAACACATACTTTAGCTTTGGGAACATGAATCAGCCGTGTATACCTCAATGTAGAGCTTCTTCCATGGACATTGCCGCAGCTTTCCAATTCGAGACTCCTTACCCCAACGGATACAATACCTGTGATAACAAAGTCGAACAAAGTTAGAAGCTAATAAAGGTAAAATAAGACGAAAGTAAATGCTAAAGATAACGATTAAAAAGTTAAAAGGAAATTAGAAGTTTCTGAAGGAAAGACTTAAAATACTGCGGAATATGGTAGGTAGGGCTTACAGACGGCGCCAAAGGTACTCATCTGAAGCGGCAAAGTTCAGCAACTTGCAAGCCAGACAGCATGAAATGAGATCCTACATGAGAAGTAAACCATAAGCAACATCAGTGAAAGTCTCGGAATTGCTTAGATTACCTCTTTTAGCTTGTAAGGCCTATTTCTTAGTTCAAGATTCCTCTAACTAACTGGAATAAAATAATTGGAAGATTTGTTCCTCCCCAAGTGGGAAAGTGCCTGCGTTATGAACTTATAATCATGGATTCAACTCAATCATCTGATTATAGGGTCGTTCTGTACCGAACCAGACTTAAAAAAAAACTATTAGTTTCTTGTACCATTTTTTATGTCTTGGATAACACAAATTGTTGTTTATCATATATTCGCAGGCTGCTTCATTTTTCTTATCGCACATAGAGGAAATAAGCTAGTTCATCAGTATATTATGTGTATATGTTTATTAGAACTCCTGCAAATGATTTATATGACAATACATTGATCCACTTGTCAAGATCCTCGAATTCAACTGCAGATGAAAAAAAATGTGGAGCAGAGAAACTAACCTCGGAGGACAGAAACTTAAAAATATGGCGGAATAGCTCAGGAGGAATCCGACTGAAGAACCCAGTTTCGATCTGCAATGCGGGAATTGAAGAAGCTGATGGGGAAACATCCCTTTCCCCTCTCAAACGCCGCCTCTTCGCGGGCACAACGTCATCCTGAAAACCCAATCCCGCCCAACCGGTAAGTATACAATTTTCAATTTAATCGCTTCTAATATATTTATCTAAATAGCTGTAAAATATCCAACTCCCATTTTTGAAATGGCATGATTTCCTTCAAATGCCCCGTCAATAAATATCATGCAACATGTAGGATTTCTTGGCGCACTGCCTTCAATTGGATGATTATAAAAGACTTTGCTAAAATATCCAAGCCCTTTACGATCATCTGATCTACAGACACAGATTTATATCGATTCATATTGTCATTAAATATTTTGTAAAGATAAAAGGAAGTGCACGCTACACTTTTCAAGCTCCTTATTTTGTCCTTCTATTCTACTACTGTGTTATGCTTCAGAATTTGTTGCGGGAGCTACTTTAGGTTAAGATAAAAAACCTAAATTTCAGATAAATCAGCAATTCAAGAAAATTGTTGAGAAATTTTCAGCTTAAAGAACCTAGATTTCTGAGAAATCGCCATTATTAAATTCGAGCCTCGGCAGTATTCGAGCCTCGGGAGAGAGAATATAAGATTCAAAGAACTTGGCGAAAAACTTTCAGATTTAGAAAAACACAAATTTCAGAGAAATCGGCAATAGAGTAGTTACTCGAGCCTCGAATGAGAGAATATTAGATTTAGAAAAAACCTAAATTTCAGAGAAATCGGCAATAGAGTAGACGAATCTCTGATTCGAGAAAAATGGGGAGAAATTTTAAGATTAAAAAAAATCCCAAAATTTCAGAGAAATCACTAATAGAGTAGTCAAACTTAGGCAGAGAGAAACTCCGATTCGAGAAAAATGGAGAGAAATCTTCAATTAAAAATAACCATAAATTGCAGAGAAATCACCTACTGAATTTTCGAACATCGGCAGAGAGAATCTCCGATTTGAGAAAAATGAAGAAAAATCTTGGGATTTAAAGAACCATAAATTGCAGAGCAATCGCCACTAGAATAGGCAAAACTCGGCAGAGAGAATCCCCGATTTGATAAAAATGGTGAGAAATTTTCAGGTAAAAAAACCAAAAATTTCAGTAAAATCGACAATAGAGCAGTAGAACCTTGACAAAAAGAATCTCCGATTCAAGAAAAATGGCGACATATTTTCAGATTTCAAAAAATAACCCAGTTTCAGAAAAATCGGCAATAGATTAGTCGAACCTCGACAGAGAGAATCTCTGCTTCAAGAAAAAAGACGAGAAATTTTCAGTTTAAAAAAAAAAAAATTCAGGAAAATCGCCAATAGAATATGCAAACCTCAACAGAGAGAAACTCCGATTGAAGCAAAATGTCGAGAAATTTTCAGATTAAAAAAAATAAATTCACACAAATTTCAGCAATAGAGCAGTCGAACCTCGTCACAGAGAACCTCCGATTCAAGAAAAATGTCGAGAAACTTTCAGATTTACAAAGAAAAAAAACAAATTAAAGAAAAATCGGCAATAGAGTATGTAAACCTCAACAAAGAGAATCTCCGATTGAAGCAAAATGTTGAGAAATTTTCAGATTAAAAAAAAACAAATTTCACACAAATTTCAGCAAAAGAGCTGTCGAACCTCGTCACAGAGAACCTCCGATTCAAGAAAAATGTCGAGAAACTTTCAGATTTACAAAGAAAAAAAACAAATTAAAGAAAAATCGGCAATAGAACAATCGAACCTCGACAGAGAGAATCTCCGATTCAAGAAAATTGGCGAGTGTCTCGTCTTCCTCAACTGCTCCGACCCCCTCGATTCCGCCGGTGGCCATGGCCGGAACCCTAGACAGCTACCGACCCCAGTTCTACGTACGAACGTTTGTTTCGTGGTTGTTCGGTGTCGGCCCATATAGGCCCAATAACGTTTTTAAAAAAGCCCAAACAATCCCTGGGTCCTTTCTATTTGAAAAAGCCCAATAAATAGTCCAGACAAGTTGTTCTACTTGCCCTATCTAATTTCTTTAGAGCACAAAAATTTTTGGGACGTCATCCGTCACGTCATTTGTCATGGTGACGGAAGCATGATGGATGACGTTTTTTGTCCCTTGACGGTAGGGATCGTCAAACGTCATCCGTCACCTTGACGGAAACATGACGGATGACGTGATGGTGACGAATTGTATAGGGCGTGATGGTGAGGGTGACGTGTGACGGGCTATATGTGACGGCAATGGGATACTCCGGACGTGCGACGTGACGAAAGGTCCGTCACAGATGATGACCGTGACGGAATTTTAATACATTTTAATAATGAATTTAGGACAGAAAAAGAAAAAAATTAATTGTTTTATTAAATACATTTCAATAATTAATTTGTTGCCGGGATATGTGCAAAAAATGAAGGATTTTGTGACTTATGGTTTTATATGTTGTGATAATCAAATTATTGATGTAAAATTGGGAATATAGATAATTTAATAATTAAGTTCTTGATTGGAACATTTAATAATTAATGAGGTTTTTCTTGAAAAGAATTTAATAATTATTTTTATGAATGTGAAGTTATGGATATAATAATTAATATGTTGACAGAAAAGTTAACACATTTATTTGTTTTTTAAATACAGTTAAGTAATTAATTTGTTGCCGGGGATGCAGGAAATGATTGTAGTAATTAATTTATTGACGGAGAAATTAAGGATTTATTGCCGCAGACTTTAATAGAATTGAATAATTTGTTTACGGATTAAAAATTTATAGCTACATTGTAATAATGAAAATTATGAATAAAAGAATTTTATAAATTAATATACTTTTGGAAAAATGTAGTATTCACTGACTTATGGTTTAGTATGTTGTGATAACAAAATTATTGATGTAAAATTGGGAATATGAGTAATTTAAGATTTTAGTTCTTGATTGAAAATTTTAATATTAAGCTAAAAAATTTTGGAAAAAAATTAATAAATATTTTTAAGAATGCGAAATTATGAGTGTAATAATCAACTTGTTGACGCAGTCTGTAATAGAATTGAATAATCTGTTCACTGATTAAAAAGTCATAATATCATTTAAAATTAATAATACTAATATAATAATTTACTAGATTAATATATTTATGGAAAAATGAAGGATTTAGTGACTCACCAGTCACCAAATGACTTTCATTTCCTTTACTAGTCATGACTTCCATCAATATAAAAATATAATAAATTAATATAATGATAGAGAAAATGCCGAAATTTTATCGTTCAAGAAGAATGTGGGATAAAAACAATAAATGCTCACGTTGACAAAGCAAAATGAAGATTTATTGTCCAACAAAAAATTTAAAAAATGTCTGACAAGTTTGCAAATCGTTACAACATTTGAATGTTTACAGCTTGGCTGTTAAAAAATTCAAGAGCTAATAAATGCTACTTCATCCACAGATTTCTTGGGGACTTTTGCAGCATTGGGGCAGCTTGGTCCACGCTTGGGATATTGAGCCCATGATTCCTCCACCCCACTTCTTTCTCACCTCGTCAAACTTGTCATTGAAGTTTGCTTATCCAACACCGCAGTTTATCCGTTCTAAACATAGTGAGAGATAGAGTGAAGAAGATCTAGAAATTAAAAGAGAGAAAGAAAAACGAGGGAGAAATCAAGAGAGAATGGAGGAATTAAGATTGTTTGAGACCGAAATAAAGCGAGAGAAGTAAAGATTAAGAGAAGGGAGGAAGAGATATTACGAGACAAAAAAAAAAGAGACAAGGGGTAAAATAGAAACTAAGAGAGAGAAAGAGAGAGGAGATCAGATAAATTTGGAGATTGAGAGAGGAAGAGGAATTAAGAGGAAGGACATGGAAACTAAGTGAGAGAGAGAGAAACTAGAGATAAATTAGGAGAGAGAGAGAGAGAAAGGTGGGCAAAGTAATTATGAGAGAAAAGACAAGGAAACTAAGAAAGAGAGAGGATGACAGATCAGTTAAGAGAGGTGGAGAGAGAAATTTAGAGAGGGAGAAAGAAGGGCCATGATAGTATGAGAGAAACAGCGGGGGAAGAAGTTATGAGAGAAATAGAGAAATGAGGGAAAGAAATTAAGAAGAAGAAGAGAGGAGATTGAAAGGAGGGCAGACAAATTGAAAGGAAGACAGGGATACTAAGAGAGAGAAACTAGAGACAACCGTGATGTGAATCAACCTAATTGACAGTGCAGTATAATACCATTCAGGGATTCGTATGGATCAAATCAGTGAACCCTTTCCGCTAAAGAGCACCCACTATCTATCCTTAGTGTCTCCACACTAATGGCTACGGGACCGGCCATATTCATCATATGAGTGAGGATACTTCATTGTCCTTCTCGCGTATCCTTTGAATAGGAATGTTTAGAACACATGCTTAAATACTAGTGATCTCTGTATTACGATCTCATCGAAATTCACCAAGTCCGATCATGTATTCATGGACTTCATTATACGCATCACACGTGCACTATAATGAATATGTTCTATTAATGAACATAGAACGAGATGTGAAATGTGTGATTGGCTTGCCGGCCTAATATATTTCCATGAGAGAGAGAGGACAAGGAAACTTTGTGGACTTTTGCAGCATTGGGACTGCAAGTTAGTTTAGTTCTCCAAAAAAATGTGCCTACGCTCAAGGAAGACACATGTTGGGGAAGAAGAATGGATGAGTCAATTTTCCCAACCAAGATTGCCACTGCTGCAAAAAAATGTCCATTAAAATTACATTAGAAGATTGGATCGATAGAAGTAAATTAAGACTAATGACTTAGACTAGTCTTCGTCATCAAAAAAGTCATTCACCCCATCTCTATTGCACAGCTGAGCATTCTCGGCACGCAACCAATAATTGGCTGTGACCAGGAGCTCGATGCTTTCAGCAGTAAGACGTGCCCGCTTGAAAGTGACGAATGCACATCCCGCCGAGAATAAACGTTCTGTTGGGGCACTAGTTGCATATGCTGAGAGAAACTCTTGTGAAAGTGTAGAAAGACGCAGGTTGGTTTGTGCGCTTATGCGTACCCACATCCCAATGCTGTTTTATTGTCCTTCCTCTCTGTTGATTGTAGATATGCCTTTAATTCCTTGGTTGGAGTTGGAACTTGTCGTTCCTTCTCCCTAACTGGCACTACGCCATCAATAAGTTGTGCAAGCCAGTCTTGCTCTCAATGTCAGGTTTGCTACAAATGATGTCTTGCTCTCAATGTCGGGGCATAAGTTGGCGAACAAATGCCAATGCATCCTGAATGCCACCAGGATCTAGTGATGCTCCCTTGTTGAAAGGGTCAAGAATTGCAGCTGTTGTCGTTGCTCAGTTTTTTTCAAAATAATCTTCTCATACTTCAACATCTTCGACTTCATGCTCTCACAAGCTTTGCGGATGGATGCAATTTGTGCAGCGGTCATCCTTCTTATCGATGCGAATATTGTAGACATATCAAAATTCAACAATATTGTGTTAATATGTCGCATCAACGCCTTCAAGATGCGGATCACTTTCACGACTCTCATTGTCTTCGAGCCACTAACATATTTTGTCATCCTATAAAAAGGCCCTAAAATGTCGCGGAAGTCTGCCAACATTTCCCACTCTTCACGTGAGATTCTCATGTCCTTATCGGACACCGACATGATTTGTAACGCCATAAAATCCATGACTTCTCACTTCTCCAACGCAGCATGCAACATGTCATGCGTATTGTTCCACCGCATTGGGCAATCTAATGGAAGTTGGTTATGATTCTTGCGCATGTTGTTGCACATCTTTACGTACTGTTGTCGTCTTTGTGTCGATGCTCGGACGTTTATCACTAATTACCCAACACGGGCAATCACGTCCCCTAGGATGAGGCCACTATCATGAATGACCATTTCTGCATAACTTGTCGCGGCCTCCCGTGCGGCGTCCAAATCGTATGTATCAGTGTCGTAATTCGATTCATATACTGCGTCTACTACGCTGTTGTCAGCAGTCCTAGGAGGAGGTGTGGTCACTAATACACGTAATGATTGTAATGCAGCCTGGACGATAATGTTCAACGCTTGGGCATCACAAGGGACATGTCGGTCCTCAGTGAAATAGTCGTTAATCGGCTTGAGTTCCTTTGCGAGCAGAGCAATCATCCGCCTGTTACTTGATGCATTGTCCTTAGTGATAGATCCAACGTGCATGCTAAAAATATTAGTTTTGTTGTAAGGTAGTACGAACGTAAAATAAAGCCAGACTAGATGATGTCGTCGACCTTTGTCTTCAATCCGAAGTCTTTCAACGCTTGGATCACTATCGTGCTCATGTTCTCACCATTGTGTTTACCCATTAGCTCGCATATGGCAAGTACACGTTCTCATAGTTCCCACTGATTGTTCACCTAATGAACTGTGATGCCGAGAAGACCACACGTATTCTCGATAGTCCATGCATCAACCGTCAAGGAGACCCTAGGGACATTTGCCAATAACTCCATGAGCTTCCTCTTCATGGTCCCGTATAGCTTACGCGTCGCATCTTTTATTGCCTTCAAACTTGACGGGTCAATTGTTGTCTCCACGGCGTACTTCCACATAATCTTGAACCCCACGTTGTCCGCTATGGCTCATGGGGAGTCTGTGAGGCAAAAAAATTGTGCCATGATCTCCTTTGTCTTCTCCAACGTCTTCTTGATGGCACCACCCTACCCGTACGCCTCAGTTGTTGTACGTAGATCGAGATTAGTGCCCTTCAGCTCATGGTATAGTCTACTGTGACTGAAATCCAAGTGACTCCAAATAATGTTTGTAGACCCGTCTTTTCGCCGCTTCAACCTATTCCGCAATGGGCTAACTTTTTGGTCGCGACATAATAGGTACGCCCATACGCCCGACCCTACCACCATGAAGTATTGCAATATTTCAGCCTTCCCTTTATGTCGGCCCAACCACCGGTAGAGGGGTCTCTCGAACATCCTCCTCCGAGGACTCTACTACCAAGTCAACGCACCCGTTGCCAATTAGATTTTCCATTGGTGACTGTGTCGTAGGGAATAGGTGGAAATTCTCATTTAGTCAAATTCAATAAAAGGCATTCAAATTGAAAAATTAATTAATCATTCATAAATTTTTCTTCGATGGAAAGGCGAAAATGCTTCACTTTAAAATTCATGGATAATATCATCAACATTAATACCAAAATCAGTAGGACACAAGAACTAGACTTATAAAAAATGAAAAAAATCCCATCATAAACATATATATTCAAATTTAGCACCATGACAATTCAGTCAAAAAATTTATCATGTGAGAAACGGGGAAAAAGAAAAAATTCCGAAAATCAACGTCATTTGTCAACAACCAAAAGTAATCTATGTCAGCAAAGGTCAATGACGTTGACATTGCCAATTATAATAAAAGGTTCTGAAAAATTATCAAGAGAAATTCAAAGGTTTACAGTCATATAAGATAATTAATGAGATTTTGAACTCATTTATTTTGATACTTTCTACAGTTTCAGTGAGTATAATTTTCACTATTTGAGACCGGAATATAGAATGGTATGTAAAAACAAGAAGCCTAATACCTACGTTGCCAAGACGAGTAGATTACTGTTGTGTCTTGATCCTGGCTTCCTGCCTCTCGACTCTTGAAGCAGTTATCAACATATCAGACATCACTAATATGCATTGAACAAATATACAGAAAGAAGAAATTCAACATCATGAGTACTTTCGTAGTAACAGTTTTAAAAGATGGCAGGGCACCATAGCAACAGTACATTGACAGTTGCAATTTATTTGTAAATTAGGAAATCGAGAAATCGAGAAATACAAACAATTTCTTTCAACTGAAGAAATCGAGATATAGGGATATTAGAGAATTGGAGATAGGGAGATAGAAAACCCTTCAATTCAAGCTCAGGCTTGATTTGAAAACCCTTCAATATAGAAGATTAAGAAAATGATGGTGACGGAGATGGAGAGTGACAGAAAGATAGAGATCGAGGAGAGAATTTAGTATAAGAGGTTTCATATGTGTAAAAAAGATCTGAAAAGGTAATCACGTACCAATTCCCAGACCAAAGAGGCGTTCCTTTAACAAATCAATGATGATTTTAATAATTTACGACAATGATGATTTTTCTCCACCATTCCTTTATCAAATCAATCAACCAATCGCGCTTCTAATTCACTAGACATCTAGACTCTTAGAAACATATCTTCTCTACTACCTCACTTTGCCCACCCTTTATCTTTACAAACCCCTACATTAATCTTCTTCCCCCATTCATATCCCTTGGAGAAGAATACTACATCACTGCCGCTGCCGCTACCACTACTCAATAAGACTTCCTCTTCAACCCCTATTGCCACAATCGACCAAAGCCCAGTCCACCACCATCTCTCAGTTGATTGTTCTTCCTCTTGAGAACCCAATGGAGGTCATCATGGGGCTCTTCTAGACCTTCAACGTGATCCACCCACAGCTCTTTTAGCTCCACCTATTTTAATTATTCTTATGCATTCGCAAATATTTGATCCCATCCAATTTAAACCAGGCAACCTAAATCAAATTGGGCAAGGTTCTTTGATTAAAATATTGGGACATATCATTTAATTCTGCCAACACCTGGGTGATCAAGGATAGGATTTTGATCGATTAAGTGATCAACCTGATAGAACGTTTCATTGAAATGATTGAATCCCCAGTGTCTATTGTCGAAAAGAGCCGCCCAATTCTCCTCTTCCATATTCGTGGTGGTGAGCTGTTCCAAGAAACTCTAAAAAATGACTCCCATGCTAGCTGATGCCTGATAGCATCAGCCAATCCTTCTTCCATGGAACCTCATCTCCCTCATTGGCATCCTTCGGGCCATGTGCCTCTAGGTAGGAGTCCATTCTCATTAGTCAAAGATGATAATTTATCTCAGCGAGAATCTGTAGTGCAGATGGAATCTTGAGTTTGTCCCCTTGATACTTTCTCTAGATGTAACATTCAACTCCTCATATTGATCAGGAAAGGCTACATCTTTTCTCTCTGTGATAGGCAGGACTATGTAATAGGCAGTTCAGATTTTTAAATCCAAGCAAACTAGAACACCCATCATCCTTATTTCACTTCTAGTATTATCCCACTGTGCTCTATAATAGACGAAAACTGGTCAGATTGTTGATCACCACAGTTTATGAATGGAAAGAACGGACAACAATATTTTTCTTTTCAAAGGAATCGCAAATAGTTTTTAAAAACTTAGATGAGAGATATTTGGGAATAAGTAATTGAATTAAAGATTTCCGTCCTGCTCTAAAAGTGATAAGAAAATAAATGGCAATGTAGGAATTAGGAAATATATTCAACATGTAGCTCAAAAGAGAGATATATCATTAAGAATTTAGCTCCATGCCTCTTTCCAGAGAGCTCTTTACACCAAAGAAATATTGTCACAATGTATACTAGACGTGCTGCCACCCAAAGCCGCTGCCGCAGCGATCTTTTCACCATATTCGTCGATGCTAGTGATGAAGATAATAGTCTTCTCCAACAGCCTCTGAGTAACACATTCAAAGTGTTGGAAATGTCAAACCCCCCAGCCCTAAGTTTCAAGATTGTGGGGGTTGACTCGGTACATCCTAGAAAGTAGGATGACTTGGTACATCCTTGAAAGTAGGATGGCCTAGCACATCCTTGAAAATAGGATTGTGCCTACTTTCTAGGACCTTGCCTAGTTTTTAGGGGGCATTTAGGCCTTGGTTTGTGCCTATAAAAGACCCCCCATCTCCCTTGTTTTCTTTACCCCTCATCACCCTTGATGTATTCGCTTTTCTCCCTTTGAGTCAAGTAGAGTTTCTTGAAAGTTCTTTTGAACTAGAAATCTCTTCCTCCTTCCCTTTGAGTTGGTGCTCTCTTGACGGTGACGACGCGGGGACGTGAGGAGGCTAACGACTACGCCTCGGTGTTTATCCTCGTATCGTCTTGGGATCATCCTCTACATCTTCTGCAATGGTTCACGTCCAAGTACGCTTCCGCAAGTGTGTGCGCCCAACACAAAGACAAAGTGGAGGAGCGCAAAGCATCAAATCGACATCAAAACGATGAATTACAAGCGTTCCTAGTTTGAATTCCTTCATCTCATTTGCGGGTAATGTGAAAAAATTTGAAAGTAACAATTAAATTCTGATTCAGAAACCGAACCAATGAATTTTGGAACAATTAACTTCATACAAAATAATGATGTTCGTTAAAGGGTGTTTCTCATTGCGGTTCATCAGAATTATCTAAAATCGAGCGAAAGGAGCAGAGAAGGAGGATAATGTAGGAAAAAAAAGATAAAGAAGAAGGGGGGAATAGCTACCTCCGAAATCCGACACTACATCCTAAGAAAAATATGGCAAGAATCAGAACAAATCAAGCGCAAGAATCAGTAGAAAACCCTTTAATTCGAGCTCCAACTTCCGACTTGGCGACTTCCCGCTTTGAGTTCCCACTTTCGAGTTTTGACTTGGCGAATGGCGAGTGGTGACTTCTACTTCGGCTTGACCTGAGGGGACTTCGACCGTTTGACATAGTAAACTAAATAATGTTATTTCCGTCACCGGTGATGGTGATGGCGTCACGGTGACGATGACGGTGTCACGGTGACGATGACGTGACAAAACAAGGTTCAAGTGACACGGAACGGGAACGTGATGAAATTTTTAAAAACCCTCAGGCGTGTGACGAGATGGTGACGTGACGAACATTTCGTCACGTCACCGTTTGTCACGCATCATCATCCGTCCCGTCACATTCGGGGTGTCATGTCTTGGACGTGCCGTTCCCTACTTGAAGGTGACGGTGACTGAATGCCTGTGACGGTGATGGTGGGTCTTGGAAGTGTGACGTGACGGGACGGACGTCACAGGTTGACGTTTGTGACAAAAATTTAAAAGCATAAAGAAAGTGGAAATTTTAAAATTTTTAATTTTTAAATATTTAAAAATACATTGTATTGTATTATTTAATTGCAGATCATATATTCCCATCTGGTGTGACAGTGATGGCCTTCGGTGATGGGATGAAGACGGAATGATGGAGTCAGTGAGGCAAGACGCAAATGTGACAGATTTTTCTAAAATCATAGGACGTGTGACGGGATGGGAGACATGACGAACTTCTCGTCACGTCCCCCTCTGACACCACACATCATCCGTCCTGGTCATGTCCTTATCCATCAACACACATCATCCATCTTGGTCATGTCCTCGTCCATCAACACACGTCATCCGTCCCATCGCATCTGGGCCATCACGTCCCGGACATGCCATTCCTAACTTGGCATCCATTCATTGAACCTGTTGCCAATATCAATTATCTTTGTTATTGGTAGCTTATGAAAAAAAATGTAAATGATAACTACAGATAGTGGTAAAACACGTATTGGGGCGATAACTTGTTGGCAATAATTGTATTAGAAACATGCCAATGCATTGGTTCTATTTGGTCCATTTCATTTCTTTAGATGACATTTAAATTGTGTGGAGGCTCCAACCTCTAATTAGGGTTACATATAGGGATTTATTATTATGTGTCACTAGAGCCCGTTATTTCTGTTATTGGTACTTGTCTTCAAAAATAAATTAGAATGGTACCTACTAATGGAAACGCGCACATTGGGAGAGTAACTTGTTGGTTATGATGGTATTATTATTGATAAGGATCATGCAGTCATTTACATTACGATAGCATTATTGTTCATAGAAAAACATTTATTTTCTGAAAAAGCCAGACTTAGTTAAGTAGATTTCTCCTGATACGAAAAATAGACAAAAAATAGTGTGTGTGCCAACAATTGACCAAATATAAATTAAGTGATAATTAAATTTATGTTACATTTATTACATGACAAAATATTAAGATAACTTGTTTAAAATTTAATATATTTATAATAAGAGGATTGTCTCAGATGTAGTAGGGGAGTAGCACTATTTAATTTATCAATACAAAGCTGCCGTAATAACTTCATAACTTGATGTTATTAAAATACAAAAAATGATAATATTAATTAATATTATAGGATAGTACATTTAAAATATCACTCACTATGAGCAAATAATCTAATTCTCATAAATGTTTGCCCAAATTGAATGATTATAAAAAATACTAATACTTTAATATTCCCCTTTGATTTGTATTGATGTAGAATAAATTGTGATAAAATTGCATTTAACTGAATGATTTAATGTTAATATTATGAACCTTAAAATAGCAACCACTTCTAGGAAACCATATTTCCCTTGTTTCGTGAGTCATGGAGTAATCCTTTATCTGAAAATGCTCTGGAATTATTACCATGAGACCGGAGATGAAGAGGCTTTCAAAGGGCTATGTACTCTATTGAGAAAAGGTGCAAACTGACAATATAATAGAAATGGTAACAATGCATAATTTATTCTATAATTTGAAGTACAGAATGTTATCATTGCAGAGATTTTTATTAGTAAGATCTCTTAAAAATAGATCAAATATCAAATAAAACAAAAGTCACACGATTATAATTACATTATTTTGTTGTGATTCTTAATATGTCTGAAAAAAACTGATACAAAACTGTAGAGAGAGGTCAAAAAAACCTGAGCCAGATACATAAAATTGAGTGCATTATCAAAACATACAAATAATATTTTATCAAAAAGTAGTGGCTACGACCTTGAGGATGTTTTGGAAAAAATGTAGCCTTATAACTGTGCCAAAGCCTCAGATCATCCTGTAATATCAGGGAGAGTTCTCCTTAACATGTATATTTTGACACTTCATTGTAATTGTAGATCTTCTGAATTCTCACAATATAAGGTAAACCCATATCTCTGGTACTCCAAGAACTCTGATAAGTCATTTTTTTGAGGAAAATAACTTTGCTAAATACTAAATAATCATTAGGTTATGATTAATCTTTGTTTAGAATATTAAACCCATAACTATGACTTGTTATTTATTAGAAAATGTGTTTATTAGCTCAAAATAATATTCTACTCAACAGAAACAACAGAATGGCCGTAACGAGAAAATGAAATGAAATGAAGGTTATGAAAGTTATGAAGGTTATCCTTGAAACTAACTTGTTTCAAATTAGATTTTTTATTTGGGTGAACCAAACGATAAAATTAATCTCACATGAAATGCATACATATCAAAAGGAAATGACAAAATACATATATATTTAAAGATAGACAGTAGAGTGATGTAAACTTCATAATTTTTTAGATGGCGACATATAATAGTGCCTTCCACTCGCCATTCATCTATACTTCAAATTTTTGAATACAGAAGGAGATTCAATTTAATGATACCTTGAAGATTATTCAGCTTCACATTCTTCTTTTATTCGGAAGATAAATAATGATTTTGGAACAAGAAATACTCTGAGATGCTGAACCCTTGGATCCTGATGAATTCATCATGACTATCTTCTAGAAATATTAATCAATCCTTCATATCAAGTGTATCATGAGCACTATCCTCATAACCTAATCTCGAATAAGATGGATGATTTTTTGCATCATATTTTTTATATTATTTGCACATATATGTGCATAGCTTTATATTTGCAAATTTACATTGGTCAGATCACATGAGGCCACAAAATCTATGTCACCCAATTCTTCCAGCCAAACTGGATTCTTTAAGGAGATATGGGGTCCTGGACTTTCAAGAAACATGATATATTGTTAAAATCATGTCATTTGAGATTGTTATCACCTAAAATAAATTTTAGTTGTTTGTATGTCTGATTAGAAGAGATAAGCCTCCATCATAGTAAATAATTGTATCTCCTATGTTATTGTCTCTTGAGGGGTGTCACATGTCATGATAAGGCAAGAAAACAATCAATGGCAGTGTGCTCTAACATAACAACGTTCCTTAGGGCACTTCCCCAAGGGATTGGTTGAACGCTTAATATCAATGTATTATTATATGATTTCAAGATCTATAAAACCCCATTCAAGTTCTTTCAAACTAAAATGCAACAGTTGCAAATATTTCAATAAACACTTGATTGCCCCTCATTCTTAACAATATGGGAACTGTCAAGGATAAATTGATTTGTCTCAGTTTTATATTTTTATGAATACAATATACTTATGTCCTTCATCACAGTCTTTGGATAATTACAAAAGGATCAGATTCAGGTATACTTGAAGTTGTAATAGAATGGCAAACAGTATGTTGACACACTGCAAGACATATCACCCTTTTCACTTCATCTATTATTGATTGTCTATCCTTCTTTGTCTGTGTTTCTCTTCAATAAGTGAAATATTAAGTAGAACAATCATCTCAATAAAGATAACTTGCCCAAGTTGAAGAATACTGTGGAATTGCCCAGGAAGGGAAGGCTGAATTGCCCAATCACAGATACGAAGAGGGGGAAGAACCAAACAGCCTTGGATAATGAAGATGGAGATATATTCTTACAGTATGGTGCAGCACTGGTTGGTCTTCTTCGCTTGCTTGTAGAACATCTGCTTGGCCACATGATAAAATGAATTCAAAGAAAAATATAATGCAATTATTTGAAAATTCATAAAAATCTGATAAACTAATGTTACCTGGGACGCAGCGCTAAGATCGGAGCTCTTCTCAACCAAACTGTCTAGTTTTTCTCCCCTCGCGAGCACACTGTCAATTGTCTTGTGCTGCGGCGCGAGAAAACACAGGGCAAGAACATTATCTTATGAATTCCCTCTGGTTTTGAAAGAACTTGGAAATTTCTTAATCTCTCTTATGAATTGAGGATGGGTTCAGACTAACTCACAAGGATGATCTTGGTTTCATCCAAATCACGCTGAATTTTGAGCAGCTTGTCGGCCTCTGCGGGGTCCTGTGGAGAAATATGCATGAACATGTGGATAACAAAGACATGGCTTCCTTGGGGAATTATGAGGGGAAAAGAAACAATATTTTTTTTGAAGAAAAGATGGAAGATCACCCGCGAAACAGTGATCAACCTGAATGACGGGAAAAGAATTTATGAGAAAGAACTTATATCAAAGCCAATTTAGGATTTTCTACCAGGGAGATAAGAAGATTGTCATTACATAGAAATTCCTCCTGGGAAGTTTATGATGGAAAAAAAATTAATGAGATCAAAAATTGAATCAAATCAAACCTGAATGAGAAGATTGTCATGGAATCAAAATTCCTTTGGGGGATTTTCGAAGGGAAAAATAATTTAAGAGATGGAATATTTAACTGTATGCAATTTTGGATTTTCTTTACTGGGAGATCAAAAAATTGTCATGGAATTAATCTTTCTCTGGGGGAATTTTTCAAGGAAAAAGAATCTATGGGATGAAAATTAAATCACAGGAGATTTGGGATAAAACTTCATTTTGTAATAAAATTCAATTCATACATTATCTTGTCTTAATTAAAAGCAAGAGGAAGAGTAAATACCTGGAACTTGGTCAGAGCTTCATTCAAGTATGCCCAGGGCTGAGTGACATCTTCCTTTGCTGTTCTCCAGGATTCTCCAAAGCTCCTCTGGTACTCATCAAGCACCTGAAGCATATACAGAAATAAGAAGTGCTTCTGACCCATCCCTAGAGAGAGAGAAAGAAAGAATAAACGAGAAAGAGAGGGAGAGAGAGAGAGAGGTCCAGAACAGCTATCACCAACTCAGCATAATAACTTTGATATTTTTGAGTGAATTATGATTATTTATTGTACTATAGAATTGTTTACAGACTTCTGAACAAAATTTCTTTCAGAAAGAATAAAACAGTAGATGATATCAAGCTTAACTTCTTCAATGGCGATCGTTAAAACTATGAAACACAAAGACACATGAAATATGTCAGAGAGATATAAGGTCAGCCTTTTTCAAAAATCAAAGTCCAAATAACAAAAAATAATCTCAGAATCTAAAAACATGAAATATATAGCCCCCTTCCCGAGAAGAGAAAATTTCCAAATCCTGATACACAATGGGCCTATGAAATGTAGATTTCAGCAATTTCTTAATACCAAATCATAATTAATAAAAATAACTTTCCGAATCCAAAAGATATGAAATATAGAAACCCATGAAATTGAATTAAGATTTTGGCGAGCTTCCCTCCTGAGAAGTGAAAATTTCCAAATCCTGATAAAGAATGGGCCCATGAAATATAATGTTCAGCTGTTTCTTGACTCCAAAGTATACTTAATAAAGAAATAATCTGGAATTCAAAGAATATGAAATATAAAGACCCATAAAATTGAAGATTTTGGAGACCTGCCTTTTTCAGAATAGATGATTTCCAAACCCTGCTAGACAATGGGCCGTGAAATGTTAAGGCCAGACCTTTCTTTGTACCAAGGTGGTATAATATATGAAATACTCATGAATTGAACGAAATATTTTGCAGAGATTTCCCAAACGATGATAAACAATAGGCCTGGAAATGAGTGAATTGTACTGGAAAAATTAAAGCATAGGAACCTTGTTCAGGAGAGAGAATGCACTCCGAACGGGATAGTGATCATCAGTGAAGGCCAACGCGCAGAGACCGTTTCGATTGTAACAATGAACCTTGTACTCTGCCAAGACGAAGCAGCTTAAGATTGTCATCGAGAAGCCACGATCAAATTCTACTAAAATCAGCAAAAATTTTTCTAATATCGTTGAAGTGTCTCTTCCCTGATCTACCTGGTATAAACGAAAACTCCAAACTTTAGAGAAATTCAATGAGCAGGGCTCAATTCTACAAGAATGAGCTCCGAAGGTTCTTTTTTTTATTGAAGATTAATCCAGAGTAAAGCAGGAAAAGATGATCCATAGTCAACAAATAAAGATTACTTAATCCTCTAATTGGATTGATAACAGCTGATCAAAATCCAAAGGTTTTTTTTTTAATTTCATGGAAGATTAATCCAGAGAAAAGCAGGAAAATATGATCCAAAATCAACAAATGAAGATGAATCAATCCTCTAATTGAATTGATTACAGCTGATCAAATTCCAAACGAAGGCAGTCGAATCATCGATCAAGATCCAAGGGAACTGTTTTTAAAACGTGACCCAGAAATTATCGAGCGCATAAGCTAGATCTACATGAACACACAAGCTAATTGGTGGGTCAGAGGAGATCCGGGCCAAAACCTTCGTGTTGCACGGACTGCCTCTGCCCGGGGGGAGTCCTCTTTGCGACGGTGCGGCCAACGAAGAGGATAAATTCCTTGGCGGCAGTCCTCTGGAAATACCCAAAATGGCTAACGTCGGTGGCGTTGGCAAGAACAATCGAATCAGACTGGCCCGACGAAGAAGCTTCACCAGATCCAGACGATTTCATCAAGAGAAGCGCTGTGATCTTCATGGCCGCAGATCCGATCACCCACTTCTCCTACCGATCGACCTCGACTTGCAAGCTCGCCGACGATCTCGATCTCGAGCGTAGAGGAGACCCCAAGAAAGAGGAAAACTTGGGGAATGGCGGTGTAGAAGAGACAGCTAATCCTTTAAAGGACAATTAATCAATTAATTAAATAATGTCCAAAGTTAGTCATATTATGGTTTGATGAACTACCAGGCCAATAAATTTCTATGTAGGGAATGTTGCTCATGGTATCAGTTTTAGCAAAAACCTAAACCAATACCTGAACTTTGGTTGATTTGATATACCTACTGTTGGAAGCAACCATTTTTACTTTCCTTTTTTACCCTTACCTTTTTTATGTCATTAAATCTTAACAAGCAAACATGGAGGAAATCCCAAGCCTTACAAGTCCGAAGATGGATGGAGAAGAACGAGGTGTAGCGAGTCGGGTAATTTTTCCTGCCGTTCCCGAGGTTGTGACGTTTAACGGGTTCAATCTGGTGGATTGGAGCCAGTATGTGGAACTAATCCTTGAAAGCAAAGGATTAGCTCACCATCTCAAGGAAGAGGTAGATCTGGATTGTTCAAAATATAGATCCTGGAAGGAGGATGCTGGCGTGCATGCGTGGTTGCTGGGCAGCATGGCAGGAGACAGGTTCAAGGAGTACCTTTACTTGAAAACAACCAAGAGAATCTGGGATCACCTACACATAAGCAATGTGAAAAAAGTCATGCCTGGAGAATATTTGAGCTTGTAACTAGAGCTACCACACTAGTACAAGGTAATTCATCAGTTACTGAATTTGCTGAAGAGCTCCAAGCACTTTGGCGAGAGATTGATCACCTCAGACCAATCAAAAATCCCGAAGATTGGCAATCTACCTTACATGATTGTATGTTCCAGTTTCTGATGCGACTCAATAAAGAATATGAGGGACTCCAGAGTCATATCCTTAACCGTGAATGTGTCCCAGATCTGGAGGAGACAATTCAGCTTGTGCTGAATGAGGAAAGGCGAAGGACCTATGGGAATAATAATAGAGAAGACACATGAGCAGGACTTATGGCAAAAACGAAGCAATAAAGAGACACTGTTCCATCAGATGGACGTGAAAACACTACTTCAAATCAGAGAGGACAAGGCAAGAAGCTAGAGGGTAGATCCAACTTACATTGTTCATATTGCAAGAAGAATAATCATACCAAGGATACCTGCTGGTTTCTGCATGGTCGACCTGCCAAACCTGCTCAAGCCTATGTCACCAATGCTAAAGAAGATGCATCTTGTGATGGAGAAGCAAAAGGAGAAGAAGCAATCAAGATTACTGTTGAAGAATATGCTACAATTAAAGAGGAATTCGAGAAGATCAGGACAATGATAAGCTCTACATCCATGGCCAGAGCTGATGATCTATCTAATTTTTCCTAAGCATACTCTTTCAGACTGGATTATTGATACCAGTGCTACAGATCATATGACCCCCTATTTTTCTAAGCTCCTTAATTATTCTTCATATCAATTAGACAGAAGGGTGTTCACCGTAGAGGGAGGGGGGGAACCCCAGCCAGTTACATGTATTGGGGATGCAAAAATTATAGGCCTAGGTCTCATTAAACATGTTTTACATGTTCCTGGTCTAAAGGCTCAAATAATATCTCCACAGAGATTTGTCAAAGATTTGAACCTTATTTTTTCCATGACACCTGATGGCAATTTTGTTTATGATAGGGCAAAGAACAAGAGGAAATCAGCTTTTAAAATGACGAATGGGTTTTTGTATGTGAGTGATGAGGCTGGTGGTCGTTCAACAAAATGCTATGCTGCACAAGAGCCTGAGCGCATCGGGAGTGTGGAGAAAATCAAGTTAATGCATTGTCGTCTTGGTGATAAGCCTAAAAATGCGTGTAAATATGTCGTTGATTTGGTGTTTAGACTTATACAATAAAATTTATAATTTCCCTTAATCACTAAATATAGAATATAGAGAAAACAAGGGTCGAACCATAGGGAGGCAACGAATAAGAATTTTTATCCAATTTCAATGAATTAATTCAAAGATGAATTAATTTTGCAATTAATAAATCTTAATTATGCTTAATAAAATTTTTAATTAATCAAAATCAAGTAAGACTTAATTTTGATTTTAAATATTTCGATCAGAAAGCTCAAGATAGAAATATTTCAATTTTAAGATCAGATTAATTCAAATTATTAATTTCCCAATTATTTTAAATTTTTAAGACAATTTTTATGAATTAAAAGTGGGAATTAAATAATCAAGAAAGGGATTTTTTAAATTGGACTTCAAGATGGATGAATTTTCGAATCAAATTTTATTTTTAGGTTTTTTATATATTAAATTTAATTCCTAAATAATAAAAATCGAAATCTAGAGAGAGAAACTAGACAAATTAATCTAGAGAGAGAAAGTGAAGAATTTGGGGAAAAGATGAAATCTGACCTAAATTAAAAATCTAATGATGCAGAAATGTTCTAAATTGATGTAGAATTAAAGATAAAAAATCAGATCTTGAATCAGAATCAAAATGCAGTGCTAATTTCATTCAAAACCAACTTCTAAGGCATGTACATTTGGCCCATGCCTTTGCATTTCAGAATTTTTCAAGAAGAAGATTGAAATACAAATCAGAAACTTACAACTTTGAGTGCAGAATCAAGAACTGTCGACTTCCAAAGCGTCCCTTGTGTCCTTCCTGGCCAAATCCTTGGGGAGAGCATCAAAAAGTGGTTCGCCCATTTCCAGACCTCTATTTAAAAATCCAACCATCTGGATTGTAGAGGTGATAAAGACAAACATGCCCTCAAAATTTCAGCCTAATCGGACGGCTAGATCTCAAGATATTGTCGTTTTACTGAGGATTAATGTCAATCGTTAGATCTTTTATCTCTCTTCAAAATATCTCAAAAATAAGCATTTTCTGATTGGCTGGCATTATTTGTTTCTCGTTTTCCGCTTTCTCGGATCGCGATTTGACACATAGTTGTCCGTGTCCACCGCCCACAATGATTGGAAAGTGATTGGCCGCTTTGAATGGCTATCAAGAAGCCACGTCGCCCTGTGTATAAAAAACAGAAAAAACAAAAGCAGCGGCAATTTTTGCATAATTTTCAACGCTCGTGTGTCGGTTGCCGCATGCATTTAATGCACGCGGCAACCGACCATGTACGAGGTAAGCTTCTTATTAATAAACGCATGTGTGTCGTTTGCCACGTGCATTAAATGCACGCGGCTAACCGACCATGTACGAGGTAAGTTAATTTTTTAATGCATGCAGAAAAGTTAAAACGTACCTTTCTTCTCGCTTACCGCGCCACGTCGATGCCCTTTTAATAGAATAATTCGCTCATTATGGCATCGCGAATCGTGATGCCATAGTGACTTAATAACGCTTTCTCTCTCTCTCTTATTATTATAAATAAATATGCATCATTCATTCCCCCAAATTTTGGGCAAATGACGTGGATGCCCCTTGATATATATATATATATATATATAAATATATTTTAAAATGCCAAATAAATAGAATATATGTTATTTAAATATGAAAAATTCATTTCTTAACTAAATATTGGTTTAGAAAATTATATAAAAATATGGATAAATTCTATAAAAATTAGGAAAGCCCTTACCAACCTTAAGCCAAGTATTTAAGGCCCCGTAAAAAATATTTATTCACTGAAATGAGGTTAAATTCCATGTAAAAAATGATTAAAAATCAGAAATAATAGTAAAATCAAAGTGTAAGTGATTTATCTTCATTTTTATATGATAACATGCAAATATAGTCATTAAAACACATAAATATAATGTAAAATTCATTAATTAATCATGCTAAATTTCAAGTTATCAATTGGACATCCATCTTTTGAACTCTTGAAACATATGTTTCCTATACTCCTTAAACATATGAAGGTTGCTACTCTATATTGTGATACATGCCAGTTTGCTAAGCACAAACGTGCATCCTTTATTGGGAAGGGTGAACGAAGTGCAATATCATTTGCATTAATTCACTGTGATGTATGGGGTCCATCTACTACAGCGCTGACATATGCCAGATATTTCATTATATTTGTTGATGGTTGTACACGTTTGACTTGTGTATACTTATTGAAGTAGGGTGCGACCGTTCCGATAACGGATACGAAACTGGGCACTGGTATCCATTACGAAATACGTTTCGTTCAAACTTCGTTCGACATCTATCATATCGTAGTCAATATCCGGTGTCCGTTATCGGATATCGATATCGGAATACGGAAAAGAATCCGTACGTTATCCATTACGAGCTCGTTATCCGTCCCCGTTCAGCAAAATTATACTTTACTATGTTTCGTTATCCGATATCGCGTACGGATATCGGATAACGGAACATGTATGCGTAGCGGGAAACATAGTATTTTAGGTCGGGGACTCTCCATTTCAGTCTATAATCAACGGGCGACGGGCGATTTGCGACTGCTGCGGAGAGCGGAGTGCGGAGCTGGAGCTGCGGCTGCAAAGTCGGCAACGTGCGGCGATGGGCAATTTGTGGCAGGCGACGTGCGGCGGTCTCGAATCTCCACTCTTTGTTCGAGCTAGGGCTGCGGAGTGCGGAGCTAGAGCTGCGGAGCTGGAGCTAGGTCTCGACTCCAAGTCGGCATCTCGACTCTCCATTCTCGACTCTCGATTCGAGCTCGATTCAGGTCAGTCCTCCACCCGACAATGGTTCGTCATCTATCGATCTGTAGATACGAATATTTTTCTGCATGATTCATAATTTGGATTGCATGACGCCGCACATGCATCGATATATCTTGTTGTTTATCTGCCGAGCAGGTGATGCAAGTTTTTTCAGCCTTGTTTCCGTCGATCTATTGCATCGATATATTGCATCCACCTATCGCATCGATCTACTGCACCGATCTATAGCATCAATCTATATCATCGATCTATTGCAGCGATCAATTGCATCGATCGATTGCAGCGATCAATCGCATTGTTTTTATGTCGGCAGTGGGCACCATATCCATACAAAGTAAATCATCTACTTGTCCTTTTAGAGTAAACCACCGTACATTCATCGATCTATTTCATTATTTCATCAATGTTTATGCCATCGATTTAATTTATCATTATTTTCTGAAGGATCTTGAAATTTCCATGCATTATATTCATTCACACTTCTACTGCTTACCTACGTAGCTATATACCTATATACTGCATCATGTAGTTGTCCATCAAATGACGCATGTTTCTTTACATACCTTACATGGGTATGTAAGGAAATAGTTCATTTCAGGGTCTTTTTTTTTAACATATGTACGTTACGGCATTACACATACACCTTACACTTCACCCCGCTAGCTGCCATGTCAACGGCAGAGAGTGCTTTACCTCAAATAGAGGAGGAGTCAGAATTTGAGGAATTACCAGCAGAGCATACTGCTGATGTCTCGGAGGCTCGTGGACGAGCAAAACGATCACCCACTCTTAGGTACTTCATGGTTGTTGGGGATTCGACATACGAGTGTGAAATTTGTCGCACGAAGAATGCGACAAAGCTGGCACATCTTAAGCGCCCAATAGATGGTAGTACAAGTGTCTTTTGGCGTCATTTCAAGTTCGTCCATCTGAAAGAACACGATGCGCTGAAGGGCAGTACGAGCACGCAACGATGTATAGACGACTTAGCAGACGACGGGACATCAGGTCTCTTCGGCGGAAGGCGACCATTGAGGGGTCGAACACCGAAAGAGACCAAGGATGTCATTAGTCGGCTAGTTTGTGACACAGACTTGCCATGGCATTGGGTTGATACAAATGCTTGGAAGGAGACATGGCGATTTGCGACACAGAGCGAGGTACCCTCACCGAGTGCCCGAGTCATCAAGGCATGGACGCTGAAGTTGTTTGTGAGGATGAAGGCGGAGATCATTTGCATATTAGCAGATGTCTATTGTGTGGCGATCACAGCTGATGGTTGGACAACAGAAAATGGTTGGGGCCTTTTGGGCATAACAGTTTATTGGATAGATGCTCGGTGGATGTATCTTGAACTTGTCCTTGGCGTTCACGAGCTTTGTTGGATGCATGACAATGAGTCTATGGCAGAAGTTCTTGCCGAGGTGCTTGAAGAGTATGGACTCGACACAAAGGTGAGTAATGTAATAATGTTAGGACCTTTGTATTTGGTACTTTTCAATGCATGCTATAATGTTTAATGTGCTTTCCATTACAATTATGTGCCGTTACCACTAATAACACGTCAAGCAACAAGAGAATGATGGCCATATTAGGAAGAAGGCTGCGTGGAAGGAGCACTGGGTTCAGTGCTAGGCGACATGTTCCATGCGTTGCACACATTGTAAACATTGTTGTTCAAGCTGCATTGAAGAGCTTCTCTATACCCACTGCGGCACCCATAGTCGAGCGAGAGAGTGATATCGGTAGGACTGCCGATATGTATGACAATGAATCGGAAATGGAAGAGGGTGAAGAGGACATCTCATTGCAGCGGCGAAGCAGTTCGATTGGGGAAATAGTGACTAAAGTGAGATCAATAGTTAGAGCTATACAACGATCAACAAAGCGACGGATGTATTATGCTGATTTATGTAGGACACATAAATTGAAGCCAAGATTGCCCTCGCTTGACTGCCCAACACGATGGAGTAGCATGCGCGAGATGCTAGAAGAAGCTATTGCCAAAAGGGATGTGATTGATGTAGGGGCTGCATTCTTCACGACAGGGGGTAGCCAGACGAAGATCTCGCATGATGAATGGGAATTGCTTAAGGAGTTTGCCTTCTTATTGGGACCTTTTGCATACACAACCGACCATGTTAGCAAGTCGAAGGAGTACGTCATTGGGAATGTCCTCCTCCTCGTGCGAGCATTAGTTCGGCATATGGACGACGTAACGAAGCAGATTGCTGAGTCCACACTGTTCACAGGCAAGAGGCTTCCACAAGATGAACGCGCATCATTATTGCATGGAGTTGTCGCTATGCAAACAAAACTAGCTGAATATGAGGAGCTGTTGTGGAACAACGATGTTGTCCTTGCTGCCTCATTGCTCAACCCATTTCGCAAGGGATCAATGTTTGATAAGGCTTCATATTTGAAGGCCGTATCCTTTGTCCGTGGAATCCTCCCCAGCACTCCGTCATCTTCCCATGAACGACGGGATACAACCATGCATCCACAAAAACAACCATCAAAGGCTTGGGTCAATCAGGCTCTTAGCAGCGAACCGTGTACACGAAGAACCTCACCAGCTTCTCCTTTGGAGGAAATGGAGACATACATAAGTACAACCCACCAAGGAGGCGGAGACTCTACACGTGCCTGGGGGGAACTAAGGGTGTCCTCGTCTATCCAGCACTGTCCAAAATTGCACGTGAATTTTTAACAGTGCCTGCTACAAGTGCTCCATCCAACCGATTATTTTCTGCTGGCAGAGCAGTTGTCACGTATGAGAGATCACGTTTGGAGGGGATGAGTATTGAGGCACTTGTCTGTGTGAAGTGTTGGTGTCGAGAAGGAAAAACTAAATGGTATAACATTTGCCTTCAGGGTGACATTGATGTTGACCCATATACATCAAGTATGATTCTAATTTATCTTAACTTAATTTTCTCATATGGATGTTAAATTGAGATGGCTTTCGAGCGTGATAGCTTCCGATGTCGTGATAGCTTCCGAGCGTTAGGACTCCTGTGATTCTGTGTTACATGGGATTTACAATAAATTCCGAGGACGGCGATGTGAAGATGAATCTAACCCTTTTCCCAAACACGGCTAAACACTTTTTTCCAGAACTTTTGTCCCCGATACAATTGCATTTTCTAGAGCATGTTTGACATATGATACTTTTGAGTTTATATTTGAGTAATTATTTTTGTACTACACCCAATATTACCTAAGCCATATAAACCGTGACAGGTGCCATGGCGCTAGGTAACAAACCAGCAACAGAACATCGATGCCTACCACGTCAGAGTATGCGTCTTCTCCTCCAACGCATGACAAAGACATTACAGGACACGAATGTGCATGTCATCAGCTCTGATTTCGAAGATGACAGTGATAATAATGAAAGGTCTGGCGAAAATATCAAAGACAACACTATCAATGCCCTTCAATTCTCACCGGAGAAAATAGAGTTAATTGGTGCTAGTACAACACGAATCCTTGCAAGCCTTCACCTCAACCCAAATAGGCCCATACGAGATCCGCACATCCCAGTGAGCCGTGATCCATTTTATGAGCCATGGGCGGACCAAACCTATTGGACACAGTACAATTTCACCTCAGCAATGATTAACTTTGTCGACTTTCAAGTCGCCCATACTATCAACAAAAGGCTACATCCATCGCCGGAAAGTGACGGCGGGGGAAACAGATGGCTTGTGGAATGAGAACCTATTATGTATGTTATGTTTAGTTGTTTGGTTGTATGTTTGGATAATGGTAACTTAATCTTCACTTTTTAAATGTATGTTGGTTGACTTCGCAAAAATTGTCTCAAACTTGACAACAACATCAATACTTAATCATTTAGTATGTTTTTTCATACACATCTTCGTACAATCAATAAGATTTCTTATTCAAATAAACAAATAAACATATATGATTTTTCCTAAAGTGCTGCATCATCTTCGTATTCCGATATCCGTGCCGATATCGTTTCGATATCGTATCCGTTATCCCCATAATGATATCAACATCCGACACCATTATCCCATTACTAATGTCTGAAACCGTTATCCGTTCCATAATCTTTTCCGTATCCGGTACCGATATCCGATACCGATGTCGACTGCGTTCTCAATTTTTTTGCGCACGGATTACGCGTTATCCGATTACGGATATCGAATACGGATGTCGTTAGTCACACCCTATATTGAAGTCCAAGTCAGATGTTGCCCATGTTGTTCAAACCTTCTTTCTTATGGTGAAGAACAAATTTGATACATCTATCAAGCGGTTGCATCAGATAACTCCACATACTTCATCAATGAATCTCTTGCTTCGTACTTCAAGTCATAGGGTGTTATTCATGAATCCTCTTCTGTGTATATGCCACAACAGAATGGCGTAGCGAAGCGACGAATGGGTCATGTGACTACTATGGCTCGATCACTACTTATTCACTATGATGTGCCTAAACGCTTTTGGGGAGAGGTTGTCTTAACATTTCTACATAGGCTTAACAGATTGCCTTCTAAACCATTAGGCTACAAGAGTCCGGTAGACCTGATGACAAAGTGTTATCCTCATAATCAGTGGAAGACAGACCTTAAACCAAAAATATTTGGGTTGTGTATCCTTTGTGCATGTTCACAATGTAGAAGACAAGTTCAGTCACACGTCCATGAAATGCACTTTTATTGGGTTATTATCACACCCAAAAAGAGTATAAGTGTTACCATCCCGAATCAATAAAGTTCTTTGTATTTACTGATGTAACATTCATGAGGGTGAAAGGTTCTTCAAAACATCACAAGGGGCATTTGGAGGAATATATTCCCAATTGCCAGGAGTTGCAGGAGTTGTAGTCGAGCTGAATGATGAAATGGGCGACCTACAGAGTTAGAGTCAGTTGGAACAAGACCCAAACTTTCAACTTAATGATTGGGAAGCACCTTGTGCTGGAAGTTAGATGACCCAAGCTCTTCCAATTGTCCCAGATAGAGAAGAGACAAACAATGAAGTTGACAATACCTTGGAATAGACGAATGAAGCTGATGATCGTCCAGTAGTTGGTGATGAAGATGAGAGTATGGGATTGCCTATAGAATTGAGAAAAGGTCTGACATAGTGTACTCAAGGAGTGAGGTGTCCACTCACCAAGGTAGTAGGGTATCAGCAACTTGGACCAGAGTATCAGTCCTTCCTCACAGCGATCAACCTAATCACAATACCAAAAACACGCCATGATGCGGTCAAGGATATGAATTGGAAGAGAGTTATGGATGCTTAAATGGAAGCATTACTCAAGAATAAAACATGAAAGGTTGTCCTGGCTCCACCTGGTAAACGCCCAGTAGGGTGTAGGTGGATTTTTATTGTGAAGTACAAGGCTGATGGCAGCTTCGAGATATACAAAGCCCGGCTAGTAGCAAAAGGTACACACAATTTTATGGGATTGACTTTGGAGAGACATTTGCACCTGTTGCAAAGCTGAACACAATGCCGATCCTCCTTTCTCTGGCAGCAAACCTTGGGATGGCCGTTATTACAGTATGATGTGAAGAATGCCTTTCTCCATGGTGAGTTGAATAAGGAGATTTACATGGAGCTTCTTCAAGGTTATTATGAAAATGAGACATGACAAAAAGTCTGCAAGTTAAAGAATATACTTTATGGTCTGAAACAATCTCCAAGAGCATGGTTTGGAAAATTCTCATGTTGTATGAAAGACATGGGTTATCAGCAGAGTAATGGAGACCATACACTTTTTCTAAAACACCATGACTCAGGAAATATATAAATTCTATTAGTATACATTGATGACATTATTATAACTGGTGATGATGATGTCGAGAAGCAGTTACTACGTATCAAGCTAGCTGAAATATTCAAAATTAAATCACTGGAAAACTCAGATATTTTATGGGTATTGAAGTGGCCTATTCTTCCAAAGGAATATTTATTTCACAGCAAAAATATACTCTTGATCTACTCCAAGAAACAAAGATGACTGGATGCAAACCCACTCATGTACCCATTGATCCAAATAAAAAATTGGGTCTCTATTAAGAGGAAGCACATGTGGACACTAATATACTTGTGGCAATATCAGAGATTAGTTTGGAAACTAATATACTTGAATCACACAAACCAGATATAGCCTTTGCAGTTGGGTTGCTGAGCATTTATGGATAGTCCTCAACAATCTCACGTACAACCAGCTTATGGTGTGTTAGCATATTTGAAGGGTTCTGCAGGTCACAAAATTCTCTTCGGTTGAAATGGAAGCACCAACCTCGAGATATATACAAACGCAGATTATGGAGGTTCCATGGTAGATAGACAATCCACTAGGGGCTACCGCGCTTTTGTTGGAGGAAATGTTGTTACATGGAGGAGTAAGAAACAACTAGTAATTGCATTATCTAGTGCTGAGGCTGAAAATAGAGCATTAGTCAAAGGCATTAGTGAGGCTCAACGGATAAGGAATATTCTAACAGAAATTGAAATAACTCAGAACAAGCCCACAACAGTGTATCGTGAGAGTAAAGCAGAAATTGTTATTGCTCATAACCCTGTTCTTCATGATAGAACAAAACATATTGAACTGAACAAGCGCTGGATCAGAGAGAAGATCAACCAAGAATATGTTTATATTGAATACATTAAGTCAAGCAATCAATTTACCGATGTCCTTACCAAAGGACTGGCTAGATCTCTCTTTGACTGGTTGCTGAGCAAGCTGGGAATCAGAAGCATCTATTCACCAGCTTGAGGGGGGGTGTTGGAAGCAACCACTTTTGACTTTCCCTTTTTACCCTTATTTTTTTTATATCATTATATCTTAATGGGCCCAATAAATGTCAGGCCCACTTGTAACCCCATAAGAGGGGGGAGACTGTTGGTATCCTGTAGTTTTTTATTCTTTCTATTCTTCCCCTAATCCTAACAGGCTATGAGGATTACCTCTACTGAAGTTTCACACCTACAACTTTGGTTGGGTCTTTGGTTGTTCAAAGTGGAGTTTTGGTCGGATAAAATTCATAAGGTTGATCAAGTCTATCACAGGGAATTAATGGTATTAGGCTTGGTACAATATTTATAAAACATAAACTGATTCCTAAACTTTGGTGGTCCTTAGTTTGATCAAAGATTGGTTTTGGTTTGTTAAAACCTATCAATGAGATCATTGCTTTTGAGTTTGTTGGCACTCGCTTCAGGCCTATCTGAAAAAACAAATTGAGGATTTAAAATCAGTAAGGTACGTATGCTTCAAGTACACATTGGATGATCAAATTCTGCTCATGCATAGAGATAATAACTTTTGGGTCCATCAAGGTTTCAATACAAAGCATAGGATTAATTTTTGAGAGAACTTCATACAATATTTCTAATTAATGGCAAAATATGCACTTCTAAGTGACATTGATTGGTCAGTAATCATATCTATAAATGGAATTATATATGGCCTACAAACCAATCACACACTCTATACCTCATTCAATATTTATTAATACACAACTTATTCATTCAAATGCACACATATTACGCACAGTGAAGCCCAAGAACATTTTTAATGGTAAGTGAATTGTGACAAGATCATATTATTTTATTTGTTTATCTTGAAACACATATTCTACTTGCAATTAGTAGTGTATTTTTTCATTCAAAATTTTTTTGGGCGTGTCCTCTGGTTTGAGGGTGAAGGATTGAAGAAAAAACACCACTCAACCTTTTAGACATGTGATGACAAAGTTTGAGTGATGTTTGTGTTTTCTAGACTCACATATTCATCATTTTTCATAGGTTATAATTATCAACTAATTAAGCTATCACCATCACGCATGCCATCGCCAACTCTGCCTCTTGCTGATGTGTAACTGCCATCACCATTGGTGGCTGTAAAACTCACATCACTGTCCTCGCTCCACTACTTGTTGGCATGTATATGCAGCCATCAGTTCCTCATTCTGAATTTTCAAGAGGTGTGGAAATCGTTGGAAGTTCAATTATTCAGAACCTACTGAATCAGCTTCCGAAACTGAAGCGATGAGATTGTATGAAAAAATAGTTGATTGCAAATGAATAAGAGTGTAAGAATTTGAAAACACACCCATTTGGCCAAAGAACATGCTCATTTTTCTTCTTCTGATACATAACATGTGATAAAAAAATTTATTCAAATGAATTATTTTATCCATTTTAAATATTAATTAAGCAAAGTTGCATCCATTTCCAATTATTTTTATAACTTAATTGACTATGTCTTTTATTTATCTGCTGCGTCAAGTACCTTGTTCCCTTGGGTATAAGAGAGAGGAATTGGGTGGGCCAGATAAAGAGAGAAATAGAGGGACATTGGGAATAAGTATAAGGAATCAGAGTGGGAGGGATATATGTTGGTAGGTTTGGAGGTAGAAAAGATGGAGGAGTGACGGCAAGAGGGATGGAGAGGGAGAGGTTGGGATATAATAAGAGGGAAAGATATGGAGGAAAGGATAGAAGAAGGATTAGGAAAAGGTGGAAGGCAAGATGCGGAATCTCAATGAAAATCTCTCCCTCTCTCTCCCTCTCTACGTCACTCTCTCTGTGTGTCTCTCTCACTTTTCTTCTTCCATCTTGACATCTCTGTCCATCTCTACATCTTTATCTCTCTCTACACCTCTGTTTTTATGTATCTTTCTATTTCCCTTCTTATGTATCACCTTGTTCCTGCATACCTCTATCTCACTCCTCTTTTCTCATATTTCCCTCACTTTCCCCATCTCTAAATATCCCATTCTCCAAACTTTCTTGTTCTCGATCCCATTTACTCTCTCCTCCTCTATCTCCCTCTCTACATCACTCTCTCTGTGTCTCTCTGATGTCGGACGTCGTCGAAGGCATCGTTCGACGGGTAAAATCACTAAGTGAATGTAACTACGCGATGTGGATATCCTAGGTGAAATGTACGTGCAGGACCGACGAGTGGGGAATCTGCCGAGTTTCAAGCTCCGAAGCGGGCTAACGATGATGACGACGGTGACCTTCTGACCCTCGTTGGAGCGATGATGGCGACTACGGCACCAAATGGAAGAATTCTGTAAGGGCTCGCACATTACGGACGGGCTCGACCCGTACCTATGAAGACACTCAACACATAGTTTTCTCAATAAATTTCTCTCACCTAATCTAAACCCGGCGCAGTGGAGCACAGTTGAAAATATACTGAAAGAAGTAATGTAACTGACGAGCAAGGGAACGATGTACCTCCTTGGAAGGTGGTGTTCATCATTGATATCTTCGTTGGTGCAAACCGATACGGGCTGGTCTGCGGATGCGAGCCGGAGACTGGCACAGTGTAGCTCAATGACAACATTGGGACAATGCAGGGAATGTAATACTATAGGTGGAGGCGAGGTGTAAGGAGAGAACTGCGGCGAAGAAGCCGTGCGAGCAAATAATCGGGCTCGATGACGCGGTTGAATTGCCGGTTCGGCGAGTCCGGAGCAAGTGGGATGATGTTCATTATGGGGGAGAATCGTTGCCGCTAGAGCAACAGCAATAAAGGCAGCGCCCAGCTATAGCAGGCGTCTCTAGGTGCGATGCGAGCGCAATAACGTCCAAAAGCAGCAACAAGACCGGCGGTAGCGTTAGCGGTTGCAGATAGAAGTGACTTAGATAGTCCGGCGGCACCGTGGCGTGCGGTGTATTCAGCACCCCGCAGTGAAACTCCTCATTTGCAAATCCACAATGGTGCTGGCGATGTGGAGCAAGTTGCACAATATGAATGGTGCTCCTAGAATGCCGCCAATGGGGAAGCGAGAATACACATCACACAATTCTCCGGCATTTGGAGGTACATACAGGTAGTGCCGAGGGGCCTGTACAGGCAAGCAGAGCAAACAACACCTACTGGATCGCACGTACGAGTGGAGCATGCGGGCGCGACCCCCAGATTAAAAGGCGCACATTCAACAATCTAGTAGCAGCTGGAGACTTGTGCTAATAGGCGGTGTCACAAACCGTGTCGTGAACCGTGTTGAATGATCACAAGATGGGTAGGCTCACGTGTGTTCAATGGATGAAATAGAATGCGCGTTCAACGGTGTAGTGGCGACCGGTGATTCATGCAAGCGGATTTGGGCATGCCATAACCTACACCGACGTAGGCAATGGGTGTCTCGAACAAGCAGCATCAAGTCGATTGGTGGCGTCGCATTTCAGTGTCGTGAGCCGCGTTGATCATCCGCAGGAAGGAACCAATCAACGGTATGTGATGGCCGATAGGGCTGTGCAGTCTGCACGTTACGATGGTTTGATGCTGGCGACCTGGTACAAATCTGTGCACATGGGAGGGTGGAACGACAAGGTGTGGCATAACTCTGGACGACACCCTGATATCCCTTCTTCCCTTCCTCTTCCTCTTCCTCTTCCTCTCCTCCTCTCCTTTTCTTCTCCCTAGTGAGACCTGGACGAATAATAACTGCAATAATACAACTCCACATCTAAAAGAGAATGTGGGGGCCATCGTGGCCTTATATAGGGCCATGATGGGCCCCTTACATAGGGTCCAACAAGGGGACTCCAGTAAGGAACCCCCCTTTTAAAACACAACTAACGACATAGGAAATGAAATGATGTGAAAGACAAAAATGACGACAAAAACTGATACGGACGAAGACAAAAACATAATGATGTGCCTACGGACGTGCTCTACCCGGGGTATTTAAACCCGGGCGTCTTCACAGATGCTTTGGCGTGCCGGTCGGGCTGGACTCGGACCAGAGGCGATGCTGATGACGGCGATGACGGCTCCACTGATGGCTCGTTGGCGTCGTCTTGATGCTCTCCATCACTCTCTCTCCCTTTTCTTCTTCCATCTTGACATCTCTGTCTATCTCTACATCCTTATCTCTCTCTACATCTCTACCTATATGTGTCTTTCTCTTTCCCTGCATATATACATATATGTGTATTGATTTTCCCACCATAGCACTATATCAATAGTATATGGTAAGGGGTTGATCCCCAATTAGGTAAAAGTTTAATATCTCAAATTTTCTAAGTTTTTAAATGGTTTTTTTCCAAAGTATTCTTTGCACTCTTCTTCTGCTTTGTCCTAATTTTTCGTCTACCTCTTATTATTCTTTTGAATGTACGTACGATGATTATTCATGTACTTGGTTTTCTTTGCCTTTGTAATTTTTTTCTCGTACTCTGCTTCTTTTCCTTCTTGTTCCTACTTTTGTTCTTCTCATCCTCTTTTTTTTTTATTTTTCATCTATTTCATGTTGTTACTCTTTTTCTTTTTCCTTATTAATCTTCTTTTGTGTATTCTTATTTGAATCACTTTCATTGATACTCCTGTTCTTATTCTCCTTCTTGTTATACTCCTGTTCTTATTTTCCTTCTTTTGTGTATTCTTATTTGAATCACTTTCATTGATACTCCTGTTCTTATTCTCCTTCTTGTTATTTGTCTTCTAATTCTTACCTGTTTTTCATGTTCAAATTCTTTTTCATGTTTTTTATTCTCAGTATGATTCTTCCTGTTTCTATATTTGAATTATTATTTTTATGATTTATATTCTTATTTTTCTCAATTGTATTATTTTTATTCTCCTTATTACACTTTTCTCGTACTTTTGAGTATTATATATAATCTAGATGTTCATGTGATCTAACACGAAGGGCGCCGGGATAAAATTACTCACGTTACACCACAGGGAGGGTCGATAATCAGAGGTGTAATGGATTAGGCTCACTTTCTCTCTTGATTTCGGTCCCCTAATCTGAACACTCTTGATGCCTGATTTTTAATGCCAATCGAAAACAACAAACATTTCAAAACCAAATATGGCCAACCTTTGATAAAACTGATTAAACTCACTTTCTCTCAAAATTTTATTGACATTTAGTTTTGAAATATTTGTTGATTTATATTGGAATAAAAATCAGGCATTAAGAGTCTAGAGAGACCAAAATCTAGAGAGAGAAAGTGAGCCTAATAGGTCTTATCAAATTTTGAGTGATGTTCGGTTTTAAAATGTTCTTGATTTTGAATTATTTATCCTTATTACACTTTTCATGTTTCATGTGACCGTAGGTAAATCAATGAAAATGTATGTCAGAAAACCCCTAATCAAGAGCGAAGATTCCGGTCGATGACACGAGGGGTCGAGGAATGTGTACAGGCTCTCAATGACCCAATAGATCAGCTTGAAGGGCGACAGGGTGGGGTATGACAACTTCCTAGGAGCGTCCACACCCGTTAACGAGAGCAAACCTAATCCAATACCCAAAACCAAAAAAAACCTATCTCTTCATTCTGTCTCTAAACCTACAATACTAAATCCCGACCAGTGGAGCTAGCGATGACGATACTAAAAGTAATAATACTCGGGAAGAGAAGAAGGGTGTGACTTGCGGGCCTGGGCCCAGATATTCATGGCGGGATGTAGATTTGTGCTAGCGAGGAAGCTGATGGGACCACGGGCACGATCAATGAATGGTGTAGGCTGTCGTGTGGTGTTACACTGTCAAATCTCAAGCTAGGTCTCTTGCTCAAATCTGGCGTGTGCCAGCCTCACTGTTCAGGACAAAACACTGAGCAGCCTTGATCTCTTGCAGCGAAAGCTTTGAAAATGCTTAAGATTGCACATAAGGGGTTAGAGGGGATGGTGGGGAAGTAGCGTCGTTAGGGAATAGGGTCATTGCATTAATATCATAAAAGAGTACATCCTCATCGGGTTCATTACATGGGGAAAGACGAGGGGTGATACAAGGAACGAGATGAGGCGCTTTGCGCCGGGGTAGTGTCGCCACACTGCCTTGAGGCTGCCACTCGGCGCGCGCGCACTCACTCTACCGCTACACCAGTGCCCTAGGCCGGGCGCCGTGCTCCCGCGGGGTGGCGATCACACACACCACCCCTGCCTTGATGATCACACACGCCACCGGCACCCGGGTTAACACCATCGCACGCAGTCTGTGCGGCGCTGCCACATTTGATGCCCCAAGTTGGGCGCTGTGCGCCCAGCACTACCGTGGGAGTGCTACACACCCTCTATGCTGTCTCGGCGCTCTCAGTGCGCCACATGCCTGAGTATCCTAGAGGGATGTCTCCCGGTCCCGTGCCCCACACACGCAATGCGCGCGCTGCCCGTGAGGCCATTGCGCGTCACCCCGCACAACTCTGGGTGCTGCATTTGCGGCACGCCGCCCGGCTTGCGCGTCCCGCACCCGCGCACAGCGCTCGGCGCTGGCGCGTAGTATTGGCATCCGCGCGTAGCGCTTGGCGTTGGTGCGTGCGCGCCCACAGTGGCCAGCCCGCGTGCTCAGCATGCACATACCGTAGCTGATCCATCCCGCCTTGGGTGTGCACGGGCACGTGCACCGTCTGTAGTGTATCACCACATACAGGGGCAATGGCCTGAAAGATCAGGTGTTTGGGCATCGCTACCCATAATGACTCAGTCCTTTAATGTCATGAGCCGAAAGTGCGAACACGCCCTCCCAATAAGCACGCAGGCCTGTGGGCAGGGAATGCCGCCTAGTTAGGGTCCTAACACCTAGTGACAGCGGTAGAATTCAGGTGTCCATAGATGTGGGCACGGGCGATGGTGGCTGGACCGATGGCGACTATGGGTGGACGGCAACCGCGATAGCGATGGTTGTGATGATGGGCCGGACGGCGGCAACTTGGGCCTCTATGGTGGCTAGTGCGCACGTAGCGGATGCAAACTGACACCTGTAGGAGGCGATGGGCCAGACCAGCTACAGGCGATGGCGCGAGGGTGATGATCGTGAAGGGTAGTCACAAGCGAGTGGCACCCTGGGACAGGTGGTTGTGTTGGGGCAGTGGGTGTGTGGACGACAACTGCGAATGGAGTTTGTGGTCATGGGCGACGACCATGATTGGGGTGGCTGCATCAACATGCATGCGATCGGCAGCTGAGGGCTAGAAATGCCATTTGCGGCAGCGCGTGGATGCGGTCCGTGGACAAGAGCAGTCACAATTAGGTATCATGACCGTGAATAGAGATTACGATTGGGGCGCCTACGTCGCTAGGCGTATGGGCGGTGGTCATGAGGATGACGACATCGGCCAGAGCAGCTGCACGTGATGTCGTGTGACGATTGCGATTGGGACGATTGTGAGCGGATGACGCCGAGGATGGGCGACAGGCTCGGGCTAGGGCAGTGGCAGCGGTGATGGTCGTGAGTGCGGCGGGGGTAGCGGTGATCAACTAGACGAAGGCAGCCTGGACGGTCTAGATTACACTTGTGTTACACGAGGAGAGAGGATGGCGGCGAGTGGCAGCACCTGTTCTTCTAGCAGCGGCTACTATTTTGACGGCAATGAATGTGGTGGCCATGAGTCATCTGATTACCGTCTTCCTCGTGGGTTTTCTAAAAAGTGGTAAGACAATTCTCCATGGCAATGGAGAAGGGTAGGAACCCCAAAATAGAAGAGAGGTTTCTCAAACTCAAATTTTTGTCAATGGAATTCCCAAGGTCTCATGGGGCACTACTTTCCTTACACAGGTAGGGAAGGTTTCCCTAATGGGAAAAATTACGGGGAAATGTCCAAAGTAGCAAGGCCATCCCCCTAATGGCCCAAATCCATCCTAAAAATATGTAAAAAACATGGGAGGCCCAAAAGATAGGGGCCTCCCTAAATCCATACAACATAATTCCATAAACAAAAATAAACCATCGAGGCCCATTGTCAAGCCTGATACTTGAAGTCCGGGTTCTTCACGTCGGCTTGGGCTCCACGTCGCGGCTGCTCACAAACTCAGGCTTGGGCTTCAGGATGGTCCTCCATCATGTTCCTGTTATTTTTTTTATTCTTTATCTTCTTCCTCTTCTGATTATTCTTCTTATATCTCTTAAACTTATTATCAATGCAATCTGTTACTTGTTCTTGGTATATTTCATCTCTGTATTCTTCCAATTCCAGTTCTTCATCCTTCTATTCTTATTATTATTTTACTCTGGTTTTATTTTTCTTCTTCCCCAGCTCTTAAATCAGAAATAGAAACGTTATTAGAAATAGGAAGAATGAAATAAAAAATGAAATGAAAAATAAAAAATGAAAGAAGAATATAAGAAGAAAAAGAAAATAACAGAATGGAAGAAAGAGAAGAATAAAATAATGACTAAATAAAAATAAAAACAAAATAAGGAAAATAGAGGAAGAAAATAAGAACATATGAATACCATCATGAAAGAAGAATACAATAAAAATTGTGATTTAAGAAAATAAAAAATTATTCGATTTAAGCAAGATTGATAATTGTGACATAAAATTGCAGTCCCTAATTTTTGTTCTATCAAACTCAGCTTCTCGTTTGGCCTTCAAACCAACAACTTCGCTTTGTACATCATAATTTTGATAAAGGCTGAGTCTCCCACAACTATTTATTCTTCATGACGCCCATGTTAATCTGCGTGATGTTTCATTCTTTTCTCAGCAATTTATTGGTGGTTCTTTAAGAACTTCAAATTCTGATCCAGATTGTAATGTAGGTCATCTACCATGTCCATTGGCAATGCTTGATGTTAATGATGCATTATGTGCAGCGGTAACCTCACGTAAATGACCAGGAAGTGGATGATTTTTATTGAGTGGAATGCTATGTTGTAATTCAATTCTTCACAAGCCAGTCACACATTCCATGTCTTTGGCTTGTCCAATGCGAAGCATCTCCATGTATTAGCTGGAGAGCTTTCCTTATTACACTTTCTTTACACGCCTTGTTCCTCTTTAAATGTCTTTCCATTTTTGGCCTTTCTATCTTTTGGCCATTGTCTGTAACCTGCATACCCCATTATAAGAAGGGTATATGGGAACAGATCTTCTAACAAGAACTACTATTGTTTCTTGGTGATTGGTTCTCCATGTTGGTTCTTCCCTTCTCCATTTATTGTATAAATCTTGGCTAGGGGGAAGTCTGCACCAAGAAACTGTTCACTTTTTCTATTTGGTCATTAGACCCCAGGTCATAAGCCAACCTCATATGCAGCTGTCTAACTTGGAGACAATGGAATTCGTGCCAAAATTTTCTTGTGAAGATGCAGTCCCTGTCAAAGATGATCTCTTTAACAAAATTGGCCTTGGACCCTCTGCACTGCTAGATGATCTCTTTAACAAAGGCCAAAGCAATGTAATTGGCAGAGTACAGTTAGGGCGATGAATTACATGTATGCTGACAACCCCTAGACATCAACCAAAATTGAGTTATGCCCTTGTGATCTTGGTAGGTATTTGATGTCATCTATCAATACTTCCAATTAGTCTTCAAATTGGGTAGCTGTTCAACTAATGCTGCTGGCTCGAGGTTGGACATCGTCCAACTCTAGTATTAGAGGAATTTGTTGACATGTTTCTAAATCTGGTTCTTCATACCCTTCTAGTAGGCGGGCCATCATATGGTATGCCTTTCCATAGACCACTGTCCCTTGATAGGATTTTCAAGAAATGTGTGGATGATTGATGGAATGAGAGCCGATGATAGTGTCAGACTAGCTCCACCCTTTTACTTTAGGTCTTGTTGAATCATAAAATGGAGAGGTGTCTTCTCACCCATCTGAAGGGAAGTAATGATCTTCTTCAAGAGATTGTCTTACTACACCACCTGCTGCACCTGGGACTTATCTATATATGAATAAGAGATCACAGAACGCAGGCATGGCAAATGGGAGAGAGTGTCAACTGCTTGAGTGCGGTGGCCTTTTATGTAATCTGAAATTGTATCCCATGATTTGATGGCTCTAGTTGTGGTATGCTGCGTGACCTCCTTTTGGAATAACAGAAATTTCAAACTGTATGGGTCAGTTCTGATAATGAACCTCTGCATGAGAACTGCGCTGATGCTTAAAATGAAACAAAACAAGATGACATAGAGAACATAATGATGAACAAGAAGAAGAAAGGAATTCTAAAAGAAAAGAAAAATAAAAAAGACGCAAAAAATAAGAACAAAACTAAAAAAACAGTAAAATAAGAAGAAGAAAATAAAAAGAAAGGAAGAATATAAACTAATAAGAAACATAAAATCAAACTAAAAGAAGAAACAAAAATAGAAGAGGAAAAAAATGAATAGAAGATAAAAAGATGTACAGAAACAAAGAATAAGAAACAAAGAGCTACATAAAAAGAAAAGAGAGAAAAGAAGACCAAAAGGTGAAAACAAGAATAAAGGAGAATAAAAAATGTAAGTTCAAATTAAACAGTATTACAGGAACAAAGAATACAAGCGAAAAAAAAGGAAACAAGAATTCATAAAAAAAATGACGAAGAGGAAAAGAAAAAATATTATAACATATAAGAAAAAAACAACCAAAAGAAAAGGAAATAAAAAGAAACGATGAATAAATTAAGAACCAAAGAATAGAAGAACAGAAGAAAACAATAATAATAATAAAGAACAAGAAGAATAAAATACGTAGTAGATGAGGAAAATAAGTAGAAAGAAAAAGAAGACAAAAAGAACCAAAGATGAATAGAAAACTACAATGAAAAATCAAGAAGAAAATAATATAATTATAAAACGAAAAGAAGAAAGGAAAATGAAAAGAAGATTACAAAGATAATAAAAGAAAATATAAGTAAGAATTAAAGAAGAATCAAAGAAAATAGGAAGAAGAATAAAAAAACAAGAATAAAGATTAAAGATTACCAAAAAGAAAAAGAAAACAAGAATAAAGATTACCAAAAAGATAACCAAGTGAAACATAAAGAAGAAAAGGGAGAAAAGAAGAAGATAGAAACAGGAAAAAAAACAAGATAATAAGAGCAAAAAATGGAGAACGAAAGCTAAATAAAGGATTCAAGAAAAGAGAAATAAAAGAATGAATTTACTGCAGAAGACTGCACCTATTATTTCAACAGAAATCAGACGAGAAATGTCATTACACCCTAAGCAAGTAAGTCATGATGTAAAACATATGTAATCATCATTGAATCCCTTCATCAAATTTGGGTTCAGGTGTTTTATGTTAAAATCCGGATGCATCGTTTTGGGTTTTAATGATGTATGAGCTTGATGTATTGTTCTGGGCGATCCAGGTAGGTGCCCCAGACATTAATTAAAAATATTATCTCAATAGTAAGCTTTGACTGTGCAAAAACTAATGGAAAAATCTTGAAAATTTCTAAAAAATAAGAAAACAAAGAAATAATTTTAAAATAACTTAAACACATTAAAAAAAGATGACGTAAATAATTTAACACATAAGTTTCCCAAAAAACAGGATTTATACATTTGTTAAATACATGAAAGTTAAGTGCATTAAAATGCTCATTTTACACAAATTTTCATGCACAGAGGTATTTTCACTATTATTCAGTATTAATGCAGATAACATCTAAATTTTATAGGTTTTGTGATAAAATATGATGATAACTGTGAATTTTATAAGTTTCAGTGCATTTTAAGGAAAATTCATTGTCTGTTTTGATGAATGTAATAAACGGATAATTTAAAGTAAATCCTTAGTTGATGAGTTTTACATCAAATCACTTCTGGTTAGTCATATCAGCATGTATGCATAACTTCATAAGGGTTGAAGTATGTAACTTACAAATGCATTGTAATCGTTGAGAATCACCATCTTCATATTCAGTATTTATAAAATTAGATGTTCGGCAATTAGGTCAATGGTTCAAATTCTATATTGGGGACCTTAATAGAAAGATGTCAACTGTCAAAGTTCAAATATTTAGGTCGCTCAAACATCATTTGGCTAATGAAATGTGATAGTCAATCTGAAATTTTCCACCTTTAATATTTATATCTGAAATAAGTGATTATTTTATTGAGCTTAAACATGAAAAAAAACTTTACTTATCTGTAATATTTTGAATAATTTGAAGTAGAAATATATCACAATTTTGAATATGTTTGTACAATTAAATTTCAGAAGAAACTATAGTTCTCAATCTTGTAAATGAGGTCTTGATATAAATGGTAAATTAGTAATTGTGAAACTTCAAACTTAAAGGGTTATATTTTCCTATTTTATCTCTCATTAAATGACTAACAAAATCTGATATCTCTTCTTTCCAAAAAATACATATATCTACATTAACCTAATTTTGTCCAACCCTCTCTCTAATAGAGTTATCACAATGGAGAAACCTCTCCTTCTGAAGAAAATTTCAGGAAAATTTAAGATTTTTTTGATAATTTTTTTTAGCACACAATACTCAATACCTGGGATCCTTAACTGTGTATTTGTGTCAGGCTTAAAAAACTTACACATAAAACAAGAATGTCTTCTGCAATTTGTACTGTAAGAAATATATTAGTGAACAGACTGTTTAATGGCCATTTTCACAAGTGCATTTTCATATATTTTTCAACATTTTATTTCTTCCAAAATTTCATAATAATGCATATACAGAAATTCATGGTCTGACTAATTTCATCCAGATCAGCCTGAACTAGGAGTGCATGTCTGCATTTTTAGGGAATATCAAACTTCAAATCAGGTTTGAGTTTAAACATTGGGCAGGATAAAATACTGATATTGTTAATGTACTTAATAAATACAATTAATAAGATATAGAGGCCTTGAAATGTTTTGCTCCTCCACTCCTGACGCAGCTTGCAGACTTGAAAGTGTCTGAAACTGAAAACTCCCTACCGCCATCCGAATATTCGACCCCTTCCATCTCTATCATCCAACAACTTATCACATGAGCAACCATCCCTGCCCAAATTTTTAAGTCTAATTTCCTCTCATTTTAAGATACTTCTCGATCAATCGGATGATCGTGAGTTCTATCCCTCTCATTCTTTGCCTCTCTTCCCTCCTATCATAAATTTTTGATATTTTTTGTGGATCAAGGACTGTAAATTTTATGTTCTAGGATCACAACTCTATGAATATTTTTGTATAAATCTATGACTGTTGCTTTAACATGTATTCTCTTCATATTGTGCATCTTTTTTGTCTATTTATGATTTTTAATTTTTTATTTATTTTCACTTTTAGGTCAAATAATTTCCAAAATCTCTAGAATATAGAGTTTATATGTATTGTTTGATTTCATATTTTTTCATATGTTTCAATTGAAATATACAAAGGATGAATTTGAGGCTTTTTCTCCTCCAAATTAAAGATCAAAATCCTCCTAGCATTCTTGCTGGTTTAATGAAACATGAAAAAGCTATTGGATCAATATCTAATAGAATTACTTATTAAATTTCAAATTTCTTGAACCCCTGGAAAAGTTAGACAAAAATTGCAAAGCCCATATGACATCCATTTTTCTAAATTTTACATGCTCTACTTCTCTCATTATCTCCTTTTCTCAATCTCTAGTTTTTCTCTGACTCTGTCCCTCTCTTACTTTATTTCTTCATCTATCCATCTTAGTCTTCTCCTCTCATTTTTTCTCTTTCCCTATCATGCTCTCACTCCTTCCCCCTCTTTAAATTTCTCTTTTACACACCCTTTAAAATCTTTCATTTTCCCTTTAATCAACAATAACCAATTTAGAGTTAATGAACAATATGACTAAAAAGGAGGGCAAAGCTTGCCAAAGGTATAAAAGCATAACATGTATGAATTAGATTAAAAAAAAATAGTAATGGTAATGATAAATGCGAAGCAACTGGTGTCACTATGTATTTGTTGAACCACTTTAAAATTCACACTTCCATATTCACAAGGAGAAAAAGGATTTTACCTATGAAACAATTTTCAGAAATATAAAATAAGAATGATTTAATAGAAGACTTTTTCGGCATCATTCAAAGTTTTTTTTTAAAAGGAAGAAGAGCAAAAACACGGTGCCGGGTACGGCCAACCCTGTGGTTGTGCCCGTAGTCCGATCCAGCCATGCCCTTGACGCCACCTAGGGGGATTTTATATATAAATTGGAGTGTTTATCATTGTTTATAGGAGTGGAGCGAACATAAATATCCCAATTACACTCGGATCCCACTCGTCCACGCCAATGTACATGAAAGGAAAAGATACATAAATGATACCTTGCAAGAGCTCAAAGAAGTTCGTGCGTGCCGACCTCATCTGTTCGTGCTCCCTCCGAGTGAAAGTGGGGGCGGAGAGTACGGTGGCCATGGAGCAGCTATGGTGGTGGAAGTGTGCGCAATCCACCCCGTCGTTGTGAAAGTCGTCCGATCAGGCGAGAGGTTGGGCGCGCCCACCTCGAGTGTTCCACGCAATCCACCACTCCCACGGGCCCTCCTTCGGTAGTATGCGATGTGTACGGAGAGTCCGCAAGTCGAGGCATTCCACGCAATAGCATCTCACCTGAGGGAGGGATGACCTGCCTAGAAAGAAAAAGAGAGGAGGGGTGTTGTGTGTATACCGCATGGTTGGCCAGGGCATCTGTTGTCTGATTGCCTTCTTGCAGCTGGTGACGTATACTAGTTGTGCGAGGGCAGCACTACATGATGTCCTGCCATACGCAATGTAGGCGCCACTGGGAGCATGTACCTGCGTGAAGCATGTCAACCAATACCTGTGAGTCCGATTCTACGATGACGTGGTGAAGGTTTCGTTCTTTGTAGAGGAGTAAACCACCACGTATTGCCATAGCTTTGGCTACTATATTAGTTTGTATGCCATAAAAAGAGGAAAAAGTAAGAGAATACTCCATGTATGATCACCAAGGATACTACCTCCCCCTGTTGGCCTTGGGTTCCCTTTAGCCGCACCATCTACATTCACTTTGAGGATGCAGAGTGGCGGTGGAAGCTAACGGACAACCTGTGGCTGAATGCGGACAAGGGCAAGGGTCACTGAAATGCCCCAAGAGCTAAGGAAGCTGCACGTGAGGGCTGAGATGCGGTCGTGAGGCGAGATGAGATGGAGGGTGCACCGTATCCAAAGCTTGATTCGACGCGTGATATCTGCGGCGCACATGGGAGTTCCTGCATAACGAGAAGAATTTTTCCCTTTCCATATCTCCCATAGTAAGTAGGCTATGGTGATGTGTAGGATGGGGCTCTGTTTAGAGTGTGTTGGCGAGAAACATCTTGCCAAAACACTCGAACGGGGTCAGTGGGATGGGAAGGAGTTGACGCCAAGGGTGTGTGATGTGACGCCAACAGTCTAGGGCTGTCTCACTACGGAAGAATAGATGTTCCATAGTCTCAGCCTGTGGTGATGTAGGGCAGCAGTGACAACGCGAACTGAGGGAGTGACCTATACGGATCACCCGATCATCAGTCGGAAGGCCAGGTTGTAAGAGTCTCCAGAGGAAAAAGGAGACCCGTGTGAGGATCATCAAATGCCAGATGCGGCGACCCCAGTGCTGGTGGGGGGATTTCTCGCAGAAATGCTCCCAAGAAGATCTACAGGAGAAGGTTCCATCGAGTGTGAGCGTCCAAATCGCAAGGTCGGGAGTGGTTCCTATAGGTGTACTCTGTACCTGGGAAGTGTGTCTAAGGGAGGCCATGCTGCTCCCATAGGTGTCCCGTGTTGTCCATGAGCAGTTGGGCTAGTATTAGTCTCAGTCAATGAGGTACAAAGTGTGGATGGTGAGCTAAGGGTTCTTCACCATGCCAAGTGTCAAACCAGGCACTAATCGCACCTCGGCCAACCTGCCAACGTGTGACCGGGCTATCTCAAGCCAGTATTTCTGCCAAGTCCACCATCGTCGAGGCCCCCGGATATCCATCTCTAGACGGGCATCATTCAAAGTAATGATATGCATATCTTAATTATTGAACACCCAAATTTTCTAATTTTTTTTGGATTCATGGCTCAATGTAATAACACTATTTGGAGTGCAAATACAGTGCAACACACCCATTAAAAATTTTGAAGAGGAAATGTTTTTCCATTTATTCCACAAGAGTATGAGTTATTTTAGCCAAAATATTTTTAAAAGGTTTTCTATTTATTTAAAGAATTATGGATTTATTGGATCATTGTGTATGATCCTGTAGAGAGTTAGAAAGGTCTGGGATCATCTTACTAAGCCTGTATACATTGGTCAATGGGCTAAGAAATCAGGTAAAATATTGTTGGAGTGGTTCAACCGGGGTAATAACAAGGACAAAAGAGCTGACTATGTCAAGTTAGATCAATTCAGACTGACTAGATTGACATTTAACTAGATGCAGATAACACAAATAATCTATGATTTCCATATCTTATTAGGTGGGAGATATAATTTGTATATAACTTATGTACCTTTTATTCCCTCACTTGTGTTGTGATAGAATCCACTTAATTTGTATATAACTCAATGTAAAGTTGAGATTCATCATTTATCCATTAGTTAATGTCTCTCTTAACATCAATTTTTTTGGAACCATTGATGTTTTGATGAATATTTATACATTTTTGTGTTATATTATGATATATGTTTATATTATATAACTGATCATATGTCATAGGTATATTTTTCTACAGTTCTTTTTATGGATGAAGAAATCATAACATTCTACAGTGGAAGACTTTAGCAAAATCGTAACAGCATCATTAAAATCATTGAACGAAGTACCTTTGTACAGATTGCATCCGTGTTTTCTTGGATCCATGAATTAATTGTGTGGAGCTGCTCAAGTGTGCAGCCTCTAAATGTATCCACACAGTCCTCGGCACGTCAGATCTCCTTCTTCTCATTGGCTAGCCTCATTCATGCTATGTCGTCATTGCTATGCTGCCTCGATTACATTGAGAGTGGAGAGGAGGTGTGGGGAAAGGGAGAAGAAGGGGAAGGCCCCTGAAAAAATTCTGGCATGAGTGAGTTGTGTTCAGATCCTTTCCCTATTTTTCACAAAAACCTCCAAAACTTAAGTATATCTTCCGACGTCTAAAGACCATTTGCATGTGACCCTCTAGGCCCATGTATCAGTCTAGTTAAGGGCTCGAGCGACCCAATAACCTTTATTGGACTTCTAAATTAATTAACTATATCACCAGATAGATTAATTAAGGTCGGATTGATAAACTCAAATAAGGGTAGTCCTTTCCATGCATTATTCATATTAAATATCCTAAAACTAAGTACAACATTGCCAAAAATGCTTATTTTGCATAGTAATGAGATCATGCCTTTTCACTTTCCCAATGATTAAAAAGCTTACATTTTCTACTTAATGAATGATTCCATCAACGCTTTGACATGCATTTCACAAGTTACACATTTTGGGATTTACCTTTAAGAGGATTTGAGGGATATTTCTAACCCCCACTTGACTAGTGTAGTCAAGTGGGATATGAATCTAACGATTTCCCTAGTGTGTTGGCTCTTCAGGTCAAGGTTGACTTTTGATGGTCATAAAATTACGAAATTTTATGGGGAAGTCAAGACAGGAGTCTTGAGGCTTGGGACAAAATTTCAAGTCAAAAGGAGCAATGAAGAAAAAGATGCATGCTAACCAGTGGAGTTGACTCAATCGATAGGCTTTGTATAAAGGAGCTTGAAGGAGACCTTCTAGAACGTCCTTGGAGGCTTCCAGGTTGATCAAGGCACATGAGGGTGACTCCAGCTGGCAGATCCTGGTTGGAGGAGAGCCCAGGGTTGAGATTCAGCCCAGGATTCATGAGGTGGAACCCATCTATCCATCCATTCAAGCTCAAATCCAAGGGCTAGGGATGAGTTGTAACTAACTCTAACAAACTCTTTCTTTTCCCTTCCCATTGGTTAGAGTTTGTCGTAACTAACTATAGCCAGTTGGAATCTGGTTGGTTGGGGTTTGATCACCTGGATTGAGGCCTCAAGAACTCAATCCTGGACATTCATCCATGATCCAACAACCAAGAATGGCTGGAACAAACACATGTACCCCTATAATTGAGTGCATCCAAGAATTGAGTATTGTCTTCTTCACTTTCTTTCTTTCTTTCTTGAGCTTGTTCATGGGTCCACCTTCATTCAGAAGGTGCAAGGAGTCTTCTAGAAGCGTCCTGGATCTTGAAGCCAGTTGGTAGGGAGCTGGAGCAACAACCTTGGGCCCTTTGGGGTGTGACAAAAAGGTTACATTCTTATTCTCACCCTATCTCCTTTTAGAATTACCTTAAGCTTCTTGGTTATCCTTATGCAGATAGCCAACGTCTCAAGCTTTCCAACGCCTACTCACACGTGTCAAACCGATATCTAGAACTCTAGATATCGTTGTTTTGCTCCACCGCACGTGAGAGGACCTCCGCGCGCGCGACCAGCGGCGGAGCGGCAAAGCCCAGCGCACAAACAGCGGCGGAAGCGCCCAAGCTTGTGCGCTATCTCTCTCTCCCTCTTATTTTCTCACTCAATTAAATTCAGAATTTTTAATCTCTCTCTAGAGATGATAAAAAATTCTGAAAAAATTCTCAAAAATTATTCTCAATCTAAAATTTCTACGGAAATTTTTTCACACTTGGTAAAATTCATATCGTCCTTATTAATTGAACATTAACCTTCCTAATCACTAAAAACATTACAAAAAAGGTTTATATGAATCTTGAACTTGCAATACTAATTGAAATTCATCCTAACTAGCTACCAAGCTCCCTGAGGGATCGACCCTTACTAAAATACTACTAGTAAGGAAATAAAATTATTGATTGGTACTTAACTATCCTTACAAACGACTTAATTTCAAATTTTACCCCTTAGTTCGGACCAATCACGGATCAGTCTAACCCAATCGATAGGTTGAGTCTCCAACATTTCAAGTGCCAAGCTACACCTCGTGATTTAGAAGATACAAAGGAGTGTGTATAGGCTCTCTCATGGATCCTGTTCTTTATCAGTTGTTGTGTATATATAGTCCCTCATCCACTTGACGCTTCTACGAAGACTTATGGTGTGGCCAACTGTTGAACCCTAATTGGCCATCCAAGTTAGTACTGATGCATTTGGAAATCATCTGAGAAGCTTCTCCCGTTATTTCACAGCCTTGGCTAAGACTTCATCGCATCATCTTCCTTGAACTATCACCTCTTATACCGCGGGTCGACGATCCTATATTGACCTCTCAATTATCTTCGTGAACTTCTTGATGCATCCAAACTAAGACTATTTTAAATCCCATGATTAGGGACACATAGGTTATAATCACAATACAACTGTCCGTCCACAAGATGTCTTTGGTGTCTCAGCTCTAAGGACCACTTAGAAAACTGTGACGTGAATCAACCTGATAGACAGTTTGGTATAATACCATTAACTGATTTGTACGGATCAAATTGAGTGAACTCTTTCAACTAAAGAGCACCCACTATCTATCCTTAGTGTCTCCACACTAATGGCTAGGGAGCAGCCATACTCATCATATGAGTGAGGCTAGATATGCTTTTCTATTTGGACACTTCGATGTCCTTCTCGCGTATCCTTTGAATAGGAATATTTAGAACACATGCTTAAAGACTAGTGATCTATGTATTGCGATCTCATCATAATTCAAGGACTTCATGTATTCAAGTCTGATCATGTATTCAAGGACTTCATTATAAGTCCGATCTCATCATAAGTCCGATCATGTATTCAAGGACTTCATTATAAGCATCACACGTGCACCATAATGAATATGTTTCTATTAATGAACATGGAATGAGATGTGGAATGTTTGATTTGCTTGGCGGCGATATATATATTTCCATCATAAGTAGATGTATCATTTATAAATTTGAGGGAAAAAGAAGGGAGGGGGTCAACCAACACACCTAGATTGAGTCAACATCCCAAGGTCAATGGTAAGAAGCTATATATAATATAAATTATGTTTTACTTAAATTATTGGTATAATAGATGTCTTATTACATTGATCCATGAATTAAAAAAAATTATATATTAAATAATATAAATTATGTTTTAAGTAGATGACCATTTCATTGGTATAATACTTCATCTAAAAATATTGAATCATAGATATTATTCTATATTTAGATAGATTACTGTAAAATATTAGGATACCTACTTATGAAAATATATTTACCATGATTCATTATTTAAACATTTCATGTATTGAATGTATGTAAGTCACCATATCATTACCTATATAGGAAGATAATATTTTCAAAGATTATATTCTAGGTTATAAAATCTCTTTAGACCTTGATAATTAATATTCATAAATAGGTTTATGAGATGAGATCTATGTTCCTCATCCCATGAGTGAGGTAAAATGAGAAAATTTCCTAACTCATTCTTATGAGTTAATTTTAAATTTCAATAATTTTTTTTAAATAATTGTTTTTAAAATTAACATTGAAACAAAAAAATTAAAAATAATGTAAAGAACTTTTACATAAAACAACAAAATAAACAAATAAAACTACTACAAGAAACCCAAATTTTTAGTTTGGCCCTTCTCTTTCTCCATTGTATGTTTCAGCTCTCAAAAGGTCTCCAAAAGCACTTTTGTGAAGATATTTTTGGTGTTCATACAGGAAATCTTGATCTCCGAAAATATTCTTCTCAATCTTCACATTGATCACGGGTTTGCATTTTTTGTTTTAAACTCTACCTCCAGCTTTAATGATTAGAAAAATTGTTTGTCTCAATTTCAAATTTAAATCTTTAGTCTGAAAATTTTGAAAATTTCAGCATTAAACATATACTTTTACTTTGAATGATTAGAAATGAATAAGTGGCTTTTCATTTTTCAAATATGTAGCTCTTGTTTACAATTAGAAACAATCATTTTTTTTCTCTAATATCTATTTTTAGTTTCAACAGTTAGAAAGAAAAATTTTGCTTTTTATTACATAGATGTCTCCAACTCCCTATTAAAAATGATAATTTTTTTAAATAGAGTATTTGTGTTTCCATCTTGTTAATCTTTCTCTACAAATATTTATTGATCTGAGTATCAAAGGCTTCTCATTTACAGCTTTTATCTCTTCTATTTTCACATTATATTATGCTAAAATGACGCTCTTTCTTTCATGTTTAGTTTTCTTTCCCGTTCCGTTTCTCATTCAAGTTTAATCATTCATTCACATTCAGCCTGTCTTTCCCATTCAATTTTAATGTTTTAGTAATTCTACCTCGTTATTGACTGCATATAATGCTCAACAAAGTGTGCTTATTGTATTCATTAATTTCTATAGAAATTTTGATGATAAGGTTGATTTATTTTCTGTCAACAATTTCCTTATATATTGATAAGCTAATATAGAAACACACATCTCCATTCATCTGATATCTCACCACATTAGTTTCTAGTCCTTCATCAATATTGAATTATTTCTATCTCTGCAAACTTTGAAAATATTGCGTACCTCTATTTCTACAGATAAAAAAAAAATTATATCTCTTTGGTTATTCATTAACTATCATCTCATAGCTGAATATGCAATATCTCCTTGTGAAAACTGAATTCATTTATTTAAAAAGGTCGTAGTCAACCCAGTTAAGTTTAACATTAAGTGAAAGTCAACATTCAGTCAAAGGTCAACTTTAAGTCGAATCTAATATTAGGCCAAAATCAACTTTAAGTCAAATCTAAGCCAAAATTAACCATCAGTCAAAGAAAATGTAAATCTCAATGTCCTCCACATTCAAAAATAAGTAATCCAAGCAACCCACATTACTAACTAATAGTGGATAAACATCTTTCTCACAAGTACGAAATAAAACTTCATTAATAAGCAAAATGATGCTTGTGTTAGTGATAAAGATCTCTAAGGAAACTGCTAAAAAAATATTGAACATATAGGAGTAAGGTTCTGATTTTAATCAGAATAATTTTGCTTTCATATCTTTCAGAAGTTCTTGAACATTGAGTTACCCAAGATTTCTCGCCCTTAAAAGAAATGAAAGAAACAAGTTCTCATAAATCAGAAATTTTCATTTCATGCACAACTTATCATTCGGATAACTTCATGCAATTACTTCTGAAGAATTGGACTATTAACTGACTAACTCTTGATTCTTTGAGATTCATCTTGACTCTGCTCGTAAAGTTGCACCTTCATCTTCACTCTGTTTGTAAACTCTTCTACTCCCATTACTTGTATGGCCAGGATTTGACATGCACCAAGGTCTAAGATGATCTCTTTTAAGGAATCACATACTTATTTCTCTCTATTTTCATAATTACTCTTTATTTTGACAAGGTTTCTCAACTCTTTGTGACCTAGAGAAACCATGTTGTAGGAAAGGTCCTTTCGTGCGACCAAACGGGCAACTCTGCAGTGCAGTGCGAAATTCACACATCGCACCGCACAATATTTTCTCACAATGCACCGCACACTGCAGACAGGTCTGTGCGGTGTGGTTGTGTGCGGTTGTGCAAAAATTTTGGGAGCCCTGGGTCTGAAGGCAGTCTCTGCCGCCCCTTCTTCTGCCCCCTCTTTCACATGCCGCCCTCCCTCGTCTGAAGAAGATGCTACCTTTGCCTTCATAAGAACTGAAGAAGATGCCCTCTCTCTCCCTGTGTGACTATGTGAAGGCAAAGGTACGTTCTTCCTTTCGTATAAAGTCTTTCCCTCTTCCCTTTTGTTAACTTCTTCATTTTCATTTAAATTCGTATTTCAATACAAATGATAGTTCTGTATCAGTAGAATCGGGAGTATTTTGATTCTGCTTCTAATATGTGATAAATTCTTAATTCATAACTTCGACCTTGTATGATGTCCAATTTTATCATGAGCATTTTCATTTGAGCATTTGATCATGATCATATATTTAGATGAATATTGATGTCCCTTTTTCTTCTTTGGCTTCCACTTATTTTCTTTTCCTTTGTTTATTCTTCTTCTTCTAGCTTCGCATTTCTTAATCTCCGCATTTTTATTGCCTTTTATTCTGGTTACTTTGTCTTCTTGTTTGGTGTTCGCCCTTTTTCTAGTTCTTTTTCTTCTGCTAACATCTTCTGGCTTATTTTTCTTCTTCTGCTATCCTCAAGTTATTCTTCTAACATCTAAGTTCTTCTGCTAACATCTTCATGCTTATTCTTCCAACATCTTTTTTTCTTGTAACATCTTCTAGTTTATTCTTCGAACACCTTCTTTCTTCTCGCTGCTTCTTCTAACATCTTCTAGCATTTTCATCTAATATCTTCTAACTTATTCTTCTAGCTTCTTCTTCTAACATCTTCTTTCTTATAGCTTCTTCTTCTACCATCTTCTTCTTTCTTCTAGCTTCTTCTAACATCTTCTTCTTCTTCTAACATTCGTCTTCTTCTCATCTTTTTCTCTTCTTCTTCTACCATCTTCTTCTTTCTTCTAGCTTCTTCTAACATCTTCTTCTTCTTCTAACATTCTTCTTCTTCTCATCTTTTTCTCTTCTTCTTCTTATACCTCTTTGTTTTCTTTGTCTTATTCTTCTTTATTATGTTTTGCAGTCTTTTTATTTTCTTCTCGTTATTTTTATTACTTTGTCTTCTCTTCTTCATCTTTCTTTCTAATTCTCCTCTTTATTCTTCTTCTTCTCATCTTTTTCTCTTATTCTTCTCCTTATTTGCCTTTTCAACTTCTTCTTGTTCCGCAACTTCTTCTTTCTTTCTTCTCCTTCGTTTTTATTTTCTTCTGCCGTTGTCTTCTCTTCTGCGTTTTTCTTTATAATTCTCCTCTTTATTATTCTTCTTCTTCTCATCTTTTTCTGTTCTTCTTTTCACTCTTTGTTTTCTTAGTCTTATTCTTTTTTATTATGTTTTGCATTGGTTTTATATTATTCTCCTTCTTTGATTTTCTTCTACCTTTGTCTTTTCTTCTTCCTCTGTATTTTTTTCTCCTTTGTTTTTCCATCTTCTTCTTGTTCGAAAAATTCTTTTTTAATTAATGCAATTTTTTTTCTGAACAATTCATGTTACATGTTTGGACAAGCTAGAGTTGCATGTAAGTAGCATGTTACCATTTTTAATTTGTCACTGGATTTTACTACTACAACATAGGATTGAAATTTCCTTTCAAAATAAAACGACAAGGTACAAAATTGCATATGTTTGTATTATAGGCTTGATATTTGACTTGATTGATCTGGTTTGATGCTTTACTATTTTTTTCTGTTAGGTTAGTAGTTGGGGATTCAATGATTTTTTTGTCATTGACGAGTTTAAATGCATGTATGTTTGTTGCATAGAATACCATACAATGCATTTTTTTTGCCTCATATACACATTAATAATTAGAAAACATAACATTGAAATTTGCATCAGTTTATAAATTAGGTGAATTATTTTGAAATGGGAGGATAACAGAAGGTGAGTTAATGTAACATATGTATTACTTTAATGCAATTTGGTTGTCATTGTTATCCATAAGAATTCTGTGATTTTTTTTCAATCAAGTCATGCGATCAAATCCGCATGAATGGCTATTCTTCTTTCTCGTATCAACCAAATGCTGCAGAAATGTATGCAGAAGAAGAAACTCACAGTAGCCCAACCATTAGAAAGAGAAAGCGTCACCTTAATGCATGTGACGCAGTAAGGTACTTCACAGACATAGGTGGAAAAAAAATTAAATACAAGTTGTGTGGTATCACTCTAGACTGCAACAAGTACCAAAGTAGTACGCCTTTGTGGAGGCACCTCGAAAGACAAGTCAAGCAAAGACAAGTCATGCCGTACAGGAGAGATCAGTACTAGACATGTTTGTCGGTGGAGAAACAAAGAAACAGTACTACATTGTACGTACCGTGGAGAACAAAGAAGATCTGTTACGGTTCATATGTCTGTCTAACTTGCCGTGGGCCATTGTTAGGAAGAAATACTTCATACGTCTTCTTCATTATATTGCGCAAGAAGAAATACCAGTCCCGTCAATGAAGGCTATCTAGGCAAAAGCCTTCTCACTATACCAAGATATGAAGAAAATTGTTCAAAAAAAATTGGCATCCATTGCTCGAGTGTCATTGACACTTGACGCGTGGAAAACAACATTGCTTTCCTCGGTGTGACAATGCATTGGGTGGACTCTGAGTGGACTTTGTGTGAGCGTGTTCTAGGAATACACCAGCTGACTGGGTCCCACACTGGTGAAAACATGAGTGGACACGTCCTTGAAATGTTGGAGTTTGACTTGAAGAAGTTCTGTGTTACAGCATAAAAATTCGAACTATTGTTATAATTACCACAAACAACACATCCAGCAATAGAAAGATGATGACTATTCTAGAGGAGCATCTGAAGTTAGAGAACCCTCAATTTAGTGCAAGCTAACACATACTTTGCATAGCACACGCGCTAAACCTTGGGGTCCAGGCTGCGATGAGCTAACTAGGTGTGATAGAGGCGCCATCAAAGTCATTGCTTATAGACGAGGATGAGATGGGCAGTATGAATGATGTAGAGCAAGGCATCATACTTGTTGTGTTCTCTACATCTAATATGGGTGATGTCATACTCCAGGTCTGCGAGACAATCACAAGAATATGCGGTTCAACCCGGTGTGAAGAACGCTACGTAGCATTATGCAAGCAATTTGGGCTACCTGACCATAAAAAATTCTATTGGACTGCCCAAAAAGATGGAATTCTAGGTACGCCATGTTAGTGGCCGCTATCGAGAAAATGGATGTTGTAGATATCAATGCATTGAACGTCTTATGGAAATAAGTCTTATGTGAAGAGGAATGGGCAATGATCAAGGAGTTCGTGGGTATATTGAAACCCCTTCAATTGGCTGTTACAGTAGCATGTCGTTCAAAAGCACCCAGAATAAATAAGGCAATTGTTATCATCAGAGTAGTGATGAGACACTTCAATGGTGTAATGGCTGGTATCAGAGAGGGAAGGATTTTACAAGTCAACAGTGTTATGTCCACAGAGAAATGGACATGGGTGTACAAGGCTTGTGAGGCGATGAAGACTAAGATGAGCAAATATGCATCTGTCCTCACTCGCAACACGACCTTCAGTGTTGCTTCTCTCGTTGATCCCTCCATGAAGTTACGGTTATTGGACCGTGACCAATGGGACGAAACAGTTGCGTATGTGCAATGCTTATAGCAGTTCCCTGATATCACCAATGGCGGAAGCGTCGTTCGTTCACATTCCTCTGCATGCTTTCAACCGGAGTGGAAGTCTACAGCATTCTTCAGTAAAGCACTCGACGAGTTGTTACCGAACAGTGAGCACACACCAACCCTTACTCCATAATACGAGCTAGATGTGTACACGAGCTCACCTTCTCTCAAGGGGACTGAACCATTGCACTAGTGAAAAATAATAAGAGAACATTCATATCCAAGGTTGGCAATGGTTGCAAAGAAATTCCTATCAATCTGTGCGACGAATGCTCCATTGGAAAGATTCTTCTCTGTCGATCGTGCAGTCATCAACTACAAGCGTTCAAGATTGACAGTAGAGAGCATTGAATTACTTATGACACTAAAGTGTTGGTGGTGAGAGGAAGAGGGTGACACCACTAATATGAAGCAATCACACGAAGATAGCGACGAAGATCCCATTTTTCATTAAGCTTGTTTCCTCTCCTTTAATTTTTTCAAGCACTCAAAAGGTATGCTTTACTACTTGCTATTTTATTATTTGATATCTACCAGTAAAAAGTGATTTGCATTAAGTTGTGTTATGAATTTTATAAATTTTCATTTTATTCACGTTAGAAATGATTTTTAAAATTAATTAAGACTTTTTTAGGATTTAAACGACTTCTATTGATTATCTTTCAGATTTAGCGGTTAATTTCATATTGTTTTTCACTAAGATATATATATATCTGTGTATGTGTGTGCGTTGAGTTTTAGGAAAAGTTGAAAAAATTAGTTGAAGATTTCAAACATTTTGAGAGATCTTTTTCTAAGGCTGTAAAACCATCTGAATTTGTAATGTAAATGGTCATTTAAAAGGTGAGGAAGCATTTTCTAATGAACTGAATATTTAAACACTATAATACATGTTATAGTAATAAAATAATATAGCTCACCTTCTCACCCCTATTTATAAAAAATGACCCCTCCTTATCTTTATTTAGCTGGGTAACCAAAAATTTTAACTCACTTGAAAATTCTGAAAAAAGGACATTCTTCTCTCTCTTTTACCCTTGAAGAACTAACAACCTCTCCCTTTTTCTGGACTCGGAATTTGTTTTTCACCATCTGAGTTCTGAAAAACAAGAATGTTTCTCATTGATGACCATGATTCCTGATCTTCTTCTCTATTTTAGTTGGCATTGGTCTAACTCTTATGATGATATGTTGCTTCTGCCACAATGTTGATCTCTTCTTCTCGTTCTGAAAAGAGAAAACAAAATTTGAAGGAAAGGAGTAAGATTCTTCCTCTGTGAGTTCTCGGAAAAGGTTGCAGGTTAGCCCCCCTATAACGGTCATTTGTCAAAAACTTCCTCTTTATTACCATAATTGTGCTTGCTATCTCTATGTTTCTTTATGCATCTGTTTTCTCATGGTCTTGTTTATATTTTTTTTAAGAACTTAATGATATCTATTCTGGTGGTGTTTTTTATTTTCTAATATATGTATCAGTCCTCTGCTCTAGAGTCGAAATTCTATTCCTTCAACATTTTTATTCCGAACATCATCTACAACAAACAAACTTAAATCTGAAATTTATACAGCTGTAACTTCATGCCAAATATCTGATGTACTTCTGTCATATCTCTCTCCAAAGTTTATCAACAATACAAAATCATAAATCTTAAACTTCTCTAAACCTTCTACAGTTATCCGTCCTTGATAACTCTGAAACTACCAAAATTGAAAAATATTGATTCCAATTTTTCAACACGTATTATTCAGAATTTTTCACTGCAATAAATTTTTCATCTGTTAAGCTTCATAAAGCATTGAACTCTAAATATTTTGGTGCAATTATTCTGAGATTGAACTACCATGTGTCAAAAGATATTTTTTTTAACAAATGTTTTGAGAAGAAGGCTCATCTGAGACCTATTAACATCATGACAAATAACAGGACAGTTAAAGGTGCTTTTGGAGAAGAATCAAAGGAAAGAGATGAGGGTGTCTCCATTCATGAGATCTTTAGATAGTATTGTGAAAATATGAGTGCATATATTACAGGATGAATCTAGAATGAAGATGGTCTTTTGTTACAGATCATCCAATATCTTAGGGACCTTTTTTCTGGATTATGAAACCAAGTAGATATGTTTGTCAACCAGAGTAATTTTTGTTTCAAATTGAGAAGAAGCAAAAAACATATATCTTCTTCAATTAATTGATTTGTTTCCAAAGCTTCAACTTCTGCCACATCATCTTTAAAAGTGACTAGAATCCAGAGAAGTATCCTCCATCATTCATAGACCAAATAATCATTGTTTGTAAAGGTTTTGTCGATTAATATTTTTAATGTACATGTCTCTTCAGTGTTCTCCATAATCAGTGAACTTATGTCTCATTTTGAACATCTCAAAGTATGTTGCTTGAGATGCGAAGTTCAAGTTGAGTCGAGGCATTCTCTTCTACCCTTCTCATCTAATTAACTTTCTGTGTTGGAGAAAAACTGCATTCAACTTGACTTTGTCATTTTGGCCATGTTGGAAAATGCTTAGGTTGCTCACTAGAAGGATACCACTATATTTGGCTTGGGGATTCATTCAGAGTGCTTGTTCACAAGAGATTTCAAAAGAAATGGAGGAGCATACCACTCAAAAGTTTGAGTCAACTGGAAGCTCCTTAGTTTCACTAATATTATCCATTTTGGATTTTTTATTTGATACATAGAAAATATATTATCCATGTTGATCTCCATAGCCTCCTTACTTTTCCTCTTATTTTAAGTATTACTTAGTGATCATTAGATCCAGTGGAAATGGCTCCCACTCATTTGGACACATCATCAACTCATATTAGAATGTACTCATCCCCGTCAAGAATTGGAAATAATCCCATCGACAAAGATTATTTAATTAAGAATTTTAAAGAATTCTATCGATTAGCTTTTTTCATTTAACGGTTAGTTTTATATTGTTTTTGCATTAAAAATGATTTTAAAAATTAATTAAGAAATTTCTTGAACTTAAACAAATTTTATCAATTATCTTTTGAATTTGACGGTTAATGCTATTATTTTTTGCATTAAAATTAAAATTTAAAATTAATTTATAAAAAGAAAAAAACCTCAAAATGTGTGAATTTTTGCGATGTGCGATGTGGATTTTTGCACCAAACTGCACCGCACATCGCACAACGCTTCTAGTGCATGCAAAAATTCGCACCCCACCGCACACACTACTCTACCATGTGGATCAAAAGTATAGGGACTACAAGAGACACTGTCACAGTTGAGAAGCACACTATGATGGATATTATGTGGTTGTCAAGCCAATCACAACACCATATTTATTTAAGTTCATTGAATAAAAATTATGTTCATTATTATTCTAGCTTGATGATTATAATGTACATTAATACATGTAATGACCTATTGAATTATGATGAGATCATAATATAGTTATCACTAGTCTTTAGAGGTGTATTCTTAATATTCCTATTTGATGGATAATCGAGATGGACATCAAATTATCTGGAGAGAATAACACTAACTGATCCAAATTATTTGATAAGTATAGCTAATCATGTGGCTATTAGTGTGGGGATACTAAGGACAGATATTGGGTTCTTTTTAGAGAAAGAGTTCACTGAATTGATCCAAAGAATCTCTTAATGGTATTATACCTAAACATCAATTAGATTGATTCATGTCACGGTTGTATAAGTGATCCATTGACCTGAGACACCAAGGACATCTCATTGATGGATGACTAAATTTTGACTACGACTTATGAGCCTCTAATCATGGGATTCAAGCAAGTCATAGCTTGGGTGTAGTAATAAGCCAACGGAGGTGATTGAGTGGTGAATAGGGAATCATCTGCCCTTGGAATAAGAGGAGATTAACTCAAGGAAGATGATTCATGTCACGATTGTATAAGTGATCCATTGACTAGAGACACCAAGGACATCTCATGGATGGACGACTACATTTTGACCATGACTTACGAGCCTCTAATCATGGGATTCAAGCAAATCATAGCTCGGGTGTAGTAATAAGCCAACGGAGGTGATTGAGTGATGAATAGGGGATCATCTGCCCTTGGAATAAGAGGAGATTAACTCAAGGAAGATGATGCAAAAAATCCCTAGACAGGGTAGTGAGGATATTGGCGAAGGTCTTTTCCAATGATCCCCATTACGCATCAGTACTAATTGAATGACAGATTAGGATTTGATGATCAACCATACCCCAGGTCATTCAAGAGTTTCGCCCATATGATAGATTATACATAGACGATAATCGATGGCAGTGAAGGTTCCATGAGAGAGTTCAAACACTACATGGTATTTTTTATAGCACGAGGTGTAGCTTGGCACCCCATGGGCTGGAAACTTAGCTTATTGATTGGGTTAAACTGATCCTTAATTAATGAATATATATGTTGCTAAAGTTAATTAATAAGGTTAGTCAATAGTTGTTATTAGGCCACTAAAGTTATTAACTAGAATAATACATGGGCCTAGATGGTCATATACATAAGATCACTGGGACATTGGCGAATACATTTTACTTTATCAGGTTTTTGAGTAAAGCTCATTTCAAAGGGCATTTATTTCAAGCACCCAGGTCAGACCAGAATTGAGAGCCCCCACCTTTCTCCACTCTACTCTCTTCTCCACTCAATCAAGGAGAGTGTCTTCATAATGAAAAGATCTTAAAGATTTTTAAGGAGAGTTGAAGAAGAAGAAGTGGAGATCAAAGCGCCAAGTGATCATGTGGATACTTCTAGAGGTTGGGCACGTGAATGGCTTCAAAATGATCTCAATGAGAGCATGTCAAGGGTGGAAAAAGTTACTCAAAAGGTACATTTGATGTATTGATTTAAAAGATCAATTATGAATCAATAACACAATTGTGCATCATGGAATCATGTTTTCCATGGCTCACCCAAGGCACATAACCCAACAGATCACATTGAGGTATGACAATTATGTGGTTATATAGGATTTCAAAGAGGAGTTGAACTTGAAGGAGTGGGGCATCTGGCAGTAGAACTCAAGACCGGAGTGGGTAGGGGTATAGGACAAAAGTGAGTGTAGGGATCACTCTGTGGGCATTATCTGTATCTTACATAAGGTAGTCTTAAAAATGTATTCAGGGGTGTAAAAATCAGGATTCCCTGGCGAGGATTTGAGGAACCAAGGTAGACATAGTCTAAACTGTATGTAAAAGACATTTAGGATCCCAAACAATAATTAAATACATGTGTAATATGTGATTGAGTGGTGAGTGACAAATACGTGAATCCATAAAATGAATCCATAAATACATAAAAATAAAGATTAACTGTGAAACTTATTCATCGTTCCCTCTTAGTTACATCACTAACAACTAGGGACTCTCAAGGGAGACCAGAGTCGGTAATGGTATAGCACAACAGTGAGTGGTATGGATCACTTTGAGGGTGCTCTTTGTGATGCAAGATGATAGGACTGACTAGGTAGGACAGGCAAGCTTGACTAGGGTAGGATAAATCAGACCACAATTCACATGATCGAATTCAAAGATTTAAGTCTGGTGTAAATACTCAGGGTGCAGCCCCTTTCCTCGATCGAGGGCAGGAGTACTATCTTTCAACCACCGTGGCTAAAAAAAATGATAATTTCAATAAATCGAATGGTCGATCACAAGAAGATTCAAAAGCCTAATCAACTAAATTGGTGATGGTGGAAAAACAGTCGAAGATTAACTGGAAGAAGAACATCGACACCAAAGAGGGTAGAATTTATCTCGGCTCTAGAGCAGTGCGTTGTAGCAATGCGGGTAATTCTTGACATGGTGACAGTGAGCAGGGACGGGTGTGGAGTTGGTAGAGAAGGAGGATGGTGGGCCGCGGTGGTCAAGGTCAGAGCAGAGATGGGCGAGGGTGGCCAGTTGTGCGTGGCGGTGGGCGCGGGCAGAAGGCCCTACGCGCGACAAGCGCAGGCGGCGGCCCTGCATGTGGTGGAAAGGTAATGTAGGAGAAGTGGACAAGTCAAACTCGCTCATCAAAAAGTCCATGGGTAGGGACATGTCATTTGATGGGAGAGGTGGGGCTTTATATTCAACCAAATTTGAAATATTGAAAGTGGAGTTTATCCCTTATGTAGAGGGTATACCAACGGCATAGGCATTTTTCCCAACTTGCTTGAGGATCAGGAACGGCCCGGCACTACAGGCGTGAAGCTTGGTAGCCCGCTTAGGAGAAAATCTCTCCAGCCTTACCCTCACCATTAAATTTGCAAAAAAAGGCGGTGCAAATCTGCAGTCTATTTATATGATGCATTACTACTCATGATGCGACGATGAATGTCTCACCATCGTCTAAGACTCTAGTATGAGGCGACATGGGAATTAAATTGGTAGGTTTTCGAGGTGGGTGACCATGAACAATTTCAAAAGGACTCATGCCAGTGGTGCGATTAGCGGATGCATTGTAGGCAAACTCGGCGTGCGGAATAATAGTGTCCCAAGATTTGAGGATATCCCCAACCAATGATCGTAATAGATTGCCTAGGCTTCTATTAACGACTTCAATTTGCCCGTTAGTTTGGGGATGAAAAGTAGTTGAAAATTTGAGTTTAGTCCCTAAGAGGTGCCAAAGGGTTTTCCAAAAATAACTAGTGAACCGGACATCTCTATCTTATACTATACTTTTTGGAAGACCATGGAGGCGGACAACTTCATTGAAACAGATTTGGGCAACCCAAGAAGTGTCAGAAGTTTTGGAACATGCAATAAAATGGGCCATTTTTGAAAAACAATCGAAGACTACCACAATGGAATCATGATGTTTATGAGTGCGGGGAAGCCCTAGAACAAAGTCGATGCTCACTTTATCCCAAGGTTCATGAGGGACCAGAAGGGAAGTATAGAGACCCGTATTCTGTTTACCTGTTTAGCGAGGGCACACACGACATTGGGATACAATATTTGCTATATCTCATTTTAGGGAAGGCCAAAAGAATTTATGCTCAATGGATGTGATAGTCTTATCTTGGCCAAAGTGACCACTTAGGCCTCCGACATTTCCCAAACAACAAAATCTTTAAGTGAAGTTTGCGGGATGCATAGCCAACGGTCGTAGAAAAGAAATCCATTTTCTAGAACATATTCATTTGTATTCGGATTCGGACCTTTTCCCGAGGAATGAATGATAGGCGCAAAGTCTGGACAATCTATGTAATGATCCTTTAATTCCTCAAAACCAATCACTTCAATTTTCATGACATTCAACAGGTGGAATGCCTACTTAATTCATTTGCTACTCGATTTTTGACGCCTCTCTTATGGTTTAAGACAAAGGTGTATGACTAGAGATATTCGACCCATCGACCATGCCTAGGATTTAATTTCTGCTGTAAGTGAAGGTATTTTAATGCTTCACGGTCAGAGTAAAGAATGAATTCCTTTGAAAGCAAGTAGTGTCGCCAATGACGAAGCGATTGAACAATGGTGTAGACCTCTTTATCATAAGTGGAGTACTTGAGTTTGGCATCATTTAATTTTTCACTAAAGAAGGCAATGGGATGGTTATCCTGACTGAAGACTCCTCCAATCCCTAAACCGGAGGCGTCACATGCAACCTCAAATACCTTATTAAAGTTGGGTAAATGGAGTATGGGTGCATGTGTCATCTTAATTTTTATATCCTCAAAGGAACTTTGGGCCGATGGAGTCCACTCAAAATGATTACCTCTAAGGCACTCGGTCATTGGTGCCATGACGGTACTGAAATTTGGAATGAAACGGTGATAGAAAGTAGCTAAACCATGGAATCCACGTATATCATGGACACTTCTAGCGGTAGGCCATTGGGTTATGGCGTCGATTTTAGCAGGATCTATGGAGTCACCTTGTGCAGATAGAATAAACTGAAGGAACAAGACTTGATCAATGAGGAATGAACATTTATTAGGGTGTGCATATATATAGTTGTTCAGCCTTTAAAACTTCGTACATTTGGTGTAGGTGTTGCATATGGTCAATTCTAGATTTACTATATACAAATATATCATCGAAGTAAACCACCACAAAATCACCAATAAATTGTCTAAGGATATGATTCATTAAACCCCAGAAAGTGCTGGGGGCATTTGATAATCCAAAAGGCATGACTTTCCATTCATATAAGCCATCCTTAATTTTGAAAGCAGTTTTCCATTCATCCCAAGGGCAGATTTGTACCTGATGATAATTGCTTTTTAGGTCAATTTTTGAAAAGATGACTGAACCATCCATCATATCAAACATGTCGTCGATGCGAGGGATTGGGAAGCAGTATTTAACAGTGATTTTATTGATAGCCCTACTATCAATACACATGCGCCCACTCCCGTCTTTTTTTGGCGCTAATAGTGCGGGGACTACTCATGAACTAAGGCTTTCCTGAATGAATGCTTTGTCCAACAAATCTTGGACTTGTTGATGGAGTTCCTTATATTGTCTGGGGTCCATGCGATTGTGGGGAAGATTGGGCAAAGAAGAACCGAGAGTGAAATCCATGGCATGTTGGATGTCGCACATAGGCAAAAGAGAACTAGGTAAATCCTTCGAAAATACACTTTCGAATTCCTTTAGTAATTTTGAGATTTCAGGGGGGAAAGGAGTGGGCCTTTCTTTGGAATGATCGGGAATCATGGCAAGATAGACATATAGCTCGTTATCTAATTCCCATTGGAATTGACATCCATTGAGAAGACATAAACCTAATGACGTCAATTTCTGTATAGGAATCTTAGGAGTTTGGGTGTACGGGTGCCACGTAATCTTCTTGCCATTGTACATAAAGGAAAAAGTGTTGCTCCAACCGTAAAGTCGCACATCATTATTGTAGAGCCAAGGATGGCCTAAGATAATGCTCCCAACTTTCATGATTGTACCTTGAGGAGAAGGAGACATTGGTTTTTCACAGGGATCGATGTGGCATCGATCCATGAGACATAATAGGGGTGGGATGGTCAATCAACGGCAACCCCAATCATGTAGTCATGGCATCGAATACCGCGTTGATACAACTGCCACTATCTATGATTGTCTTGCACATCTTATCTCTGATTTTAACATAGATGTAAAATATGGAAGGCCTCAAAGTAGAGTCTTTGGTGGATGGTTGGGTAAGGGTGCAACGAACAACACCTCTAACTAAGTAGAAGGGTCACATCAAGGAAAGTATGGTGGGCACTTATTATTCCAATGAAGCTTACCAAACCATCATCGTGCACGAATTCATCTACTACATAGTTCTCTACCCGATATTCTTCCTCGTTGATAGTTTGTTCTTCTAAGGTAGGTTTAATATCAATGGACTCATGTCCTATGTGTAAGCCTCGAGAGGGGCATTGGGAGGCTCTATGGCCACATCCCTCACACTTAAAGCATGATATGCCATACGGGCCAATCTCTGCTGGGTTAGGTAGTGTTGGGGCCCTCGCGAAAGAGTCAAGGGAAGACAAGGTATAACTATTGGGGTGTAATGGAGTGGATGATTGTGGTGTGGAACAGGAGCATGGGGTTCAGCGGGAGTACGATTTGGAGTGGGTACGGGTGCTGGGAGAGCTAGAGGAGGGTAATGAGTAGACCTATTGAAGTAGTAAGGATAGTGCGATCGCTAAGAGTGGGGCGGCCACTAATGACAGGGCTACTGTAAAGAGTCTGGTAGGGTTCTAGATCCTCTACAATCTGATAGGCCTACTCAAGTATGGCAGCCTTTCAAACAAGTAACTCCGTCTCCATAAAAGGATTAAGTCCGGTTCTAAAGTGAGATATGACCATTCGAGGATTCTCCTCAACTCGACACCTCATATAAAATTCTTTGAATTGGGTGATGTATTCTGATACGGGGCGCCTAGACTGTTGTAACTTGTGCCATTGATCCATGAGATTATCTAAATAAGCAACATGTACATATTTCTCATGCAATTTATCTTTCATTTGGGGCCACGTGTCTATTGGTGCCTCTCGACAGTTATAGATTGAAAACGGTTATAGATTGGCCTGACCCGCTAATGTCATTTCGGCATATTGAACTTTATGCCACTCGAGCATATCATACCATTTGAAGTAACTATTTAGCTTGGTTTCCCAATCAATATATTCCTTAGGGTCTCTAGATCCCTCATAATATGGAACATCGACTTTGACACTCCTATGAATGTGTTGCCAATGATTGTCGTGATCTGGACGATGGTGATCACAAGGTTGCACCCGATCCTCGGGAAGGTAGGGATCATCTTGGGGAAGGTAGGGATCATCCTGTTCAAGATGATTCCCATTCCAACATCGGCGTCTATCTTCGTGTGGATAGGGATCATTCCGCGGTGGATGATTCCTATCACGACGTGGAACCCTATCCTCATGCAGATAGTAATCGTCACCAAGCGGATGATTTCTATCTTGTCTTGGGTTTCTATCCTCAAGCAGATAGGGATTGTCCCATAGAGGATGATTCCTATCATGACCCAAGGTTCTATTTTCATGCTAATAGGGATGAAACCTCGGGAAGATTCAGATTGTCACTCTCAAGATGATTCCGATTACGACCTCTGAATCTATTATGGGGTCAATATGGATCATCATTTCTGGATCATTTCTATCGTATTCTCGAGGTCTAGGTTCAGGTGGTTATGGTTCGTCTCTATCACAGCGATTCCTATCACGACCGCGAGTTTCTAACTCGTGAGTTCGCTCACTAATCGCATCAATAGAATTGGTTAGACGATTGTCCATGTTGGTTAGACGTGTGTTTACGTCAAAAAAACCATTCTGGACAACTTCTAACATGCGGTCGACATCCCCACCTGATGAGGATGGTGGAACAGGTGGAGAAAAATCTTGGATAGGGATAGAGGCCTCACTATTATATAGGGAAGGATCGGTCATTGCGGGGACGACACGTTTGCCTAAACGCAGATGCATGCAAAATGAAATGAAGATGGACGACATCTACGAATGCAGAGTAGGTAGGCTGACACAAGTTACGCTGTGATACCAAATTGATGCAGGATGATAGGACTGACTGGGTAGGACAGGCAAGCTTGACTAGGGTAGGAGAAATCAGACCACAATTCACATGATGGAATTCAAAGATTTAAGTCTGGTGTAAATACTCATGGTGCAGCCCCTTTCCTCGACCGAGGGTGGGAGTACTATCTTTCAACCACTGTGGCGAAAAAAAATGACAATTTCAATAAATCAAACGGTCGATCACGAGAAGATTCAAAAGCCTAATCAACTAATCGTGGGAAGATTCAAAAGCCTAATCAACTAAACTGGTGATGGTGGAAAAACAGTCGAAGATTAACTGGAAGAAGAACACCAACACCAAAGAGGGTAGAATTTATCTCGGCACTAGAGTAGTGCGTTGTAGCGATGCGGGCAATTCTTGACATGGCGACAGCAAGCAAGGACGGGTGTGGAGTTGGCAGAGCAGGAGGGTAGTGGGCACTGGTGGTCAAGGTCAGAGCAGAGATGGACGAGGGCGTCCGGTCGTGCACCCGATAGGTGCGGGCGGGCAGCCCTGCGCGCGGCAGGCGGCCCTACACGTGGCGGGCATGGGCGGGCGGCCCTACGCATGCCACGCGGCCCTGTGTGCAGCGAGCATAGGTGGCTCTACGTGCGGCGGGCGTGGGTGGGCAGCCTTGTGTAGCGAGCACAGGCAGGTGGCTGTGCACGTGGCAGGTGTGGGCGGGCGGGCCCGCATGTGGCGGACGTGAGCTCATGGTTGTGCGCGGGGCAAGCATGAGTGGGCGGCCATGCGCACGGCGGGTGCGGCAGTCAACAGTGCATGCACAAGCACAAGAGGGCAGGTGGTCTTCTCTCGATGCCGGCCGCGGCTGCAAGAGGCAGCGGAGGCGGCTCAAAAGGGAGATGGCTAGGGCAAACTTCCTTTAAGAAGAAGAAAGTTCAATTCCAAAATAAATTCACCAAGTCTTTGATACGACATTGGCCTATGTATAGGCCTTAGAGGAAAGAGAAAACAAGATAACCGTTAATTTAAAAAAAAACCTAATATTAATCGACGTTGGCAACATGTCACGTCAAAGGAAAGTTCTGAAGTTGGTGTTGGCAATGTGGCACGACGTGGGATGTCTCGTGTGAAGGTGGAGGCACGTCCGGTATTGGTGTGTTGTCATGGTTGCCATCACTTTGCATGTTGTATTAAGCTATATTTACAACCCAAAATAGGGATGTACAGACCAAGATTCCATGTCAAGGATTGTAGGAGCTGAGGAAGGCATAGATAGGACAGGATGTATGGGACACTTATGTCCATGAACCGAGATAATAATGCATGTATATTGTGAGATTGTGCCATCAGCTCTAAGTACACAAATATACAAAAAAAATTGGAAAAGAGAAAGAGAAATTATGAAACTAATTCACCCCGCTGCATCTTAATTACATCAATAATGAAGGAAAATTAGGGTGCTAATTTTAATGTTGTTGAAAATTTAGCTTTCCTAGATTAAATAAAAAATATATAGGCTCGCTCAAATTTGTATAGTAGGAGGGAGGTCATGTCCAAAGGGACTGGCCTTTACAGGTAGCTCTAATATGCGAGTAAGGATTAGAGAAAATGAGAAGATAAGGTAAAAAAGGGTATAAAGCCAAAGAGATTAGTAAATATAATATAGTTAGTAGAAGATCTTTAGTATGCCTGTTTATTTGACTTAATAATAAGGATATTTGTATGATGGGATAGATAGATATAGTAATATAGGATAATATAGATTTAAGGAGATAGTGAATTGGGTTATCTTGCAGTTATCTTTCACTCAAATAAAATCACATGTGTTTTCCTCTCTTAAGAGTTGTACCCTTATGCCATGTCAGCCTGTCCCATCAGTTGCCTAGTCAACACACATCATTTTAATGTGATGTCTGTGTGGCTCCAACTATCCTCGCCAATGCTCGTGACCAATCCATTGCTTGAATAGGTTGGTTATGATGTGAGCTTTGGGCTGGGTCGACTCAAAGTATGATTGTTTTTCTTTGTTCTTTTCTTAACATTGCAGCCTAGTGGGTGTTGATCCTTCTCTTCACTTGTCAGCACAGCCTGATGATAAACTCAAAATTTTGGTAAAAATTATGTCATTGAGAATTTGAGTTTAATCAGAAAATTTTATTACTAATACTCATAAGTAATTTAATTTGCTAGTGATGAGTATGGGTTGTCTCCACACGAGATGTATGTTTAGCAAAGTACAATCCCAATTGGGTGAAGCAAAGATGAGACGAGTTATGTATACAGTTGTGAATGCATGATAAGAGTACATAATAAGATGATAAATGGCTAATTAGGGGATTAAGAGGTACGAGAAAGGGGCCGAGATGGGTTCATAACAATGGTGTAGTAAGTGGCATAAACATGAGTGGATATGGTGATAAAGATAGTGAGAATGAGGTAGAATGATGGTAGATATGAGAGATGTTGTGATACATGTTTGTTGAAATAGGAAGAAGAGATATGTGTGATGAGATCATCATGGTGTAGGGAGCACGTGAAACAAAGGTTAAGGTGAGAATGGATAGGGGACGATTATGGAGTGGATTAATGGTAATGGATGAGGTTGATAGATGGTGAAGATGGATAAACTAACTAAGCGTGTTGGAAATGATTCAATATAAGGCAAAAGCTTAACCTGAGATCCCTATATTCTGTCGGGACCGCGACATCTTCCTGATGTAGAACAACCTCTGCACTTCTCTGTAAAACCACCCCAAGCACAAGAGACACCAAGGAACACTTGATGGACCTTCAAATTTTCACTTTCTTTCAATAGCCTCACTAGGAGGAAGTGAGCTTAAAGACTTTTTTACAAGATAAAGCGCTGAATTTATAAATCCAACCATATGGATGGATAGAGGACAAACAGATGAAGCTAACCTTAAATTTTCAGCTCGATCCAAATTCTGGATCGTTGATATCATGCCTGAACGTTGGACGATTTCTAGCTATCAATTTCATTCAAAATTTTCTCTCTCCTCATCCTCGTCAGCGACGTCAAGTGATTTGGTAAGAGTTTTGTCTCTTATGGGCATTAAATGCGATAATAAGCTGAGATTCCTCCCCCTCATCCACGATCGACAGCTCTCGTCCCGCCATGGGAAAAAGACAAAAAAGGAAGAATGATAGTTTATTATTTAAGTATATTGTTTAATAGCTTTTGTCACTAATGTAGCACCACATCAACGTGTGCCACATCAGTGATTTCCCTTTCTAAACCTACATAAATGTGACATGTATGAGCCATGTGTACATGTGCACCCCACATGTACACGCGACACTCTATGGCGCTGCCACATCGCTCGGCTGTCATTGTTGACTATTCCTAGAAGAGAGAGAGAGGAGGGGGACATAATAATATTTTAATCCTCTTTCTCGGGCCATGGAACACATTTATTGCTAAAATAATAGCTTCTTTTTCCTGATTGGTCCACGTCACCTGCGCTATGAACACTAAAAAAACCCCACATGAACACGTGGTGCTCTATGGCACTACCACATTGCCCGGTTGTCATTGTTGATTATTCCTAGGAATAATAAAGGAGAGGGAAATAATAATATTTTAATCGTCTCCTTCTCAAGCCATGGAGCACATTTGTTGCTTAAAAAAATGGCTCCATTTTCTGATTGGTCCACGTCACCTACACTAGGAACACAAAAAAAACCCCACATGTACATATGGCACTCTATGGCGCTGCCACATTGCCCGGCTATAATTTTTTATTATTCCTAGGAGAGATAAAGGAGAGGGAAATAATAATATTTTAATCATCTCTTTCGTGGGCAATGGAACACATTTATCGCTTAAACAAATGGCTCCATTTTCTGATTGGTCCATGTCACCTACACTAGGAACACTAAAAAACCCAAAATATATTTTTAAACTCATATTAATAAAATAAAGGCCCAAAAAATACAAATAAATATAAATTTTGACTTAGAAAAATAACATGTTTTCAAACTTAATGTTGAACAATTCAAAATTGTTTCTAAAAATTGTTAGTATTCAATTGGGGCTCTAAATTGAATTAATTGATCCAATTGAAGGGATCAAATTATTCAATTAGAGAGATTAAGGAGAAAATTTTGATTTGTTTCGGTTGATTTTGTAGGTTTGATAACTTAGGAATAATTACTCTATTGGATAATAAAATGGAAATTTAATCACCTAGACAGTTAGCCCTTTTTATAAGTTTTTTTATAGTTTTCTTGATATGCACTTTGAATAGCTAGGTGAATCTCTCAATTTCTCCTCTCAATCCTAGTCAGGGCTTGTACATACTACTCAAGCCAAGCGATTTAGAAGTTCAGACAACAAGAAGAACGATCAAGGAATTCAATTAACAACATCCAAAAATACACAAAAAGTTCAAATACAAAGAAGGAAAAAGTACCAAACAAGTTGATCTAAACTGGAGCTCCTCTCTGTCTTGCAGCTGTGATAGAGCACCATCCAGAATGAGCTCCCCCTCTCGAAATTCAGCTTTTATACTTAGGTTACATGGTGAAAATCACTATTTTACCCCCATTTAGTAATTAATTTTTATCTATCAATTTGGCTTGATCTGAATGATCCAACCATACAGATAGAAAGAGGGGCTCAAGACGAGCAAATCCATAAAAAATAATCTCAATCGGACTTCAGGATCAAAAGTTATGAATAAATGAATTTAAACCAATTTTAACCATTGGATTTAAATCCATTTATTTAATTATTTTCTTTTGAAACACACAATGACGTGTCGATTCCTCATTGGATGATGAATTTTAAACTTCAAATGGCGGGTTCATTCTCATTGCGCCACAAACCCCTTTGCTGAAATCAGAATACAGAGAAAAATAGGAGAAAAATAAACATCTTACAAAGCGCCTTGCACGTGTGCGTGCCCAATCCCAAGGTGCCACGTCATAAACTGTACGTGTGCTGTGCATGCACTACAAGGGAGAGAAAATTCCCTGGAAATTTTCAGAAATGTCCCCTTTAAATCTGCGCATGCAAAAGGACATCGCCTTAAAAATATTTATGTATATATCCTTTTCGCTTTCTCAGTCCTATTTTTTCTCATAAAAACCATTAAAAAATACTCAGTAGGAATTAAACCCTGTAACTGTTTAAATAATATCTTTACACCTGCACACACGATTGAGAGCTGTTTTTAAGGGCATACTTGCAACTAAAATTTACGAAAAGCCCCTCCGATTTTAGAAATTGCTCTAAAACTTATATTTTTCATACAAATATATCCTTTTCCTATTTAAAAATTCATTTCTTCCTTGAATAAATTCCCAAAAAATCCAATAAAATCTTTTAAAAAATCCAGAAAATTGTAGAACATTCTAGAAAATTTAGTAATTCATCCCCATACTAATTTAGCCCGAAATTAAACTACAATTTACGAAAAGCCCCTCCGATTTTAGAAATTGCTCTAAAACTTATATTTTTCATACAAATATATCCTTTTCCTATTTAAAAATTCATTTCTTCCTTGAATAAATTCCCAAAAAATCCAATAAAATCTTTTAAAAAATCCAGAAAATTCTAGAACATTCTAGAAAATTTTATAATTCATCCCCATACTAATTTAGCTCGAAATTAAATTTTAAACCTGCCTTTTCATTTAAAAATAATTATTTCAAGCTCAAATAAATCCCTAAAAATTCATAAAAGTAACAGAAAATTAGGGGAAAATCAGAAATCACTTGAAAACATTAATTTCATGTAAATATGTGATAACAACCCCATTTTAATCTCGTTTAATGCATTAAATTGTGCTAAATTGCTTGAAATAAAGACCGAGTTCAGGGTGTTATCAAAAAGTAAGTGACTATGCTTCAAGGTTTGTGGGCATTATCATCGAGCTTCGAGATTTGGGTGAAGTTCTTGAAGATAGAGAGGAAGTGTCTAAGCTTCTCAGGTCAGTTCCCAAAGAGTATGATGCTCATCCTTCCGCTTGAGCAATTCTGTGATTTGAAGAACATGAAGATAGCTGAAGCTATTGGGCATCTCAAGGTGCATGAGACACGGCTTCTTGAGAGGAATGCAAGGGAAGAAGAGCAAGCTCTCCTCTCTAGGGTCTTCAATCAAGCCAAGAGGGGCCAAGGTGTGTCTTCTTCACATGGGAGAGGACAAAGAAAAGGGAGCAAAGAGAGAGGAAGAGGGAGGACTGCTGCACGAGATAGTGAGGATGGAGAAATGAAGCCTTTTGACAAAAATAAAATAGAATACTATTATTGTCAAAAGTTTGGGCATTTTGCAGATGAATGCAAGCTTCCACATAAGAGGAGATCAAGAGAAGAGGAGAAAGTAAAGGTGGCTGAGGAGGAAGAGGAATCATGTTTGATGATGATGTTATCTAGTGAGTGTGGTGAATCGCTGCTCGTAGGAGTGAATGGAGCTACTAAGAAGATTTATGGTATCTTGATACTGTTGCCAGCAGTCATATGTGTGGGAAGAAATATTATTTTCAGACTATGAATCAAGATTTGAAGGGGCTTTTGAGATTTATAGATGGCTCTTCAATCACGTATGAAGGGAAAGGTGATGTTCTTGTAAATTGCAAGAATGGCGAGCTCATGAGGTCTGGTAATGTTCTTTTCATACCAAATTTGAATACTAACATCTTGAGCCTTGGAAAGCTTGATGATCAAGGGTGTGAGACCAACTTGAAGAATGGATATCTTACAATCCATGACAAGAAAGGGAGACAGTTTACCAAGACTCACAAGACTGGCGTAAACATGTACTTGATGAAACTAGATGTAAGTGAGCAATGCCTTCTTTTAGGAGAAGATGACGAGGCATGGCTATAAAATAAGAGGCTCTCTCATCAGAGTTTTAGGACTCTTCAGAGGATTGTAAAATGTAATTTAGGGGAAGGGATGCCTAATATTACTAAAGTTGACCAAGTTTGCAGGAATTGTGTGGCAAGGAGGCAAACTAGAGCCAAGTTTCCCTCATCGACTGAATTTCGAGCTTCAAGACCACTGGAATTGGTGTATGCTGATATACGTGGCCCTATCACACCATTGACATTTGGTGGGGGAAGGTATTTCATACTTATTGTTGACAATTTTTCTAGATTGATGAGGGTGACTATCCTGAAGAACAAGTCAGAGGCATTTGAAGCTTTTCAAAAATACAAGTTGATAACATGCAAATAAAAGCTAAATAAGTGCTAATTTCATCATATTTTTGAGATTTCAATGATTAAAACATTTACTTTTAATCCATGTTATCATGATTTTAGGTCAAAAGAAGAAATTCCTTAAATTTTAAGTTAAACAATACGTTTGATAAATAAATAGGTCAATATATACAGTTTCAATGGTTTTAATATGATGTTTATAAGAATTTAAATGCTCTTAATTCACCTATTTCTATAAATAAAAATATATTAAACAATAAAATGGATTTTAGAAATTAAAAAACTTTTTTTCGCATTAATAAACACTTTTTTATGATTTATTCCATTCAATTTTGAATTAAAATTTTTTTATTATTTTAACCGGCCCTTATTGGGCCAGTTGTAGCGCTCACCTATCTGCAAGTGGCGCAGGGCGCACGAACGATGCGCATCGCACGCAGCACCGCATAAGCATATCAGGAGAAGAGTTCACACCCTGAGTGCACGACACTCACGTACGTGATTCCGTACATGTTGTGCATGGATTGGAGCCATATAGAGGCGGAAACGCCCAATGGCGCTGCGTTGTACGCTCTACGTACAAAGCGAAAAAGAAAAAGAAAATAATGGAATCGGAAGAAGCTGTTCTTCCAATTCCGCGGCAATAAAAGGGGGGGAATGAAAATTCAGCAGCTGTTTTTGATTTTAAGCTCGAGGAAAGAAAGCCCAGCTTCCTCAAAGACTCAAGAATCCACCAGAAGTGATTTGGAGATCAATTCGGGCACCAATTTCGCGGAGCGTCGCTGCAATTATTCCCCAAATTCAAGCTTAAATTCATGGAAAATGGGGTGTTCGTTGTGCAGAATCAGGTAAGATCGATTCTCTGATAAGCTCTGGTACTTCTAGGCTCGTATTTCTTGATTTTTACCCTTGATTTTACATTCAATTTTAGCAATTTTGTAGTGTCATTCTTGTTCGCCATTCCTTCTTAATTTTTGATTTTAAGCACATTAATTCTGAACTTTACCTTGCATTCAACTCAATTAGTATTTTTCGAGTTTAGACTAATCGATTTTGAATTAGAATCAACCTCTTAATCACTCATATTATTGCGTATTTCTTAAATTAGCAAATCGGGAATCATATTCACGATTTGCAAATTTAGGACATTTCTACAATTTTGAAGTAATTAGGATAAAATAAAATTTGGATTAAAAAAAGAGACATTCTTAACATCCTAAATCCGTCAGAAATAAACCAAATAAAATACAAAACACTTAGAATTAAATCAATTTTATGTATAGATTTCAAATTCACTAAAACAAACTTAAAAATATAATTCATAAAAATTTAAGATTTTAAATAAAATAAAAAATAAATTCAGGTGATTTTAAATCTCGGTTATTAAATAAAAAAGAGTTATTGAAATCATTTGAGTTCAAAAAGATAAGAATCGCAACTTTCAAGAATTTGCATTTCATTAGTAGCGAACTCATCATTTCATCTAGGTTCGAATTCTAAATCCTAATCAGAGAGAAAATTAAACATCACCACCGCCTTCCTAGGATTCGACCCCTTAACACTAAGGGATAAATAAATTTTATTGATAAAGTTTAGAAAACCCTTAACTTACGACTTATAAACACGTATTTTTGAACTTATCACAAGTCTCTGGCTGAAGGTGAGTCACAATTCAAGATCAAGTGCCTAAGAACAAATAGAGGAGGAGAATTCACATTTGCTGAGTTCTCAAATTGGTGTGAAGAAATCGGCATTCTTAGGCAGTTGACAGCCCCATATACTCCTCAACAAAATGGAGTGATGGAGAGGAAGAATAGGACCATTATGGGTCTTGTGAGGAGCATGCTCAAGGCGAAGAGCTTGCCTATGGAGTACTGGGGTGAGGCTGTTAACACGTGTGTATGTGCTAAACAGGTCCTCTACGAAGAGCTTGCAAGGGGAGACATCCTATTTCAAGTAGAGTGGAAGAAAACCCAAGATTGAACATCTTAGGGTATTCGGCTCAGTTGTGCATGTGAAGTCCAATAAAAGACTAAGCAAGCTTATAGATAGAAGCAAGGAAATGATCTTTGTCGGGTATAAGAGAGGCACTAAAGCTTATGGGTGCCTTGATTGTACCACCAACAAAGTTCACTTGAGCCGCGATGTGATCTTTGAAGAAGGGCAGTCATGGGAGTTTGAGAAACTCCAAAGCATCAATGATATTTCCACTAACAGTCTTATAGTTTCAGATTTAAGTGGTGCACTTGAAGAAGAAGATGTTGAAGATCAAGAAGGAGCAAATTTTGATGAAGAAGATTCTAAAATTGATGTGAGTGAAGTAGTGGACAGATTTCATCAACCGAAGACGAAGTGAGGAGGTATAGATTGGTGGAATCAATCTATGAAGCTATTGATCCAGTTGGAGAAGAGGGATTTCTTTTCTCTTTTGAGGAGCCCTCTTCATATGTTGAAGCATCTGAAGATCGAGCTGGGAGAGAAGCCATGAAGGAGGAGATTGCTTCTACTGAGAAGAATAACACTTGGAGTTTGGTGAAGGCTCCAAGGAATTGTAAGCCCATAGGTGTGAAATGGGTCTAACATGTGGGTAAAGTGGTGAAGCACAAAGCAAGGTTGGTGGTGAAGGGTTACAGCCAAAGATTCAGAATTGACTATGATGAGGTATTCTCTCCCGTTGCTCATTTTAAGTCAACTCAAATTCTGATTGCATTGGCATCACAAAATAGTTAGAAACTACATCACCTTGATATAAAATCAGCCTTCTTGAATGGTGAGATTGAGGAGGAGATCTATGTGCACCAACCAGAAGATTTTGTGGAGGAGGGAAATAAGATTATGCGTTGAAGCTGAAGAAAGCCCTTTATGGACTCAAGCAAGCACCTAGAGCATGTAATGCAAAGTTGAATGATACATTGTTGCGGATTGGATTCAAACAGTGCAAGAATGATCAAGGAGTACACTTTATGCATTCTAACCCATCTGGACTGTTTGTAGGTGTTTATGTTGATCATCTAATCATTATAGGAGGTAATGAAAAGAAAATTGAAGAGTTTGAGGAGATGATTAGCATATTTGAGATAACTGATCTGGGGCTGTTGAGTTCTTACTTGGGCATTCAAGTGATTCAAGGTACAAGTGATATTAGTTGAAGTCAAAGCCTTTATGCAGAGCATATTCTTGAGAATTTTTGTATGGTTGAGCACAGTTCAACCAAGACTCTTATGGAGTCATCTCTAGAGTTGACAAGTAAAGGAGGAGGTGCCAAGGTTGATGCCACTATTCATCGATGGTTGATCGGGAGTCTAAGGTACTTGCTACATACCCGACCTGCTCTAACCTATTCAGTGAGTATTTTGGGAAGAAGTATGTCAACACCTACATCTCAACATTGGGCAGCAGCCAAGAGAGTGCTTAGGTACTTGAGAGGTACCACTGATCTTGGTCTGGTGCACAAGAAAGGGAAGAAAGTTTTCAATATCATCGGCTATAGTGATAGCGATTTTGCTGGAGATGTGAAGATAGGAGGAGTACTTCAAGAGAAATCTTCTTTCTTGAGGGTCTACCTATCGCCTGGAATTATATGAAGCAGAAGATAGTGGCTCTATCTTCATGTGAAGTTGAGTATGTGCCCCTTACTTCAGCAGCGTGTCAAGCGAAGTGGATAGCTAGAATGGTAGAAGAGTTAATGGGATTTCAGTGCAAGCCCATTAAAATCAGAGTGGACAACCAATCAGCTATCATATTGTGAAAGAATTCAGCTCACCAAAAACGAACAAAGCATATTAATTCTGGCCATCATTTCATCAGAGACTGTGTTGAAAGTCAAAGCGTGGAGGTGGAGTATGTGAAGACGGAGTAGCAACTTGCCAACATATTTACCAAGCCATTTTGAAGAATCCAATTCCAAAAGTTATGTGAGAAGATTGGGATGATTGAAGTATTACAGAAGGAAGAGATTGAAGGAGATGTTTCTCCTCCATGTCGGGCAACAACGACCAGCAAAGATTTCAGCACATGACTTGGTAGTACCATTGACACTGCCATATGCACGCCACAAGGCATGCCGAGTGCCCCAAATCCATCCTAAAAGTGCTGCCGTAGTGCGTGACTTGGTAGGATAACCGTTCAATGCGGTTTTTATTTCATGAGTTAACTCTTGAGCATTTTTAGCATCATTTTCCTTGTGTGCTCTTGTGCTTATAAAAGCTAGAGCTTTCTATGTGTTTTTGTAACTCAGTTTTTCTTACGTGAGCTAAGAGTATTATGTTGTTTCTCATCTCCTCCCTCTAATCCCTTGAACATACTCGTCCACTGAAATAGAGCTTTCTATGTGTTAAAAGCTAGAGCTTTCTATGTATTTTTGTAACCCCTTGAAAATAACGAATGTAGCACAAGAGTACTGTGTTGTTTTCCAACATCTGCTTAACTGCCCACCAAGTCCCCATTTTCCTATGTTTTTGTTTAGTTTGTTCTCGTTAAATCCATATTCTGATCGTATGTTTGCCAAACTTCTGGATTTGAAATTTCAACGATGCCCAAGAGTCTGAGAAATTACACCTTGTGCTACATTCGTTATTTTAACTCTTGATAGTCATTCAAAGAGATGCTGCAATCAGAAGTTTGGGTAACAATGCCGATTATTGGCATATTAAGTAAAACACATCAACAAGTAGGAACACATTGCCCTGGCCTAGTGGAAGCTGTGTGCTAAAGTTAAACTCCATAAGAGAGAGATTTAGTGAGTGAGCAAGAGATAGTACATCATGGCAATCTGCTGAGCAGATATCATTTTTGTCGAGATCAACGCAAGAAAATGATCCTGGAAAAAATGAAGCATAAGCAGAAAAAAATGAAAAAAAGCTTCCTACTGTAATTAAGTTTTGTTAAACAGTTTCGATAATGGGCTTTCTATAAAACTCAAATCTCGTATGTTGAGTCAATTATAATGTATTTAGAAGACACATCGATGTATTATTGGTGATAAGTCACTGTGAGATTTTCTTGCAAACTGTTCACTGTGAAACTTTCCGTGATGCTATCCAAAACAGGTCTCCGTGATGTACATATGAAAGTACGTAGTCAAAGAGAAAATGATAATGCCAAACATGTACCATCATCGCTTATCGACATGACAGGTACATGGGCAGGGTGGTCATATTTGAGGGGCCTATGCAGCGTCCAAGTCCTCATACCTCTCATTTCGCGGCCATGCCAGTAAACCATGTGTCCAAGGAAAGGGAAATGCTCTTTGAGAAATCCTTAACGCCGAGCAATGTAGGAAAGCTAAACAGGCTAGTGATACCAAAGCAGTACGTAAAGAGGTACTTCCCAATGGAGGGTAACTCTGGGCTGCAGTTGAGCTTTGAGGACGAGATAGGGAAATTGTAGTAGTTCCGCTACTCTTACTAGGGCAGCAGCCAGAGCTACGTATTGACTAGGGGCTGGAGCATATTCAACAAGGAGAAGAGACTCCGCGCCGGCAATGTGGTGCTCTTCCAACGCTGCTGCTGCTATGTCGGTGATAGGATCTTCATCGGCTGGAAACACCGGCCGGTGCAAAGAGGCCATGCTTGCGCTGATGCTGGCATTGTTGCTGCGCCTCCGCCGGGTGATGAATTGCACCTTATAACACCATCCACAATTAGGCTGACGACGTTGAGGCTCTTCGGCATAGACGTCTGCTAGTAATGGAACCTGATTTAAGCAGCCCCAACGGCAAGAGGCGCTTCTTTGAATCATAATGAAAATGGTGTGTGATCCTTTCTTCATCTGTATTGCGTCTATCTCTATACTTTATTTAGTTGCTAGCCTTGTCAAGTGTTTCTTAACTTTTGATTTTTGTGATGGGTATTAATGTGGTTTCTTGTTGCTCATAAGTTATCAAGATATATCATCAAACTGATTTAGTTATGTTTATGTGGCATCTAAACATTTGAACTATGATTGTGGGTTGATCAAAGAGTAATTCTTTGTCTATCCTAATTAAAATTATGATATGACTTAGGGTGGACTAAACGGGATTAAGTTTCTCCACATTCATATGAATGATGGCCACTCATTTGGACACGTACGGTTGAATTTCTCTAAGAGCCCCCATTACTCTTGAGAGATTAACCAAGTACTTACCCATTGAACAAAAAAGTGCCCATCAAAGTCAATCAGCCATCATGGACTCATGTTTATTTTCTATATTCTCTCAATTAGTCAAGTCATACTAAAAATTCATCGTACGATGATACTTAAGTTAAATTCATTTTCAAACCTGTTTCAAATTCATGATGGGAGAAGTTCGAGGCCGAGCCACGAAGATGGATCTTTCCACACTCCCCATTATCCTGAACTGTTTTGTCGCATTCAGTTGGCTTGTCTTCTGCATAGTCTTCATACCGTGGGTTATTCATCACCAGATTTCTGAGGAATTTGCTGCGACTCTCGCCTCTAACTGCTCTATGGATTCCCCTTCTGTAGTGTGAAAAACGTTGCTTTCAGACGTCCCATTTACATGACCCGACAGATTCAATTTCTCACAATTGAATAACGATGATATGACTCGGCCAAAGCCAGACTTTGCTTCTCCTTCTTTTGCTCCAAATTGTCACTCTATCTCTCTATCTATCTATCTATCAATCTATCAATCTATCCATCCATCTATCTATCTATCTATCTATCTATCTATCTATCTATCTATCTATCTATCTATCTGTCTATCTATCTATCTATCTATCTATCTATCTATCCATCTATCTATCTATCTATCTATCTATCTATCTATCTACCTATCTACCTATCTATCTATCTATCTCTTTCTCTCTATCTATGAATCTTCATTCTATCTTTCTCTCTCTCTATCTATCTACCTACTCTCATTCATATTCTATTTTTCTCTCTCTCTAACTCGTACTCTCTCACATAATACATTTTTTCACATGTCTCTCACTCTCTTGCATACTCTCTATTTGAAACAGAGTATTTCTCTATCTCTCTCTCAATTTTTTAGTCTCTCTCTCTCTGTATTGTTTTCTCTCTTTCATATTCTGTTTTCTCCACTCGATCTCTCTTATTTTCTCACATATTCTATTGTACTCTGCATCTTACTCTCTTTCATGGTTTATTTCTCTATCTCCTTTTCTTCAACTTTTCTGTCTATCTCTTGCGCACTCACTCTCTTACTTTTTTATTCCATCTCTCTCTACATTCCTGTCTTTCAATCTGTTTTCATCTATATCTCACCCCTGTATTCTCTTTAGTTATATCTCTCTCTCACTCATTCTCTATCTGTTTCTTTCTAACTTCTCTTTCACTTTATGTTATTCAATATCTTCGTCTCTCTTTTTTACTTTCTCTCTCTTATGCAAAAAACAAATTTAGCACCAGATGGGACTTATTAAGATATGATAATGGGATATCACTTGGTAATTAATTTTATTTCAAATGATTAATTGTTTATGTTGTGAACATTTTCTTTCAATAAAATGTGGTATCTTTACATTTTAGTAAATTATATGGCTTATTATCTTTCCTCTTCACAATCCAACATCTTAAAGTATATCCACTTCACATAATTTGATTTCATATGTGGACAGAAAAAAATTTTAAAACTTCAAAATATAAACACTTTCCCTATTAATTAAGTTATATTATCAAGTGAAAGTGGCAAAAAATATCACAGAACACATCCTCAATGGATCATCTTTTCCAGCGAAGCTTAATCACTTGGGTATGAAAGTAATTAATAAAAGATGTTGCATTTTATTAACTTCCTAAGATTAGAAAATCAGCTCAAGATGATTTACAATGTTCAAAGGCACAGTCTGACTGCTAATGCTCTCATCTTTCTCTACACTAAATACTTACAACTTTATCTCCCTTGTTTTGTTGAGCCTCTTAAATGGGCCATCCATAACTTTCATTAACTTTAACCTTTTCATTTCTCTGTCCTTAGAGGTCGTGGTCAAATCCAGGATATCTTGTATTTTTGTATTTTGATGCCTGTTCAAAGTAATGCATCCCTTGATATGGGTTGTGATCAAGCACAATAGGTCCTCAGTCAACTATTTGACTAATTATAAGTAAATATCAAATATCATCCCTTGTTATATTAAAAGGTTACTTAGTTTGACCATGATGAACGAGGTAAATCAGTGATTTAGGACTTAGCTTTTCTATGATACGAAGATAATCATATTTTCTGAAACTTTCTAATAATTTGTCCAAATTTGATCTCATTTAATTGGTTTAATAACTTTGTCCAATTCCTAATTACTCTTTTCGGGTACTTAAGACTGAATTTATTGATGATTTAATGAAGATTAATTACACGAAGGTAATGTTATTCAATTGATTATATATTGAGTTAGATTATGTGGTAAACATGCCTGAAATTTTCAGATTTAATGCTTGAGAGGTGCTTTGAACTTATAGAAAAATAATAATATAAAAATTCAAAAGGGAAATGATTACTATTTCATATTTTATAACCATAATTAATAAAAATCACTGTTAGAATCTTGGTAAATTATCATTACACCCTTCTAAATTTCTAGTTCTATATATACAATTTTAAGCCCTAATTTGATACTCTTCTTGTCCATTCATTTTGGAAGTCGCAGTTCAAAAACTTGACCAATCTTTCACACCTTAAAGCAATTTTCAAGCCATTTTTTAGCATTTCTTCAAGAGGATATTTATTGTTAACATCAATCCGAGTCCATAGAACTTGAATCGTGTTTTTTGGGACAGCGTGATTCATGATTTAAAGGAAAGAAGGCTTCCCTATGAATTTCAATTGTCCTCAGCCCTAATAATTAGGGGTCCATTCTTAATATAAGCTTTACGTTGACTTTGGGATTTTTTTTGAACCTGTTGGTGGATATAATGTGATTGTCAAGCTGAATCACCCCACCATATTCCTTTAAGCTCGTTGAATAAAATATTATGTTTATTGTTGTTCAAGTGTGATGTTTATAAGGAAGTACATAATACATGTAGTAACATAGTGAATTATGATGATATCATAATACACTTGTTACTATTTTTTAAACATGTATTCTAATATTCCTTTTTGGTGGATAATCGAGATGGATATCAAATTATCCAGATAGAATAGCACTAATTGATCATACTTATTCGATAAGTTTAGATGATCTAGTTGCTTCTAGTGTCATGACACTGAAGACAAGTAGTGTGCGCTCTTTGGACAAAGAATTCATTGAATTGATCAGTATGAATCCCTCAATTGTATTATACCTAAACACCAATCAAGTTGATTCATATCATGGTTGTATAAGTGATCAATTGACCTGAGACACCAAGGACATATCGTGGATGGATAATTACATTTTCACTACGACTTACGAGCCTCTGATTGTAGGATTCAAACAAGTCATATCTCGGGTTTAGTAAGATCACGAAGGTGATTGAGTGGTTAAGAAGTGATCATCCGCCCTTGGTATAAGAGAATATTTACTCAAGGAAGACAGTGCAACAAATCCCTAGCAAGGATACTTAGGATATTAGAAAATGCATTCTTTAATGATCCCCACTACACATCATTGCTGATCGAATGATGAATTAGGGTATGATGGTCAACCATACCTTAAGTCGTTCAAGAGTCTTGCACGGATGATGGATTATACCTACACAGTAACAAATGACAACAAAGATTTCATGAGAGAGTTCAAACACTACTCGATATCTTCTAGAGCACGAGATGTAGCTAGGCAACCCACATGCTAGAAACTTAACCTATCAATTTGGTTAAATCGATCCTTAGTTAATTAATATATACGATGATATACTTAATTAATAAGCCTGGTCCATAATTATTATTGGGCCACTAAAGTTATTAAGTAGAATGATACATCCTAAAGGGTCACACAGACAGGATCATTGGGGCATTGGTGAATGTATTTTATTTTATGGGGTTTTTGAGAAAAACATAAGTAAAATAGAAATAGGGAAGGGGCAAGTATTTCAAGTATTCAGGCCAGCCATAATTGAGAGCCCCCCCCTCTTCTCTCTCATATCTTCTCAACTCAACCAAGGAGAGTCTTTAAGGAGAGTTCGAGAAGAGGAAATGGAGATCCACGGCCAACATGATCACGTGGATACTTCTAGAGGCTGGGCACGTGAACAGCTTCAGAATGATCTCAAAGTGATCAGATCATGGGGGGAATAAGTTCCCCACAAGGTACATGTGATTTATTGTTTCATAGATCGATTAAGAATCTATTAACACGGTTCTGCATCATGGAAACCATGTTTTCCATGGTTGACTCAAGGCACAGAATCCAACACTTATATCTAGTTTAAAAAATTCATACAAATCCATAAATTTGATTTCAGTTTCCATCTTTTGTCTGAGATAACAGTTGTTTTTAATCATGTTATGAGCGCATAAAAGTTGGAATTGTCTCATTTTGTGCAATAGTGAAAAAGATATTCTAGTTTTAAGCGCCAAAGGTCAAACAAATCAATGAATGTTATCCAAAGATAAATGTGGAGGAGAAGAGGACTCGAGGAAATAATGATGAAAATGGGGAGATATTGCTGTACGAAAGTCATTAATATATTTTTAAATTGTCATCTATGAAGTAACAAATTTTCATATAAAATATTTCTTTTATAATACTACTAAACCAGATTGATTATGTAGTAATTTTTGTTGAGGAAAATACGTAACGTTCAGAAATAGATTTTTCTTGTTAGGTCTTTGTGGTCATTCAGATTAAGGCTTTGGTGGCCAAGCTAAAGTAGCTCAAGCGACGCCACTCCATGGATGACTTTGGGGGTCAAAGATGACAAAGCTTCAGTGATTTTTTCTCTTGTTTGGTATCCTTGTTCTACCCTATTCCCAAGTTATTTGATTAGGGGCATTAACATAAACATGGTTCAGGCACATCATCATCTTAGGGTGGATACCCCTGAACTACGTTAAGGATTAGCATAAGCCATGCAAAAAAATGTTTCTCCCATTTCCTCTCCCTCATTGATTAGTTCAAAAATTCCTAGGCTTCTTAAAAATAAAATAGATAAAATAGATTGAGAACCTAATTCAGCCCCTCGCCCCACCAACATCTTTGGCAATTCCCTAGGCACTTAAACAAATAAGTATTATTACACAAGTGCCTGTGTATAATTTCTAGGTAGACTTTAGTAATACTGTTTAATTTTTTATATATTTTTGAATGGCTTTCTCCATTATTACAAGCCAAATAATTGCAAAAGACACATCTACCCTTGATAGGGTAATACTAAAGAATTAGAGTTAATCTACGGGCTTAGGTTGTTTCTAGATGCCATCTAACCTATAGATTTAAAAGAGACTTTCGATGTACCAGATTTTGGATAAAAATTGGTTTACGCTTTGACTGTAGACAAAGCAGGTTATAATTTTCATTTTGGAAATGGTAAATTATCTCTTTATGAACAATTTATAATTTTATTGATAGAAGAGGAAACCCTATACATTATTAATATGATCTCATTATTGAAATAATACTCCACACATTTGAAAATGATGCAACTTGCAAATTAACTAGCAATAATTCAAGTTAACAATGACACAAAATATGCAATAAAATAAGGGGAAAATACAATGGAAACGTTGCCATCAGTCTTCAGGCATCTTACTATCCATACATTCGCATATTTGTTGCCCACCCCCTACAATTTATTAAAAGTGTAATTGATAATTAATCATATTCACAAATCATTATTCTCGATATGGCCAAATATATCTTATTCATGAGAATTCTGAATCCCTTTACAGACTCAAATTTTTTTGATACCAAAATTAGGAATAAACTTAACAAATAAATAAATATAACAAAATCAGAAGGTGTTAGCGAATATTTTGGCCCATGTTAGTAAAAATGTAAGTCATTTCTCAGAACTTTTTACCAAATTCCTCAAAGAATATGTCATGGTTACGCAATACACCAAGTTAAGTTCTCCTAGCATGAATTGTGTGATTAATAATAAAGACCTGCTCACTTGTAAATATGGTGAGGAGTAAGATCATTGAGTCACCTATTCATATTGACCTATGAGGTGAGACATTAAAGATTTCAGCTTATATATTTGAAAAAAACACCACTAGAGCAATGATTAAAATCCCGCAGATGCGTATCAGAGGAAATAAAAGTTAGTCTACAAAAATAGCACATTTGGGGTTGTCTAGTTTTGGCTAATCCTCGATGGCTAATGAAATAAAAGCGAACTCGAAAACAGCTAGTTTATACTTTGTGTGATACTCTATCATTGGGTTTTGAGTTTATGATTCCACTGTTGAAGTAATTTTTAGATGAGGAATGACCATGTCTTTGAGGATGTCGAGATTGAGTTTAGAGAAGAAAAGTCATCATTCCAATATTGATTGAAAATGATGGAGATGATTCAATCCCAACACATGTTTGTGCAATAATTTCTTTTTCTCAAAAAAATTACTTCGCTTCCTCGATACAGAATGAAGAAACTCAGTAACCTCAAAATTAGAGCCAGCTTATATATTTGAAAAGAACACCACTAGAGGTTTCAGCTTAAAGATTTCAGCTTGTATATTTGAAAAGAACACCACTCGAGCAATGATTAAAATCCCTCAGATGCGTGTCAGAGGAAATAAAAGTTAGTCCACAAAAATAGCACATTTGGCGTTGTCTAGTTTTGGCTAATCCTCGATGGCTAATGAAATAAAAGCGAACTCGAAAACAGCTAGTTTATACTTTGTATGATACTCTATCATTGGGTTTTGAGTTTATGATTCCACTGTTGAAGTAATTTTTAGATGAGGAATGACCATGTCTTTGAGGATGTCGAGATTGAGTTTAGAGAAGAAAAGTCATCATTCCAATATTGATTGAAAATGATGGAGATGATTCAATCCCAACACATGTTTGTGCAATAATTTCTTTTTCTCAAAAAAATTACTTCGCTTCCTCGATACAGAATGAAGAAACTCAGTAACCTCAAAATTAGAGCCAGCTTATATATTTGAAAAGAACACCACTAGAGGTTTCAGCTTAAATATTTCAGCTTGTATATTTGAAAAGAACACCACTCGAGCAATGATTAAAATCCCTCAGATGATGTGTCGAGGAAATAAAAGTTAGTCCACAAAAATAGCACATTAATGAAATAAAAAAACAGCTAGTTTATACTTTGTATGATACTCTATCATTGGGTTTTGAGTTTATGATTCCGAAGTAATTTTAGATGAGGAATGACCATGTCTTTGAGGATGTCGAGATTGAGTTTAGAGAAGAAAAGTCATCATTCCAATATTGATTGAAAATGATGGAGATGATTCAATCCCAACACATGTTTGTGCAATAATTTCTTTTTCTCAAAAAAATTACTTCGCTTCCTCGATACAGAATGAAGAAACTCAGGAACCTCAAAATTAGAGCCAGCTTATATATTTGAAAAGAACACCACTAGAGGTTTCAGCTTAAAGATTTCAGCTTGTATATTTGAAAAGAACACCACTCGAGCAATGATTAAAATCCCTCAGATGCGTGTCAGAGGAAATAAAAGTTAGTCCACAAAAATAGCACATTTGGCGTTGTCTAGTTTTGGCTAATCCTCGATGGCTAATGAAATAAAAGCGAACTCGAAAACAGCTAGTTTATACTTTGTGTGATACTCTATCATTGGGTTTTGAGTTTATGATTCCACTGTTGAAGTAATTTTTAGATGAGGAATGACCATGTCTTTGAGGATGTCGAGATTGAGTTTAGAGAAGAAAAGTCATCATTCCAATATTGATTGAAAATGATGGAGATGATTCAATCCCAACACATGTTTGTGCAATAATTTCTTTTTCTCAAAAAAATTACTTCGCTTCCTCGATACAGAATGAAGAAACTCAGTAACCTCAAAATTAGAGCCAGCTTATATATTTGAAAAGAACACCACTAGAGGTTTCAGCTTAAATATTTCAGCTTGTATATTTGAAAAGAACACCACTAATGATTAAAATCCTCAGATGCGTGTCAGAGGAAATAAAAGTTAGTCCACAAAATAGCACATTTGGCGTTGTCTAGTTTTGGCTAATCCTCGATGGCTAATGAAATAAAACAGCTAGTTTATACTTTGTATGATACTCTATCATTGGGTTTTGAGTTTATGATTCCACTGTTGAAGTAATTTTTAGATGAGGAATGACCATGTCTTTGAGGATGTCGAGATTGAGTTTAGAGAAGAAAAGTCATCATTCCAATATTGATTGAAAATGATGGAGATGATTCAATCCCAACACATGTTTGTGCAATAATTTCTTTTTCTAAAATTTTACTTCCTCGATACAGAATGAAGAAACTCAGGAACCTCAAAATTAGAGCCAGCTTATATATTTGAAAAGAACACCACTAGAGGTTTCAGCTTAAAGATTTCAGCTTGTATATTTGAAAAGAACACCACTGAGCAATGATTAAAATCCTCAGATGTTGTCAGAGGAAATAAAAGTTAGTCCACAAAAATAGCACATTTGGCGTTGTCTAGTTTTGGCTAATCCTCGATGGCTAATGAAATAAAAGCTCAAAACAGCTAGTTTATACTTTGTGTGATACTCTATCATTGGGTTTTGAGTTTATGATTCCACCGTTGAAGTAATTTTTAGATGAGGAATGACCATGTCTTTGAGGATGTCGAGATTGAGTTTAGAGAAGAAAAGTCATCATTCCAATATTGATTGAAAATGATGGAGATGATTCAATCCCAACACATGTTTGTGCAATAATTTCTTTTCTCAAAAACCTCGATACAGAATGAAGAAACTCAGTAACCTCAAAATTAGAGCCAGCTTATATATTTGAAAAGAACACCACTAGAGGTTTCAGCTTAAATATTTCAGCTTGTATATTTGAAAAGAACACCACTGAGCAATGATTAAAACTCAGATGATGGCTAATGAAATAAAACTCTAAAACAGCTAGTTTATACTTTGTATGATACTCTATCATTGGGTTTTGAGTTTATGATTCCACTGTTGAAGTAATTTTTAGATGAGGAATGACCATGTCTTTGAGGATGTCGAGATTGAGTTTAGAGAAGAAAAGTCATCATTCCAATATTGATTGAAAATGATGGAGATGATTCAATCCCAACACATGTTTGTGCAATAATTTCTTTTTCTCAAAAAAATTACTTCGCTTCCTCGATACAGAATGAAGAAACTCAGTAACCTCAAAATTAGAGCCAGCTTATATATTTGAAAAGAACACCACTAGAGGTTTCAGCTTAAAGATTTCAGCTTGTATATTTGAAAAGAACACCACTCGAGCAATGATTAAAATCCCTCAGATGCGTGTCAGAGGAAATAAAAGTTAGTCCACAAAAATAGCACATTTGGCGTTGTCTAGTTTTGGCTAATCCTCGATGGCTAATGAAATAAAAGCGAACTCAAAAACAGCTAGTTTATACTTTGTGTGATACTCTATCATTGGGTTTTGAGTTTATGATTCCACTATTGAAGTAATTTTTAGATGAGGAATGACCATGTCTTTGAGGATGTCGAGATTGAGTTTAGAGAAGAAAAGTCATCATTCCAATATTGATTGAAAATGGTGGAGATGATTCAATCCCAACACATGTTTGTGCAATAATTTCCATTTCTCAAAAATATTACTTCGCTTCCTCGATACAGAATGAAGAAACTCAGTAACCTCAAAATTAGAGTCACTCGTAGAATCAACTGGAGAAAAAGAAGGGGAATTCCCAATGAAAAAGAAGGGGAAAGTCTGCAGTAGGACGAATAGCACCACCGAGTCCAGAAGGGGGAAGAAGGAACCAGAGATGCTAGGTTGGAAGAGAGGAAAACGCTAGAGAAGAAACTAGAAATGTTCCTAAAAAATCGTCCCCTTCATGCCGGTTTCAGGGGATACTAAAAGGAAATACACGGACACGCTGAACAATGTTTTTTATCAAAAATAGGCAATGGGTCTTACCTACCGATAAGGCCCACGTGGAGATTTACTCCATCCGGCAGGAAGCGTACACAATACGTCAACTCCCGCAGGGTTTAGAAGATTCAACTCCATTGAAGCAAGGGAGAACTTCAGCATAGTCTGTCCGCTGAACCTTCTAAAGCATTTACTCCACGAGCCAGCCATTGCCACTGCCCTCACCGAGGGGGGAGGGGACTGTTCCTAAAATATTGTGGACGACGGGTTCATCTCGGAATGGTTGAGCCACATTTGCGAATACTTGGCCAATCATATCCTGAGAAAAGTCATTGATGACCCAAAAGAGTGGACCCCAGAAACATTCCTTTGGTACCTTATGAGGAGTGTCCTGAACCCCAAAGATGGATGGTTGCAAGCGTGTGAGTATATGCGTGTACTTTTGTCAATTAGTGCTTGTTGGCGCGACATCCAAGTAGGAAGTTGGATGGGGCGTGACCGACGTGGGGGATCTTGCTGAGGCGTCGGGTTGTCGGAGTCTGAATCAGAACTAATGAGGAGATCATCTTCATTCGGATGATGGTATGCTAGTCGTTGGCATGGAAGACATTGACTACGCCGAGGGGAATCTTCTCCTGGATCCACTTGACTTTGTGGTGTTGATGTGGACCGAGACATGCCTGAGAGTGGTGTTGGGGACTCCAGAGTACCTGCAAAATACTCATCCCACAAGTGGGAAGCGAGTGTCAAAACATAGGTTAGGGAAATCCATGTGGCCTCCGAGGCAGGTAGATCCTGCTACTGGACCAATATATTGATGGAAGATTGTTCCTCAGATTGAGGTCTCATTGTTAAAACCTTCATTGGCTCATGAATGTCTGTCATTGGGCTTGGTGGCAAGTCAGTGATCGTCCATGTGGGGGTGCAAGGAAGGACCGTAATCCATTGGATCTAGAGGAATTGATGGCTCGTCGTGATAACGGGTAAGGTCCGAGATGTTGAATGTAGCACTAATATTCCACTATGAGGGTATATCTAGCACATAGGCGTTAGGACCCAGCTTCTTGATAATTCTAAATGGCCCCATGCTTCTCTTCTATAATTTGCTGTGCGCCGAAGTAAGCCAAGCCCGGTGTGTATAGACCATAACTTGATCTCCTTCTTGGAATTCAATGAGACGACAATGGGTGTCAACAAGAGTCTTGTACATATGATTGGACAGAGCAATCTTGTGTGCAGCCTCATTGTGGAGAGAATGGATGCTTATTGCTGACGATTCCATGGTAAATGATGACCTGCCAAGTCGTTGAAGAGGAGGAAAGTTGATAGGTTTGCAAGGTTGGTGACCATAGACTATCATGAATGGACTCGTGCTGGTGGATCTATTGATGGTGCTATTGAAAGCAAATTCTGCATGAGGTAGTAACTGATCCCAGGGGAAAGAAGCATTGATCACAAGGCATCGTAATAAATTGCTCAGACTTCGGTTAACAACCTTAGTTTGTCCGTCGGTCTGAGGATGAAATGCTGACAAAAATTGTAATTTAGTGCTCGTGTGATGCCATAAAGTTTTCCAAAAATAACTCATGAATTTTGGGTCTTGATCCAAGAAATTGTCTTAGGAACCCCGTGAAGCATGACGATTTCCAAAAAAAGAGTTTGGCTATGTGAGATGCATCTGAAGTTTTACTTCAAGCCAAGAAGTGCACCATTTTTGAAAACTGATCCCCGAGTACGCAAATAGAATCTGATTTATTGCATGTCAGAGGAAGCCCTGAGCTAAGTCCATATTGACATCCTCCCACGTTCGTGTGGGCACAAGCAAGGGTTGGTAAGACCCTGTTAGTTCTGACAGATTTGCCTTCAACACTAGTGTGACACCTTTCAAGAGTTTTGTTGATGTGGCGTCCCACTCCAGGCCAATAGAACCGCTCCCAGGTAGCTTCGTAAGTCTTGGTTCCCTCGGCATATCCCGAGAGTCCTCCTTGATTTGCCTCCCAAATAATGAATTCTTGCATAGACATACGTGGAATGCATAAACACTGATCTTTGAAGAGAAAACCTTTAGTAATGCTGAACGGTTCCACAATGTGTGTTGGGTTTGTGTGGAGATCTCCATAAATTTTAGAGAAATCAGGACATTCGTGGTAGAGGATGGGAATACCATCAAATCCCACAAGCTAGGTGGAGACCACTGATAATAAATGTTGACGGCGGCTGAGAGCATCTGTGACTCGGTTGTCAAGCCCCAGCTTGTGTTTGAGAACTAAAAGGATTGAACGTATTCCACCCGGCATAGAGTTCCTTCTCATAAGTAGAGTATTTTTGTTTAGCTTCATTAAGCTTTTCACTATGGAAGGCAACAAGATGTCCCCCTTGACTGAGGATGCCACCAAGTCCAGTGCCTGACGCGTCGCATGCAACCTCAAAGAGAATGTCAAAGTTTGGGAGTCTCAAAATAGGAGCAGTAGCCATCATCCTTTTAATCTGATCAAAAGTTGCGTGAGCCCCCGCATTCCATGAGATTTCTCCTTTGAGGAGACAGTTGGTGACAGGGGTCATGATAGTGCTGAAATTCTTTATGAATCAACGGTAAAGCATGGCCAACCCATGAAAGCTACAAACATCATGTATATTTGTAGGGACAGGCCAATAGATGATTGCACGTACCTTTTCAGGGTTGATAGAGATCCCTTCTGCCAAAATGATGAATCCCAAGAAGAGAACTCGATCTTGGAAGAAGGTGCACTTTTTAAGGTTGCCCATAAATTGGTGTGCTCATAAAATACGATAGACAATACGGAGATGTTTGAAATGATCGTTGACAATTGGACTATAGATGAGGATGTCATCGAAGTACACAACCACAAACTTTCCCAACTACTCTCGGAATGTATGAGTCATAATTCTCATGAAAGCGATGGGTGCATTTGAGAGGTCAAAAGGCATCACTAGCCATTCGTCGAGTCCATTTAATTTTGAAAGCCGTCTTCCACTCATCTCCAGGGCGAAGGCGCACTTGATGATACCCACTCCACAAATCAATTTTGGAAAAAACCTTGGCCCCAGTCATCATATCAATCATGTCATCTAATCGAGGGATAGGGAATCGATACTTCATTGTAATTTTTTTTACTGTTTTGCTGTCAATACACATCTGCCAGGATCCATCTTTCTTCGGGACCATTAGGGCTGGTGCAGTGCACGTGCTGAAGCTTTCTTGATGAAACCTCATCAAGAAACTCTTGTACTTGCCGACGTAACTCTTGATGTTCGGTTGGTGCTAAGCGGTAATGAGGCTTATTAGGGCGGGGGGCTCCTGGGTGCAAATCGATGGTATGCTGCATAGCTCTAAGGGGCGGAAGTGTTGTAGTGACCGATTCTGCAAAAATGTCAGGGAACTCATTCTGTAGTTGTTGTTCTTGGGATCCACAAAGGGTGGACTTTGCTTCCATAGTAATTAGTGCTGGATATACAAAAAATAGGGGAGCTGGCTCTGTACGAACTTAAGGGAGTATAATTTGTAGAGGCAAGACTTGCAATTGGAGGCCAATGACAGGATTCACAGCAACTGCTTTGGGTTGAGGTTGGAAAGTCTTAATTACCACTCTTTTGTTAGCATGAATGAATGTGCATTTGTTACTTCACCCATGCAAGGTGGCGTCTACATCATATAACCAAGGTCAGTCGAGGAGCATACTGCTCACCTTCATAGGCAGGACATCCATCCACACATCATCTTTATAGGATCAAATCTATAAGTTGAACAAGCATTGGTGAGTCACGGGTATGGATCGAGAGTTTACCCATGTCACTTGATACGAAGATGGGTGCTTCTGAAGGGGTAGTTGCATTTTTTTGACAGCTTCTTGGGAGATGGCATTGACACTACTTCCATTGTCAATAATAACCTTGTAATGTTGACTGCCTACACATACATAAGTGCCCAATAAAGAGGTACGTACCGGATCAACGATATGTGTTTGATGGTATAACAGTTGCAATAAATGGAGGTCTTCTACTTCTTCCTCAGGTGCAACAAAGTTGGGATCCAACTCATATTCTTCTTCCTCCATATCTTTTACTGCTACTGGGGGTTGTTCTTCGAGTACTTCCTCTGACGTTTTGTCTGGTGTGATGACTAACGTTCTGTTGGGACAGCTTTCTGAAAAATGACCATACCCCCCCCACGAGAGAAACAATGCCGACTCAACGTCGTAGGGGGTACTCGGGGACCGAGTGGTGCTTCTAATAACCCTCTGCTTTCCCGAGGTGGCATGGCCACGGGAACTATGGCTGATGGCCGTGCACCAGATGGAGCGCCCCTTTCCAGAGTTCCGAGTTTGACAACTTGAATTCCAGGTGTATTGTCAAGAACACCTTTGGCAAACTGATATGCACCATCAGAAGTCCAGTATATACTAAGGCGTGAGCATCGCGAGTCAAATCCCTGAACCTCCATTGAAGGTCCCGATGATTGTTCTGCCAAGAATTCATCATATTCCAATGCCATGTGGTAAGCTTCCTCCAAAGTCCTTACTCGCTTGAGTGCCAATTCCCTTCAGATAGAAGTTTTTAATCCTATCCAGAAGCATGATACCGTCAACATTGGGTCCTCATTAAGACAGCAGACTAGCATCAAGGCATCAAATTCTTTTATATAATCTCTAGAGTTTCTATTACCTTGAGAAATTTGCTGCCATTTTTCCACAATACGCGAATGATATCCTTCGGTAACATATTTTTCCCTCAATTTCATCTTAGCTGCTTCCCATGTAACAATGGGTCGATCTCGTCTTTAAGACATTACTTCCAATAGATTCTTCCAAAAGACTTTTGCTGGTCCTCGTAATTTAGTGTTGAGTAGCTTCAGTTTACAGGCCCCTGACAACTCCACCCAACCAAAATAAAGCATCCATGGCGTCTTCCCAATCATAATACTCTTTGGGGCCTTATTCATCATCGAACGTTGGAATGTCCACCTTGATGCTTTGATAATCTCGTCCACTATCTTTGGGTCTCGGGGGTGGTCGGCCTTGTTGGGCAAACACCCGCGGCCTAGGGTGTGGACTGTTTTCACCTTCTTTGTATTCCGTTTGGTGTGGTGATGTCGGCCGTTGCTCTTCTAACACCGATAATCAGTCACCCACATGTCAAAGGCCTTCTGTCACGACTTGTTACAATGTGTGAGCCTAGGGTGGTATAATATATTCGGCGGTTGTAGGTGTTGGTGTAGGGTAACTAGAAGTTTCTAGCGGTTGATACTGCGTCCCAGATCGTAACATGAGTACGGGTTGGCACCCCCTCTCATCACACCTTCCTTGTGACGTCATGGCTCTGATACCACTTGATGTAAACAATGGATGATTGTAAGGAGACCGGACTACTTCCTGAGCAAATCAGTCGTCTGCATACGGCTGAGATTGGGCGTTGACGGAGTTGACCAGTTTCTGTTACTCAGCACAGCTTTATACTTGATATCACGTGGACATGGCTCGATAACAACTATCACTGGAGAACAGACATTCACCGTAACCGAACGAAAGAAATGGCCTCAACAGTTCATGTTAGGAGGAAGAGAAGAGTAACTGTGAGCTTCGAGGGGAAAGTCTGCAGCAGAACAAAAAGCACCAGCGAATCCAGAAGGGGGAAGAAGGAACCATAGACGCTAGGTTGGAAGAGAGGAAAATGCTGAAGAAGAAACTAGAAATATTCCACAAAAATCGTCCCCTTCATGCCCGTTTCAGGGGCTATTAAAAGGAAACACAGGGACACACTGAACAGTGCTTTTACCATAAATAGGCAATGGGTCGTACCTACTGGTAAGGCCACGTGGAGATTTAATCCATCTGGCAGCGGACATACGCAATACCTCAGAATGTGCCTCGAAACATGAAGCTTATTTTATGATACAAGAATATTATATTATCAATTTAAGACAAGTGATTCAGAGCTCTGATTCCCAAAAGGCGGTAAATGCCATGAACAAAGAGATGAAGTCAATACATAGCTTAAGATCTTTCCCCATTACCTAGAGGTTCAAAATCCACAAATCGTTATTGGTTATTTAAAACCAGCATGGACGCGAGAGGTATGAAGGGGGTAACTCCACAAATCTTAAACAATAGGTAATTTGAAAAGATGTATTAGGTACATCTTGTTATGAGTGGGTTTACTCAACATGAAATTATTGTTTACATAGAAACCTTAACTCTCGTATGAAGAATGGAATTGTTTAGGATCAGAATGACAATAATAGAGGCCCAAATTCAATGGTTCATAAAGTATTAAAATCTGTGTATGGGCTTAAACAATCACCTCTCAGTGGTATTAAAATTTTCATCAAATCAATATTTCATTTGGATTTAATATTCATATAGTGGATCGATGATTATTTTATAAGTGTAAATACATTTATCATCCTATTGTTATATGCAGATGATATCCTACTTGACAGAAATCATGTTGGCCTGTTACATGACGCAACGAAATTCATTTCAAACAATTTTGAGATATAAGATCTCGGTAATGCTTGTTGCTTGATAGGCATCCAGATCTAATGTGACTTTATGCTAAAAAAATGTTTTATACTCAAAATATAGTTAAAATGAATTGCATGGAAGATTAGAAAAAGCAGTTACAAAGTTTCAAAAGGTGACAGGAGGTTTCTAAAGCTTATTGTCAATAAGTATCCTGAGAAAAATAATGAAATTCAAGATATTCTAAAGATAATGTATGAATCATTTTTGGAAAGTCTTCGAGATTCACAAGTGCATAGATATCCAGATCTAATGTGACTTTTTTTGGATACGCTGATCATAGACAATTAACTTCAGGCTACTTATATATGCTAGTGAGAAAATCTAGATCAAGGACAAGAACTAAATGTATACTTCTCACATCTTCTACCATGATAGCATAGTGTATAGACTCTTATGGTGAAACAAACTATTGCAATTATCTGAGGCACTTTGACAGCATCTTGAAACTAGTCAATGGAATCCAAAGATTGCTTCAAAACAGATAATGAAAATGAATGTTCTAATAATAAGTTCTCTGAATTTTAAAGTCTGAAGGAATCATATGTGAGAAGTTGCATCTTCACACCTCACAATAGATTTTTCTAACAAAAATAATGGCATATTGTAAAGTTCCCAATCATTTGTGGAGAAACTTTTCTTACACGTGTATATTTCACAAACATTTTAACATCACCTATTATGAGTAATTAAGGACACACAATAATCAAAAGAATAATCTTAAGTCATTCTACCCTCATGTTACTCTTAAGAATAATCTTACACCATAAATTGTGGAGCCATATGATTTTTTTATTAACCAAATTTTACTTTAAGAGAGTTGCATTCTAAGTCTATTAAATGCATGTTTTGGGTAATCTAGTACTCAAATGGAATACAAATTTTATAACCATGTTCAGAAGTGCTAACTGTTCACAAAGATGTTAATTTTCATGAACACTTCATATATTATGATAAATCTAATCGTGTTTGCACTTCATATCTCTGAAAAAATGATGTCATTAGAGATGGTGTTTGCACTATGTCATCAGAGCTTACATTTATAGATATTGGCAATCAGAACTCCAAAACTAGTACTTCATATGAAGAAACTGAAATATTTGAAAATAAGTAAATCCGAACTGAGGCTCATATTAAACCAGAAAACAGATGGAATAACCGGAGAATGGTTGTACACTTGATGAAAATAACACCACTCATAGAAATAATAGATATATTAATACTTATTAAATATTTATCCTATCATAGATTATCTAATTTACATTACCTTTTTTAGATCAATATAGAACATTTTTTTAAAATTAAATGTAAGAAAGTATACCAAATCATTCCCCAGAAGAAACTGAAAATTAAGATGAAGGGAATCAAAGAAAAAGAAACACAAGCATGCCAAAATACTAGAGGAAAGAAGGAAAAAACATAATACAAATTGTGAAATAAAGAGGCTCAAATGTGATGTGGGACACAATTGGATTCGTGAATTTAATAAAGTAGTACAAATATATTGTTAATGGTGCATTCCTTGAGGGTGATCCGAATTCAGTTTAATCCTATGGAAAAGGACTACGTAAATAGAGCAGGGATTCAACGAAACACTTTGGTAATACTTTGACGTACTAACTAATGGAAATATGATACTTGAAATGGTCACCTAAAGTTTAACAATGGAAGATCTAAAGTAACTATCACTGGAGAAAATTAATCATTATCATAAACCAGCATTATCTAAAAAATTAAGGTGTCTCAAGGTACCTCAGACATGGTAGCCAATAGCTTGAATATCTTGATATTGAATGTCCTTGATTGACATTGATCTGCAGCTCCACGAGCGGATGCGAATGAAGAGAGGGAAAGGTGTGGGAAAATGGATAATTGGAAGTTGTGTGATTTGACCGGCACAAGAGGATGTTGATCGGTAAGTAGAAAACTTGGCATTGTATGCACAACAGTCATCCTAGCATTCTGTGTTGCTATTGGTTGACTTGGTATGATTAATGAAACTTCAAGTTCCTCATCTTGCTGTTCCTCGTGCAACGGTTGTGGATCTCCATTAGCAGCAATGATATCTTGATTCCTGTCAATCCCTCGTAGGTTGGAAGAATTTGAATCTAATGAAGGGTTCATTGGAACTGCAGAAGAATTTTTCCACAAGTAATTTAGGCAATGAGATTCAACAAGCATCTGAAACTGGTATGTTAGCCCATTTCACAGGAAACCTATGTGGACCACCTTCGGGTGTAGCGATAAATTGGTCAATGATAATATAATTAATTTGCTCTTTCTCACTTAAACACTTAATAATTGATGGAATGGAGTTTGTTTCACTTGGAAGAAAAGGGGAATGATAAATCAACTCACTAGAAATATTGGGCAATTCATCTAAGAAAATTTCTTGAAATCCATGGATGATGCAAAGCTTGGAATTTTCTTTTTTACTAAGAAGTTCTTGATGAGTGGATAATAACGAGAATAATAAGAAAATAGGGAGGGAAATTTCTCTAATTTATTTTCTAATGACATGATTAAAGATCAAAAGGACGGATGGAGAAGGATAAGCTTGCTTAGAAATTTGTTTTCAGATGCAAGGTTAGAGATTTATTTTCTTACATTTAAAAATGATAGAACATAAGTTAGATTTTCTACAGAATTCACTCTACTTCTATTATCAACTATGACCTTGCAATATGAGGGACCTACTTTGACAAAGGTGACAAATATTGCAGTTCTAAGAGGATCTTCATGTGATATTTAGGTTGAGACTCGTTGCATTACATGGAGGTGTTGTTCAGGATCTTCAAATTCTATAACAGCTGGGTCAACCTCATATTCTTCTTCTTCCACATTGTCATCTAGAGGTTCATTTACCATTGACAAATTATTTTCCTCAACAAGTAATGCTCGTGTAGGATAATTGGGTGAAATGTGACCTGGTTTTCAACACTTATAACATGTTATTCACCGAAAGATTTTCTGTGTTTCCTTTCCTATTTGGAGGAACATAAGGAGATGTTCTCAAAGGTAGTGGGCAAGAAGATTGTGGATCACTATGTGAGTGTGGATAAGTGACAGCAGGAAGACTATTTGAGGAGCCTTGGGGATAGGCAGTTCTCTTAGGATATATAGACGATGATGAATAGAACAAAGTATCTAAGTCGATAGATGTTCGGTATGCATCTTCTAATGTTCTAACATTCCTTAAGATAACTTTTCATCGTATGTCATCTCGTAGGCCAGTTCTAAATCTTGTCAAGGTGAGATGAAGATCTTCTCGTAAACCACAAGTCATCATCAATTCATCAAATTCAGTCCCATATTTTAAGGCACTATGATTTCCTTGTTGAATTCGTTGTCATTGATCAACGAGACAATCTTGGCTGTTAGAAGGGACATATTATTCTCTTAACTTAGTTTTCACTTCCTCCCAAGTACCAATGGGTACTTGGGAGGAAGTGAAATGAATAGTTTTCACTACGATTTCCTGAAATCTGCTATTTAAAAGGCGCACCAGATTGCTCTAGAATATTTTAGCTGGACCTACTAACTTCAACTCCACGTGTAACTTTACGAGCCTCTGACATATCTACCCATGAGAAATAACTATTCATTTGAGATTCCCAGTTCAGATATTCTTTTGTATTAGTAGAACCTTCAAAGGTGGGAATATCTATTTTGACGTGCTTATATTCATTATTGGAGTGTTGGGTTTAATTCCTCCCAAAAGCATATCTTTGGTTGTCTAGGTTCAGACTGTGACCATAAAGGTTTCTAGGAAAATCATGAGTAGGATTCCTAGGATGCTCTATGGGTGCAGGAGCCTTAGTCTGACATCTTTGAGGCCATCTAAAATCACTTTCACCCAATGAGGAATAGACTCTTCTACAAGTGTATTTGATATTGTATCCTTATGAGAATAATCTAGACCCAATCGATTCGTCATAATGAGGTAAAACAAACAAGCACATACAATTTTAAAAAAAAACTAAAGAAACGACAAAGGATTTTTTTATGAGAAAGATAATCAAACAAACAAGCAAGACCTTTTGGCTCTGATACCACTTGATGCAGGACAAGAAAATGGATTCGTGAATTTAATTAGCTAATACAAATATATTATTAATGATGCGTTCATTGAGATTGATCCAAATTCGGTTTAAACCAATAGAAAAGGACTACGTAAATGGAGCAGGGATTCAACGAAACACTTTGGTAATACTTCTGACGTACTAACTAATGGAATATGATACTTGAAATGGTCACCTAAAGTTTAAATACGGAAGATCTAAAGTAACTATCATTGGAGAAAATTAATCATTATCATGAACCAGCATTATCTAAAAAATTAAGGTGTCTCAAGCTACCTCAGAGAGGGGAGACAATAGCTTGAATACCTTGATGTTGTATGGCCTTGATTGACATTGATCTGCAGCTCCATGAGCGGATTTGAATGAAGAGAGGGAAAGGTGGGGGAAAATGGATAAGTGGAAGTGTGTGATTTGACGGGCACAAGATGATGTTGATGGGTAAAGTGAAGAGGTAGAGGTGAAATATGAAATTGGATGTCTTGGATGGGATACGGGGTGAGAATTCGTGAAGTTAAGAAGAAGGAAGACAAGTTGAACTAGGTGAAGATGGTGGATTAATATGAAGGAATCTATTCAATGACATGGATGATGGGGATAAGTTCATAGGATAGTGATGGAGAGGCTAAAGTATGCAGAAAGAGAAAGGAGGAACCCAAGAGGAGTTGACGATGCTGAAGAAGAGAAGCCACCGTAGTTATTCAATTGACGATCCGTTGCTGTTATCGCTAGAAAAATCACCAAGGAATCACTCTCTTCTCCAAACAACTTCACAATAGTTCTCAAGCAAAAGTGATCATACAAGCAGGCTCGTGGCCCTTTTGAAGGGAAAGAAACATGTAGTTACAAGGAAAATAAACTGTCATTTCGAAACGGCAGTTGAAGAGAAAGTGTATAGAGAAGGGTGGTTCACATAGAGAAAGTTGTGGAGAAAGGTGAGGGAGGTTATGAGAAAACTCAAATTAGAAGTTATGAGAGAAGAGAGAAAATTAGAGGGAAAAAGAAAGGTGGAAGAGTCAATAATTGTAGGCGGTTAAAAGGATGAGAGAGCGCATAATAAAGAAAGAAAATGCGTGGAGAAGAAAAGTCAAAAAAAGGAGTTGAGTGATGAGAGAGAAAAAAAAGAACATGAGAGAGAGGGGGAGAAAAGTCAAAGAAGAGAGAGAGAAGAGAGAGGAGAGAGAGGGAAAGTGGTTAACCATTTTCCATCAAAATATATGTTAGTAGATTAAGGTTATACTTAATAATATGGTTATATTACTTCATGCTAGTAAAAAAAGTGAACACTGTTGGGGTTAATAATATTTTGGGAGATGAGAATTGGTCCTTGCAAAAATATTATGTAAAAATGTGTTTTTCTATGGAAACCCTGAAAACAAAATTTGTGGACTTACCTCAATGCTACACACCATATAAAGTCTGTGAACTATATCAAAAAATCTATGGATTAAAACAAAGACCTGGTATCTACTTCGGTAAATCAACTAAATTAGTAAATAACCTTGGTTAAAATCAGAGTAATCAAAATGAAACTTTATCTTCTGATAGATTTTGCACAACCGAGTTATAATTGTCTTATTTTATGTTCATGGCATTATCATTATAGGAAGCGATGATACTGAGATAAAAAATTTACGATAAAACTTTTTCATGATTTTGATACTGAGCTTTAATGTACTCTATGGCTTTTGTTGGTATTGAAGTTCCACTTTTTACATCTATTACATTTTTCCTAAAAGCAATATGTTAATTATCTCTTAAATCAGACTGTTAGTAGACATCCCCCTTTTAATGCACTAACTGATTGATACCATTAACTCATGAGTACGGACAGGATGGGAGTTGCTGATTAGGGATATTACCAAAAAATTTAGGAAAATTAATGTACTTAGCTCATAGTAAATGAGATACTTCGTATGTCACCACTAAAAAATGTCAATTATGCTTTTTCAAGTATTTTTCATCCTAAGGCTGGTCACATATTTGTTTACACCTTAAGCGGACACTAGAATATGAAATAAAGGTTGAAAAAGACAAACAGTCCATGATTAAATATATCTTTAGTATATGGCAAACCGATCAAAGGTAGGTGGAAATTCTGTTGGTTTCTATGAATATGATTAACATTAAAAATAGTGATTCGGACAGTATATAATGGTTATTGCCTCTAAATAGAACTTTAAAATTAATGATTGAAACAGGTTTTGAATGATTTGTGATTTCTTTGTTTGTAAAGTTAGATGAGATATGTTGAGATGTTCATACGTCAAGCCTATAGATATATCCTTGTAAACATTCACACATCAAATCTCCTCAATCTCAATTAGCCCCATTCCTCATTCTTCTTTGTCATTTTACCATTCATATTTTATTGTCAGGGGATAATGCCGAGAATAAAAGTCATGAGTATAGATGGAAGGGGAACAACACAGGAAATGCCCCCCCCCTTAATGCGATAGATTTCCTTTTATTTCCTTTTATTTCTTTTTTCTTTTCTTTTAATAGTTCTGGTTTTTTATTTTAATTCAAGACGTCCCAACGGAGAAGACTATAAAAGCCCCCCTTGACGTAAACATTGGTGAAAATGAATAAAGGAAATCTTCATTTTCACCATGTGGGCTTCGCAGCTGGCCCGCCGTTGCTCCCGCGCCAAGCTCCTCTTCTTTACAATGAGCTGTTGTCATCGTCTGCCTCATTTCCACTGTGTACAATCTATTGGCCTCATCGTCACAATCTCCACCATCACTCTCTGCCGCCGTTCTGCATCAATTTGGAATCAGAGCGTAATATCCTGATGGAGACATCTTCATCGCATTCTTCGTTGCCGATTCACTACACTTCCTACGAAGCATTTCATCAAGCCCTCGTGGACGGATTTCAGCAGATTAATGATTCCTTCTAGAGATTCGAGTCCAACATGGACAGGCTCAATGCACTCGCGGGTATGAGCTCTATTGTCCCCAGTGAGCTCCCACGCGGCCAGGATCATCTAAAGCTGCACCAAGGGTCGCCAGCGTGGGCTCAACAACCACTTCTTCCATCGGCAATGCTACCCACAGTGTCCTTCATGCCTCTCGCCATCCCTTCCATGCTACCATCGACCAAGCCCTGGTTTCCCTTGTCATCACAACAACCTGCGGCAGACTCCGCAAACCCTCGGGTTCGTGACGATCCACCATCCAACCCAATCACCATATGTTCGGGGCCGACTCCCGTAGGTCGGCAATACGGGTCAGCCCCACCCGAATCTCATTTGGCCAATCCTCCACTTTTGCCTAATGAGTCTCGCAGACCCGACGTGGTAGGGAAATCAGATCCGACCTGCCAAGCACCACCGTTGTCTGGTGCTCGAGACAGTCACCTGCACCGCGACCCATGGATCCACCCACGTTGTCGACCTGCGCTGCCACCCGCGTCACGACCTGTGTCACGACCCGTGCTGCCCTCCCCTACCATTGCCCTGGCCCCTGCCTCACCCCGCCACCTGCATCCCCACCTTGCGTCGTCGCAAGCCCCCATCATTCCTACCTGTGCCATCACGTGCCACCTGCAATCAAGACCACCGCCTCGTGCCGCCATGGATGTGCCGCCCCCCATGGCCCTTGCCTGTGCGATCATGTGCAACCCATAATCAGGGCCGCTGCCTCGTGCTGCCATGGACGCGCTACCCGGGTCACGCTCCTGCCCTTACGACAGTGGGCTCAAGGCGTGATCTGGCACCATCGTGCTTGCACGATTGCCCTCCAGCTGTTTGTGACAATGTCTCACCGAGCCACCTGAAACCAGCAATCTACCTACTCGAGCACCCTCTAGCTTTTTGTGACAATGTCTCATCGAGCCACCTAGAACCAGTAATCAACCTGCTTGAGCGCCCTCCAGCTGTTTGTGACAATGTCTCACTGAGGATGGCGCACTATTGTGCTACTTGGTATCAACTTCTCATGCCATTGGGTGTGATCATACCAGCACTCTTGGGTCGTGCTCATCCACGTTACTCGTTGGACTCGAGTTCTCGAAGAGGAGGAGAATTGGTGGGGAACAACAAGGGAAATGCCGACCCCTAATGAGATAGATTCCCTTTTGTTTTCTTTTATTTATTTTTATTTTCTTTTAATACTGTTAGTTTTTTTATTGTAATTCCAGACGTCCCAACGGAGAAAGCTATAAAAGCCCCTCCATCGATGTAAACATTGGTGAAATTTGAATAGAGGAATCTTTGTGTTCACCGTGTGGGCTTCGCTGCTGCCATGGCGCCACCGCGCCGCCAATCCTACACCAAGCTCCTCTCGTTTGTGATGAGCTGTTGCCGTCATCTGCCTCATTTCCACCGTTTGCAATCTGTTGGCCTCCTCATCACAATCTCCACCATCACTCTCCACTATCGTCCTGCATCAATTGAGATGTTCAAATATGAAAGATTGGAATAGGTTTTTAATGATTTGTGATTTCTTTGTTTCTCAAGTGAGATATGTTGAGATGTTCATAGGTCGAGCCTATAGATGTATCCTTGTAAACATTCACACATCAAATCTCCTCATTAATCTCAATTAGCCCCATTGCTAATCCTTCTTCGTCATGTTACCATTCATATTTTATGGTCCGGGGATAATGCCCAGAATAAAATTCATGAGTATAAATTTTTTAAAAATACACCTAAATTACACGTGTATATTATGAGATTTAAAACACCATTTGTGTATGATCCTCTACGCCCTTGTATCATTTAAGTGAAGGAATCCAACTATTTTTAATAATATTTATAGTTAACCTTATTAATTATCTACATCTCATATATAGTAATTAATCCAGGATCACCTTAGCCCTCTAATAGGCAGAACTATCGGCTTGTTGGGTGTGAAACTATACCTAGTGCTTTATAAAATAAAAAAGACCATATCAAGTCTATAATGGAACATTTATTGGAATTCTTAACCCTATACTCATAATCCCTCACCTGTTTGGTGCTTCCCACATGACTTAGCGTGTGGTTAACTTATAAACCTGAATTTTGTCCTATTCAGTATTGATCTGTTAGAAAATCATCACAAAACTCTTACATAATATCCGACTAATATGGCCAAGGACTGGAGGACATTGCCTTCATTCACCTTTCTCTTACACAAAGGGTGAAGGTTCCACTAAAACTATCTTTGTATACTTCTTTGTCCATCTAATATGCTTTGGAATTCCATGAATAGAAACTGGTAGGTGATACCAAACACATCCATACAGCCATAGGGATAAGTACCAATTAGCAAACCATGACATAAATAAACCTGATGGATACTTTGATATGATAACATTCAGGGATTCGTACAGATCAAATGAACCTTTTCCCCTAAAGAAAACCCACTATATGCCCCCAAGTCCCTCTAAACTGTTGGCAATGGGGCTGACCATATTCACCAAATGATTGTGACTAAAATGTGGTATTACATGATGTTATTTAATTATATAGAATCATAGGATATGTACCCATCTGGACTTCTTGATTATTGTTTGAATAGGAATAATTATAACAGGTTTAAATACTAGATATCATTATAGTTCACATAGTCAGATCATGTAGGTTTGTTATGATTATACATGCATTTTGGTGCAAGTAATGCCTACAACCAAAAGTGCATCTCCATTCAAGGACTTCATTATAAGCATCACATGTGCATCATAATGTGTATACTTTTGGGTTCTAGTAGGCTAGATCTCAATGAGCCAATCAAAACATTCTATGATGAAAAACTTAAAACGGAAGTGTAACAGCATAGATAAAACATGAAACAAAGAACTTGTGCAAAGATCCCATCCGTGATTTCTTTGATCTTTGAATGACTCACGTGGATCTGCTCATGTGTGCAACCTCTAGAAGTATCCATGCGGTCCTTGGCACGTCAGATCTTCTCCTTGTTGACGAGCCCCGTTCACGTTTTGTCGTCGTCGTTACACTGTCCATATCACATCGGGAGTGGAGAGGAGGTATGGGGGGAAGGTAGAAGAAGGTGAAGCCCTTGAATAAATCTGGTATGGGCGAATTTTTTTCAAGCCCTTCCCCTGTTTAGACTACGCAGACATTTTTCATAAAAACTCTTGAAACTTAAGTATATCTTCTGACGTCTAAAATACCATTTGCATGTAACCCTCTAGGCCCATGTATCAGTCCAGTTAGCAACTTGAGCAGCGTAATAACCTTTATTGACCTTCCAAATTAATTAACTATAGCATCATATAAATTAGTTAAAGTCAGATCAATTTAACCCAATCGATATGTTGAGTCTCCAACAAGTGGGATGGCAAGCTATACCTCATGCTCCAGAAGATACAAAGGAGTATGTATTGACTCACTCATGGAACATGTTTATCATCGGTTACCGTGTACGTATAGTCCTTATCCACTTGATGCTCCTATGACGACTTAGGGTATGGTCAACTATCAAACCCTAAATAAGTCATCCAAGTTAGTACTAATGCGTTCAGAAATCATTAGGGAGCTCTTCTCCGATATTTCACTACCTTGGCCAATGACTTCATCGCATTTTCTTCCTTGAGTTGTCACCTCTTATACAGAGGATGGACGATCCCATCTTGACCACTGTATCATCTTCATGAACTTGTTGATGCACCCGAAATAAGACTATTTAGAATCCCATGATTTGGGACACATAGGTCCTGGTCTAAGTACAATTGTCCATCCACTAGATGTCTTTGGTATCTCAAGTCTAAAGATCACTTACACAACCATGACGTGAATCAACCTGATTGACAGTTTGGTATAATACCATTAAGGAATTTGTATGGATCAATCCAGCAAACGCTTTCCACTTTAGAGAAAACATTATATATCTTTAGCGTATCCACTCTAATTCTTGCGGGATCAGCCATACTCATCATATGAGTGAGGCTAGATAGTGTTATTCTATCATGATACTTTGATGTCCTTCTTGAGTATCTTTCAAATAGAAATCTTTAGATCACATGCTTAAATACAAGTGAACTTCGTAATTCACTAAATTCGATCAAGTATTTCATGGGCTTTATTATAAGCATCACACATGCACTATAATGATAAATTTTATTAATGAACATCGAACAAGATATGGAATGTATGATTGGCTTTTTGGCCACATATATTTCCATCATATAATGTTTCAATGAATATTAAACTGATATGGAATAAGAAATTGGTTTTGCCACCTACATATATTTACATAGCATTCTTGGGTGGAAACGAAGTCACTCATAAGAGCAAGAAACAAACTCATATGCCAAAAATATCATTTGAGTAGCATTAAGGTAAATTTCAAGCAGACTGAGTTCATATGGATAAAGATTGTCCTAAGAGTTTAAATTTTCCCAATGTTGCCGATTTTGATGTTAGCTCACAACAAATATGAATAATTATGATACATGAAACAGTAAAACATGAAAAGAAATTATGTTCAAGTGACTTATAATTTCATAAAATATAAAAAATATGAATGTAACATTTTTACCCCATGCATTAAATATTCATAAAATTATAAATATTTATTTATCATAGGAGTAGTAAGATTTCAACTCTTAAAATTGCCTTTTCAAGCTTAAAGTAAAAAAATATCCTACACTAGGATACACATGCTATTTTTAAAACTATAAGGTCCTTGATTTTCCACATATCTTGATTACTGTAAATATTAAATTGGAGGTTCTTGAGAATGCATGAACAAACAGCCCTTGTGTTACTTTTCATCACTCAGCCCTTGTGTTATTCTATATTTGGATATATCACATTTTTTAGCGGAGGCCATCTTCACCAAGATATTGGGATTAAAATTTAATTTTATAGCCCATTTTTATCCCTCTCTATTGATACAGGTTTCATATTCCTTCTACATTTCATTCCATTAACTCCATCAAGGAACGGTAGACAGTGCTTTCCAACTATCACTATTATTTTACACTAACAATATCTCTCCCTCTCTCGCTATCACATAAGTCATTATTTTATCCTTCCAAAAACATAAGAAACAAGTGGGACTCTTGAAAGAGAACATAATGAAGAGAAAGATAGGTTTTTCATGAAGAATCCCATACCTCGCTATTAAAGTTTTTGGAGCATTTCATAGTGGCCTCTAACAGTTTCACACGGTATTTCCAAAAGCTCGTACTCTGGTACCTGGAGAGATTATGGGTCTGGAAAAGTCTTTTAACTAGTTTGATTAAGATCTATGATCACTTTGACATGTGAGCGAATAAATATTTTTTAGAAGCAAAAGGTTTAGGTAAGAATAGCCCACTACTTTCAAGATTTCTACACATTTTAACAAGATGTTGCTATTTTTGCGAGTTTATGGAATAAAATATCTACTTAGTTAGACATTGTTCTGCTGTTGAGAAATAAAACATCAAACTTATGATAATTTTGAAGCTCTTCATCATATTATCGTACAGGGAAAACAGAATGAAAGAATAGAAAAACTTTTTTTGGAGATAATAACCATTAGGAGTTGATGATTGGAAGACAATCATCAGAAATTATTAACACCACCCAAGAACTAAAAAATTGTTTTCATAAAAAATCAAGAAACCCCAAAACTTCTCATAATAAATCACCAAATACCTCCTGATACCCCCACTTGAGAATATCCCAAAGCCAATAGATAATGGAACAAGGCATTTATTTACATGTGTTATTTAAAGAGCCTTAAGTGGACATGTATAGCTTCTCCTTAGCATCTGATAAAGAATTATGTGATATCCAGATATTTTAAGGCACATATAAACAAATACATTGTTTATCTATCATTCAAAGAACTACACAGATCATCTCCAAAAATTCTAAGGCACATGAAAAAAAAAATCATTGTTTATCTATTATTCAAAGAACTACACAGATCATATCCAAAAATTGTAAAGCACATATAAACAAATACATTGTTTCTCTATCATTCAAAAAACTACACACATCATCTCCAAAAATTGTAAGGCACATATAAACAAATACATTGTTTATCTACTATTCAAAGAACTACACAGATCATATCCAAAAATTTTAAAGCTCATATAAACAAATACATTCTTTATCTATCATTAAAAGAACTACACAGATCATCTCCATAAAATTATTGACCTATTGTACTAAACAGTTCTATCTTTTTACTAAATATTATTTTCAAATGAATCTGACTTTTGAAGCTGTGAACTGGTGTGCACTTTATTTTTTTTAATGATCACTTTTATAATTTCTACGATAAACACAAATGATATTTAGTTTTTCATATTAGTTTCCTTTGTTTTATCTGCTTGTTTTTGTTGAATAATGAAAAAACTATTTTCATATACATTATAATGAATTATTGCAGCTAATTGTTTTCAGCCCAATCCTTGGATGTGGCAAAGGTTGACGGCATGCAATCCTGAGAAACAGCTAATGATAAATATCAAATTTGAAAGACAAATTTTTTAATTATGATTTGTACCAAACACATTGTGAAAAAATAGAAAATATAACATTTTTTGTAATATATATACTGTAACTTGCCAACCACATTTTGGAGAGAGATAATAAATATTTCACTCACAACCAATTCACAAACTCTTTTTTAAATGGTAGAGGAGTTGATGCACGGCATGATGTAATGAAGAAAAGTTAGTGCGTTTGACGAAGCAAAATTTCTTCCTTATTTTGACATATTTAGGTACGCATGGCAATAATATTTCAAGCATGGAAAATCATCTCATCGTTTGGCTTTTAGGAAAAGTGAGGCCTGTGTCAGTGCTTCATTGGATGGAAGTTTCTAGCGCAGATGACGACAAAGAGCTTTCAATAAATATGATGAATCTGCGTCAAGCTGGAATTTCAAGATTAAAAGAGAATAAAATGAAGGGCCAAATTTCTCTAAGGTCAAGTGACAATATATTAAGAGCTTTGTATGAAATGTTAGGGTTATCATGTCTATCCATCCACCATCTCATATATATAAATGAATCCCTCATCCTTTTAAAAAGGTGCCCTTGGATCTTATTCCTAATTACCATAAGCACAGTGATTAGCTCATTCAAAATCTTTTTTTGCTATATTATTGCCTTCCAACATGTAAATGTCAAATTTCAAAAAGCACCGCTTGGCCTATTGGGCATGCAAGAGCATATAAATTCTGAATAACTTGCCACCCTCCATTGCTCATCATCAGATATCTGAGTCCATCGGTGTCACCACCAGTGATGGTAGAATCCAAAATAACTCACCCACTATACCGCCACTGTCATTTATTTGCATTCATCTCCATTGCAGTCTATCATAGTAAAACTCATCGCTCACCCCATTCATGCCACCAATATCAATGTCACCCAATTGTGCCACGGTACCAACAGAGGTAATTAATGAATATTTCTCATTATAAATTCTATAAATTTACTAAATTATTCCAAAAATTTTGGATGAATTTGATGATTTATCAATATTATTTTATTTATACTAATAATTAAAATATTGTATAAACAATGAGGGTTAAGTGACATAAACTCATGTCAATATTTTTATCCGTCTAGTATTTAAACTTTAGGTTAACTTTGGTGCTACCAAAACAATACATATGAGATAGCACAAGCCACCGCCCATCCTACTGTTTATCAGAACCATTTAAATTATCATGCTTTATGTAAAGTGTTCTCAACTCTCTCAAAAGTTCTTGAATATCTTTTTCCCAATAACAAAACTTTATGCTCTTTAACTTTTGAACCTGTAAAACCATGAGTGCTCTCAAATTGATTTTGCTTCCATAAGCACCTAAGCTGCTTGGCAAAATTTCTACCACTAACCTGTAGAGGTGCTATTAAGATAGGTTTAGTAAATCTTAAACACAATAAATGCTTCAATGAAAACTTGAGAAAACAAGCTAGTAATCTCAGTAAAAAAATTTAACGCATAGAAATATATAGTATGTTTAAAACTTATCTTTTATTAATAATAAGAAGATCTATTAAGGTTGAAATATATAAAATTCACTTTCCAGAGAAAGTCGCTGGGATTTATTTTATTGATTCGTTGGAATTTTTAGCTTTTTAGACATAATTAAAAAAATGAATTCAACAATTTTTGAAATTTAATATTGGAATATATAACAAATAAATCCAAGTATATCACATTTGATCATGGAAACGTTCACAATAGATATCTATCCATTATTTATTTATTTAAATCTCACACAAGGAATATGTATTTTAAATTATTTTTCCTTAAGAAATTAAATTTACATTAGAATTTAAAATATGAAAGATGTCATACAACTCACATTGAGGGATATCATAAATTGATATCTTACCTTGAGGGAGAACCACTATGTAAAGCTTTATATTCCACATAAGTTAATTCAGTAAATGTGCATATGTGCTTTTAAATTTATCATTTAATTTCCTCAAAAGGGATTATAAAGTTAATAATTTAATTATTTATTTAAATTTGTTTTTAGTAAACTCAGTGGGTGATTTCCTTTTTAGATATCCATTTTATTACAAGGCAAAAATACTCTCCTGCGCCTTGCTCGACTCTGCTTCTCTCTCCATCTCTTTGGTTCGGTGGGTGGCGAACAATGCTGCTTGATGGGAGATGCCCCCCCGCTGGTGCGGCCCCGCTGCGCCGAAGAAGAACGATAGATGAACAATATAACCCCCAGACACACAGCTTACTTTCATCGTGCTCTCCAAAGAGCAACTCTTCTCAAAATATCAAAAGGTGCTGAGTCGGAATCCCTATGTAATTTCTTATGCGACAATGTTTTCTTGAGCATGGAAAGCAAATTAAAAGTGTCAAAAGATGAAATGGTCATTGTTCTCTTTGCTTGTAAAAAGATATTTGGATAAGGTGACATGGGCTAGTTAAGTTGATTAAGTTAGTTGAATAATACATTTATTTTTTAACTTTTTAAAGATACTATTCAATTATCTGCAAATTTATTTTTTACTCCACAAAATTTATATCCAAATATACATTGAATAACCCATGTTTGTGGCATATTTTACTATTTAAGCAATTTCTGATATTTATTAGTTAGAAAACACAGGTGAGTCATGTGTTAAAAAAGTTGCATTCATTATTCGTGTAATCCAGACTAAGACAGCTTATATGTTGTAAATCGTGTTATAAAAAGATAATTTATTTGAAATTTGGTTTTAATTATTTCTTTGGTTAGAAATTAATCACAAATATGAATAAACGGGTTCATAAAGAAAAAATTATTATCTTTTATTTTAAATCATATCATTTCATAAAACAGAAAATACAATTTAAACCATAAATTAGGGTAAATGTTTTATTTTAAGGCTTCTGATTTATAGAACAATATTTCTAGTTTTCCTTAAAAATCATAGCATAAGGGTTAAATAAATAGGGAAAAATTATTGAATAAGTTATTTTTATGGTTTTTATGTATCTTCAAATAATTATACCTAATTAAAATAAAATAAAGTACAGAAAATTAATTCTCAAGATTGAACGGCATTGACTTTAAGTAAATGCATGGATTTTGATGAATTTACCTTTTGAATTTTAAATGTAATTTGGTCATCCCATGAAACTTGTTCAAAAAATTACCATATCATGGTCAACTTATTTAAACACCATAAAAAATAATTGAAATGATGACTAGAGAATAGTAGCATGAGTTAGAAACTCAAAAACATCTCATACATGCACACATCACCTATGGTCATGAGATGTCCTGACATAATTGACGTTGCAAGTATGGTCAACAAGTAATAAATGCATGCCTTAATATTTTGTAGTAAAACATAAATTTTTTATCAAATCCCAGTGTGTTGGATTAAGTCAAATCTGTTTCACCATTCAAATGCATTAAGCAATATTTGGTTTCTGGTTTGGGGGTCAACTATGTTTATTTTTGTTAAACATTTTTTGTAAGAACCTAGAAATAAAACCAATATCTGAACCTGAAATACTTGTTTTTATTATGTCAGAATTTTATGACCAGTAATTTGGCACGTAGATATGACCAGTAATTTGAACCTGGAGTTCCGTTTCAGGTCAACCATATACTACTTAAATGAGTAATTTGCATAGCAAAGTGCAGATGGAATTCGAGATCACATTATGTAATATATATACTATATTTTTTTAGCTTTAAAATACAATTTATTTCATATTTTTATAACTACTATTCAAGCAAGTAGGTAATTTACATCATACAAAAGTCTGCAACCATACACTTTTTTCAATAGTAATAATTTATTATTTTTTAATATTCGTATGCTGATGTGGGTGGTGTGATATCATCATGGGGTATCAGAGGGTTTGCTAAGTTTGAGGAATGCCCTCTCAAAGTCTGAGCCCAGTACGAAAAAGAGGGTAAGAATGTCATGGCGGGGTCACTTTGATTCAAAAATATTTGCATTTAATGCTGCTGCCCACTTTTTAAAGGGTAAAAATGTCTCTTCCCAAAAATTCTCTAAACTTGGATAAAATAGATTTTTTGTTCAGCAATCTTGAGCTAAAATCAGTGCCAAAAACCTTCAAAGAGAAAAGGGAAGTAAAGAAAAGAACTCCCCATTGCAAAGGAAATTGTTCACGACTTCCATTTTGTAAAGCTTTCTAGAAGAGGAAGAAACAATGAGGTTATTTCCTCTTCAAATGGCCATTTCACCATAGTTTTATGTTTTTTATATGAAGTAAATCAGAGGAGGAGGTTGGATGTAAGATGGCAGAAGGTGAGGAAGAGACAAGAATTCAAGACATACACAAACAAGACCTGCTACTAATTTCCATCCATAGATCTAATATCTGAAAATATATGAGGAATATAATCAAATCATGTTGAAAAAGTTGTGCATTAAGGGAATAGATAGGAGTAGTAAAGAGTGGACAGAAAAAGCAAGGAAGTGTAAGAAGAGTGTGGGAAATCGTTGAGCATTTTCATGGAGAAAAATTGTAAACTAAAGCGAGTGATCAGAAGGATATACCTTTAGGAAGATTAACTTGAGTCTAGTTTGATTGGTTTAGCATTTAGGATAGTTTAAAGAGTCCTTTGAGGTATCCTATTAATACTTGAGAGAGGGAGCTTCCTTTATTGATATTGATGAATTAAGAAGAAACGCTTTGAAAAAGACACAGTGAAGAGATTTCAAGACCATAGCATGTTATATTGTGTGTGATTTTTAGAAATATCTTATATAATTATTGTGATCTTAATGAATCAAAATAGTGGACACAATAAAGAGTTATTGACCCATTTAAAGGAGTATTACTGGGACTTGAGAGAAGTCAAGAGAACCCTTTTGGAAAGGGAACTGGGACTTGTGAAAAGTTTATTAGGTTGTTCCTGTGGATATTTAAACACGTTAAATAGCCTATAAAAACTCATTAAATAGGAAGTTAAAGGAAGGATTTGAATTTACAGCCAAAATTCAAACATCTAAAAGGTGTGCCATATTGATATTGTTTGTTTGATCATCATTTTGTATGTATATTATCTTGAGAAGGTTTAGAGACCTTGTAAGGATTTCCTGGGATAAGCTAAGGGGGCTAATTCAGTGACCTGAGCGGCCAATACCAATGATGTGGTAACCTCAATCATGATGGCTAAAGGGGATGCGTGAAATAACTTGACTGGTCCAAAGAAGAGGAGATGGAAGAAACCTGCATCCTACAAGGCTTGGGGGCTTAATCGTAACAAGTTCTTCACCAACTTTTCCTTTATTTGATACCTTGTAAAATCCTCTTTCTGAGCGTTTTCTTGGGGGCTTTGAGCTAAAAATTGGTCTTGATTGAACTCCAAGAAAAGATACCCTCCGGCAGGATTGAAGGACTGGCCCTAACTTGTATCAAAATCATTATATCAATCCTTCATCTCCATTCCACTAGATAGCCAAATGATCCTCTAGGAATTATATTAGAAAACTAGAAATGAATTTTTAAATACCTTATTCACCCCACATATTTCTTATAAACCTATCCATATAAACCAATAAATTCAATAAGTCTAAATGATAATAAAATAATTTTTCTTACTAACCTAATGTATTCAACATTTCTAAAATAAATTTGGGGATTTTAGTAGAATTTTAGAGTATAATATAATTATGAATTATAAAGAAATACCTTATTCAGTGCTTTGACATTGCTGCTGATGGTTAACACCGATAGCGTGAATGGAGTGAGCAGATAAGCTTGACTGTCATAACCATGGGAAAGATGGTTGTGAATATGTCTTGGTGATCGAGGGAAAATGATGTAAAGTTTATTATTGCCAGTGGAAATAGGGATGAAGGAAAATACCCAGAAATAGTAAAAGAATTAGGGGTCACATGTGTGATGTTACAAATGTAGGCTACCAGCCATGATACCCAAAGAAAAATGATCAAGATGGATTCAGGTAAAGATGAATATCACACTAACCTAGTTATCATGTGATCAAAAGGATGAGTGATGATTTCTTTTCAGAATAACTAATCTATACATCACTCTTTATATCCTTCACTCTTGACATGCAAGAACCGACCCAAATGAGATTCGAAATGACCAAATCGCTCAGTTAATCATTATTGGAGAAAAACTTTAAAGTTGCATTTTTTACGAGGATGGAGGGTTCATTTATTGAAATTATGTTGTATGTATAGAAGAGAAATGACAGAGTTATACTTCAGTTTCAGCCCAATATTTCTTTTCGAACATTAGATATCACTATTTGAAGTAGGAATAATCATTAGCATTAATATTTTGTCTCTTCATCAACATTATGTCATGGAATCATCATGCTTTTAACGGATTATGTATGATCATTTACATGTCAAATGATTTTAAATCATTATCTCACAAGTGTCCTTGATTTTGCAGATAAACAAGGAATGATTGGAATGAATATCCAATCAGATTTTGTCATGTGCACCTAAAAATAAGAAAACCTAAAACAAAATTTGGTCACATTTAATACATTTCCCCTCATTGAATTGCATGATGCCACGTGTCAAGGTGGATTGCTGCCTTTAGTAATATATATATATATATATATATATATACATTTGTGTGTTTTGTAAAATGTAAAAGTAGTAGGAATGATAATTTGTTCAATAAGTGAAGCAATCATTGGCAGCAGCCAATAATTTTTCAACCTCCGTGATGTGCCACAGCCACTGATTTTTTGAAATCTGAGAAAGTAAAATTGTAACACCTGGCAAAGAGGACTAAATGCATTAACATCACCTAAAATATTTAAATAAATCTGTAAAAGTAATGCCTAGCTAATACAAGTATTTTCTCTGCAAGTATAATGTTAAACAATTTCATCAAAATACCAGAAAATAAAAAATTCATTAAACCCTTAAAAATTTATAAATCAGTTCAAATTTATATTAATCTCATAAATTTCTGTTTAAATACCATAAAATAAAAAAATAAGGACTTTATTTTAAAAGTGTGAAGCATCCTTTTAAATTTTCCAAAGATGTATTCATGATCATTTCAATGAAAATAACCACGTAGAATACTACTAAAAATAGCATGTTATATATGATGTTCAGTTATAATTTAAGGTAAAATATTTCCAAAGATTAGCATACCATGATGAACTGTGTATAAATTCTGTGATGAACTATGTTTTTTACCTTTTTCATTATCTGATGAAAAAGGTAAAAAACATAGCAAGATATATACATGCATTTTTAGTAGCTTAAATTCACCATATTTACACATTTATTTGCATTAAATTAATTATCTATGCATGTTATCAACCTTTAAATGATATTCTGAATTTTCTACATTTTAATGTATTCTGTGAGCTACTAGAAAAAAGATGTTCTTTCTTCGCGATATATGTGTGCATGGATTGATGCAAAATGACCAAAAAGTTATTACCTTTTCTCTCTCTCCTTGGAATGGTCAAACATTGCAGCGCCGTTGATTTATCATACGACGTGGCACCACGTGTACATGTGAACATGTGTCCTCGTGGCGCCTATCTGATGCTTATTTATTGGATAATCTAAGAGGGCCAGTGATTTGGCATGCGCTGATGCACCACCAGACCATCCGCGAGCTAGATTCTAAGTGATATATTTAAATAATATGTATTATTCTTCTATTTTGTCTTTATCTCTAGGGTGACATGTGGCGTGATAAGGGCCCTCGATCGCAGATGATGAGGAAGATTATTAGCCAATGATCAGGCCATTCAATGGGGCATAGAGGCCTTTAATTGGCTAGTCTACCTCAGAATGGGACAGCTCGTCCCAAAATGGAGGTTGCAGCCCATTACAACCCCTTTTTGTTGATGTTTCATTCCCTTTTTAACCCACTTATGGCCCATTTCTGTTTTTTTTTCATTTTTAATCTTTGGGATATTATAAAGGTGACTGAAATATGCAAGGTATATTTATTCATTAAGTTATGCCTTTTGTTTCCAGGAACAATGGGAGACGAAATCATTCAAATAAAATTTAATGATTGCATTACAGGATCCTTCAATTAAATTACATGGTTTTCCTACGGGAGTTACATGCCACCTTTGTCCTACTAGTCTATGACTTGATGAAGATCTTAGACTTCTCCCATGGTTCATCTTATATGTAAAAAGTAGAATGCTTAAGCTGAGGAGAATATCTCTCTAATAAAATATATGTATGAAAATAGTGGTACAAATCCAATGTGAAATCTATCATATTTTTTATGTGAAATTATATCATATCTAGGTTGTAAAATTTTTAGGTCCTCACACTATGTTCTATAATAGGCAATATATCATATTCCAAGTTATAAAATAATGAAGTGTTTTGAGCAAAGTATTTTTGCTTCTTACCATTCACAATTTTACAGTATGGTAATGATGTGTTTCTTTGACATCCAATGCAGGGACATGTTCTGATGGCACACGCCATCGAAGATCATCAAGGACGTCGTCCGCCCCGCCGGCCACCGTCGATGAAGATCGGGTGAAATCGCTTGATTATCCCGTTTTGATTTTCGTCATTTTCCTAGTCGTGTCTCGTGTTTTCCATATTCGCCGTCCTGTTTTTGTCACACTGTGACACGTCGTGCCCGCATTTTCATCGTCGTGGAAAGGGGCCTTCCCCTTCCCCTTTTCTGTCTTTTATTTTAATTTCCTCCCCCTTCTATGTGTAATGAGAGCCCATTCTATAAGGGCCCCTAATGGATTCTTCTTTGTGTTTTGTTGACCCACTAAGGGGGAGGGCCCATTGACCTCTTCCCCGTTATAAGGGAAGAGGGGGACGCCCTAGCCCCCTCAGACAAGGAAGAACAAGGAAGAGGAATGTAGTTTCAATTTCTGGTCCCCCCCTTCTACAGAGAATATATAACAGAAAGGGAGGGAGAAGAGGAACAACGAGGAGGATCGGAGGAAGGGAATCAACCAGCTTGCAGTTTGACCCAACCTCCAAGTTTGTTGAGCGTGCTCCTAAGATCATCGCTGGGCTAATCTCACCCCTCCAAGCAAACTGAGATTACTCGCGATCATCAACGATTCTCAATCGGCTGATTGAAAAACTCCGTCGCGCAATTTTGGACGGCGGCCAAGCAATCGGAATCTCTCGCCTGAAGCTAGAGGTGTTTGATTCCTGCCGTGTGTGCGCGCAGGGAAGGGCCTGAGTGGACCAATCCCGACCTTTGTTTCTCGCTATTGTCGACGACTCCGCGGTTGGTCAACTATCGGCGCTTGAGTTGGGCCGACGTCGCTCGAGAAGATAGGCCGCCAAGCTAGTACCGTGGGCGAGAACTGGCCAACCAAAGGGGTCTGAATTCTGGACGAAGAGCCATCGTGCAGAGTTGGGAGTTGTCTTGACCAGTACGATGCCATTAACCGTGTTTTCCCTGGGCTCCGAGATTGTAGCTATCCCCCGCTTTGGTTCTTTGGCGCATCCTGTGCTCATGGGGGAGGGTAAACCTCATGGTCACTCTCCTGACCGGGTGTTTGACCTTAGTCCCCGTGGCCGACCATTGTCCAGCCGACTCACAAGTGCACGGGAACCACTATCTATGCGTTAGTTGCTCCCGACAGCCGTCTTGTTCTTGAACGAGAGCCCACCTCGAGAGTGGATCCACCTGTTACCGCCTGCTCGCCAAAGTTGCCATCTTAGTTGACAGTGCGCCCCTCCCTGGGTTATGCTCTCTAAGACCGGTGGCTGGCTAGAGTCAAGACCGCTGCCACTCTTGTCTTCCTCTCCTCTCTGTCCTTTACCAAATAGCTCCGGCATCGCCCCCGGCTCGTCGAGCTGCCGTGATCTCTCCGGCGACTCTCTGCCACATCCATTTTGACCGTTGCCAACGTCAACAAAATCCTGCACCGCGAGCCACGCCGACGAGGTACGCCGTCCTCTCCCGTCGCTCGTTTATTTACCTTTTGCAGTATATTTTTGTCTTGATTCCACCGCGCTCGAGCTAGGTAGATGAGAGAGAAGAATTGAGAGAACTACGATACACTTGAGTGTCTTACCAGTACGGACGAGACCGTCCTTTACGTGCGAACCCTACGGATTGATTCCATTCGGCCGTAGACGCCTTTGTCACTCCGATGAGGTTTGAGAAGCCATAGTTGCCATCACCCTGCGACCATGTCCAAGCTTGGATCTTGGCACCTCCCTCGAGTCGGAGCCTGCACGTACAACACGTAGGACACCCATTTATCACGTCGTAGTTACATAACCTGTTAGGGCTGCATCCGTCGGATGACGACGCCATTGACACTCGATATCATTATCCTTTATTGGCACTGAGCCATCATACTCGGTGTCGACCGGAGGACGCCCTAGAAGACGTCCGACATCATGTTCCCTTCACTTCCATATCCTACTAATAATTAATTAATAAAAAAATGTAATGCTTTGACACTGGGGCATCAGGCGCAATAGTTAAAGCACAAATCAGGAATATTAATACCATACACGATAGAATTGAAAAGAATATGTATTAAATTAGTGGAATTTTTTTAATGTATGGTAATGATGTGCAATGATTGAATGTACAATAGTGTATCAGAATAAGATGATGTAAATAAATGACTGATAAATTTTTATTGTGCAACATATTGAAATTGGGAATCCTACAATATTTGTCATATAAAGGGGTTGAACAGTCTAGTCAATCTATGACTTATCTGGACAGAGATGGTATCTACATATATGATTGATCAAGAGGGTGTCCATTGATTTATCAGCCCATTGGTTAGCTTAATTTATCTGATAAATTAGTAGGAAAATTGATCAGGATTAAAAATAGAGAGAGAAAAGAGTAAAAATTAAAGCAACGCTGAGTACGAGGATTGGAAGGAGGATAAAGGCTCATCACTTGTTCTGTCCCAATGCATAATCATTTAAATTTGTGGACACATGACTGGTAAAATTTTTTTTGCCATTAGCCATGATTTATCTCCCCTAGATGATTGATGATAGATGACACATGACTTATGATTGAAAATGATGGAAATGACAAAAAGAGAAAAAGAGAGAGTTGGAGAGGAAGAGATTGAGGGGGAAAAGAGTGAGGTGGATGGAGAAAGAGAGAGAGAAACATTTATTAGAGGGATATGATGAAAAAATACTTAGATAGGGAGAAAGAGAGGGATGAGAAATGATAACATGGTCAGTATTTTATCAAATTTAAATCTATTTCCAATCTATTTAGAATGATATTCTCACAGTTACAAGTTGAAAATTTTATCAAAATTTTCGATATCTTACTCTAAGCCAGAGTATCTTTTTTGGAATTTAATGACATTGATTTTATAGATATATACATATTTTAAGTCCAGCTATATTCTCTCAAAATCAACTAAAGATTTTATTTGTTTTTAGATGTATTTTCTGTTGTTAATTACAATCCACCCTGAACTGCCATCCACTTAATCCAATGATGACCAATCATTGAGTTTACCAATGATTGGTTGTGTTAATAATCTTTAATAAGTGACATTATGGCATCACAATGTTGAATGGACGTGACAAACACGTGTTTCACAGTACAAAATATGGTGATCTAATCACCATAAATGTAGCAAGAAATATGGAAATATAGAAATATAGAATATCTAGTCTTATTCATCTTTAATTGAAATAATTAATCCATATGAATTGTTCAATGTATTATACCAATTTTTTATCAAGTTCTATAAGTGGTTGTTAGACTTAAGAAACCAAAGACCTCATGCGGAGGTATAATTCTTCTTTTACTGTGACCTTCAATTTTTTATTCATGGAGTTCCAGACCATCTTCTCTCAGGTGTAGGAATAAGATCATGAATGTGATTGAGTGGTCAAGATGGTATCATCTACCACAATATAAGAGGAGGTAGCTCAACAAAGATGATGTTATGAAGTCCTTGGCTAAGGTAGTATAATATCAAAGAAGAAGTCAATGATGATTTCTAAACGCATTGGTTCTAACTCAAATGACTGATTATGGTTTAATACTTAAGCATAAATTAAGTCATCCTAGAAGCATCAAGTGATTGAGGGAGTATGCTAACACTGTAATTGATGACAAAAATGGTCCATGAGTGAGTTAGTGTACTTATTTTGTATCTTCTAGAGAATGAGGTGTATTTTGGCACCCCATGAGCTGGACGATTGGTATCGATTGGGTTCAATTAATCTGTTAGTAATTTATGTATATGATGACATAGGTAATTAATTAGGAAGGCCAAAAAAATGTTATTGGGCCACTAGAGGTCCTTAATTAGATTAATATACGAGCCTAGAGAGTCCCGTGCAAATGTACCTTTGGACATCAATAAATAGACTTAAAGTTTGGGGGTTTCATGAAAATTTGTGACTTAGTAGAAATAAGGGGAAGGCCCTAAACTAAATTCATCTAGGCCAGAATTTTTCAGGGCCCTATCCATCTTCTCCCTTCTCCCCTTTTGTCCTCTCCAATCCCAATTCAATCTGAATGGCGGAAACGACGGCAGGGGTGCAATAACTGGGTTTGTCAAGATGGAGGAGTAGATTCAACATGTTTAGGATCAAGGAGTAGATTCAACATGTTAGGGATCGTGTGAAAACATCTAGAAGGTGGACACGTCAGGAGTACAAATCAAATAGTCTTGCTCAAGGAATTAACAACTCACAGATTCGATCAGTGTTCTGGTGAGCTGATCACCGTTTCAATTCCACTTGTAGTCTTCTGATTCCATCCAACTTTAGAACAGGATAAGTGATAATTCAGAAGGTGTTTTGGGGTAATCTGATTCTTTTCTCAAGCACATCTAGAACAAGGGATCCTGTTTTTTTTCTAGAGTTTTTATTCGATTTATTACTTCATCTCTCAAGGTGTGCTTTTTTTGTTCATTAGTATGAACCCAATAATTATCCTCGTGGGATAGTATTTCGGTCGTGTACAAAGATATCTTTCGTTCTATCGTTTCTGAAAAGTGGATAAACTCGGTGGATATGTAAAAGATATTCTTTGTTTTCCATCACTTGGACACGTAAAAAAAAAGTTCTTGCGGGTGCTCAAGGATGGATAGTGCAGGCATTGTAGTTAATAACAAAAAAAGATCGAAAAGAGGAGGCATTTTCAAGAAGGAAAGAGAGTAGTTGGCAGAGATGACTACCATGAGATGCGCCAGAGACTAGCTTTCTAGAGTCAGCGACGGCAGGCTGGAAGAACGCGTCTCCTAGATTAGAATCTCAATCATAGTCCGGGACCCATTGAGTGATTGCAGTGCCTTTGGAATCTCTCTGCCAGTTGGCTATCCCAAAAACGAGTCGCCGTATCTACGATTGGACACCACTTCAAGCCTCGGGAATTGCCGTTCACTTAACCTACATCCAGATAAGCTGTTTATCTCTCTACACTTGCATGAGCTGCACGTCTCTCTCTCTTCTTTCCCGTTCAGCGTGACCTCTGGGGAAGCGACGTTTGAGCTTCAAGCTGTGGGCTATGGAATGCTAGGGGCATCTGACAGGATGAGTTTAAAAAACATCAGTAATAATAAAAGATAGAGTCATAATTCAAAATAGCCCCACGTAAGGACAAGAAAGTGCGGCGGCAATCCTTTTGTGAGGATTCGGTTATTCTTGAACAAGATCTACAAAATCAAGACGACCGGACCATTTAAATTTCACAAAATTCTACGACAGTCCAAGATCGTAATAAACTTTCTATTAAGAATAAAGATAATAAAACAGAAAGTAATTAACATCACCCATTAATAGAAACCAACGGTGATAAATGCAACGACATCAACGTCATTCACACACTTTTATTGACAATAATCCTTACACTACTCCGTGTCTCTCTTTCTTTTCCGTCTTCTTCTTTTTTACTCTATTCATCTAATTCGCCCAGTTTTATAATACAATAATCATCAGCTTTTGTCTCTTTCCTCATTTTCAACATTGCTATCGTTTCACTACGTGTCTCTCTTTTTCTCTCCCCTCTTCTTCTTTTTCTTCCCTCCTCTTCCGAGTCATCCACTTTCTAATACAAAAATCCGCTCTTTCTCTCTCCTCCTCCGCTTCTTCCTTCTCTTTCTCCATTTCAACAGTAATTGATTGTGTATCTCCTTGCCCTGTAGGATAGGCCAAGATAAGAAAGTCCGCGCCTTCTTCGTACTTTTCTACCCCTTTTCTTTCTTTCTTTGGATCATGATATGAAGTCAGATTGCAGTCAATAATCTGCTGTGTATGACTCATCAAGAGTAGGTCTCTAGTTTCTAGCCTTACAACTCTTTCTTTACGTTTCCTACTTTCTTCGTGGGGACCTCATAAAACAGTGCAGAAGACGTGAAATCTGTGACAATTTGTAACCTCTCTCTGCCCCCACGGATTCCATCACCGGCGGCCAGCTCTATGCCAGAGATAAACTCTCAAATCTGTTCCGTTGCATCTACAAGAGCTCTCCCGCTCTATCACAGAGATAGAGAGAGAAAAAGAAGGGAAGAGATGGAGAGGGATAGACAGAAAGAAAGAGGGGAAGACACAGAGAGAGAGAGATAGAAAGCGAGAGGGGTTGGGATAAAGAGAGCGAGACAACCTGTATAGAGAAAGACGGAGAGACGAACACATAGATGGAAGAAAGGGATTGGTATAAAGAGAGCGAGCCAACCCGATGAGAGAAAATAGAAGAGTGAAGGAGAAAAGAGAAAATAAAGGAGAGAATAGAGAATAGAGAAGATAAAAGAGAAGAGAGAAAAGAAGAGAGGAGAGAAGAAAGGAGAGAAGATAGAAGAGAGAAGAGAGAAGAGAGAAGAGAGAAGCGAGGAGAGATATAGAAGAGAGGAGAGGAGAGGAGAGGGGAGAAGATGGAAGCGAGGAGAGAGGAGAGAAGATAGATGCAATAAAAGAGAAGATAGAAGAGAGAAGACGAGGGAGTAGCGAGAAGAGAAAAGAGAGGCCAGAAGGGAGAAGATACAAGAGAGGTCAGAAAAGAGAAAAAAGAAGATAGAAGAGAGAAAAGAGAAGATAGAAGAGAGGAGAGGAGAGAGAAGATAGAAGAGAAAAGGGAGGCCAGAAGAGAGCAGAAAGAAGAGAGATGGAGAGCGAGGATAGTTCGTCGTTCAGCAGCTTCCGGGCATACGGGCGTGCGCTGGCGCAGACGCCGGCGAGGCTGGCAAAGCGAGTACGATCGGTAACGACGAGTCAAGAAGAGATGACTCGGGTGAGAGCGAGGTCAGGCGCGGAGATGCGCAGCACGTTGAAATGGCCAGCGCTTCTGGCCCTGGGCATCGGCGGTATGGTCGGCGCCGGCGTCTTCGTCACCACCGGCGCCGCCGCCAAGTCTGCCGCCGGCCCCGCCGTCGTCCTCTCCTACGCCATCGCTGGCTTCTGCGCTCTCCTCTCCGCCTTCTGCTACGCTGAGTTCGCCGTCGAAATGCCCGTCGCCGGCGGCGCCTTCAGCTATCTCCGCGTCACCTTCGGTGCGTAATCCTCTTCAAAGTCATCCCCGTTCTCTCCTCATACCTAATCTCTCTGCTCTCAGGCCGATATTCTATCACTCCGTCTGTCATCCGTCCTCAACTCAGAACTAGAGATGGAACGAACCCATTACCTCGTCGCATAACGTCCCATTATATTCCTAATTCCTTCATCAAACTGCACTCCATTATTTCTATCAGCCATCCCTGTATCCAGTGCTACTTGCTTGAATCTATGGTATACAGTGTCAGGGATTGTGTGGGTGTGTGAAAAAGACATCCTGCTTGAGAGGAAAATAATACCCTTTCTATCAGCTATAGCTTTTAGCACAGTGTTAGATAATTACTAGTTATCATTAATTTTATCATGATAACAATGACAGATGACAAACACTTTACTCGCTAGGATGAGGATGATGATTTCATCCTTTTGGTCCCTTGCCTTCATCAGTCATCCGTCCTGACCTCAAAACAGCAACGGAATGAAATACTTCATGCCTTCTGTCCCGCTCCATTTTTAGGTGCCACAAATACTTGATGCTAGTGTATACCATAGATTCAAGCAAGTAGCACTGGATACGATACTTTAAACCGTCATCCGTCGTCCATCTCATACACTTAACCGAGATTTCTTCTGCCAGGGGAACTCGCGGCCTTCATGGTGGGAGCTAATCTGATAACGGAGTACGTCTTATCAAACGCGGCCGTGGCGAGGAGCTTCACCGCCTACCTCGGAACGGCCGTTGGGATCGACGCAGGCCTTCAATGGAGGATCACCGTTGGATCTCTGCCGAAGGGATTTAACCAGCTGGACTTACTAGCCGTCGGCGTCATCTTGGCCATCACCGTCAGCATCTGCCACAGCACAAAGGAAAGCTCAACGCTGAACATGGTGCTCACAGGAGTTCATCTCTTGTTCATACTGTTCATCATCGTGGTGGGTTTTTGGCGGGGAGATGTCAGCAACTTAACTCGGCCTGCCATGCCGGAGATCAACAACGGTGGGTTCTTTCCCTACGGCGTTGGCGGGGTTTTCAACGGCGCGGCTATGGTGTATCTTAGCTACATTGGTTATGATGCTGTGTCTACCATGGCGGAGGAGGTGGAGAACCCCGCGCGGGATATCCCTATCGGCGTTTCCGGTTCTGTTGCCATCGTCACGGTCCTCTACTGCCTCGTCGCCGCTTCCATTTCCATGCTCGTCCCCTATGATGCGGTAATCTCTTCCTTCAGCGCTGGGAAATTGCGTTAACAAGATATAGATAAACGTCGTATGCATTTAAAGATAGAACGATATATCCGCAGATGGATGGGATGGGTGATTAGATGGATAGTTGGATGGATAAATATAGATGAATGAATGGGATGGATCGATAGACGGATGGAAAAATAGATGAATGAATGGGTGGATGGAATGATAGATAGATCGTTAGATAGATATTTAGAAAGGGGTAGACACAGATTTAGAGAGATATAGAAAGAGATAGATAGGTCGACACTGGGGTGATTGATACGTGGATATTTGGGCAGATAGATGAAGAGATTGATAAGTGTAAAGAGAAGCGCAAAGACTGGTGGTTAGACCGATGATTATAGAGAAAAGTAGAAGAAATAAATGCAGACACATGGTTGGATTGATAGGCAGATACGAATTTTAATAGAGTTGGTTGTTTCTTGGAGCAGATAGATGATGAATCGGCGTTCTCGGCGGCGTTTGTAGGATCTGACGGCTGGAGTTGGGCATCGAACGTGATAGGGGTGGGTGCTTGCTTGGGCATCCTGACTTCACTCATGGTGGCCATGCTGGGCCAAGCGAGATATCTCTGCGTAATCGGGCGGTCGAATATCGTTCCAAGCTGGTTCGCAAGGGTCAACGAGACGACCCGCACTCCGGTCAATGCTTCCGTCTTCCTTGGTAAACTATTGGAGTTAACCTCTCTCTCTCTCCCTCTCCCTCTCTATCTCTCTACCTTCCAGTCACTCACAGACTCTCTCTCTACCTTCCAGTCACAGACGTTCTCTCTTTCTACCTTCCAGTCACAGACTTTCTCTCTTTCTACCTTCCCGTCACTCACAGACTCTCTCTTTCTACCTTCCAGTCGCCCGCAGATTTTCTCTCTCTCTATCTTTCTGTCACTCCACACTCGAACACTCTCTCTCTTCTAGTCACGTACTGACTCTCTCTCTCCCTCTCTATTACAGTTACGCACTGACTCTCTCTCTCTCTCTATTATAGTCACGTACTAACTCTCTCTCTCTCTCTATTATAGTCACGTACTAACTCTCTCTCTCTCTCTCTATTCTAGTTACGTACTGAGTCTCACTCTCCCTTTATTTTAGTAACGTACTGACTATCTCTCTCTCTCTTTCGGCTTTCAAACTCTCTCTTGAGACTTCCAGCCACTTAAAGACTCTCTCTCTGTTGTTCAAACTTCCAGAATCTTACCGATTCTCTCTCTCTCTGTCTTTCTACCTTACATAACCTTACACATTCTCTCTCCCTATGTCTTTCTACTTACCAAAAACTTACAGATTCTCTCTCTGTGTGTTTTTCTACCTTCCAAAATTCTACAGACTTTCTCTCTCTGTCTTTATACCTTCCAAAATCTTACGGATTCTCTCTCTGTCCTACCTTCCAGAATCATATCGATTCTCTCTCTCTTTCAACTTAGAACTCTCTCTCTCTCTTTGGACTTCCAGACAATTACAGAATCTCTCTCTCTTTGGACTTCTAGCCAACTACAGACTCTCTCTCTTTGGACTTCTAGTCAACTACAGACTCTCTCTCTTTGGACTTCTAGTCAACTATAGACTCTCTTCCTCTCTTCGAACGCCCCGTCAATTACACACACTCTCTCTCTCTTTCAACTTAAAAACTCTCTTTCTCTCTTTAGACTTCCAGTCAATAACAGACTCTCTATCTCTTTGGACTTCCAGTCAATAACAGACTCTCTCTCTTTGGTCTTCCAGTTAATAACAGACTCTCTCTCTCTCTCGTTGGACTTCTACCTGGTCTTCTAGTCAATTACACACACACTCTCTCTCCCTGTCATTCTTCTTTCGACAATCTCACCAAGTCTCTCTCTCTCTCTCTCTCTCTCTCTCTCTCTCTCTCTCTCTCTCTCTCTCTCTCTCTCTATCTATCTATTTATCTATCTATCTCTCCCTATTCATCTATTTATCTTTCTTCCGTTCTTTCTATCTATAGATCTATCTATCTGTCCATCCATCCAACCATCCATCCATCTATCCATCTATCCATCTATCCATCTATCCATCTAACTATCTATTTATCTATCTATCAATCTATCTATCTATCTATCTATCTATCCATCTATCCATCTATCCATCTATCCATCTATCTATCTATCTATCTATCTATCTATCTATCTATCTATCTATCTATCTATCTATCTATCTATCTATCTATCTATCTATCTATCTATCTATCCATCTATCCATCTATCCATCTATCCATCTATCCATCTATCTATCTATCTATCTATCTACCTTTCTTTCTTTCTTTCTATCTATCTATCTATCTATCTATCTATCTATCTACTTCCAGAATCTTACGCAGTCTCTCTCTCTCTGTCCATCTATCCCTCCATCAGTCTACCTTCTAGACACTCGACTAATATCGATTCCGCATGGTTGGCAGGAGTAATAACGGCACTGATAGCGCTCTTCACGGACCTCGGCGTGCTCCTCAACCTGGTCTCCATCGGCACGCTCTTCGTCTTTTACATGGTCGCCAACGCCGTCGTCTACCGCCGCTACACCGTCGGCGGCACGACGACCCCTTGCACCGCCGCCGCCTTCCTCCTCTCTCTCTCCGCGGCGGCGCTCCTCTTCTCTCTCCTCTGGCGCTTAGCCTCGCCGGGCCCTGCCAGGGCGGTGCTCCTCGCCGGTGCCGCCATCGCCGCCGCCGTGGCGGCGCTTCTTTTCCAATCAACGGCGAGGAAAGCCCCGAAGCCGCCGACTTGGGGAGTTCCACTCATGCCTTGGCTCCCTTCTCTCTCCATCTTCCTCAACGTCTTCCTTCTCTGCTCCCTCGACGGGCCCTCTTATCTTCGTTTCGCCTTCTTCTCTGCTCTCGCCTTGGCCGTGTACGTCTTCTACAGCGTCCACGCTAGCTACGACGCCGAGGAGAGCAGAAAAGACTTCTTCCTCCGCGCCGAAGATTGTGGCTGCCAGAAGGTGTAGAGAGAGAAAGAAAGAAGATAACAAGTGGAAAAGCCTGACCATGAAAAAACCTACTTATCTTGCTGACACTACAATTTTTTAAACAATTTTGCGGTGGGTTGGTCTATTTAAAGCCTAATGAAGCTGCGATTTTGATTATCTCTGGAGATTTGTTTCACTGTCGCTCCCGGTTAGAGCAGTCTGTGGCTTGGGAAAGAGAGGAGTGTTTCATTCCAAAGAAAGGACATAATTACGGAAAATGCTGAGCCCATCCTCTATCTATATAGCTTAATTATCTGCTGGCATACCCCATGAGAGTTGGGCTTCTTAAGACGTGAATGAAACCAGGATTCCGACTACAGATCATACTCTTAACACATGTTGCTCTCTGTCTTTCTCTATGAATCACCATCCCTTGTGACCTTTTGAGATCATCATGTCTTGTGATCTCATAAAGATAAGGATCTTGTCAAGAGGAAAAAGTAAGGGAAGAACAAGTAGCTTCCCTTCTATTAAGGTCCTTCATGGAAAGTTATAATTGCTGATTCGCCCAACCCCTCTTTCAGGATTACTGCATTTAATTTTGACTTCAATTCTTCATGATATAGATGACGAAAAAACTCCTGGGAAAAATCATGGATATCTAGAAAAGTAATAATGATCCATACAATGTTCTAGACTAATATTTGACTCCATTTTCCTGAATATTTTTGCAACGTTCTGACTCCATTAATAACACGAAAATAATATCAAAAAATGAAATTATATGTTTGTGCCTTAATATATGCAATGTACAAACTAAACAATAATGTGCACTATTTCTCTCAATCAAATGAATAAGATGACTACTAATGTCATGTAGGGTCATAATTAAATGCATTTTATTGGTGAAACCATTTTGATGTATGCAAACATGCACATCTTAAGGGCTATTTTGCTATCATTTCATTGATATTATCTTTATTATCAGGTGAGTTTATAATTCCAGCGTAAATTGGACCATTTTGTTAAAACTACACATTTTATTAGTATCTTACATGTTTACAGGCCCATTAATTATCATTCAAATGTGTTTAATTATTCTCTCTAGAATGTTACTTTATAATTTTCATGCCTGAAGTCAAATACAAAGAAATAAATTAAAAAATAGGAGAAGAAGAAAAACATGGGTTCTAGTGAAGTACTAGAGGCTAATCTAGATGCAGCAGCTCTCACGCTAGCCGCAGGCCATCCAGTGCAAAGTAATCGAGCCCTCTCTCAGCTGGGGAGTGCTAACGCACAAGAAGCAAACCATGAAGCAGTAAAAGGAGTACACAAGGAGCACATGGCCCCGCAAAGGCCCACATCTCAGAGTCCCAAGAAGAGTGAATGCAGTCCGCACACACACAGAGGGAAGTTTTTTTAGTTAATTTGATAACATTATACAAGGAGCATTTATATAGAAATCCTGAAACTTAATACTTTTGATATATGATATTGTTATAATGCCTTTTTTCAGCCCTTCATTGGGTCATGCTGAGATGAGAGGAGAAGGATCACAACCCAGCAGGCTGCGATCTTAAGAAAAGAAGAAGGAAGTCATGACCACGCTTTGAGCTGACCTGGCCTAAAGCCCGGGCCATTGTGAGCCAAATCTTAAGTGATACTTTAATCTCCACTGTTTGATTTTATGAAACAAGATCGGACTAACAACTTATATCTGCATTTTTCTTTATTTTCTGTTTTAATTTATCTTTCAAGCCCCTAGTTGGTTGCGGTAATTGATGAGGATACAGGGGGTGCCTTTGATGAATAAATCAAAGAAGAGGAAGGCTGACCAGGCTTGTGAATGTGACTACTGACATGGTAGGGTGCACTGATTTTAAAAGGGTCATTTGCTGTGAAATAGCCAGAGTCATTAACCCCTTCTCAAACAAGATCCACCGACCATGGGTAGATGCGCCCATCTATGACTCTGGCCATTTTCCTCTGAACAAATGATACTTTCCAGATGAGGGAGACTGCCAGAGGCACTCCAATGTCATGGGAGGACCCTTAGGATTCGTCCACACCATCAAAGACAGAAAAAGACCCTTCCTCTACCTTAGAAAGATCTCTTGGACCTATAATTTGTCATCTTCTGACAAAATTACAAATCAATGGCAAGAAACCTGATTGCTGGTTGTCCAAAAAAATTGGATCCACTAACAGTTCTAGGTAGGATTGTCTATCTCAAAAATGCAGTAGAGAAGGTCAACATCACTCAGGATTTGTGATAGCATATTGAAGCTAGGGGAGCCATCGGCACTCCCATACTCTCCCCCTCCCTATAAGTAGTGCATTTAGGTGACCTTCTTCACCCTATCTAGTAGATGTATACATTCCCAGTGTTCTTGTATACATTAATTTGATTCAAATCAAACTAGGTATTTTTTTCAATTGAGTTTCATTGTTCGGCCTCATAGAGGCATTTTGACAAAGATATATCAGGCACCAATCATAACTCAATATAAAGGTATTAAAAAAGAGTTCACTGAAACACATTTTATTCACATTTCATATTAAATCCTAACTTGGAGCATGTACATTTAGTGAAATATCATGTTAAAACTCTCCACATATATTCACCTTTTAAATAGTATAAAAATATAGTTTTTTGTACTTAATGTGACCCACTTGGCTAATCAGCCAAGTGGGCTGAATCTAACCTCTTCTTAGGAGAATTTTGGACCTTTTTCAGGACAAGGAAAATTTCTCTCATGAAAGGACCAAGGCACTCTTCATAAAGCGAAATGAGATCTCATTGCGCTAATGGGCCTCCCTCTTGAGAGAAGACCCATGAAGGAGCTCCAAGAGACCCTTTAAAAGGATTCAGATCTTTTGGAAGGGGCACTAATAGGCCTATGGCTTGGCCCAAATCTTACCCAAATTGATCCATTATCTAAGGCATGCCTTTAAGTGCTTTAGACACCTTTGTAAAGAGACATCTTGAATTTTCATTTGGAATTTTAGTGAAAGGGTGAGAAGATTCTTTTCTTGCTCTCTCTCTCTCAATATAGAGTTTTGAGACTTAGTGAGGGCCAAATGGAAGGTGAGCTGACAAGGCCTAGGTGGGAGAGAGAAGTCCTCTCTCTACTCCCTCTCCCAAGGGTTCCCTCCTCTCTCTCTCTCTATACAATGGTGCTGCCAAAGGATCCAAGAAGTGAGAAGCGTCCAGGGCTTGTGGAGGTGGAAAGAGGGGCCTACCATCCAGGTAAGCAAACTCTTTCTTTCTCTACCCTTCTCCTTCTTGACTAATCTTGATGTCTTGTTGTAGAAGTCAAGATTAGTTGTACTTTCTCTCTCTAGACCACCTGGCATGTTGGAATTGGGTGTTCTTGGCCCAAAAACACACCCAATTCCATTCACAACACTTGGTAGATCCTACAATTGTGGGGTGAAACAATTGTGCACTCATTAAAAATCATTTAAATGGAGAAAGTTATAACTCACAGTCGTTTACACTCCATTTAATCAAAATAAAATTGAGTATAATTCCTAAAATTCTAACATACCTATTTTTAGTTTAAATCCACTCAGATTTAGTCTATTGCTCTCTATGGTTTGATCCTCACTCCCCTATCAGTGAGGGATATAAATTTATTGCTTAATCAAGGGAACTCGTCACTCAATCCAGGTTAGTGATATTTAGTATCAATAACCTAGACCCCTAGTTCCTAGGTTATCAACCAGCGAGTTCATCCAATGTTTTCCCAATTTCCTATAATAAAAAATACTGAAAATATATATAAAGTATGTAAACCATCTAAACCACATTATATTACTATATTATATTACCTAACCATAAAGTATTATATAATTAAATATGAACTATTCTTATTAATCCTAAGTATCCTCTCCCTCTTCATCTAATTCAATTAATCATATCTCTCTTACACTTAAACTCTTACCATATATAATGTTTCTCTAACTCATTGATCTATATCCATTTCTTAATATCATTAATATTATTATCCCCTTTCCTTTTCATCTTTCCCCTTTTATCTTACTAAAATAAATACTCTTATGAATTAAACTTTTACATCTTAATCTCGCTTCCATTACTATATCTACATAAACTTTCTAACATATAATATAAATATCAAATAAAATAAAGAATAATACTAAAAAAATATTCTATTAAGCATTTATTAATCTCGCCATATTATTATTCGTATGGAAAATCTAATATAACCCTTCCACTACCTATCTTAATCTCTCCCACTTACTATCACTAACACTATCTACTATTTCTTTTTATTACATACAATCTTAAATTCTATAGTACTCTAACTACTTATTTCTACTTGATATGTATATTCCACCTTCCCACTATATTTGTATTGCCACTTAATCACATATCGTTCTACTATAATTAATTTATCCTATTATCCTCAGTTATTCTTAACCCTAACTCAAACATTAGTTTTATCTTTAAAGGCCAATCCCTATAGAGACCACCGCGCTCACCACTAATGTAAGACCCCAAAGTATGTGGCATTCATACACAGGGGCATGCATGCTAACTATGGGACATGTCTGTGTATGGGACTCATTATTTGGAGACTGAGTTCCTCAGTGCAATGTCACAACACGCACTACGGACGACAACGTCTGACCCTGATCTTTTAGGCCATCAACCCTATGGTGCGTGATAACACCCTAAATTATGTCTTTATTTCATGTTATTCGCACAATTTTATGCATTTAAAGAGCTTAAAATGGGGTTGTTATCATATATTTACATGAAAATAGTGTTTTCAAGTGATTTCTGATTTTTCCCTAATTTTCTGTTAATTCTATGAATTTTAAAGGATTTATTGAAGCTCGACATAACTATTTTTGAATGAAAATGGCAAGTTTAATATTTAATTTCGACATTTATCGGCATGGGGATGAATCAGTGAATTTTCTAGAATTTTTAACGAATTTTTAGGATTTTTTTGAGATTTATTTGAAGAGGAAATATATTTATTCTAAAGAAAAAAGGTACATTTATAAGAGAAAAAAAGTATTTATATCATTTTCAAACTTTGAAGGGCCTTTTTGCAAAGTTTCGTTGCAAAAAGACCTTGAAAATAGCTCTCGGTCGCCACTGCAGGCGTAAAGATGTAATTTAAAATCTTCCAGGGTTTTATTGCAATTATTTAATTTTTTTTAATGTTTTTAGGAGAAACCAGAGGAGAGAGAGTGCGGCAGGGGCATATACACAATTACTTTTGGGTGGCGTCCAACAGCAATTCCAGGATTTTTAAGGACTTTTCTGCAAAAAGAAGGATTCAAAATGCGCCAACCAATGAGAGAGCGACACGTCATGGCGTGTTTAAAAACGAAATGAATAAATAAATCAATTTTAAATCCAATGGATTAAATTGGTTTAAAATTGATTTATTAATAACTTTTGATCCTGAAGTCCGATTGAGGTGATTTTTTTATGGATCTGTTCGTCTTGATCCCCTCTTGCTATCTGTATAGTTGGATCATTAGATCCAGACTACATTGATAGATAAATATTAATTACTAAACGGGGGTGAAATGGTAATTTTTACCATATAGCCTAAGTATAAAAGCTAAATTTCGAGGGGGAGCTCATTCTTGATGGTGCTCTATCACAGCTGCAAGACAGAGAGGAGCTCTAGCTTGGATCAACCTATCTGGTACCTTTTTCTTGTTTGTATTTGAACTTTTAGTGTATTTTGGATGATGTTTTAGTGAAATTTCTTCTTCATTCTTCTTGATCTTGGTCTGAACTTCTAAATCGCTAGGCTTGAGCGAAATGTACAAGCCCTTACTGATATTGAGAGGAGAGAATGAGAGATTTACCTAGCTATTCCAAGTGCACATTAAAAACTATAAAAAAAGACTTAAATTTCTACGAGATTAAATTTCCCTTTCTATTATCAAATTTACAAAACTTACAAAACCAATCCAACTCAAATCCAAATTTCCTTCGCAATCTCTCTAATTGACCCTTTTCTTTGGATCAAAGAAGTCAATTTAGAGCTCCCTATTTCTTCTATTCATCTCATCTCTTCTACCCCCCTTTCTAAATTTCTCTTCTAATTAGGGTGGTTTGATCCTCATTGAAGATCAAATTCACTCTAATTAGGGTTAAACTACCAAGAAAACCATCAAATTGAATTCCTTACTAGCTTCCCTTGGATGACACTCGTACTTATCACTATACATCTTAAGTAGAGTTTTTATAAATTTTATTGCATAAGCCAAAATTCACAACGACAAGGGCTAAAAACTGTATAATTTCTACCCTTATTTTTGGCTTATCAGTGCGCATTCCTGTCAGCGCTCACGCATGACAGATCAGGGGAGGTCCGCGCGTGCTAGGCGCGCAGGCCACCGAGAGCACGCGCGGGTACAAAATGCCGCGCATGTGCATGGGATGTGCAGTCTGTGTAGCAGCGTCGCAACGCCGTGAAGGTACAAGAGCGACCCTACCAAGGGTGCGTTGCACTTCATCTCGTTACTTCAATATCATCCCTCGTCTTACCCCATGTAATACTCACGACTACGATGTAACCTCTTTATGATATCAATGCAACAAACCTATTCCCGGTTGGGGTTGCATCCCCACCCTCTACTCAAACCCCTTCTATGCATACTTAAGCTATTGCAAAGACTTCCGCTACAAGAGATCAAGGCAGCTCAGTGTTCTGCTTCAAGCACTAAGGCCGGCAAGCGCTAGATTCGACCTTTTGTCCTAGCTCGGGATTTAACCATGTGACAACTAGACATACATGAATGTGTTTAAGGATTATAAGTTTTAGTTTATTCAGGAAAATTAATTTTAAAATGACATTAAAATTAACACCTTAATTTTGCAAAGTCATTATTAGATATAAATTCACAAGGAAACCCCTATTTTCATACTGTAGTGCAAAATTACTACTCAAAACATGTGTTTGAAGCATGCGCTTATTGTCCCTTATTGGTCGTTTTGTGACTTGTACACAAAACAAGGAAGAGATAAAAACCATAACAATAATACACACTAAAACTAAATGATTATGTTGGATTCTTAAGCCAGGATTGAAAAATCAAAATAATTCACAAAGAAAAAATTAAAAGGAATTGAAATGAAAAGGAAAAACAAAATTTTTTTGGATGATCCAATCATCTTGAGTGGACACAAATTTCTTATCAAATCATTCATTGATAGAGTTTCTTTGACCCCTTTAAATGTCCAACCTCTAGACATACCTGACAGTTCTATGCATGCTGAAAGTCCTTATTTGCTTCTTGAATAGGACACCTAGAAGACTGAACTTGCGTGGCTGAAATTTGCTTCAGCTTTCTCCTACTTTTATTTATAAGGGAATTTATCATCAGACCCCCTAAACCTCATGTATATATTCTGACATCTGATAAACCTTTTGATTGCGCGACACTGTCCGACACCGCAGGATCATCATCGAGCCCGCCGACGACGCGTGTCCAGCCGATGCGACAAGCCAAAGCGACGACGCGTACACCTGGGTTCAAATATTCGGCGTGACGACGTGCCATCTTCAACTCGCTTACCTTTCGCACATCTATCTTTCATTTCCAGCATCTATCTTTCATTTCCCGCATCTACGTTGTAGCGAGGGGAAGTTCCCGTATGAGGATATCTTCCCCTCCCGCTAATGGGCCCTAGACCTTTTAGCCATTTCCCTTTTATTTTTATTTTGTTTGTTTTTTTTTTGTTTCAAGGGGCCCATCCACCTATTCCCTATAAGAGGAAGGGGTGGACGCCCTCCTTAGACACTCTTGACTTTCATATTGAAAGTTTAACGTGAGAAGTTGAAGAGTCACCTTCGTGAGGGGAGGAAGAAGAAGAAAGAAGAAGAAGAAGAAAGAAGAAGACGGAAGAAGAAGAAGAAGAAGGGAGAGAGGAGAAGAAGGAGAAGAGAGAACACGCCGCCGCCCCGCCTGTTCCGTGTCTTTCCAACGCCCGCGCCCCCGCCGTTGTTGCTCCGGATTCCAAGTGTCACGAGATATCCGTCGCAGGACGCGACGAAGCTACCCCTCCCTTACTGCTCTTTACGTCTCTTATCTACTTCAGTACACTTTCGTATTGCCTCCTCTGCGCTCCGGTTAGACGTAGGTGAGAGTGACATAGGTTGAGAAAACGACGACAAACTCTTTGAGAGTCTTACCTGGCTGGTACGCGTCGGGTGAGCCCGACGAGTGTGAGCATCTAAGAGGGATATTCCCGTTCGGCGACATAGGCGTCCTCGACCCTCTCGGGCGAGGTTCGGGTGGTCTGGTTGATTATACCCTAGGTGACCCCGTCGGATCTCTGGAACGGCACAACCGCACATTGGCACTCGCACGTACTACAGTTAGGATACTTCGCATTTCGGTCATTATTCATATCTGTCCATCTGCATTATCGGACGACACTTGCTGTCGTTGTCCGATAGAGATCCTTATTCGATACCGAGCCGCTACCCTCGGTGTCGACTAGACGACGTCTTGAAGACGTCCGGCATCACCTTTTGTTTGTGTCCCTCTAGGCCTATGTACTAGTCTACTTAATGACTCTAAAAGCCTGATTACATTTTTCTAGATTTAATTAGTTATCTAAATCAAACAGAGATTAATTAATCATAAATATATTTCAACCTATTGATAAGTCAAGTTGCTAGCTCATAGGAGTTGGATGCTATTAATGGTATTAGTATCTAATATCTATTATTACATATTGTGTTATTTGGTCGATAATGATGAGAAATACCAATAAATTTTAGTTTTTTGGCTTGGAGAGGGGATAATTGATAAACTAAAATTTGTGTTAAATAAGTGGTTTTAAGGCTTTGATTTATGCAACAATATTTATAAATTTTTCTTACTTAGAATAGGGTAAGTAAGGGTCAAGGATATAATGAGAGAGTAAATTACAATCCAAATAAATCTTAAAATAACTCTTTTAGGTGATTTTATATTTTCTGGATTTTTAAGTGTTTTCTAAATAGGAAAATTAATGAAATAAATAAAAAATAGTCAAAATATTTTAAATAAATGAAATACATATTTATTTTGTTTTAGATATGTTTGAATAATTAAATGTGTTTTTTAAGAATCTTTGGAGAATTTTTAGGACATGAAATAAGATTTAATGTTAAAGAGAACCTTTGGCCGTAATTTGCGTGCGACAATGCGCTGCCAGGCAGGAGAATTGGGCACCAACTGGCAGTAGACTGAAAATGCTGAAACTTTTGCTACTGTAGGAATTTTTCAGTGCTTTTTGATGTGTTAGAAAGCTTGAAGTCTAGGATATCCATTGAGAAAATTTTGAGAAAATTCAAATAAAACATTCATGAGATCACATGAACCTTGTTGTCACTTCCCCTAAGGATCAAGTGTTGCTCTTTCTCCACGAATATTTATCACCCTTTAACTCTCTCTATCTCTCTTCCACACTCTTGTAGAATAAGAACGGATCAAATAATTCTGAGGCACTAGACTTCTAACAAGAAGGTGGGGGCAGAAATGCAAGATGAGAAACAAAGAGAGGGGAGAACAGATTAAATAAAAGTGTTCTAACTCTCACAGCCATTGGATTTAATTTCCAAGTTTTGGATGGCTAGGATTAATTGATTTCCACTGTGGATACACATTCCCTCCCCAGATTTTAAAACAGCCCTTTCACATTAAAATTGTGGGTTAGTTCCACAATTATTGTCTTTAGTTGACCCAATCCTTAAGAAAGTTTGAATGGGCTTCAAGAGTGGGCTTCTTGTGTTTTGGACCCCTTCTTATTATCTATGAGATAGCTTAGGTTTCTCCTTTTCGCCCATTTGTATCTCAAATTCATCATTTTATTTACCTAAGTCCTGTTTTTCAAATAAAATTCCAAGAAGATGTGCAAAATCCACTTGACTGACTCTAAGGAGTCAAGTGTCGATTAGTCTCAAAAATCAATAGAATATATAAAAATAGAGCTTAGGAAAATAAATCACAAATTTGTCCTCTTATCCTTAAATAATGAATAATGCTAGTGCAAATCTAAAAATATGTGGAAAAAAAGTAAAAAAAGCATTATTTTATTTATCTAATTTGATGTTATTAATAACAATAATTAATATATTTAAGTGGATAACATTACTGGATACCAATATTATTAAGCAGATTACAATAAAGATTATGCTTATGATCTGAAAACTGTTATAAGATATTGTGAATAAAACTTGATACTTTATAATCCTAGACATAGTAATTATAAAAAATAATGGAATTCCCAATTATAGAGGATAGTAAGATGATAGGTTATCAATATTATAATATGATATCTAATTTTGTATCTATTATCCTAAAGGTACCACCTCACTAGGGCCACATCTAGACCTCATTGATAATCTCAATTTTAGGGGTTTAATTTTTCGTTGGTAATTGACATTATTCAATAAAAAAATTTAATCGTACTTAAGATTACTTAGTTAGTGATGAGTACGAGTCGTCTCCATAGGGAATGATGATTAAGGATTTAATTTTCTCACTATAGTGATTATCGGTACAAGAAGAGATAAATATGGGAATAGAATAGGTGAGATAGTGATATCGAGGAAATATAAGTAGAATTATGTGAAGTGTGATGGAGACGATAGTGGACGATGGTATGAACGAGGATAGAGATTGAATGTGGAGTGGTACGATGGAGAGGATAGAGAGACGATATAAGAGAATAAAATGTGAGTAAAGATACTATGATAAATGAAAAGATGATAACAAACTTTACTTACGATAACGATGATGTCGGGAGAGAAACAACGTAAGGAGAGGACACTTACTTTAGATCCTTACATTCCATTAGGATCATGGTGATTTGGGAATGCCGGTAAGCTCTTGCTCTTCTCTAATGCTTCTTCCCACACAACCAAGACACCAAGAACACACTTGATGTATCTTAAAACTCACTATCTTTCAATCAGCCCATACAAGTAGGAAGCAAGTACAAGATGAATTTTACAATGATGCAGGCCTATATTTATAGATCAGAGGGTATGGATAGAAAAAAAGAGGGGAAGATGAAGTGACACTGAAAATTTCAGCTGAATCGGAGTTGTAGATCGAAAGTTATGGCCGAATGAAGTTGAAGAAATCCTAGCCCCTGAAATTTTTTCTCTCCTCATCATCGTCATCGTTTTTTGTTTCCATTAAATATTCCAATCACTCCAGATTCCATGCTGCTCTGTCTTCCACGCGTGCTTGTCACTTTTTGTGCCACGTGCACCTAAGAAGGAGACAAAAAGACAAAAGAAAGAAAAAGACAAAAGAAAAACAATTAAAAAGGGGAGAAGATTCGTGCCTAACGTGGCGGCGTGTCAGCGCATGCTAGGTCAGCACACTATGGCTTTTCTTGAACTATTTGGTGGACGCGCGCATGCCACTTTGCAGCCAGCAGAATTAGAGGAGAGAGCGAGAGGGAAAAGTGGATTTTATCCTTTTCGCCTTGGTCTTTATAGCATTTATTACAAAAAAATCTGTCTTTTTTTTTCCATTTTGCTATGTCATTTCTTGCGTCAGAATTTCAAACTCCATTTGTTATCATTAATTGCAATCATCGCTCGTGGATCGCGAAGCGATGATTGGGTACTAAAATGATTGGTTGTTGCCAATCATTTTAATCGATTCTTATTCATCGACGTTCCACAAATCAAACGGCGAGATGTGGCGGCGCAAAATAAAAAGGCTTAAAAATATTTAAAATTCATATTAGTTAAAACAAAATCCTAAAAATACATATAAATATAAATTTTGAATCAGAAAAATCATATCTTTCCAAATTTAATGTCCAAAAATTCCAAAAAAAATCATATTCCGTCTCAAAAATTATATTCTTTTAGAATCTATTGTTAGAAAAATCCCAAAAAATGCATAAAATTCAGAAATTCTTTTTAAAAATAGATTTCATCATTTTAAGCTTGATAACACACAAATATGAGTCGTTTAATACAGATAAATATGTAAATATGATCATGTAAGGTACTAAAAATGCATGTTATCACTCATGCTATTAAAGGTATATAAGAGTGTGTACACATAACTCCATCATAAAACCTTACAAGCATCAGTTACCGTGTAAACATAATCTCTCATCTACATAAGACTCCCAAAATAACTTAAGGTATGAATAACCATCATACTCTAGTTCGTATAAAGGCATAATGAAAATCATTTAAGAAACCCTTATCCAATATTTCCACAACCTTAGCCATGAAATTAAATGCACAGTACTCCTAAGTCAAAAACCTCTTTTTCTACGCATGGAAAATCTGACCTTGACCATCCAACCACCTTCGTGGATTGTGCGTGTATCTTGCCTGATAAAAATTTTCACGCCATGATTTGGGATTTATGCCATAGTCAAAACATGACGGTCCATTTGAATGACGTTTTTTGTGTCTCCTGTCTAAGGATCATTAAAAGGACCATGACATGAATCGACCTCATTGATAACTAAATTTAATATATTTAAAAATTCTTATAAATCAATTTGGTCAACCCTTTCCTCAAAAAACACCCCCTACCTTACCGTTATGCCTCCACACTACTTCCTACATGATCCCACATACTCAACATATGAGTAGGATTGAATAGATTTTCTCCTTCCAAATACTTCAATGTCCTCATCACATGTCCATTGAATAGGAATATTTAACATACATGTTCAAAAACTAGATATAATTTAAATATTATCCCATCATAATTAACTTAATCATTTCATGTATACAAGGACTTCAAAATTAACATCACATTAATAATGAATAAAAATGTATTTTAATGAACATTAACAAGACATATGAGAGAAACTAGTGTTTGGGTCACATAAATCCAAAAGTTTATTCCTCTTATTTACGTAGTGAACATTTACATATCTATGAAATCAGTTTTTCTCATCTAGGTTGGATTTAGGAAGTCAAATAGTGAGAAAAATTTTAAACAGATATGTAAATCCATTTATAAGTAATTAATAGTTATATTGGCAAAATAGTGATCAAAGTTATTATTTCTGGATATTATAGATATAGCACCCATAAAGTTTCTTCGCCTATTAGTGACTAATAAGGCTTTAGATAATGTTATGCGTAAATTTCTTATTTATTAAAGATAAAATTGAAAGTGGATTTTCCTCCAACTTTAACATGTCTCCAATTGTGTATTAAGTTGGCATCCAAGTTTTTTATTCTATTATTTAAATACGTATTACTATAATAAATGTGTAGAAAGTAAACATGCATCATAATACAAAAGGAGAAAGCTGGCAAGAAGAGTACAATTGGTTTTTAATAGATGTAAAATTTCATAAATATCAATAAGATTATAATCAAATTTATATAAGATAAAATTATTGTTTTATATAAATATGTTTAAATGCAAAATTCAGATTTAAAATAAAAGATGATAGCATAAAAATGCACATATTCTTTCAAAGCATATAATACATTCATAATAACATCACCAAGTTATCAGTACAAACATTTTTATACATTAGATAATCGCATCTATCTACAAGAATTGAGAGAAGAAGTAATTTAATCTTAACACATCAACTAAATTATACAGAAAATATTTAGTGGCAACAATTTCTGCTATTTAAAGTTCATATTATACAATATTGTTCATGAAATCAAGGAAAACTATTTTTTGAATCTTCTAAGTCATTGTGATTATGTATATATGTTTTGAGATTTCAATAGTTTTCCAGAATTTTATTCCGAATATCATCATTTATTTAATTCATCATAAAATATAATTCAAAGTTTATTTATTTTTCTATAATTTTAGAACTTATATGATCTATCTATTAGTTTTATGGTTGTGAATAGGTTGAACAACCCACCGGATCATTGGAGCTGGCCAATTGGCCGAGGAATGAAATATCAGCCAAATTGAATCGACCTGAAGTCATTTAATAATTGAATGAGACAAATCATCATGGAATTAATTTTGTCATAGACGAGTGACTCAGTCCCACAAGAGGTAACCTGAAATCTAAGAAAGACTTGACTCGAATGAGTAAATCCACCCAGACTGAGGTACATAGTGATCAGACTACATTGCCCCACAATGAAATAACACATTAAATCATGATTGACTTATCAAAATCATACGATAGGCTCACTTCCCAATAAAAATGTATTTTCTATTTTTTTAGTTGATAGAGATAGACGTCAAATTTTGGAAAAACTAAGCCCCTTCAGAGTTATTGAGCCTTTTGGAAAGTGAGATCCATTTAAATTCACAAATTTCAAGAAACTATGGTTTGGTTAAAGAAAAGGGGTAATTTTATCTTGAATAAGAGGATATATGGCTAAGAGGAATTGGCATAAGTAAGCATCTATCAAAGAGTCATTAATTCTTTAGCAGAAACCATGTTAGTCTTCAATCCCTAACTTGTGCTCAATAAATTATCAATTATAATTATCTTGTAAAAACACACTGATTATAATTATATATTACATTACATTACTATATTCAAATAAAAAATGTGAATTTGTTTAATGCCGACCTTTTCAAATAGCATTTTATCAAAAGACCTTTAAATATTTTATCATATCCTGAAAGTAATGATATTACTCTGATCTTAGGTAAGTAATCATGATACCCAGAAATACTCCGTATGGAACTAAACTATTCTACCACTCATTGATCGATGTGAAGATACTCAAATTCAACTATGTCATTAGTAAATATTTATATGGAAAATTCATTCTCATATTTTTTTTAGATTAAATCACAACTTGTCATATTGATATTGATGTTCTCATGAAATTAGAAATTAATGATTTATTTTATATGGGATTAATAAAATCATTTTCTTAGAAATCCTTATTAAAAATAGTGATTAAGGATTTCAGGAAGGGTATTCTCCATTTTTAAATGCTTAATAAGGCTTTCATTGAAATTGTTAAGCCCTGAAGGAATAGTTGCATGTTCAGCATATGAGTGGTACAATGTGATTGATGTCATTAATTCTAACGTTCACAGCCTTGTTGATTTATGTAATTTAGGAAAAAAAATTAGAAATCTCACTTACTGAAAAATATTTAGTTTCCCTAGGCATTTCTAGGTGATTTTTTGAGTTCATTTATTGAACTTTTAAGGTGACATACCAGTCATGTATGAGACTTAGTCAGAAATCCAGAGAAAAATTCACATCTCTTCCACTAAGTCTCAGCAAATGAAAGAGTTTTTAACATCAAACAATAAAATTTGTCATCAAACGCCTTCTCATGCAATTCTAATTGTGTACGAATGTCATTTTGGCTATCAGAGAAAAATTCCAAGCAATCAACCTGTAAGTTTCAGCCTTTGAACATCAATCAAGCTTTGTACCTTTTGGTATATACCCAATTACAAGCCACAAATTTATTTTACAGAGGCAAGTTAACTAAATCCGAAGTGGAATTCTGCTGTAGCACTTTGACCTCTTCATTCGTGGCCAATTTTCAACAAATATCTGATAGTATGTCTGCTAGGAGAACTGTAATTGAGATTTGATGCAGATTGATAAGTCATTAACAATCTGAAACAATTTTTTTTCAAATGAGATATATGTATTCAATGGATACACAATGTGTTTGCTGCATTTTCTTATCTTTTTCCTTTCTCCAATCGGTAGATCCAAGTTCATGTAACACAGGGAAAGTGTGCCAGGATCGATGGATCGTGCTAGAACACAGGGAGAGTGTGATGCTACATGATGCAAACGTGGATAGATGGTGTGTTCATTGAAAAATATCAACGAGAAGTAAGACGGAAAACCACTGACCCAGGAGGACAGTCCAGCTAGTGACACAAGGGGTCTAGGGTTGCACACACGCTCCCAATGACTCGACGGATCAGCTCGAAGACCGACGGATGGGAGACGATAACCGTCCATAGGCATCCACAAACGTTGTCGAGAGTGACATGGGACAGACACCAAGAATAAATTTACTATCTCTCGATTTAGTGGCTAAACCTACGAATCGTGACTTTCCTATAGAGGAACAGACGAGGACGACACTGAAAAAAGGTAACAATACTGATAATCAAAGGGGAAGGGAGGGAAAGGACCTGTGGGCCACGGGCCGAATGATCGTGGCAATTCGTACCCGAACGCTGGACCGGAGTTAGAAAATTCATGGTCGACCTGATTAGAGGAGCGGTGGTGACGGCGGGAGTCAAACTCCCACGAGTGGGGAAGGTGGTTGGTGGTGACGATCATGGTTTGCAGAACTGCATCGGAGCAGGCGGGATGGTCAGCTATGAGTCGTAGGGTCCAATCGGTGGTCGCGAGCAAAACATTCTTGGGCATTCAAAGAACATGAGATCGTGGGCAAACGACCCCGACGCTGATAGTGATCGCAGATCACAACGATCCTGGCCGATGGGAATGAATGCACCAAGAGGCTGATGCCAGGGGTGATGATAGTCACGAGAGAAAGATCCAATCAATTGCGCGAGAATCGCGTGTAGGTGGCTGGAGGCAAGTCAACAACCACAGAGATGATCAGTCAGATGGTGATCGTCTACCACGGCGTTGGTAGTAGTTGGGTGATGTCGGATGATGAGAACATGTGGCCGATGTCTGTGAAGACGGGGGGAGTGGAAGCATCCATACGCGGAAGTTTGGGGGAAGTCATAGGGACGATGGCAATGGTTCGTGGTGCACACAACCGAGGAAGGTACCATGATCGACATGCATCTGTAGGCGATGGTGACCGCTCGGAGGGAACGGACGCCCATGGTGGCATCAGCAAGATTGGGGCAACGCCGGTTGATGGGGGCACATGGCGCCAACTGTTGAGTGGGAACGTTCGTGCAACATCGGCTGAGTAGAGGTGCACTGGCGAAAAACAGCACCTCTGATGGATGTTACGAGGTTGACGTTGGATGCACGACGGCGGATAACTTGTCATGCATGGCGACAAGCGATCTTCAATGAGACGACAGTGCAAGCAAACGTCGACGGCTGTTTGGCAGCAGTCATTCTTCTGACGGCAGCCATTCTTCTGGCGGCGGCAACGGCAGCTTGGCGGTGAACTAATGCTAGTGGTCAACAGCCAAGTTAATGCACTGACAGTGGAACGTCGTCTCCTTGTATGGACACCACCAAACACAGCACTCGGGAAAATCTCCGCAACATGCTGCCACCGCTAGGACTCCACGACTTCCGAGAAGCTGCTAGGACTTCTCGACCGCTGTGTTGCTGCCACCTACTCTCCCTAGACACATCCTTCTCTGCCAATGCCATGCCGTTCTATTACTCAAGTCGCGTTGTCCCAAGAAGGAGCTCAACCGTCATCAGGTGGCAACACGCTAACCTATTTGTGTCATCATGCCATTAGGCATTATGGCACCCAGGCGGTTGAGTGCTGCCATAAATACAAGATACTTTCGATTCCTCTAGAATTCCTTTTGTGAAGTTATGAGATTTTCTCCTCCTGTCCATGTTTCTTTTTCTTCTACTTCTCTCTCGTTTGCCACTAATCCATCTTCTTACATGGTATCAGAGCACAATGAGGCCGCCAGTCCCTCCACTAAAGGAATGCCAATGACCAATGAAACATTGTGTCGACGACGCCAGCAATCTCAATCAAGCTCACCAAAACCAACTATCTGATCTAGAAAATCCAGATCATTCCCATTGATAAGGCTCAAGGTTTTAGGCGGCATCTCACTCACCCTCCACTTCCCGAAGAAGAGGATACAGACGATGAAAATACCTAGTGGAAACAAAACGATCAACAGGTACTGTCTACCATTATTTTGTGTATGATAGCTGAGCTTCAACCTCTCGTCTCGAGCTGTCATACAACACGAGAAGCTTGGGAGAAGCTCGCTACCAAGCTCTTCTCTACGTCCGAATCTCGTATCATGGAGTTGGCCTCACAATTCCATTCCATCAAGAAGAGGGCTCTATCTCTAAATGATTATATCTCTAAATTTCGACAAGTCTTAGCTGAGCTAGTCAATGCGGGGGAACATGTTGCTGAACAAACAGTTGAGTTCGTGTTTCTCCTAGGCATTGGGTCCAAGTTTTGCTCTTTTTGAACGGGTGTCACGACTCCAAATGAAAATCTCTCCTTTGATGATTTGTTAGATGTTCTTCCTTCCAAATTTTCCTTGGACAATTTTGGGAGTGATGATGAAATCATGGATGCCCCTGTTGCTCCAATGGTGAATCAATTCCAAACAACACTCTCCAATCAGGCCTCATACAATGACCAGCAATCCAACCCTCATCGAGAATGTGTTGCACGCCATGGCTATCGGGGTGGGGACATAATGGTTGCTTCATTCCACGTTGTCAACTTTGCCTCAAGCAACGCCATCGAGCTCCAGAATGCAGGTCTGCATCCTATCAATGTACGCACTCCTTCAACCCCCCCTTCGTTAGCTATGGCTTGTCGGCCTATGCAAGCATTTGGAAGACCTCCACAAGTCTATGCATCAACATTTTCTGTGTCGATCACTCCGTTTCCTCATCCGTTGCCAGCTCCATGACCTCACCTTTACCATCAAACATGGTATCCGGATAGTGGTGCCACTCACCATGTTACTTCCGATGTCCACATCTTGTATGGTGACATCCCCTATGAAGGATTGGAGCAACTGTATGTAGGAGATAGCCTTTCATTTTGTATGATAGCGAGTTTCAACAGGTCTCCATGTTTCGTTTATTTCCACTAATGATCAGCTTGCAGACTTGCTCACTAAACCGTTAGCCAAGCAACGAGTTCATTGGCTACGGTCAAAACTCAATGTGGTGCCCATCTTGGTTTTGGGGGGATATGTTAATGCATTGAAAGTGGAACGTCGTCTCCTTGTACGGACGCCGTCAAACATAGCACTCAGGAAAACCTCTGCCACATGCCGCCACCGTCAGGAGTCCTCGACTTCCGAGAAGCCGCCAGGACTTGTCGACCATTGTGTTGCTGCCACCTACTCTCCCTAGACATGTCCTTCTCTGCCAACGCCATGCCGTTCTATTACTCAAGTTGCGCTGCCCCAAGAAGGAGCTCAACTGTCGTCAGGTGGCGATATGCTAACCTATGCGCGTCATCATGACATTAGGCATGATGGTGCTCAGGCAGTTGAGTGCTGCCATAAATACAAGATACCCTCTCGGATGCCTATAAATAGGATTGACATTCCTTTTGTGAAGCTATGAAATTTTATCCTCGTGTCCATGTTTCTTCGTTTTCTACTTCTCTCTCATTTTCCACTATTCCATATTCTTACAGACAGCCGATCTTCTACTCTAAGTTACTCTAGGAAATGATAATAAAATTCTTCATAGATGGAGAAGGCATCAACCCCAAAAGAAGAAGATGAACAAACTGTCAATTTTTTTCCAAGTCGAATTGTGACAAATGTGAGGGGCATACCATCCCTTATATAGCTTAGGGGGTGGTTGCCCTGATGGGCCAAGTTAGGGGAATTGTCCAAAGTGACAAGGGCGTTCCCCTAATGGCTTGAATAAAACCAAAACGCGGAAAAGGAACGCTAGAGACTGATAAGCCTAAAATTGGTGTGTAAAGTATGTCATCATTTAGGCTTTTAGACTTATGCAATACAATTTATAATATCCCTTAATCACTAAATACTATGTACAGAGAAAGCAAGGGGTCAAACCACAGGGAGGCACTTTGAAAGAATTTTTATCCTAATTCAAATGAATTAATTCAAGAATTAATTAATTTTTGCATTTAATGGGCCTTCATTGTGTTTAATTTTGTTTTGTAATTAATCAAAATTAAGCTTAAAGCTTAATAGGATAATTTTGATTCTTGAATCAGATTAATTCAGATCATCAAGATTTAAATCAATCTGATTTATCAACACAATTTTTTTATGTATTAAAATTGTGAATTTGGAAGCAAGAAAGGGATTTTGAAATTAGGCTTGAAGATGGACAAATTTTTGGATGAAATTTTGGATTTAGGTATTTTAGATATTGAATTGAGTTTTCCAACAATCAATTTAAGATCTAGAGAGATAAAATAGGCGAGCTAACCTAGAGAGAAAGTAGAAGGAATTGAGGGGAAATGAGTTATAGATGAAATTCGACCCTAATCTAAAGATCTAAGATGCAAATTGAGATGACAATCAATTTAGAATTAAGAATTATGAGTTAGATCTTGAATCAAATTCAAATTGCAATGCTAATCACCATTCAAACCATCTCCAAGGGCATGTACATTTTGCCCATGACTTGGCGTTTTAGAACCATTCAAGAAGAAGTTCCAATAGTGAAGAAGAAACTTACAACTTTGATCCTTCAACCAAGATCTGTCGACTTCAGAAGCAAAACCTGTGTCTTTCCTGGCCAAATTCTTGGGGGAAAGCTTCCTCGGTAATTTTCCCCTTCTTCCCGACCTCTATTTCAAGATCCAACCGTATGGATCGTAGAGGGTGGAAAGACAAACCTACCCTCAAAATTTGGGCATAATCGAAAGGCTAGATCTCAAGATATCACCATTTTACTGGCGATTAATCCTAGCTGTTGGATTTCTTTTATCTCTCCTCCACGTAATAAAAAATGGCATTTTCTAATTGGTTGATGCCTTTTCATTGTTTTCTCTGCCCTCAGATTGCGCGCTGCCACATTTTTGCGCAATTCCAAAGGCCGCAATCATTGCTGATTGGATGCTTTTTGAACGACTAGGAGCATGCCATGTCGCTCGTGTCAGCTGTTTGCACTTCAATACAAGAATAAGATGAAAGGGGCTTTTTCATTTTCATTTTTGTTTTCCTAAAATCAATACGCGGAGATCGATTCTCGTGAATTTATTGCACGAAAAGAAAAACCAGTAAAAAAGACAAAATGTACCTTTTCTTTGCCGCCCGCACCATGTCCTTTCCGAGATAATAATTTGTTTATTATGGCATCGCGCATTAACGATGCCATAATGAGCCAATTACGTGCTCATTGAATGCATCCAATCATTCGCTTGAATTTTCCGGCGAATGACGCGGATGCCATGAAATTTATTAAAAATTCTTTTTAAAATACCAAATAAATCATAAAACATATTATTTTAATTCTAAAAATGATTTCTTGGTTATATTATGTCAGAAAATTATTAAAAAATATGGTAAAAATTTGAGAAAATTTACTAAAACCCTTACCCACCTCTAGTCAAGTATTTTATGCCCTGCAAAAAATAATCCATCAATGCACTGAAGTTAAATATCATGTAAGAAATACTAAAAGATTAAGAACAATCATAAAATCATAGTGCATGCCATTTATGTCCATTTAGTTATGATAACATGCAAATATAGCTAGTAAAACACATATATGTAATGTAATATTCATCAATTTAACATTATTATTTGCAAGTTATCATAGACCTGTCGTCAAGCCTAATATCTGAAGCTCAAGTTCTTCACGTCGGCTCGGGCTCCATGACGCGGCTATTGACGAGCTCGGGCTCGATCTTCCAGACGGTCCTCCATCACAAGTTCTCATGGACCTCACAAGGGAAATATTACCATCTATGCAGTAGGGGAATATCATCACAGTCTTTAGAGGGTTATTTCTTTTTTTAATTATGGAAGTCTTCAAGTTCCTAAATGTTTCAGGTTTGATGCTAACAGGTTCCTCAGGGGAGATTAAATTTCCTTAGGGAGAAAAATCATTTTATATCTTCCTCATACAAATCTGAGGAAGTGGTGGCACCCGATGAGATGTGGGTTGACTAAGTTCAAGAGTTAGATTGCGTACATCTGAATCACAAAATGTGTTTTGAGTAAACTCATTTACCTAGGTTGTTTATAGCTTAATTTTCTCCCCTGAAGGAGAAAAGTGCTTGTGATTTTTTTAAAATATGACATATTTGGATTTATAGAAACAACTTTTCAGAGGATGATAGCATTTATATACCTTCTGAGTGATAGAGTAGCCCATGAAGATAGACTTAATGGACGTGGGATCTAATTAATACCCATCGGAGTTCTGGAATTATCATATCACTTATCCAGAAACCTTGATAGAGACACTTCCACATGTGTAAGACTTAAAAAAATAAGGAAACTATTGCAGCAGGTGACTTAATGTCTGATACCTAAAACAAATTGCAGCATGTGATTAATTAGATATAAAGCTGTAAAAGCTTCTTCTCCACACATAAACTTTGGCACATGTATCTGAAACAATAATGCTTAATTTTCTCAAGGATATGAAAAATTTTACTTTGTAATATTCCATTCTTATTAGGGGTTTATATACATGAGGTCTCATGAATGATACATTCCTACAGAAAACAAAAAGATAATTCAAAGTTGGAGTCAGTAGCATGTCCATATCTTATTCTTTTGAAAGAAATATCAAATTTTCTCTTAATCAAACGTGAGAATTTTTTATCATTATGGTTCATAATCTTTTCTGAGTCAGTATCATTATAATAAGCTAAGTTCATTTAAATGCCTGAAAAATGATACCCTAAACCATTATATATCATAAATTTCAGAATTAGGTAATTCCGAATCTCTTAAAATAAAAAACTGCTTGAAGACATATCCATAAAACATTGTGTATCATTGGTGGATACTCTGATGAATGTGATGACGTTCCTGTAATAAAACAAAACTTACACCGTAGATTGTCACATTTAGAATTAGAAAAAATAATAATGCTTTTTATAATGATGTGGTGCAGTAGGGTTGAACTTGATTGATTGGATTTAGGCAAATGATATAATACGGTTTAGAGGGGGAAGAATATAGATCTAGAAAATCAGAATTTCAAATATGGAGAAAAAAAGGAAATTTTAAGTAACCAAAATTGGGGAAAGAGAGATCGTATAATATGGTTTAGAGTTGATGAGTAATGTATTTCTAAATTTAACTGCTTGGAGAATCAATTGAAGAAATATTACCTGGGATAAAGAAAAATCCTTGGAGGTTTTTGATATGTCATTCCCAGGCATCAGTTATCGTCTAGAAATTTCAGAAATCCCAGCTTACGAATTTCATTCAGAAAAATCCCTTTTTATTCCATAAAATCGGATATTATTCAAGAAAATAGTATCTCTGAGTGCTACTTTGCTTGGTCGAATTCAACACTTCGAGAGACTTCTCAGTGAGGGATATGAGACAGTCTGCGTTTTTCAACATTAGAATATTCTCTTGAAAAACACTTTTCTACGAATTTTTAACTATTTTCCCATGGAACTCCATGAATGGGGATATACATAATCATTAAGCCTAGTAATAGGGTGCATGATCTCTCATGGAAGAGGGCTAGACAATACAAGCCATCCATTCGGTTGGATCTTGAATGAAACAAGCAGCCAGGATAGGCCTTGTTCGTCCCGTAAACTATGTCCAATTTTAAATCTGGACGACTCTTCTTCCAATTTCAAAGTCCTGTGGGCCTGGGCCATTCAAACCTACCTAAGAATACTTCATCTGTTGTCAGAGTATTATCGTTCAAATCTATAAGACTTGTTTCAGGTATTATCGTGGACGCGGAGTCAATCTCAAAGTGGTTTGATTCCAGGTGTCCACGCGAGCAATAGAAAAATCATTCTATACTCTCATAACTCGTGCAAGATAACTCTCACGTCACTGACTCACCGACTCGAATTCTCGAGAACAAGATCAACCAATCAGAACACGGATATTTACTGTTATGAATGGACGTTTTCCAGAACGGGTTGACAGCCACTGGTAAATCGTCCACAAACTATCAAAGTCGACTCCCACCCACGATAATCCTTCCCGTTCGATAACTCCATCTTATCCCTCCAAACGAAATTCCTCAAGTAAAGACCGCTATTTTTCGAAGAATCATCATTTGTTGACCGACGATCGGCTTTCTCTTCAAAGAATCAAATAAAACTTGCTCCGATATTCATTCAACTTGCAAGTTTTTCGAAGATCAGCAACTCTTTTCAAAGAATAAAATAATCGACGTATTATTCATCTAGCTCTTCAAAGAATCAAAAAATAATTTCTCCGATATTCATCCAACTTGCAAGTTTTTCGAGGATCAGCAACAATCAGCAACTCTTTTCAAAGAATAAAAACAATCGACGTATTATTCAGACAGCCCTTCAAAGAATCAAACAAAACTCGCTCCGATATTCATTCAACGTGCAAGTTTTTCCGAAGATCAGCAACTCTTTTTCAAAGAACAAAAATAATCGACGTATTATTCAGACAACCCTTGAAAGAATCGAACAAAACTTGCTCCGATATTCATTCCACTTGCAAGTTCTTCGAAGATCAGCAACTCTTCTCAAAAAATAAATACAATCGACATATTATTCAGACAGCCCTTCAAAGAATCAAACAAAACTCGCTCCGATATTCATTCAACGTGCAAGTTTTTCCGGGGATCAGCAACACTTTTCAAAGAATAAAATAATCGACGTATTATTCAGATATGTTCCGCGAGGGCGGTTTCCCAACCAAAGAACGCGCATCTTTACAAAGAATCAAGCGAACCCGTCGAAGCAGCGAGACGGGTCAGCAGACCTCGATGCCGTAGATGACGCCGGCGAGCTCGGCGGCGCCGTCGCGGAAGAAGAAGCGGTCGCGCATGCGGAGGAAGGCGTGCCACGTCAGCAGGCTGTCCGAGCCGGCCTGGTGGCACCGGCCCACGGCTCGAACCACGTTGAGCTCGCCGGCCACCCGCTCGAGCCCACCGTACATCTTCTCGCAGAACTTGGCCATGTACTTGACGTCGTAGACCCGCCACCCGAAGAGCCGCCGGTGCAACTCCTTAAACTGTTCCGCCGCCGCCGGCAGCGGCGCCGCCGTCACCACCTTGACCAGATAGGCGAAGTCGTAGGCGCTGTGGAAGCCCACCCAGCTCAACCCCGACCACGTCAGCAGCCCGGACCGCCACATCAGCTCCCCGAACCGCGCCGCCGCCGCCCCCCGCCGCCGGTTCTCGTTAAAGTCTATCCCGTTCCGCCGGAGCAGCGCCACCGACTCGGCCGAGTGGAGGTCCGAGTCCGGGTCGAAGTCCCGGAAGTTGAACTCCCAGATGAAGCCGGCGCCGCAGCCGGGGAGGTTCCCCGCGCCGTCCGATAGCGTGATCCCCAGCTGGATCAGCTTAAGCGCGTCTACGTTGGCCTTCAGGTACGCGTACCGCTCCTCCGCCGTCGCCGGAAAACCGCCTCCCGGCGGCCGGAAAACCACCCCGGGAAACTCCGTGTCCACCGCCACGTACGGATACCGCCGGACCAGCTTCTGGATCAGCCTGAACTCCGACTCGAGGTTCTCCGCCCAGACGGACCGGATCCGAACCGCTTTCTTATCCGCCGCCGCCCGCCGCCGTCGCCGTGGCGGCGCCGCCGCCTCTCTCCTCGCTTCGTCACTGGCCATGGCTCTTTGCTCTGTGTTGACTCGCTTCGGCGTCTTATAAGCTGAGAGCTCGAACGGGGTTGGTTGAATTCTTCGTCGAGGCTTCCTGGCTTTACCGCGTGGGTGGATTTGACGGCGGCGAGACGCGGTTCAACGAAAGAGAGTTGACTGAATGATTGAGGGTTTGGTACTTTGGTTTGGGGGGAGGTCTACGTTGGCGGCTGAGGCTCTCCCTCGATTTGCCACGTGGATTTGGTGGCGTTGACTTTTGTCAGAAGGAGGGTTCTTTGACCGGGGGGTCCGTGGCGTTGACTTCTTGGCAGTGGAGAAGCTGCCGACGAAGTGTCTCGGAGAGATGAGTGAGACGCTGGATGCTCTTCTCTTGCAGCAAGATGATCTGAAAGGAGAAGGGTAAATATGTCATTTACCATGCTTTCAATATATTTCTCTTTCCCTGTTTCTCTCTCTCTCTTTCACAATGTCTCCCTCTCTCCCCCCTCTCTCTCTCTCTCTTACCTCCTTTATCTCTCTCTTCCCTCCTTTATCTCTCTCCCCTCCTCGATCTCTCTCTTTCCCTCTTTCTCTCACTCCCTCTCTCCCTCTCTCATTCTAATCCCTCTCACTCTCCCCTCTATCACTCTCTTTCACTCTCCTCCCTCTTTCTCTCTTTCCTACTCTCTCTCCCTCTCTCTCTCTCTCTACCCCCTCTCTCCCCCAACACCAGGAGTTGACGATAAGAACTTTGTCAATATGATGAATTGGGCAGATGCAAAACAATTCAATAAAATATGGGGAAAAATAATACTGAAATAATACTATATTGTTCACCCAAACGAAAGAAATACATATGGCAGAAGTAATCTCTGGAGTAAGCAACGGAAACGACGATAAACAGAGTAATCTATTTTGGAGAATATAATGAAATTGGAAAAACCCTTCACCAAATTAAATCCTTCACATCCACCAAGCGAAAGCAATGGAAAAATCTTTCGACTTAAGGATGCAAATTATGATCAACAGAATACTATATTATAGAAAATATTCTGAAATGGGAAAAATCCTTCACTAACATTAATCCTTCGCATCCATCAAGCGAAAGCAATCATAGACATCTCTAAACTCAGCGATGCAAATCACTAAGCTACAGAATATTATATTCAGGAAAGTAAACTGAAATGAGAAGCATACTCCACAAAAAGATCCCTTCACATCAATCAAGCGAAAGCGGTTGAAGAAATTTCTAAACTTGGGAATCCAAATCACGATCAACGGAATGATATAATTCAAGAAAATGCACTGAATTTCGAAATAATGCTTCACTACTACAATAGTCCTTTTCTTGAATTGTTTCAATCATTCCCAATCTCTGGACGTTGGCGATGCAAAAAACAATCAACATAGCAATATATTTTGATAAAATATTCCTTGGCAAGAGATCTCAAGTTGGGTATCTAGAGTTTGGGTCGAATTTACCTTTTCTCTGGCGATTTCCTCGTCGTTGATGGGCTTTTGGCGATCGACCGCAGCATCAGGCTTCGGCTCGAGCTCTTCCATGAGCTGACGCCTCCACTCGAACTGGGATGTGACGATGAAGGTGAGGAGGAGGAAGACGAGCACAGCTGGCCTCGTCATTATTTCTCAAGAATCTCTCCCTCAATCTTCAATCTTCAAGCAATGATGTTATGAAAAATTCGTTCTCTTAACCAAATTTCGAAACAATTTCTAATTCTATCTTCTCTTCGATCAGATCAATTTCTCCTTTATCTCGATTCTGCTGGAGACCATGCCCGAGCTTCCATCTTCAAAAGTCTAGATCCTCGTTCTGTGAAAATTTGTTCAAGCAAAGAGGCGTGTAAGATAAGCTTTGTTCGTCGTTGGGAAGCAGATTCATGGATTACTTGGCACAGAGAATTGTCGGGCACAGAAATCATAATCATAATAGGAAATTGCTAAGAAACCTGCATGGAATTCAAGAGAATTGTCGGACACAGATCCTAATCATAATAGGAAATTGCTAAGAAACTTGCATGGAATTAAAGAGGAATCGCGCAGACCAGAAAACGGTCGTCAGGGGATTTTTCATCGAAGAAAACAGTTAAATGGAAGATTCAATAACCGAAGACAAAGGACACGCCAGACTCGCGAGTCTATTTCTCACTTTGCGATGAATTCACAGAATGAATAATGAATCTGCTCAGAAATCCTCAGATTCCGGAACCCTAGCCCTCTAACTTCATTCGTTGAAAAAGAAAAGTTCAAAAATCTGAACCAAATTCGGGAGGCAAGCTCAGTGGATTTCGCTTGTTCTCGATGATGACGTTCGATCATGCGATCCAACTCCAGCGAATCCAGCTCAGTTCATCGGTACCGCCCCGCTCCTCTTTTCCTCTCAAGAAGCGACTTTGTTCTTCATGGTGACGAACCCTCAAACGTCATCCGTGCTGACCTCATTGTCGTCTTATCCGATCACGAGTCCGATCAGATTTCAATCACCCATCAGATCACAGAGGTCTTTCCGACCGATCCAATTGAATCCTGATTTTTTGTTTTATTGGAACTACTTTTATGTCCGGCTTCTTAATTTTTCCACGCAGTCTTCAAAGAGTTGGGCTGCCATAAATCTGATTTCCTCTCCATGGATGGCACTCCCTCTATTTATGAGGATCATAATTCCATAATGTGAAAATATATACACCACTCGGTAATAGACAGTGAGGCAATTCAGATTAATTTATGGGGTGCTCTTTCTTTCATTGGATTTCACTAATGAAGAGATGATGAGATAAGGATGACCCAGAAAAAGTTAACTATGGCCGACATGTGGGTTGATGGTAAAGGTTTCATAAGATAGTTGGCATACTATGTTGTATCTTTTAAGGCACAAGGTGTAGTGTTGCACTCTTGGGGCTAGAGACTTGACAAATAGATTGGGTTAAATCAATCATTTATTTATTTAATATGTATGTGATATAGTTAATTAATACGGCCCAAATACCGGCCAGCCCTTCTTCCTTTCTCTTGCTCATCATCGTCGTCCGCAGCATTTTCATCACCAGCTTCCTTGTCTTTCGACGGATGTGGAAAGACTAAGGCTTTATGTATTGCTATATTACGAGGACCCACTTGTATTTTAATTTTCTCCCATTTTTGTCTCTATCTAAATCTAGTTCTAAAAACCCTCACATCCTTTGCCATTTTTTCTTGTTTCCAGTCATCTTCATCATAGAACATCATGGCCTTGTCAATCAAACTGACTCGCCTGGTATCCAATGATGGTGGCCCCTCCATTTAAATTGTATGCAGAATTTTTCATAAAAATCTTTGAAAAAAATTCACAAATTTTCACCTCTCTTGGAACATTTAATAAAAGCCTGCAACTTAAAAAATATCCACCAAAGTCCAAAAACCTTGTGCATTTGACCCTTTAGGCCAATGTATCAGACTAGTTAATAAGTTTAATAGCCCAATAACCTTTATTTGGCCAACCTTATTGATTAATTATGTCACATACATAATAAATAATTAATACTTAATTTAATTAATTGAGTAGTTGAGTTGTCCATTCATGGGGTGTCAAGCTACATATTGTGTCCTAGAATATGCAAAGGAGTTTATCAACTCCCTTGTGTAAATTTTACCATCATAGATTACCGTGTATATATAATATGTCGCATGTACGACACTTCCGTATGACTTAGCTCTTGGTTAGCCATCAAATCCAAATCATTCTGGTTACTACTGATCCATGGTGATATAATCGAAGCACACATTTTTTGATATTTTGACTATCTTGAGAACAGATTTAATTGCATCATCTTCTCTAAGTCAATCCCCTTTAATATTAAGGGAGGATGATCCCATCTCAACCACACAAACACACTAGTCAAAATGGTGCAACAGTAAAGCTTAGATGATTTGGTATTGTCAAAAATACAATCATCCATCCACAAAGGCATCTTTCATTTCTCGATTCTGACACTTACACAGTTGTGGTGTAAATCAACCTGATAAATGGTAGGTGTAATACCACTTTGGAATTCATATAGATTAATTTCGTAAATGATGAAGGTGAATTGTGTGTTAATTTTTAATGTCGCTGTAATTTTAAATTGCCTAAAATTAAATAAATTTGATAAAATGTATAAAACTCACTCAGATATATAATTAGAGGCAGGTTGTCTCCAGAGGGACTGGCCTTTAGAGGTGCATTTAATAATTGAGTAGTAGTTAAGAAGGGGTACTAATTATAATACTAAAGATAATGAGTATAATAAGGAATAAGTAGTGTGTAAGTTATAAAATATTAAGTAGATGAGAGAATTAGAAATGAATGAGAGAATATTAGAAATAATTATATATATATTATAGATACTAGAAATAATAAAGAAGTGAGAGATGGAGCAAGAGTTATTAGTGATGTTACTATAAGTAATGAAATAAGTAGAGTAGTTTAAAAAGATATATAAAATAGTAAATTTCTATGAATAAAGGCTGGGGTTTTACTTAATTGATAGTAGGTATATCTTAGATAAAAGAAATGAGGAATGATATATTTATTAAGATGCAGATTAAGGGAATAGAGAAATACTTTTATATATATATGTCCTAAGATTTTAAGCTTTAAGAGGAAGTTTGGTAAGTTTATAGGTATTATCTAGTTTATACGATAATTAATTAGCTATATGGTTATAGCGAGACAAAGATAGGATAAAGAAACTAGTAATAGTAATTAAGAAGTATATATGAGTATAAGGTCGCCTATAGCAGAAGAATATGATTTATAAAGGTATTATATAGTTAATATGTACATAGTATATGTTCTTTATATTATATATATTATAGTCAAAATCAGGAGTAAATGGGTATTTCTGTCGAACACCTTGGTGGTGTTTGGCAGAATGCCCAAAAGGAGATCAAAACAGAATTAGATATATATTCATTATATAATTCTTATATGCTTTTTATAAGCAAAAATAGTAAGAAGTAGATGAGATTATGTCAACACCTGAGAGGTGTTCGACAGAATGCCTTTGAGAGGCCGAGATACGAGTAAGTAAATATGTATATGCATATGTTTAGATTTTTATAAGGTAAAATTAAAATGACTTGTATGAATCGATAATAAGCCTCGAATGCGCACGAGGCGCTCGACGAAATGCTTAAGAGAGATTACTGTAATGAACTTTGATAAAAATAACTCGAACCAATCTATGGTGTTGTTCTATTTTAATTGCAACAGATCGAGCAACAAAAATACCATAACCGCCCAGATTCGAGGAACGAGAGTGGCGGCGCCGGTCGCTAATGCCTAGCTTCGGTGTGCGGTCTCCCTCACTCTTCTCCTCCATCCTGGCGTAGACCTGAGTTCTCCTAACTCTTCCTTGAAACCTCCATGAGTCTTTCGCACCTTTCGGAGCTGCCATGATGCCGCTGTGAGCTTCCAACCTCACGAGGACCTCCGCCGGCTGATTTCGTTCTTGCAACAAGAGATGAGAGGAAATGCAGATTCAATTCTTCCTTCTCAAGGGGCCGAGAGGAGTTCTCTTGACTTCTCAAGGGGTGAGGCTTGATCCAACCGCCTCTGGATGATTAGTAAAATAAATATAAAATTAATAAGATGATGCATATACTAAATCTAAAATGTATATATTTGTATTACTAAAAATCCCTTTATCAGTAAACGCTTTCCCTTAAAAGCACACATTCTTAGTCCTTAATATATGTACACTATTGGCTATGGAGATCGAGCAGACTCATCATATGAGTGAGAATATATAGTACTATTTTTTTTAATGGGTCAATGTCCTCAAGCATCCTTCGAATAGAAATATTTGGAACCCATGTTTAGAGAGCAATCATCATATTAAGACCGCATCATAATTCATTTTTTCATTGCTTGTGTTTGTGGACTTAAATTATAACCATTACATGTGCTTTATAATGAATTAATTAGATTAATCAATATCAAAAATATGTGGAATGTAGGATTGTCTTGCATGCCGCATGCATTTCTAATAAAATCTAATATCCACCTTGACCAATATGTGGATGACAACATCATAAATTGGTTGCTACAGTACCAGATACTAGCATTTGCTTTAGTCTCAATAGATGGATGATGATGTTCTAAAATATCAGTTTTCTGATACCTGAATTAAATACTATCAGGAAAAATATAAATATGTAATTACTGAATTTACCTTATTTTTAAATTAATTAATTTTATACTCAATAATATAAGTCAGTTATTTCATTACGTAGATTTGTCAATTTATCGTATCTCATGTTTATTTAAGCTATTTTTGCAAATAATTTTTTTTAGAGAGGTTATGAAATGTATTTATGTATCTAATCAGATTAGGAAAAGTAGTCCCCTAAAGGATTGAGGAGAAACAATAGTGGATTAGTCAGCCTGGCCTGGACACCCAAGTGTTTGTTTAAACCCCATCACCTTACGTGTGGAAATTCATCATTTGAGACCAGGGATGGGAAAAATGTTTCGCTCGTTCACACACGCAATAAAATAGATGAAAACAATTTTTGTGAATCGATTGCAAACAAGAGACATTAATCTATGTGGGAACTAAGGTACCCATTACTATCCCAATGGAATCTTCACTAAGACCACCTCCCTACTTGCTTTCAAAGCCACATAAAAATTGACATTTGGTATTATAACCCTGGCATCATCCAACCTTGCATGTCTCTCTGTCCTAACCTCTCTAGCAACCACCTGACCACAGCTTGGGCCGAGCGAGCTAACTAGACCTGCGCCACGATGCTCATTTTCTCATAGGTTGGTGCTACCAGTCTCTTGAGCTTGGTCCTAATCCTTCTCTGGCTACCCAGTGTGTCAGACCTGGTCAAGAGAATCATGATCTCATCGAGCTCCAAATCCACGGCGAAGCTCCTCACCAGAAAGGATGAGCCATCAAGCATTACTGTTCCCATCTTCAAGCCCGCCTCCCAAGGGCTGATTTGATTTTCATCCTAGGGATGAATAAGTACCTGAACCAGGTCCTAGGTGAACATGTGCTTGGCACATTCTCCCTACACCTCCATCGGCAGGGCCACCATTGCGTTCAAGTAGACAGATTGTTCTGTTCTGTTTGTTTAAAACGAACAAACAATTCGCACAAAAGAACCGCACAGGGCCTTGTTCTTTGTTATGTTCTTTTTTATTTTAAAAAATGAACAAAATTCACAGATTCGAACAAAATTTGCACATTTGAACAAAACTAGAACAATATTCGCACAAAGCGAACAAAAGAATCACCCATGGGTCTGTGCGATGTTCTATTCGAATTTGTTTTTGTTAGACATGGTCGTGCGGTGCGGTGCGAAAATTCGCACCGAGTGTGCAAATTTTTGCACACACAAAATGGTCTGTGCGGTGTGCGGTGCGCTTTTGTGCGGAAAAGCGAACCGCACAGCGCACTCAATTTGTACGCACGTTTTGAAATATTTTTAAGACTTTGTGAAATGTGATTTGGAAAATAAATAAGTATATTTAATTCTTACTATAAGTGGTAAATTACTGTGTTTCATTATTAATATAAGTATTAATTAAAAATTAAAATTACAGTGATGCGGTGGCGCCGCCGCGTCACCCAAACGGCAGCGCCAGAGAAGTCAGCGCCGGAGAAGTTGGTGCCGGGGGAGGGGGGGACGGTGGAGGCCAGAAGGGAGGGAGGCGGGCGGCGGGGAGGGGGGAGGGGCCGCGGGCAGAGGAGGGCGGCGGAGGGGAGGGGGTGGGGGGAGGGGGCACGGAGGGGTGGGGAGAGCAGCGGGAGGGGGTGGGGGAGCGGCGGGAAGGGGCGCGAGCGCCGGAGGTGGAAGGGGGCGCGAGGAGGTGGAGAGAAGGCGGTGGGGGGCCGAAGAGAGAGCGGCGGCCGGGGATGAGGGCGGCAAGGGGGGGAGCGGAGAGAGCGTGGCGGCCGGGGGCGGAAGGCGGAGGTGGGGAGACGAGTCAGCAGGGGCCAAGGGGGGGGGGGAGCAGCCGCAGACTCTGCAAGGGATAGCAGAGAAGGGGCGGGAGGTGGAGGGGGCGGACTATGGCGGAGAGGGGGGCAACAACGGAGAGGGGGCAGGAGGTGGAGGGGCAGACTGTGGCGGAGAGGGGGGCAACAGCGGAGAGGGGGCGGGAGGTGGAGGGGGCGGATTGCGGCGAAGAGGGGGGCAACAGCGGAGAGGGGGCGGGAGGTGGAGGACGGACTACGGCGGGCGGGGCGGAAGGGAGGGGGGGGCAGAGCGAGGCTAAACATTTCGCACAACGTTTAATTTTCATACCGCACCGACCCCTGTGCGGTGGGCGGTGCGGTGTGAAAAAATCTAGTGCGAATTATCGCACAAACACACCGCACATGCACCCAACCGCACGAGCGGGATTCGCTTGCATGGTTTGGACCATGTCTAGTTTTTGTTCTGTTTGGAAAACCGAACAGAAAGAACAATTTGAACAAATTCACACAAAAAAGAACCAAACGACCACGTCTAGGTTCAAGCGGCTGTGCCCTAGTGGCGGTGTGAGGGAGTTCCCGGCACAGGTGGAGAAGCCAATGGAGAAGCCCAATGGAGGAGTAGTTCTTGGTGTACGAGCCAATGGAGAAGCCCAAGAATCCCACTTCAACAAAACCACAACACTCGTGATGCAGAAGTACCACAAACACCATATAATGGTTAGTTTGCAAACATACACAAACATGATTTTTTTATAATTCAACGACAAATAGTATTCATTCAACAGCAAAAATCAAATTTCCCCTCACCATGTGAGGCAGGCTTCTAATATTCTAAAAGGCTCACTAGACATGGTCGTTTTGTTCTGTTCGTTTAAAACGAACAAAAAATTTGCACAAACAAACCGCACAAGGGTCTGTTCATTGTGTTGTTCTTTTTATGTGCGAAAATTAAAACAGATGTTCAAACCATTCACACAATTCGCACAAATTGCACAAATTCGCACAAACCCAACAAATTCGCACAAATGAACACATTCGCACAAACCGAACAAATTTGCACAACCAAACAGAATTCACACAAATGAACAAATTCTCGCAAAAAGAACAAAATTTGCACGAAGAGAACATAACTCGCACGTAGAGTAAAAAATTGCATATAATTGCTCGTAAATTGCGTAAAATTGCACAAAATTGAAAAATATTGTTATGCATCTACCAAAGTATATTATACTAAAAATATTCTAATTTATTATACATTATACTAATATATAAAAGAGGGGGATAATAATTTAAATGGAGAGTTAATTACGGTGTGTTTGTTATCATGATGAAATAGTTTATTAAGATGTTTTCAAATTCCAGAAGATGATAAGTGTTAGGAAAAATTTTAATTCATATTATTATAAGATGGATAGAGATTTTAGTAGGAACGGTATTATAAATTTTAAATAAAAGATAATTTAATTAAAAATATATTTTGAGATTTTAAATGACTAAAATGATAAAGAAACGGGCATAATAATGTATTATATATTGATAGAATGTGTGGAGAGTAGATTACAGCATGGGGTAGTAGATTTAGATAATTTATCTATTTTTGGTATTAGATATGATATGCTATAATATAAATCAAGAGAAACAATATCAGAATTTCAGTTTAACTGAAGCTGCTAGAAATATTTCAAAGGAGCAATTGGATAGGTATAAGCCATGTCCTAGATCCCTCCACAACCACATAAATGAACAGCATTTTTAAATGAAGTTCCAGAAGTTCAGGTTCAACCAATGGGAAAATAGGAGGTAATTGCAAGGATAGAAAACACAGATCTTGCCTAAAATGTCTGATCCGGGAAAAGGATAAGGATCCAATTTCATGAAGAGGCATTTGGGGTTCAATGCAACACTTTAGGACCCTAGATCTAAGGATTCATCATGATCAACATCTGTTTCATCTACTTTTCCTTCATTTTATATCACTTTCTCTCCCTATTTTCTACCATTTTCTCTCTTGAGAATCTGAATTGTTCATGCTCTAAAACATACATAATCTCTAGTTTCTTCATATAGGATGTCAGTTACAACATCACTCCTTTGAGCTTCTTAATTTCAATCCTGTTTTCATTTGTTCAAATCCCTTTCAGATTTTACTCTATTTTAAGGGTGCCACCTTCTGTTATGTTATCCAAACTTAGCCAAGTTTTGTTTAAATCTCATTTGATCTGGGGGATCATTTCCACCTAGGAATCACATAGACCAGATCCCCTCTACTAAAACATACATTTTTTATTTAATGTTCTGTATTAAAATTAAATAAAATTTCAAATATCTAATAATCATATTTATTAATTCTAGTTATTTTGGCATTTAAATAAATTCTAAAAAATCTGTAAAAGTATTGTTTATCATCTCCATTCCCTCGTGCTTTTAAATTAATTCTAAAAATATTTCTAGAAATATTGTTTATCATTTCCATTCCCTTGTGCTTTTAATATAATTCTAAAAGAGTTATAAGATTTTAGTTAATTTTTATCTCTAAAAAACTATATTATCTATAGTATTAAAAAACTATATTACCTAGGATAGATTGTATAAATTAATTTAAGTATTTTATGATTCTTAATTACGTTAAATCCCAGAAAATCCTAAAACATAATTTTAACTTATGAGCTTATTTCTTTCATTACTAAGCTTAGAAAAAAAATGAATTTGAATTAATGCTTCCATGTGGATCAACCCCTTACTGTATGATATGTATGAAGCATTAATTTCAGAATCCTTATAAGATAATTATTCTTGAGTTTAAATTAAAATAATTGAATAAACCCTAAGTTTTGACTTATCAGAGTAGAATATGGATATAGCAAAAAGAGACATGGAAAGCGATATAGATCAAGATAGAGATAAGATTAGAAAATGAGCCAAAGGTAACAGTAGCAACAGGTATGATTATTAATCATTTAATTAATATTCAAACAACAACTGTTCCAGCTCTGCAACGAATTCATCCTGAGGTACTGTAGCAGCTTGGTCAAGGCCAGCCGTCCGTAAAAATTCTTCTCTGGCTGCATCCCATTCCTCCACAACCTCTTCCATCTTTGCTCCCACCTCGTCTCCTCTCTCAGTTATTATCCTTGCTTCCCCAAACATCACCGTCTTTGACGCCTCTGTGGATATAGATTCATAAATAGAAGAACATATGTACAGAGAGATGAAAATGAGAAGGTGACATGCATTTAAGGAGAGATGCAAACAAACCATAATAGAGAGGCATAAATGTCGATGAGCAGTTAAAAGATTAATAAATGAGGATATAAAAACAAAGGAATAGAGAGAGAGAGAGATCAAGCAGAAACAACATGACTGAAGAAAATGGGAGAGATGGTTCTCAATTGGAAGAGCAATATACATCAAATCATTGATGTACATAGATGGGAATGGTTACAAGATAGAGAAATGCAAACAGAGAGAGAGTGAGAGACAGAAACACTCACGGGCATACTTTTTGAGAGAGGGAATTTATTTAGCTAAGTTCATAGCGAAAGCAGTTCTAGTAGAGAAGAAGGAAAACCCAATCAGATATAACAGTGTATGAAGATTCAGCGATAGAGAGAGAGAAAGAACATTGATGTCAGTCTCTGTTTCCCCTCCCTCTATCCATGTCGAACCAGCAGAGAGAGAAACAGCCAGAGAGAGACACAGTGGCCTGCCCCACAACCCGGGATCTTAGAATTGGAATTTAATAGAGTAATGTAATTAAAGGCATCAATAGTTTCTGAAATAGAATTGGAATTTATTCATCAAATAGACCTAATTATCAAGTCACGTTGTATTCATCAAGCCACATGCCATTAAAACAAATTCATCAAGTTACTTAGATTCAGTAGTCATAAAATAGACCTAATTAAGAAAAATCTAGCTATGAAGACAGAATTAGCAGGAAATAAGGCGAGTCACTGTGAAAGAAAATGCACATATCACACTCTAAGGAGAAACAAAATAATAATTTTACTCTTACTTTGGCAAGTGTTTTTTTCCTGCAAGGTTTGCCTTGTTCAGCTTAACATCAAATCTGTCAAAGAAATAATTGAGTTTTCAAATTTCAAAAAAAAACTGATTGTACAATACACCAGTCAAGGAGCAACGATAGTGTCTAACCAGTGGGTGTGTTCACACAAATGTCAAATGGCCCATCATCTTCATCACCATCTTCGTCCTCATCTGCTCTCAAGTCATCGTTACTGTACCATGACTTCAATATCATTAGGACTTCAATGCGCTCTGCCGTGAGCCTCGATCGCCTGTAGTTGATTACACGACGACCTTCTGAGAATAGACGCTCACACGCCACACTTGTCACTTGAACAACTAGGAATTCCTTTGCAACCAATGCTAATGCGGGGTAAGAAAGCTGACCTGTTATGGGGGTGAAATTAATCAGATATTCAATCAGGAAAGCACGAGATTAGGAGTATTAAAAATGCAAATTATATGGTACCTGTCGTCTTCCACCAATGCAACACCTCTGTACCAAATGCTGGGGGGTCAGTCGCATATACATCGAGCTCTTCAATCGGATCAACTGTTTGTGGTAGTTCAGAAGGATCTAGTAGTTCTTCGAGCTCCATTTGTATGAAATCACTCATTGTTGATAAAGCAGATGGTTCGATGGGTCGACTCCCAACATTCCTGGATACTAATTGTGACTCCATGATATTGTGGACTGTAGATAGAACATCATTCTTAGCTTGTGGATCAATCTAGCGAAGCTTCATGGATGGATCAAGTAGAGAGGCAATAGTGAAAGCCTCATTTCGTGTCAGTACGGACACATATTTTTCTAGCTTCGCCCGCATAGCTGAACATATAATAGATTAGGCGTTCCTTTGCCTAGCGGACATAGCGTGTCCAACAAGAAGCATGAAAGAGTTCATTACTCCCACTCTAATTTGCTCAAGGTGCCTCATCAGTCCCTTAATAATGACTATACCCTCATTTGATGTCGGTGACTTGCTCCGAATAGCGACAAAGGTACCGTGCTGAAATGGTTTGAGTAAGTCGACAAATTTTTTTATTAGGTCCCATTCTACATCAAGTAAAGAACATTTTCCAAGAACGGTTAACATCATCATATCGATAACAAATTTCTTCTCAATGCACTTGCGTAGCATTTTGAAAGTTGAGCTCCACCTTGTAGGGCAATCTATCAAGATCCTCCTCATGTTTGACATATTTAACTGTCGGTAGTAGGAAAAATATTTCACCTTTTTCTTCGACGATCCTCGTATAGCGATGACCACCTCTCTTAGGCGCCAAAGAATGTCCCCTAAGGAAATTGCAGGAGGATCCAACTCCTCTGCATCGAACACATTGTCAAGGTTTGTAAGGTCTACTTCATCAATAAAACTTGACTCGGGCCCATCGTCGATGACATCAAGTGCCTTCAATCCGGCCTGCATAACTAAGTTGATCACATGCGCAATACACAACGCATGTCTCTTAGCATTATCTTTCCATTATGTATCTATCCAATGAACGGTGAGTCCTATAAATGAGATTCAATTGGCAGAAGTCCAACGATCTAGAGTAATGGCCACTTATCGACACTCTCTAATCGGTCACAAATACTGATCTTCAACTCAATGTAAAGCTTGAAAGCTTTTTGCTTCACAACCCTTGTCGATGGAATCGATATCTCCTCTTGTGCGATGTATCACAGTAGTCGTATGAAGTATTTTTTACATACAATATTCCACGGTGCAGCTGACTGACAAATGAAGCGTACAAGCTCTTCTTTTGTCATCTCTGACGTGCGACCAGTGAAGTACAATTTCTCTGTACTTTGTCGATCAAAGATGTTCGCCACTAACGGTTGGTTAGAAGAGCTCCCTTCTTGACCCTTCAATTCATTATACTCTTTACGGTGCACATTTAGCAAATGTCACCATAGGACCGTATTGCAACTATACTTGTTCTGCTCTACTGTCACTGCACGAACCCTAGTACGAGTCGCACATAAATTGCACGTGAAAACCTTGCGCACCACCTCTGTGAAGTGTATCCGTGCAACACATTTGTTCTTTCTCTTTCTCTTCTTTTGGTTGTGGCCAACACTCCCCTCTGTCGATGCAAAGCTCTTAGAGGAAGTAGAAGTATGCGATCGAGGTGATCTAGGCATCTTAAATTACAATTTCATCCTAAATTACGAGAAAGATAGATAGATCAATTGGGAGACAAAGATAGAGAGAAATCAACAGAAACGTTTCCAAATATGAGCTAATCCAATTTTACGCAAGACAACACAAATACCATGGTTCATTAAAGAAATTCATGGATCAAACATAAATACCATGGTTTTAAAATTTTAATCAAGGGTATGCCAAACATTCCATTGGAATACGATGAAGACATCAGTACTGAATGACTTCGAAACAACATTAAAATAGAATCAAGAACAGATAACTTACTTCCCGCATTTTTTGTGACAGAATATCCTTTTCAAAAGAAGATTTGTTATTAAGCAATGATAAATACAACAAAAAATTTACGCGGACATAGAGAGAGAGAGAGTGAAATCAACATAGAGAATAGGAAGTTATATGAAAAAAGGGAGCCAAATCAACACGAATCGAAATCAAAATCAAAAAGGAAAACTTACCAAAAACTATGCAACCCGAATTCTGAAAGACTATGCTCCCTATGCTCCTCAACACAATCTGCGCCAGAACAGCGAGTCTGTCGGGTGCCAACGGAAACCATACAGAGAGAGTTAGAGTTTGGATAACCAAACGACCATGTGTATAGACAGAGCATTGGAGAAGAAGAGGAAGAGGGAGAGGGAGAGAGTGAGTGGACGTGTGTGAAGGAAAGAAGAATAGGGAGAGGGAGAGGGAGAGGTAGAGAATGAGAGTGACAGTGAGAGTGAAAGACAGATAGTAAGAGAGAAGGATAGGGAGACGGAGAGGGAGAGGGAGAGAGTGAGTGAAAGAGAGAAGAAGAGGGAGAGGATGAAAGTGAGTAGGAGAGAGAAGAAGAGGGAGAGGGTGAGGGTGACTGAAAGAGAGAATAAGAGGGAGAGGGTGAGGGTGAGTGAGAGAGAGAAGAAGAGTGAGAGGGTGAGGGTGAGTGAGAGAGAGGAAGACAGAGAATGAGAGGGACACTGAGAGTGAGAGATAGAGAGTAAGAGAGAAGGAGAGGGAGAGAGAGAAGGAGAGAGTGTGTGAAAGAGAGAAAAAGAGGGAGAGGATGAGAGTGAGTGAGAGAGAGAAGAAGAGAGAGAGGGTGAGGGTGAGTGAGAGAGAGGAAGACAGAGAATGAGAGTGAGAGAGAGAGAGAGAGTGAGAGTGACAGTGAGAGTGAGAGACAGAGAGTAAGAGAGAAGGAGAGGGACAGGGACAGGGAGATAGTGAGTGAAAGAGAGAAGAAGAGGGAGAGGGTGAGGGTGAGAGAGAGAGAGGAAGACAGAGAATGAGAGTGACGCTGAGAGTGAGAGACAGAAAATTGGAGAAGAAGAGGGAGAGGGAGAGGGAGAGAGTGAGTTGAAGAGAGAAGAAGAGGGAGAGGGTGAGGGTGAGTGAGAGAGAGGAAGACATAGAGAATGAGAGTGACGCTGAGTGAGAGACAGAGAATTGGAGAAGAAGAGGGATAGGGAGAGGGAGAGAATGAGGGTGACAGTGAGAGTGAGAGACAGAGAGTAAGAGAGAAGGAGAAGGAGAGGGAGAGGGAGAGATTGAGTAAAAGAGAGAAGAAGAGGGAGAGGGTGAGGGTGAGTGAGAGAGAGGAAGACAGAGAGAATGAGAGTGACACTGAGAGCGAGAGACAGAGAATTGGAGAAGAAGAGGGAGAGGGAGAGAGTGAGCGGAAGAAAGAAGAATAGGGAGAGGGGAAGGGAGAGGGAGAGAGTGAGCGGAAGAAAGAAGAATAGGGAGACGGGAAGGGAGAGGGAGAGAATGGGAGTGACAGTGAGAGTGAGAGACAGAGAAATGGAGAGGGAGAGGGAGAGGAAGAGTGAGTGAGAGAGAGGGAGACAGAGAATGAGAGTGATAGTGAGAGTGAGAGACAGAGAAATGGAGACTGGGAGAGCGACGAGAGCGAGAGGAAGAGAGAGTGATAGAGCGGGAGACAGAGAATCAGAGTGACAGTGAGTGTAAGAGATGGAGAAATGGAGAAGAAGAGGGAGAGGGAGAGCGAGAGGAAGAGTGAGTGAAAGAGAGAGGAAGAGGGAGAGGGAGAGCGAGAGGAAGAGTGAGTGAAAGAGAGAAGAAGAGGGAGAGGGAGAGGGAGAGAGTGGCAAGTTCGTACCTTGCCAAGAGATTAGGCAGCTGGTGATCTGAGAAGGTTCAGTGCCGGAAAAAGCTCCGGTGTGCTCCTCATCTGACGGCCAGAGCAACGAGCGAGGGGGGACTGGGAGAGCGACGGCCAGCAAGGAACGGAGGGTGCAGGGGGACTGGGAGAGCGATGGCCGACAAGGGACAGAGGGAGCAGGGGGGGCTGGGAGAGCGACGGCCGACGAGGCACGTAGGGAGATGGGGGGCTGAAAAATACCTAAAAATCGAGAAGGGGGATGAGAGAGTAGAGACGATGGGAGAGCGACGAGGAAGTGGGGGGGGGGGGGCTGGGAGAGCGTCAAGCCGACGAGGGAGGGACTGAGGAGGGATGTATTTTTTTTATTATTATTTTTAAAAAATATAAAAAAAATTGCACAATTTGCACAAACCGAACCGCACACGGGTCTGTGCGATGTTCTGTGCAAATTTGATTTTGTTCTGTTCGGAAATCCGAACGGAACGCACAATTCGCTCCAATTCGCACAAAGCGAACAGAACGACCATGTCTAGGGCTCACATCAAATAAAATATACACCCATTTGTTTTTTTTCTATTTTTCCAAAATGGGACAATAATTTGTTTATAAAAGAATGATAACCAGTGCTGGCATCCGCCTTCAGCCTCATCCCTTATCCGAACATACTGAACATTACTCCGATATCCAATATTGTCATTTGAAATCGTCTTGATATTCCTGGAAGACGGACGGACCGGGCGATGACGCTGCACCGCTGTGAGACAGGACGATGACGAGGATAAGCCACGTCAGCAACCATTGGGTTACGTGGCAGCGCCACGGTTCTCCTAGAATAACGACCTTCGGCCTTGAAAAAAAGTTCTTGCTGTAGTAGAGAAGACGACGAGGAGGACGAGCGGCCATGGGAAACTCTCTGTCTCCCCCGGCAGATCCCCAATTCGCCTCGGCGGCCAGGTTTCTTCTCTTTCTCTCCCGATCTCAAATTTCAATCTTAATCTCCTTCTCCATCTCAATCTAATGCGCGATCTCAATCTCGAACTCAGTCTCTAATCTTAATCTCAATCTCAACCTAAATTGCTATCTCGATCTCAAATTCAATCTCAATTTCTATCTTTATCATGACCGCGATCTTCATATCTATCTCAATCGCTAACGTGATCTCAATCTCCATCTCAACCTAAACCGCGATCTCAAACTCAATCTCAATCTACATCTCAATGTCAATCTCATTCTCATTCTCAATCTCCATCTCCATCTACTTCTCAATCTCAATCTAAATCGCGATTTCAATCTCAAATTTCCATCTTTATCTCAATCTCAATTTCCATCTCTCTCTAAACCGCGATCTCAAACTCTATCTCCTTCGCCATCTCCGTCTCCGTCTCCATCTCCACCTCCATCTCCATCTCTATCTTCATCTCCATCTCCATTTCCAGCTCAATCTCTGTCTCAGTCTCAGTCTCTGTCTCAATCTCAACCTCTAATCTGTAATCTCAATCTCAATCTCCGTTTACATCTCAATCTCAATTTCCGTTTACATCTTTATCTTAATCTCAATCTCCGTTTACCTCTCAATCTCAATTGCCGTTTACATCTCAATCTCAATCTATATCGCGATCTCAAGCACAACTCCATCTCCATCTCAATCTGAATCTCCATCTCTAACTCCATCTCAATCTCTATCTCTGTTTCTATCTCTATCTGAAACTGGGTCTCATTCGGTATCTTAAATTAAATGGCAATCTCAATTTCAAATTCAATCTCTATCTCGACCTCAATTCCAAACTCAATCTCTATACCAATCTCAACTCCAATCCATTCATCAATATCAATGTATCTCTCAAACTTAATCTGTATATCAATCTCAACCTCAATATCGAGAAATCCATCTGAATATAGAGATCTGGGGGTAGGGCTTTTACAAAACAGGAACTTGAAGATCTCCGGGCACTCTTCACTTCACTCGCCGCGCAGTCTCAGAACGACGCCCGCTTCATCTCATCGTCTGTCTTTGAGGTTTCCTCTCATATCTCCTCCTCCTCTTATTCTTCTTCCCCCTTTGAATAATTCTTCTACTAATTGAAATTCGATCACCATTATTCGGAAAATTCAAAAACTGAGCTGATTATTTTGTTTAGGCGTATTACGGGCTAAAGGGCGATGTGGGCAAGAGAATGTTCGACTTGGTGACTCACAACCGAAGAGATGGAATGCTCTTTTTCGAGGATATGGTCATCGCCAAGGTCAACTCTTCTTCCTGCATACCTTTATTTTCGCAAATTCATCATTTAATTTCACCCCTTTTGCATTTCAAATCTTGAAGGCCGTGTATGAGAAGGGAACTCGTCAGGAAACCGATGATTTCATCTTCCAGCTTTGCGATGTCTCAGGAGATGGACGTCTCACAAGGTAACTTAATCATAGTGCCCATAGTTTTCTTGAAACCTCTTTTCTACAGTGTTCTTTGCTCCAAACCCTTCAAATTTTTTTTTTCTGTTGGCAAGTTTATCAAGTTTACCTTTCCTAGTAAGAGAAACTGCTCATGGGGGGAAAGATTGAGATATAAAAACAGTTTCTCATAAGAGGTTGATGATGTGACCTTTGAACATTTTCATCCCAGGTCTGATCTAGAAGCTGTTTTAAAATCAATACAGGACATGATTTTTTCTCCAAAGAACACCCGATTTGGTCTGAGACAACACCAGAACTTTGTCACTACTTATCTGAGCGCGGCATCTTTCTCAGAAAGGCGAGTAGATTCAGATGAGCATATGATGTCTGCTTCTGACTTCAAGGCTTGGTGCAATGCCGTGCCAAGCGTGAAGAAGTTCCTCAGTAGCCTTCTGGCACCCTCCATAAAAGGTAATCTTCTGACAATTGTTGACTTTGGGTGGGTCGTTGACTTTCTTCAATTTAGGTAAGGTGGAAGAGCAGGTCCCTTGGCTGCAGTATCCCAAGGCTCTAAAGTCTGATAACCTTCTAATGACAAGTGAGTATGCCTGGCTTGTCGGAGGCTTGCTTCCAACAGACGAGCTCAAGGAATGGAGGCTTCTGTATCACAGTTCTCTGCACGGTCAAAGCTTCAACACTTTCCTGGGAAATGTTGTGTAAGTTGACTACCCTTTACCTTAAACCCTAAAATCTAAATGCAAAATATTGAGTTCTTGAAGGATAAATATGTAGCATTAGACCTTGGAATGTGAGGATGGCTCTTAACAGGGGTCTCTCAGAAAGGCAATAATTTTTTTTTTTACTATTCTGTCTTAATGGAGCGCTCGCTTACGGGTAGAAACATGGACAGATAGGGGGATGGATGGATGGATGGATAGATGCACAGATATACAGATAAAGCAATGATGGATATAAGGAAGGTACATATGTACAAGCTTAGAGATATAGAATGCGCGTATAGTTAAAGTCATGGAAAATATATATTCCATATCTGTAGAAGCAAGAAATCAATCTGGAATTTTAGTGGGGATTTTAGACTGTGATATATAATATATAGATACATGTTCTTATTTTGTGAAATTGAACTCTGTAGTGAAGTTTTTCTTGCACAGAGATGCCGAATGTCCAACAATTTTGGTGATTAAAGACAAAGAAGGGTGCATTTATGGAGGCTATGCCTCGCAGCCTTGGGAAAAGCACAGCAGCTTCTACGGGGACATGAAGTGTTTCCTCTTCCAGCTCGTTCCTCGGGCCGCTGTCTTCAGGCCGACTGGGACAAACACTAATCTCCAATGGGTAAGCTTTTAAAAAATGTCTAGAAATGTGAATCCTTAAGATTTGAATGGTCTCATCAATGAATCTGGAGGCTTTGTAGTGTGCAGTGGGCTACAGCTCAGAGGCTATCCCAAATGGTGTGGGATTCGGTGGACGTGTTGACCACTTTGGCCTCTTCTTGTCGTCCAGCTTTGACCAGGGTTATTCTTTCGCCTGTTCCACTTTTGACAGTCCAAGTTTGTCCAAATCTGCTTCTTTCCAGCCCAAAGTGATTGAATGTTGGGCCACCACTAGGCCGGCCGGTTCAGCTGCCACGTCAGCAGTCAATGGCACTATTTTAGAGAGGTTTAAGGAGGATCGTAATATGTTGAAGCTGGTTGGGTTAGCCGGTTCTAGTGACTGAATGAATTTCTCGACTAAGAGGTTGTCTTTTATACTCTTCCCTTTCGCTTTATTCTCAATTTACTGAATAACCGAAGGTCTTTCTTTTTGTTTAGACTAAGCTATTTTCTGTCCAAAAAATGCAGTGCTAACTCTTGATTCATTTTTTCAGGAACCAAAAGAGGACATTTTGTTGCAATGGTTCAATCGACGTAATATGGCATAAGTAGCACTTTGATAAGTGTTTCAAGGTAGAACAATCGTTTTGTCCTTTTATGCTTTCTGACAAGAAATTAACAGGTCTGGTCATTACTATAAAATCTAGATGACATCATGAGTATCAATGTACTCCTTTTCAAAGTTTTTTTTTACTGATAGAATGATTTAACATCTCCTCAGAAATCTAAATTTAGATGGAGGAGAAAATAAACAAGTGAATGATTACCATGTGAACATGCCACACTTACTATGATAGGGATGCTTGATTCTTCAAGAGGTACATTGGAAATAAGATGTAGGATAAAAAATCCTTATCATGAAATTCTCATGTAAAATGGGTTATGTAGTCACATCACCGTGATGTCCATAGTGTACTTTTGCACAATCAACTAAGAAAATGCAAGTGAACTTGAGTACATGATATCATTTTAATCATAATTTTGGAACTAATAAATAATTGATTTGAAATATATTTAGGGTGTGTATAGTTACTGGTAGACAATCACAGGTTCAAGATTTGTGTTCATTTTCAGAAAATAAAATCAGTATTCAATCTCACTTTATCACTACATTGCTTTATATTTCTCTCTATGCAATGAACAGGGTGAAAAAATTAGGTATAACATCATAGGTCAAATGAGGACGCTATACTTCTGCAATAGCATCCTTAAGTAAACTTTATCATGTTTAAAGTATTTACTGATCAGGCTGTCGTGCATTATCTTTGGTTTCATGATAGCAAGAGGCACTATATCATTAGGTATACCCTCATTTTATCTCATTTGAAAGCTAACATCATTTTTTTGAACTTAATACATCTATGTTGTAATTATATATTTTTTGTATATTTTGAACTTCAAGATTAAGACTATGAGATAAATATAACTGAATGTGTTTTTTGATCCAACGTGGCATGCACTATTTACTTATATCTTTATTCAATTATTTGTGTGTGATACATGAAGTATTTCCGGGTATTTGTATTTCAGAAGTAAATAGGCAATGCATACTTATATTACAAATACCATCTTATTTTAACTTCTTAGAGAAGCTATTTTGGGTAACCAACGGTTAGATATTGTAAATTTTTTTACTATATAAAGTCTAATTCAGATTAGTCAATATCATTGAATAATGAACCATGATCATATCTCAACTTGATATATCAATTCAACCGATTATTACATGCAATTGCAATCTCAACATATTGACATACTTTGTAAACCTCTTGGATAATATGAAAATGCATCTATAGTCAAAATTGATTTCAAATATTTCTACAAACGTAATGAATTTTTTTCCAACAAATTAGTCAAATGAATCTTTAAACTTCTTCCACATGAATTTTATTCTAAATTATCAATGTTTTCAACTATTTTATGGATAAATATGACATGTAAAATGTGTATGAATGGGGTAAATTAAGTTATAATAAAGCCAATTTAGAAAATATTGAACTTACGGACTCAAGTAAGGTTGGAAGGCTTGTTATAAATAAAGTTAAAATAGAGCCAAATATTCTCACGACATACATATTTGCTCCATTCATATTTGACTTGGCTGTGCTGTGAAAAGTGACATTTTGGGTCATTGAGATATTTGTTGTATATGTTGATGACAGTCATTTGGTTGGAAATGATGACGTAAGTATATCTTTTAGAAAGAACATCTTCATTAACACTTCCACACATGAGACTTGAGGTGACCTCACTACCTCCTTGGAATTGATTTTTCTTATAAACTAGGAAAGAAAAATCTGGCTCTATCTAAAAGTAAGAAAGTTATTGATAGAAAAATGTGGGCTCCATGAATGTCTACAACTGATATGTTGGCTAGTGATTTTACTATGAGTCTCTTGATGGAACTAAATGTTTTCAAAAAGCTAATCACACATCCTATATGTCAACCAATGTCATTAGTAAAATCTATTTGTTTTATTGCACTTGTGATGCTTATGATGAAGCCTAAGAATACATGATCCAATTTAGTGAATTATAATGAGATCATAATATGGCGATCACTAGTCTTTCAGCATGTATTTTAAATATTCATATTTAGAGGATAATTGAGAAGGACATTAAAGCATATGGATTGAATAACATTATCTACTCTCACTCATATGATGAGTATGGCTGGTAACACAACATTAGTGGGTGCTCTTTAGTGAAAAGAGTTCACCGAATTGATCCACATGAATCTCAGAATGAAATTATACCAAATTGTCAATCAGGTTAATTTGTGTCATGGTTAGGTGAGTAGTCCTTAGACCAAAGGCATCTTGTGGACGATTCTACTTTGACTATGGAATACAAATATCTCATCATGGAATTTTGAATAATCTTAGTTCTGGTGTATCAAAAAGTTCAAGAAGATGATTGAGTGGTCAAGATGTGATAGTTCATCCTCGCTATAAGAGGAGACAACTAAAAAAAAATGATGCGATGAAGTCCTGGTCAACGCAGTGATTTATCAAAGAATAGTTCGATGATTTTTGAACGCATTAGTGCTAACTTGGATGATCGATTAGGATTTGATAGGTGACCATACCCTAAGCCATCCTAGGAGAATCAAGTGGATGAGGTACTATACCTATATGGTAACCAATGCCAAGAAGGTTCCATAAATAAGTTGGAGACCTACACGGTAACCAATGTATCTTCTAGATTACAAGGTGTAACTTGGCACCCCACATGTTGGAGACTCGACATATCTATTAAGTTAAATCAATGTGATATTAATAAATTAATGTCACATTAATCAATTAATGTCACATTAAATAGTGATGATATAATTAATTAATTTTAAAGGCCAATAAAGTTTATTGATCCAATGAAGTTCTTAAATAGACTCATACATGAGTCTTGAGGGTTTCACCAAAATGGTATTTTAGACGTCGTAAATATATACTTAAAATTGGGGAGTTATGAAAATATCCACTTAATATAAATAGGGAAAGTCCTAGAACTAGACTCAACTAATTAGAATTTTTCAAGGCTCTTCCCCTTCTTCTCCTTCTCCCAATAGCTCATCACAACTCTAGTACTATTGGGATGGCATATTGACAACGATGAAGTGTGAACGAAACTCATAAAGATGGAGGAGGAGATTCATGATGTCAAAGCTTGCATGGGTATGTCTAGAGGCTACGCACTTGACCATCTAGAAAAGTATCACTCGAACATTTAAGAAATCACAATTATGATGTGGGCCTAGGTGATTTGATTCATTATTTATTTGATGTTGTTTGCATTTCATTATTAGTCTTTTGTGACACAAATTATTTTGTTTCATCTATACCATTGATGGAAATATATGTGGCCAGCAAGCCAATCACACATTTCATATCTCGTTCCATGTCCATTAATAGAACATATTCATTATATTGCACGTGTGATGCTTATAATGAAGTCCATCAATACATGATCGAACTTAGTGAATTATGATGAGATCGTAATACGGAGATCACTAGTATTTAAGCACATGATTATTCCTATTTAAAGGATACGCGAGATGGACATCGAAGTATCCGAATAGAATAGAACTATCTAGCCTCACTGATATGATGAGTATGGCCAGTCCCATAGCCATTAGTATGGAGATATCAAGGATAGATAGTGGGTGCTCTTTATTAGAAAGAGTTCACTAAATTGATCTGTACGAATCCCTGAATGGTATTATACCGAACTGTCAATTAGGTCGATTCACGTCACAGTTGTGTAAGTGGTCCTAATACCTGAGACACCAAAGACGTCTTGTGGACGGACGGTTGTACTTTAATTATGACCAAGGAGACTCTAATCATGGGATTCTAAACTGTCTTAGTTTGAGTGTATCAAGAAGTTCACAAAGACGATTGAGTGGTCAAAATAGGATCGTCCACCCTTGGTATAAGAGGTAACAGCTTAAGGAAGAGGATGTGATAAAGTCCTTGGCCAAGTGAAATATCAAAGAAGAGCTCTTCGAAGATTTTCAAATGCATCAGTACTAACTCGGATGACCGATTAGGGTTTGACAGTTGACTATAACATAAGTCGTCCAAGGAGTGTCAAGTGGGTAAGGGATTATATGTACATGGTAACCGATGATGAACATGTTCCATGAGTGAGTCGATACATACTCCTTTGTATCATCTAGAGCACGAGGTGTAGCTTGCCACGTCACGTGTTGCAGACTCGACCTATTGATTGGGTTAAATTGATACAACATTCATTAATCTATATATTGATATAGTTAATTCATTTTAAAGCCCAATAAAGGTTATTGGGCTATTGGAGTTATTAACTAGACTGATACATGGGCCTAGAGGGTCACACACAAATGATCTTTTGGACATTGGAAGATATACTTAAGTTTTAGGGGGTTTTATAAAAAAATACCCACTAAGTATAAACATGAGAAGGCCCTGAACGAAATTCACCCACGCCACAATTGGTTAGGGACCTTTCCCCTTCTTCTCTCTTCTCCCCCACACCCCTTCTCCATCCTCGATGCGATTGGAACGATGGAACGATGACGACGGAGATTGAACGGGGCTCGTGAATGAGAAGGAGGAGGTTCGACACGCCAAGGATCACGTGGATATGTCTAGAGGCTGTACACTTGAGCAGCTTGACTTGTCTCACTCGGAGATCTAATAAATCACAAATGCAATCTGTACAAAGGTACTTCGTTTCATGGTTTTATGATGATGTACAATTTTGCAAAAGGCTTCTGCTGCCTATAGTTTTGATTTCTGCATCTAGATCTAGGCCTATAGACGCCAACAACCAAGGCCCTCGAATGTGTGGAACTCCTATAATGACTTACGACATGGTTAATAGCACACATTTTGTAGAGGTTAATATGGAAATATTTTACATGTTTATTTGTATTCAGTTGATTATGTATGTGTGTTATTGATATGTGTTGTCGAGATGTGTCTCAAAAATGATAATTAAACTCACAGTAATTTTGAATTCCAGCTCAAAATTAAATTCAAAACACGAGCATAATGATGAGTACGGGTCGAATCCACAGAGAACTAGGATTGAATTTCTATGTTTGACTTTTATGAATTGACTTGGTCACCTCCTCCAAATATGAAATTCGTTTACATGGAAATGGGGAAGAGCATTAAGGCCACATTAGGAAACCAAATTTAACCTAAAACCAAGTTTGATAGCTGATAATCGACTAGACAGAGTCAATTATTTGGATTGTAAAACAAGGAGTTGACTAAAGGGTTATGACCATTTAAAATCAAGACCTTGAAATCATGACTCTTTTGAGGATGCATTAGCCAAATGAAGGATTCTAGTGTCAATATTTTGTCATTTTTTTCAAAACTGATTCCAAAAGAAATCTAAATCAAATATGGATCACAATGAACGCGTGGACACTTCTAGAATCCTAGCATGTGAACATCTTCGGAATGATCTAAAAGAGAGCATGTCAAGGGTTGAACAATTACCCCATAAGGTACTTGTGATGAATGATTTTATAGATCAATTTTTAATTGATTAATGCTTTTGCATCCATGGAAACTATGTTTTCCGTGGTTGAACCAACCTGGTGCAAACTGAAAGAAAGAGTCAGATATATCCCCATATCGGAAGATGTTAGAAAAATGAGGGCTGTATTAATCTGAGTAGAATATGATAAATAAAATAACATGACATCTCCCACGTGTGCAAGCATGGGCTACCTCTGTGCTTGGGCTTTTATGGACTCCATGTTGGACTTTCTTTGGCTTATTTTGTGTTTATGTGTGCCTATTGGGCACTTCTACCTGGGTATCAATTGCTTGCTGGTAGTGGGAAAGTTGGGTGTCATATGATTTCCAGCCTACGGCTACTGAGTGATGATGTGTGCTTGTCGTAGCTGCCTCTATTGCTTCATAAAACCACCTTTATTTGTTCTTCTTCTTTGTAATTAAAATTTTTACTTCATCCCTGAAACAAACATACAAGAGAGAAGGATTAAACTCATTCAATGTAATAAAATTTTAAGCATATTTTGAATAAGAATTAGTGGGCCTATAAATTAAGTAGGGATTTTTTTCAAACATATAGTTCTAATAAAATGTCCTGTTTAATACATGAAATGGAGACCCATATAAAGATGGAGATAATATCAATAAAATGATCCCAAAATGCCCTTTGTGTATGTTTGCATAACACATTTTGGTCCATTAATCAGTCCAATATTAATCATTTCAATGACCCTAAACTTATTATTATCCAACCTTAATAATTAATTAAATCAACATAAAGATTACTTAATCAATTTTTTGTTGGACCCAATCAATAGGTTAAGTTTCCAGATGTAGGGTACCAAGATACACCTTGCGCTCTAAAAATATGAAAGAGTTTATCGATTCTCTCATTGAACCCTTACAATAATTAGTTACAGTGTAAGTATGATACTTCATCTTTGGTTACCGTGCAAGTGAAAATGTCAGAGACCCTTTAAGGATTCAAGGTGTGGACATCAAACCTAAATCAGTCATTCTAGGTAGTACTGATGTATAGCAAAATCATTGATAACGCCTTCTCTAATATTTCCATGACCTTGGCAAATAATTTCCAAACCCTCGTACTTCAGGTTACTACATACCTTAAAATAAGATATTTTTATTACTACATACCTTAAAATTGATACATATTATGTAGGCATCAAACTAATTTCACGTCTACATCATGTTTAAGTTCATTAAAAAAATGATAATTCATTATTATTCTCACATGATGTTTGTATGAAATACTTCAATATATCAATCGAGTATGTCAATTAGGACGAGATCAAGATATAGGAATGCTATGTCTTTTAAGATGTATTTTAAATATTCATACTCAAAGGATACTTGAGATGGATTTCAAAATAGCCAAAAATAATAACACTGTCTAAGTCATAATTATTTGATCAGTGTAGCTCATCATGTGGCCAATAGTGTAAAGAGGCTAAGGTTGGTTAATTGTGACGAGGAGACCATGAGGCTGGAAAGTATAAAAAACAGTTATTGGTTCGCGCATTTGTATTTAATGGTATTGATGACAACTTCAATTACCCTTCCATCATTGCTCCTTGGATATCTCTTTGTAGAGATCAAAACATCCAGAAGACGACAAATCCCGATGTTGATGCTGATGCTGATGGATTAACAATAAAATCACAAAGGTGCTGACATCAGTGAGCATCAGCGTTGTCTATTTGTGGAATCCTAGACTACATTGTAGTTTATTCTGACGAGTAATGAATAATGTAGTAGTTAGATAAATCATGATAACAATAATAATCATTTCCCTTAGTGCGCACTTCACTTGGATAAAATTCATGATTAGGCAAATCGTTTCAACAAATATCAAAATGAGGTAATAAAAAAGCTAACTTAGATAGGATAATGATGTTAATTATTCCTTGCGGATTAGAAGAGGAGGGAAATAAAACGTCGACAGCAGGATTCGAACCTGCGCGGGGAAACCCCAACTGATTTCGAGTCAGTCTCCTTAACCACTCGGACATATCGACCTGTTGTTGAGAGAGATTTCTAAAAATAATATTTATAATAGTTTACATCTGACTTTTCTACTCAGTATTACTCATGAAATTGAACTGCCAATCGTCAGAAAGAAGAAACCGCCGAACTCATTAATCATGAATTCACGATCTACTCGAGGGATAATTCCCGGCATTGATCGAGACGAAGGCGATTTTCAACCAGATTTGACATCTCCAGCTCGCTCTCAGCAAGATCACCTCGTTTTCACTTCTAATTTCGATTTTCGAAATTGAACATGTTAGGGGAATTCGTAACCTGGATCTTGGCGTAAGTCTCCGTTCTTCCATAAATCTCATTCATCCTCTTCCTTATCTTCACGATTCTGCACAAATTTCAGGCTCCTTCTCGGCTACGTGTATCCGGCATTCCAATGTTTTAGAGCGATCGAGCAGAAGAACCCTCGCATGGAGCAGCTCCTCTTCTGGTGCCGTTACTGGTGCTTCTCCCACTTCTCAGTAATTTCTTAATCATTTGAATGTACTTTCCATGCATTGAAGACGATCTTATCGTAATCGCAGGGTAATAATCGGACTCTTGACCGCTTTGGAGAGATTCGGAGACGTGTTTGTCGCATGGTGATCGCTGTAATTGAGTTTCCATCGCTGAAATTTTCCTCTAATTATTCCCTAATCCTTGAAAGAAACTCGCTAGGCTGCCTCTTTACGCTGAAGCAAAGCTCGCATTCATTATCTACTTGTGGCATCCGAAGACAGAGGTGAGATTTTTCCTCAAGATTCTTCTTCTACATCTTTTTATAAATTCTTCTAACCTGTTCTAGATTCTTTCGATCGCAGGGCGCGGTTCAGATCTACAGGAATTTCTTCTTTCCCTGGCTATCCAGACACGAGCCGCGCATCAACCGGAAACTGCAAGAAGCTAGGGAAAACTCCGGTGATCTGATCTTGTTCTACCTGAGAAATTTCACCGAGAAGGGGCAATCGCTGGCCTTCGACGCCTTGCAATTCATCGTCCGAAGCATTCACTCGGAGGTAATCTCCGTCCCTATCCAATTAAAAAAATCTTCTTCATAGATTACCGAAAACCCTAAAATTTCTCAATCGCCTCGGATCTAGGTTCATAGAACAGATTCGACCTCGCCACCGCCTCCGCTCGATGATCGCGGCTCCGCGAATTCGCGAAATTCGGGAAGAACAGCGATCGAGCGGATCCTCAGAGAATCACCGATCAATCTGATCTGGAGCGGCCGTCGCCGTCGCCGGCGAGATTGATCGCGATCGAGCTCGGCGGTGAGAAACTATAGAACAAGATGCAATAAATAACTGTGTATATGCATATATATAAAGTAAGTTTGCTCTTGATTTTTCCTGACCGTCGATGGAGATGCCCTCAACCAGCGGCCAGTGTTGCGCCACGTAGACGCCCCTATTCTATTATCTTGTCAGTGGCTCTCGCTGCTGCCCAGTTTTTGCAGGAGAGAGGAGGAGAAGAGAGCTCTGGACATGGCGGTCGCGGCGACGGCGGCGGCGATCGTCTCCTCCGCCGCGATTCGCCGCCATAGCGGCGGCTCTGCTCTCCTCTTCTCGTCTTTGTCTTCGCCTTCGATCGAGCTTCGCTGCTCGCGCGTTGTCTCAGTTCGAGCAGTCCGCGAAACGAAGGAGGCGAAGGGCGCTGCTTCGTCTTCCTCCGCGGAGGAAGCCACGGAGAAATTCGGTCTCGAATTCGGCCTCTGGAAGGTGCGTAGACGTTATCTTTCTTCAATTGCCGTTTTTTTGATTGATTTTCGCCTGATTTGCCGTGATCGATCTTTCAATCTGTTTCACAGTCTCTCTATCGATCTGTTTTCCTAATCCTCTCTCCTTCTATCCATCCATCCATCTTTCCTTGTATGTATGTATGTATGTATCTATCCCTTAATTATTATCTCTCAATGTTATCTATCTTTCTATCTATTTCTCAATCTATTTATCTACCGATATATATCTATCAATCTATCTATAAATTGTTTCACTGTCTCTCTATCGATCTGTTTTTTTAATCATCTCTCTTTATATCCATCTTTCTTTGCGTGCATGTATCTGTCCATTAAATCTTATCTCGCTCTATCATCTATCTTTCAATCTGTTTCTCCATATATTTATCGTTTTATTTTTGTATCCATCAATATATATCTATCTATCTACCTTTCTATCTGTGTGTAAAATTTTTAATATGGTTATGTACCAGATCTTGAGCTCCAAGGAGGAGGGAGATGAGATCACGTCGTCCAAGTCGAAGACGGAGCAGGCGAAGGAGCTCCTGGCCAAGTACGGGGGGGCGTACCTGGCGACCTCCATCACCCTATCCCTGATCTCCTTCTCCCTCTGCTACGTCCTCGTCAATGCCGGAATCGACGTCCAGGCCCTGCTCCAGAAGGTCAGATCTTTGCCATAGACCATAATTTCTCGCAGGACTTTGAAGAATGAAAATAAGAAGAATACGAATAAGAAGAATAATAAGAACAGGATGATGATGAAGAACAAGAAGAAAATTGAATGAGGAGATTGATGATGATGATGATGAAGAGACGGAGATTGAATGAGGAGATGAATAACGAAAGTGATTGATAATTGATTTCTTTTTGATAGAGGAAGATTATTGATGATTGATCGTGATGATAATGATAATGATGATGATGACTGATGATGATAATTATAATGATAATGATGATTGGTGATGATTGATGATGATAATTATAATGGTAATGATGATTGGTGATGATTGATAATGATGTTTGCTGATGATTGATGATGATGATGGTGCTTCAAATGATAATGATGATTGATGATGATGTTTCATGATGATAATTATGGTTGATGATGATAATTATAATGATAATGATGATTGATGATGATCGATGATGATGATTGATGATGATAATTATAATGATAATGATGATTGATGATGATCGATGATGATAATTATAATGATAATGATGATTGGTGATGATAAATATAATGATAATGATAATTGATGATGATGTTTGGTGATGATGATGGTACTTATAATGATAATGATGATTGATGATGATTGATGATGATAATTATAATGATAATGATGATTGATGATGACTGATGATACTGATTGGAGATGATTGATGACTGATGATTGATGGTTGATGGTTGATGATGACGATAATGATAATGATGATGATGATGATGATAATGATGATGATGATAATGATGATGATGATAATTGTAATGATAATGATGATTGATGATGATGATTGCTGATGATGATGATAACGATAATGATGATTGATGATGATGTCAAAGAAGAAGAAGAGGAGATTGAATGAAATATGTGTGCAGGTGGGCATCGCCGTTGATGCAAATGGGGAGAAGGTTGGGACATTTGCGCTGGCTTACGCCGCGCACAAGGCGGCATCGCCGATCAGGTTTCCGCCTACTGTTGCCCTCACCCCAATCGTGGCAAGCTGGATTGGCAAGAAACCCAAGGACTCAGAGTGAACTGGCGCCACAACGATCATCCCCTACGCATCCGACTTTCCCTGGTGTGCCTTCCACTTCTATTATTTCTTGGATTCTGAGACTTTCGGAGCCAACTAATACATTGTAGAATGTATCTATAGATCATCAAGAAATCAGCATTTCTTGGCCGAATGTGTTACGAAAAAAGTGGTGGTTTAGGATTCTCCAATGATATATCATTATTTGGTTCTCAAAGAGCTTGTAATTGGACCTTCTTATCATCCATTAGATTTGACTTCCTGGGCCAAAATTGTCAGAGGAAACCTGATATTTCTAAATTCCAATGTTATCTCTTTTTGGCATTTTTTCTCTAAATGTCCAACAATGAGGAGGTTACAGAGAAACTGTGTAGTGAATTTACAAAACTCTGCTAGAAGAAGTTTAGTGAGGATTTCAAAGTTCTCCATTTAATCCATGAAGTAGGGTTGACGTAGGACGACTATGGGATGGACGATTTAGGGCGGATGACGAGGCTATGGGTAGGAATGGGTTAAGGGATAAAACAATCCACAGAAATCACGGTCGATTCTCGGACTTAAAACCGATGAAATCTGGTGGTGCAGCTCCGACCCTTATCGAGGGCGGGAGTACTGTCTTCCCCCACCGCGACGATGCCTAAGCACCGAAATCAATACCTCGAATTCACGTCGCGAAGAAACACTCGAGAAAAGGAGAGAAGAAGAGGAAATCCAAGTCTAATTCTGACGGCGGTGGAAACTTCCCGAGAAAATACTGAGCGGAGAACACGTCGACACCACAGGGTTCAGGTATACCTCAGCACCGTGCGCGTAGAGGCTGCAGGTAATTCTGCTCGTGGCGACGTGGCGGCGCGTGATACTGAACGGGCGCCCGGCGTTGTCCGCCCTGTGGACGTTAAGGGACGCGGGTCGGGCGCGCGGCGAGCGCGCGGCGCGGCGCGAAGCGGCGGTGCGCGCGCGCGGAGCGCACGGAGCAGCGCGCGCTGGCGCCGGGCGCGCTGAGCGAGGCGCGCAGCGCCGAGTGCGGAGCGCGAGCGCCGCGCGCGCGCGAGGCGCGGAGTGCCGCGAGCGCACCCGGCGCGCGAGCGCGCTGCTTGAGGCGCCGCCGACGGCGCGCAGCGCCGCGCGACGCGGCGCGGAGGCGCACGGCGGCGCTGGGATGGTACGCGTGGCGTGCGGTCGTGGCGCAGACGCGCGCTGCGCGCGCGGTGATGACGACGGCGGCGGCAGCGGCGGCGGTGGTGAGGCGGCGGCGACGGTGATGACGACGACGACGGCGACGACGGGGAAGGTTAGGGCAAGATGAGGGGTAGGGCAATCCTCCAAGAAGAGTTAGAAAGAAAACTCAATTCTTGAATTATGATTGCCTAATGAGTTCTTGAAACAAATGACCTTATATAGGCCTTGGAGGAAAGAGAAAATAACTAGAAAATAAGACGCAAGGAAAACGCGTGCATCACGTCACGCCAAAGGGCAGTTGTGGATCTGCCTTTGGCGTCGTGTCATGACGCGTGGAGACGTCGCGGGTGGTGACGTGGCGGACGACGGTTGTGGCGTGTTGACTTCTTCGTTGACTCCTGTTGACCGAGGTGGGTTGACTTCTGTTGACTTCATCTTTGGATCCGTAACGTCTGTGTTGACCCCGACTGCCTGCGGTGACGTGTCCCAGGCTGATGCATTGGCGTCCTCGCCATCAAGGGTTCACCATGACATGATGAACTCATCATCATCCTAGTAGCCGATGTCTTATGATGACAACTAGGGTTTGCATTTTTTTACTAAACTTCGGTATAAGCAGACTGAATAAATATCATCCATTAAGGAATCATAGGTTTACCAAAATTTTGGTTCTGGGTTTGGTACTGAGAGCAAATCAAACAGGAACTGGACCAACTGTGAAGGGAGGTAAATATTATTTACTTGTAAATTCTGAGGTTCGAAACTGGGACGCCCGATAAATACATAAATATCTAAATAAATACATAGATATGTTAAATACCTAAATATCCAAATACCCAAGTAGACAAATACATAAAGATAAATATGTAAATATGCAAACACTTAAATGTAAAAATATTTAAATTTGAAAATACATAAATACAAATATAAATATAAATGTAAATGCAAATATAAATATTGAACAATACTCAAAAATACAGTTTGGTCTTTGAATCTGTAATGAATCCATGACAAAAATGGAATTTTTTTACCTACAAAAGTTGTTTGTTTACCCCTTTTAATTAATATTTTACCTCTTTTAAAGTTAAATATGTTTTTTCAGATACTTGAGACTGAGTTTACCGGGTTTACCAAACCAAAACAAAGTTTTGACTGAACCTAGACTGTACCAAAGTTTAGGTTTAGGTTTTCGTCAAAATATGATGCCAAGAGAAAAATCATCGTTCCTTAATGACAACTTCTCGTCCATTTTCATTGTAGAGTGCAAAATCTACCATGATGTATGTCTCTCCGAAAACAAATTGAGGTTTGAATTCACGAAACCAGTGACTTCGCCCTTGAATCAGCAGGAAGCTGTCTTTATCAACAAGCGTAGGAAATGTAGCACTCAAAGAAACATCTACCAAAGACAAGAAAACTCCCAAGAAAAGGATATTTATTCAAGTGTTTCCTTGAGGAGTACCTAGCATGACATTATATAGGTGATAACACACAGTTTAGTAGCTTAATCTGACAATATTTGCATGTTTTTTTGCATTAAATGGATTATATATGTGTGTTCTTAGCTTAAAATGATCAAAGTTATTTTTAGAATGATATTTTGAATTTTACGCATTCTAATTACTTTTATTTATTTTTATGACATCAAATTTTGAAAGAATATAACTTATTGAGTCGCACTGTAATTTTTCCGGAATTTTTTGACAATAAATTTATAACAATATGATTTTTATAAGTCAAAATACATATTTACATGTATTTTTTGCTTTTATTTAATTTAATATGAAATTTTGAATATTTTTAAAGCTGTTTATTTTCGTGATGCCACTTGTCTCTGTTCAATTTGTCAGACGTCAACCAACCATGGTTAAGGATAATGATTGGCAACAACCAATTATTAAACATGGTTAATGATTGATGGTAGTCAATCATTAACATAAACTGTTATGGCATCATGATTAGCGATGCCATAATGGCATTTAATGGTTAACCAGTTCTTTTAACTTTTTCACCACAGGGTGACATGGCCCGGTCAAAAAAAAATGCCTTTTTCACAAAAAACAATTTCGAGAGACTGAGGAGCGAGGACTTAAAATTTCCTTTTCTTTTTCTCTGACTGGTCAAAAAGTGTGGCTGCGCCCATGTGTCACGAGACATATGGCTTGATATCCGGCAATCCAGAAATCAGATTGAGCTGAAAATTTAATGGTAGTTTTTCCTTTATGTCATCTATCTATCTACATTGTTGGATCTATAAATTAAACTCTCGATATTTATAAAGAAACATCTCTAAGCTCACATCCTCCTAGAGATGCAGATTGAAATAAAGTGAAGTTTTGAAGGTCCATCAAGGTTTTTCTTGGTGTCTCTAGTGCTTGGAGAGGGTCAATGGAGAAGTGGGGAGGTTGATCTGCACCAGGAAGATGCATTGATACTGGAGGAACATAGGGATCTAAGGTTAGCCTTTTGCCTTGCATTGAATCATCTCCAACACACTTAGGTAGCTCATATATCATCAACATCCACCACTTCCATCCATCATCAACACTCATCCTCATCCATTATCATCCTTGTCTATCCTCATCTATCGTTCACTTCATGTGTCTCCTATACCATCACAAAATCATAAAATGCCTCCTCTCCTTTCATTTAAGAAAACATACATCACTATCTCTACCTTCATCAACACATCCACTACCATCCACTTCATATGTCACCTACGCCGTCACAATCTCATCTCACCTTCCCATCATCCTATACTATAAATCCTAGCTCATAAAACCCTAAATTGGATACCTTTTATCATTCATTCCCAACTCATCTCACGCCACTGTTCATGTCTACCTTTACCCTCTACTCGCTTGATAGCGATCCACTACTAGTACAATACCCGTCCCATCTTCTTAAATTACTACTACCTCTATTGTGATTACTACCTTCACCCATTTACTACCTCGTACACTATATGTAATGCTTCTCATCTTCTCGAATTCACCCGATAGAGCTCTTTCCCTAATATCTGTTCGTTGTGGAGATGTTTTTGCTCATCACTAACCAATTAAATTATTTTATGAGTAAAGGTATAAATACTATTGATTAAACTCAATTTTAATATGACATAATTTTACCTCTAAATTTGAATTTATCAATAGGCTACTAAGAAGAAACAACACTTCTGACAATCTTTTGGCAAAGTGTATGTATAGCAACAATTAAGTCAATAATATTAGGTGGGTAAATGACCTTTTATTAGGCCCAATAAGTATCAAATGGGTCATCCAGTGAAAGTTCTAGGCTTAAACTGGGCACCCTTCTTAAGAATAATCAGTCCTCAAACCCAACCATCAATAACAGCACTTGGCTAGATGCCTCTTCTCTTTCATGACATTTTGCACACTTGTAGTCATAATCATATTCTAGTTTTAAGTAACTTAAAAGTGTGGTTTATTTTTTTGGTTTTTTATTAAATAAAATTTCAAAACATTACAATGTGAGAGATAAAAAATGAAATTTATAGGCAATGCCACAACTAGGTGTGGCCTGATGTTCTTATTTTAAATACTTATGTATACTTAAACACACTCATGGTAACTAGTGAATATATAGAAATTCAAATATTTATAATTATATTGTTTGCATTGATTAGTCTGACATATGTTTAATCTTTAACATTCCTATTTAAATCATCAAATACTGTATTTTGTTTACCTAAAAGAGCAGGTTACATTTTTATTACTGTAGATCTCATGAATTGAGTAATATTAAGGGAATAATATGGACAGTACTTTAGGAACAATGACACAATAATATCAAATATCAGTTGTTAAGACTTTGGAGTGTATCCTTATTATATGAGATTAGATTCTACACGTTTGAGAAAAAATATATTATCCAATTAATTAAAAAACTAATATGGACTATTTCAGAATTTGGACATAGATGAAAGATATACTAATGGTCTAATTTGGTTGTATACCACATCATTTCATTAGTATCCATTAATTTAATGATGTCCAATTGGAACAAACAATTAATGGATTTTTTTGTTATCAATGCCAGGTTCACCTGAATCACTTTGAATGCCACAATAAAGGGCATAGTAACCTAAGTTTTGCAGCGATAAAGGCCATGAATATTTTTCAAGTCAAATGCAAATAAAAGCAGTGAAAATAAAAATGCAAGTGAATTTTTATAAAAAATCAGGATTTTAGTTGATAAAATGAAATTAGAGGAGACTTGTGTAAGTACTAAGACTTCATTAGTTCTGTTTTTTTGTTTGTGGTATCTTCAAGGATTCATAAAATATTTCACTACAATCTAGTATGATTATTCATTGGGCCATCTCCTTTACGATTTAAAAGGTAAGTTAGAAGTCATATTTGTACACAGGTCAATGCTATCTAGATTTTTTTCTCATTTTAACATTTCCCATTTTTTATCATTATATTTCTCATTTTAACATTTCCCACCTGTAATGATTTCAGATGATACAGATGTTATGGATTTTTTATGTCTGGTGTGTCAATGAAATTATTTTCTGTTTTTTCAAAATCATAAATTGGTAACATAAACCCTATTATGCTCAATATTTATATTATACTGATTTATGTAACGGTAGGCATTAAAGCAAGAAAATTTGGAAACTCAGTGTATAAGCTTAAAACTTATTTTCCCTAGGATCTAAATAAACTCAGTCAAATCCTAGAAATGGGAGGCGGTCTTTCTGGAATCATTTTCAAAGCTCAATCTTGAATACACTAATTTATGTCAAATCTATAGATAATAAATAGTATTGAGTTATATATATATATATATATATATATATTAAAAATAGATCTCATTTTAATTCACAACACATATTAGTGTTTGATACTTTCTAGTGTTGAGGGAAGTAATAATCTTCATTTCTCTAAGGTAAAATCATAAGCAAATAGGGATATACCCAAGGTGAGGGGGAAGAGGTAAGAATAAGATCAAGATCTTGGAGACACACTGAAATTAGGGCTTTTCTGAAAGGAATTCTCATTCTATTAGTTAGTAAAGACTCGCATAAAAATAGGTTACTGCTTGACCAGGCATGGCCCAATAAATATCTTCTAGTGTACATCCATGTAACTGATTCCCTTAAGGACATATTTATATGTACTTGGGCTTATATTAATATTACAACTGAATATAGTTGACTTAAATATAAAAATAATAGATAATAAAACATGTATAACACCCTCCCAAGCCAGATTGACCATGATCCTATGAAGTGGTGGAGATGACAACCCTTAGTGAAGACATCTTCCACTTGGTTTGTAGAAGAGACAAAAACTGGATTAATGATACCAGCTTCCAACTCCTTTAGAAGTGGCTAGCCATCTTAATTTTTAAATAGTTTCATTCATATTTATTTTGATAATGCATAGATTTTTCAAATAGTCCCATGAAATTCCAAAAGTAATACTATATAATGGGGAGATGCCAAATGCTTTTCTAATTTTTCTACATCATACATCAAAGAAATTTTATTGTCTTACATTTTTTTATACTTATCCGCACCAAAATTTTACATTAGCATCATATAAAACATTTAAGTTATTTTAAGTAATCATCCGACCAATTGGAGGGCAAGAATTCCTACCAAGTGTACCAAATCAACAAAACATTTCCTGTATCACATGAAATTTCTTTAGAATCGTCGTCCTCCACACCATCAGCTTGGTGATGGATCTTATATGTGGCCTATCACATGTATCATGGTACATCAATGGTTATTGTAAAATTAAAATATCCCATCAGAGAAGCGTTTTATTAAGATAGGAATTAGGACATTATTCACAATGAATAAGATGATGGGTAGTCTTCTAATTTGAGATGCCTAACATGGGTTATATATATATAAAGGTTGTGGTAATTGGATTAGGCAGAAATAGATGATGTGGTAGTCATGACATGCCCAATGTGAGACTCTAAAGGCCCCATCTCAATGAGAGGAACCAGTCTCCATTGCAAAGAACACTAAGATGTTAGGTGTAGGCGTTAGGGTTGGAGATATAGGACCGAGGACCTGTTTGACCAGACCGAACGGGGACCGTGGGTACTCCATTTGAGGGTGGACCGGTTTGTCAAACAGATTTAGTTCCAAGGGACAAACCGGATCGGAACCGGAAGTGAATTATTAATTACTTACTCAATATTTTTAGAAAATTCTAAAAATATCAAATCCAACTTGCCAGAGAGGTTTCTTGTGAGGTCAGCATAGCCCCCGTATATTTGACCATCTGTGTGCACCCTCTTGATGTAGAGGATATTTAACATAACCATGAATATAAATTTGATATACTTTGACTTTTAAATTGACTAGTCAACCTGACCAGAATGGGACTAGTCTGGACCAGACCGAGACAGAATAAAAACAGACTGGAACAGGACCAAACTTTAGGTAAAGTTTAGGTCTTTGATAAAAACCCAGACCGGACCGGAACTGTCAAACCCTAGTAGGTGTTACTCTCCTAAGGCAGATATAATAACAAATTCAGAAGAAAGGGTGGATGATCAAGGCAGTTGAAATCCTTCTTCATCTCTTGTCCATGAGAAGGAGGTGCGCGTAGAGGAGCTCGTTCCAGGCGTCAGGCACGCCGGGAAGGCACCAATGGCTACAGTCCTGCGGGAAGGGGGAGGCAGCGCCGGCCTCTCTGTGAAGCGAAGGGTGGCCGTCCCTCCTCGGCTCGGTCATCGATGTTATGTCCAAGAACTTTGCGCCGACTCGCTCCGTCGCCTTGCGAATCTCCCCGTTCACCCACCGTGACTCGGATGCTTCTCCCCCTCCCAACTCCGCCCCTGGCTCTGTGTACATGTTGCACCGGCCCCCCTTGTCCCACGTTCCTCCGCTGCAGTTCCCATTCCCTCGTTAATTAAGAGAGAGAGATGTATATAAATAGAGAAATATAGCGAAGTAGAGAGATAGAGAGATGTAGAGGGAAATAGAAAGAGAGATACGAAGAGAAATAAAAGGAAATATATAGAGAAATAGAGAGAGATAAATAGATAAAAATAGAGAGATAGAGAGAAATAGAAATAGATAAAGAGAGAGAGAAAGAGAAAGAGAGAGATAGAGAGAGAGAAAGAGAGAGAGATAGAGAGAAATAGAGAGCGAAAGAGAGAGAGATAGAGAGAAATAGAGAGAGAGAGAGAGAGAGAACGAGATAGATAGAGAGAAGTAGGGAGAGAGAGAAAAAAGAGATAGAGACAAATAGAGAGAGAGAGAGAGAAATAGATAGATAGAGAGAAGTAGAGACAGAGAGAGAGAAATAGATGGATAGAGAAAAGTAGAGAGAGAGAAAGAGATAGATAGAGAGAAGTAGAGAGAGATAGAGAGAAAAAAGAGATAGATAGAAATAGAGAGAGAAGTAGAGAAAGAAAGAGAGAGGGAGATAAAGAGATAGAAAGTGAGGGAGGGAGAGATAAAGAGAAAGAGAGACAAAGGGAGTAGGTATCAGGAATCGAATCAGATTGGATCATTCGAACGAACAAATGCCGATACGAAACATATATTCGAATCTTTTGATCGAACATACCCTTTCTTCGTGTTCGATCAAAAGTTTCAAATGAACAATTTGGTTCATTCGTGTTCGATTGACATTTGTTCGAACAAGTTTGAACAAATTCGAACAAATGGACCGCGGGCATCAGCAACTTTCTCTCTGGAGGTCGCTGGTAGTTGCTGGCAGCCGCTGGGTGCCTCTGGCAGTTGCTGGCCGGCGCTGGCACCACTGACCGGGGATGGGGGCCGCTGGCGTTCTCTGGTCAGGGCTGGGGGCCGCTGGCTGGCGCTGGGCGGCGCTTGGCGGAGCTGGCGGCTGCTGGCCGGCGCTGGACACAGCTAGGCGGCGCTGCCCGATGCTTGGCACCGTTGGCCGCCGCTGGCGCCTCTGGATTCAAACATTCGATTTGATCCAATTCGAACCAAGTGTTTGAATCGGATCATATTCGAACATTCGATTCGAACAACTATCTTGTTCAAACAATCCGATCCGAACAGACGCGCAGATCGTGTTCAGATGGGATATGAACTGGACAGATCAGTGTTCGGATTCGTTCATTCGAATGCCCGATCCAATCCAACATTTGAACGATCTATATGAATCCCCGAAACCCTAAAAGGGAGGGAGGGAGAGACAAATAAAAGAGAAAGAAAGAGAAAAATGTGAGAGAGCGGGAAAAAGAAAATAAGAGAGAGAGGTAAAGAGAAACTAAGAGAGGGAAAAAGGGAGGGAGAGAGACTGAGAGAGAGAGAGAGTGAAAGTGATAGTGAAAGAGAGAGAAAGAGAAAAAAGGATAAAGAAAAAGGAGAGAGAGAGAAAAAAGAAGGATAGAGAGTGAAAGAAAGAGAGAAAAAGGAAGGATAGAGAGTGAAAGAAAGAGAGAAAAGGAGAGAGAGAGTGAGAGAAAGAGAGAAAAAGAGAGAGAAAGAGGAGAGAGAGTGAGAGAAAAGAGAGAAAAGGAGAGAGAGTGAGAGAAAAGAGAGAAAAGGAGAGAGAGTGAGAGAAAGAGAGAAAAGAAGAGAAAGAGAAGGAGAGAGAGAAAGAGAGAAAAGGAGAGAGAAAGAGAAGTTGAGAGAGAGTGTGGAAATAGAGAAAAGTAGAGAAAGAGAGAAAAGGAGAGAGAAAGAGAAGTTGAGAGAGACTGAGAGTAAGAGAGAAAAGGAGAGAGAAAAGGAGAGAGAAAGAGGAGAGAGAGTGAGAGAAAGAAAGAAAAGGAGAGAGTGTGAGAGAAAGAGAGAAAAGGAGAGAGAAAGAGAAGGAGAGAGAGTGAGAGAAAGAGAGAAAAGGAGAGAGAGAGAGAGAAAAGGAGAAAGAAAATGGAGAGAGAGAGAAAAGGAGAGAGAAAGTGGAGAGAGAGTGAGAGAGAAAAGGAGAGAGAAAGTGAAGGAGAGAGAAAGAGAAGGAGAGAGTAAGAGAAAAAGAGAGAAGGACAGAGAAACAGAGAGAGGAGAGAGAGAGCGAGAGAGAAAGAAGGATAGAAATAGAGAGAGCGAGAGAGAGAGAGAGAGCGAGAGAGAAAGAAGGATAGAAATAGAGAGAGCGAGAGAGAGAGAGAGAGAGAGAGAGAGAGAGAGAGAGAGAGAGAGAACGGTGGAATCGGTAGGGAGTTTTGTTCATCTATGTTAGAACATCCCCTGACCTGAAGTGGACGGGGGAGAAGCTCCGGAAGAAGACGAAGCTCCGCCGCAGATCGACCTTCTCCCGAACCCACCGTCCCCACGTCCGGAGAGACCTTCGAAACGCCTCCCTCACGTCCATGCTGCTGTTCACCGTCGCGCCCTCCTGAAAATAACACCCCCTGACAAAAACTATGCTTTAAAACCCACACCAAAACGATGGCACATCTAAGCATAGTTGAGGCGCATATACTCACAATTTTAGGGTTTTCTCGCGGCTCCACCAGTGCCCGGCGTTGAAGACGAGGAGGTCGGCTCCGGCCCAGCGGCGGGACTGCCAGTGCAGAGCGTCCACGCGGACCGCCTTCTTAACCGTGGGCGGCGACGACGGCGGCGGGCGGCCGACGGCGACGAGAAACGGCGTTCGGTAGTACTCGACGGTGAGGTTGTGGTCGGGGAAGCGCAGAGAGAGAAAGCCTTTGTGCTTGGTGATGGGGTTGCCGTTTTCTTCGTAGACGGCGGACTGGTTGGCGACGGCGGTGAGTAAGAGGCAGACTAGCGACTCCCAGTGGTTTCTGCCGATGGAGTCCCCCACGAAGACTATCCTCCCGTTCTTGCTCCTCTCCAGCAAGTCGTTGGCATTGAATCTGGTGCCGAATCAAGGCAAGAAGTCAGTCGCATTTCTCTCACCTCAGAAACGAAAGGCGCAGCAAGGCAGGGGTGGATTTCCTAACCACCTCAGTAACGAAAGACATGTTCATCAGTTTGCCCACACTTGTGTGGTGACGTTTAATATCTGGACATCAGTAAAGACAGATTTTGGATTTCTCATTTCCGATATATTGTACTGCAGCAATCTTGGTACCCTATGATGATATCGGGCTCAGGATGGGCAAACACTAGTGGTTGGGGAGAGAGAGATGGTGGTTAAGGGCTGGAAATCCAAACTGGCCATTGCCCAAATGTAAGGGAAGTGGAAGCGGAAGTGAGAGAATAATTGAAAAAGAGAATGTGAGAGAGAGAGAGAGATTGGAAATGAGAATGAGACGGACAAATAAGATATATATATAGAGAGAGAGAGGAAGGGAGAATGAGGACAAATGAAGGAGAGTGAGGAGGACAAATGAGAGTGAGAGAGAGACAGAGAGACAGAGAGGAAGTGAGAATGAGGACAAATAAGAGAGAGAGAGAGAGAGGAAATGAGAATGAGAAGGACAAATAAGAGAGAGAGAGAGGAAATGAGAGTGAGAAGGACAAATAAGAGAGAGAAAGAGAGAGGAAATGAGAATGAGAAGGACAAATAAGAGAGAGAGAGAGAGAGGAAATGAGAGTGAGAAGGACAAATAAGAGAGAGAAAGAGAGAGGAAATGAGAATGAGAAGGAAAAATAAGAGAGAGAGAGAGAGGAAATGAGAATGAGAAGGACAAAAAAGAGAGAGAGAGAGGAAATGAGAATGAGAAGGACAAATAAGAGAGAGAGAGAGAGGAAATGAGAATGAGAAGGACAAATAAGAGAGAGAGAGGAAACGAGATTTAGAAGGGCAAATAAGAGAGAGAGAAAGAGGAAATGAGAAGGACAAATAAGAGAGAGAGAGAGAGAGAGAGGAAATGAGAATGAGAAGGAGAAATAAGAGAGAGAGAAAGAGAGGAAATGAGAATGAGAAGGACAAATAAGAGAGAGAAAGAGAGAGGAAATGAGAATGAGAAGGACAAATAAGAGAGAGAGAGAGAGGAAATGAGAATGAGAAGGACAAATAAGAGAGAGAGAGAGGAAATGAGAATGAGAAGGACAAATAAGAGAGAGAGAGGAAATGAGAATGAGAAGGACAAATAAGAGAGAGAGGAAATGAGAATGAGAAGGACAAATAAGAGAAAGAAAGAGAGAGAGGAAATGAGAGTGAGAAGGACAAATAAGAGAGAGAGAGTGGAAATGAGAATGAGAAGGACAAATAAGAGAGAGAGGAAATGAGAATGAGAAGGAGAAATAAGAGAGAGAGAGAGAGAGAGGAAATGAGAATGAGAAGGACAAATAAGAGAGAGAGAGAGAGAGAGAGAGAGAGAGAGAGAGAGATGACGTCACCGGCCTGGGGAGGGCGCAAGCCTGGGGGCGCCACCGCCAGTTGAGGTAGCGGGTGTCTTGGCGGCCGTTGCGGCGGCAGCGGAAGCCCGGGTCAAGAAAGGGGCAGTCTTCCGTGTACCACTCCATACTATGCGGCTTGATCTCGCCTTCGGCGACCCATTTCCCGGAAGAGTAGTCACATTCTGCCCTCGAAGGTCGTTGCACGGTGGCGGAAGAGAAGTAAGGGGAGATTCGAGGGAGTGTTATCACGAGAGGGAAGAGGACGATGGGGGCTATGGCCAAGAACTGCGTGGGGCAAAGAGGATAGCTTGGAGGCACTCTTGAGACAGCGCTCTCGGCCATCGAAGAAGAAAAAGAAGAAAATCGTGATGATGGAGATGGTGGTGGTAATTGTAGCGATTATGATGATGATGATGATGATTATGAACAAGAATAGGATAAAGAAGACTAGGACGAAGATGATAAAGAAGCCTTAAATGCTTAAAATATTAATAACGATTGGCTAGAAGAAACTAGAATGATGATGATGTGGTAGATTTTAAAGGTCTAAAGAAAAAGATGAAGATGATGATTATAGAGGAGGAGAAAAACAAGAGAGGAGATGAGAAAAAAGCGATAAATATGAGTGAGAGAGAGACGAGAACGAAGAGAGATTGAGATATGAGGGAGAGGGAGACGAGAAACAAATAGAGAAAGAGAGAAATATGAGGGAGAGGGAGACGGGAAACAAATAGAGAAAGAGAGAGATATGAGGGAGAGGGAGACGAAAACGAAGAGTAAGTGAAATAGAGACGAAAAACGAAGAGAGACGGATGAGAAACGATAGAGAGAGATTTGAGAAACGAGAGAGAGAGAGGAGACGAGAAACGATACAGAAAGGAATGAAAGAGAGAGAGAGAGACGAGAGAAATGATAGAGAGAGGAATGAGAGAGCGAAGGAGACGAGAAACAATAGAAAGAGCAATGAGAGCGAGAGAGAGAGAAAGAGAGAAAGAGGAATGAGAATGAGAGAAAGAGACGAGAGAAATGATAGAGAGAGGAATGACAGAGCGAAGGATAAGAGAAACGATAGAGAGAGGAAGGAGAGAGAAGAAGACGAGAAACGATAGAGAGTGGAATGAGAGAGAGGAAAAGAGTATTAAGGAGACAAAGGTAAACCAAGAAACGGTTGCCGTGAAACGGCCATGAAACGATTGAATTTGGTAACGGCCATGAAACGGTCAGTTGCTATAACTGAATCACAACGACCTGCAGTAAAACGGTCTGATTCTGAGACTATAAATAACCCTGTAATGTTCTTGTTTCAATGAGGATTTTCTTACTTAAATATGTCTCCCAGAGCGGCGGCTCCGCCCGTCGCCCTGTCCATCCTCTTATCCCCGTCAATCTTTCATGCTCCATATTGTTTCAGCCTAAATGGCTTGGTGATTGAAGATCGTGAGATGGCCCTTCCTCTTCTTCTCTGGTTTCTCTTCTTGATTGCATCTTGGCATCTCACGTTTCTTAACGGTTGTGAGAGAGAGAGAGAGAGAGAGAGAGAGGGGGGAACGAGAGAGAGAGAGAGAGAGAGAGAGAGAGAGAGTGGAAGACAAGAAATGATTGTGAGACGTAGGGAAGGACACGGTCTGACCGATTTTTCTGTCAGACCGGACCGAACCGGACCGTCGGTCAGCCTTTTTAGGGCACATCAAACCGGACCAAAGACCGTTCATCTCTCTCTCTCTCTCACCTGCTCCCTCTCCCCCTCTCTCCCTCTGTTCCGTCTCCCGTTCTCTCTCCCTCTCTCTCTCTCATCGTCTCTCCCTCTCTCCCTCTCTCCCGCTCGTTCTCTCTCACTCTCTCCCGTTCGTTCTCTCCCTCTCTCCCTCTCTCTCTCTCTCGTCCTCTCATCGTCTCTCCCTCTCTCCCACTCATTCTCTCTCACTCTCTCCCGTTCGTTCTCTCTCCCTCTCTTTCTCTCCCTCTTTTCTGGTCTCACTCTCCCTCTCGTTCGCTCTCCCTCCCTCCTGTCAAACAGAATGATACCTATGCGGGCATCGGCGTACGGACATCTGCAGGCAACCACTCCGACAAGACGTGGAAGCCTCTAGAGGATCGTACGGACGCCGCCCTCAATGACAAAGCTGTCAAACAGAGTTGACACCTTGGAATAAAGCGGCCATTACGCCCGCCTCGACCACAATTGTCGCCGGATCTTGAGCCATAGCGTGGATTCCGGTGTGATGCGGTATGTTGGGCAGAATGTGCCTGTTGGTTGGAGTAATGTACCTGGATTTGGTTCGCCACTGGTGCAATTGGAGGTTCGGAGACCTCGTCGTCACTCCCAAAGTTGTCAAGGGAGACCTCCGCTCATAGAGAGGCAAGTAGGTCATCGAAGGAGAGATTCTCATTCCTAGTGGTGACTCCAGTCCGGAATGATCTAAACTTGGAACCAAGGCCTCGAAGGAAAACAAATTTAACCGTTCTATCGGTGATAAATTCTCTAGCATTGATGATTTCGGCCAAGAGATGGCGAAACTCAGAGATATACTCATCAAGGGACTTGGTTCCCTTTTTAATGGAGTGGAACCGTGAGGTTAGCTCCATAATCATTGATTCTAAGGCAGAGGAGAGCTTAGTGGCGAGCTTCTCCCATGCTGCTTGTGCTGTGTGACAGCCAGAGACAACGGGAAGAAGCTCCGCAAATAAGGAGGAGATGATAGTAGACAATACCTGTTGGTCGCTTTGCTTCCACGGGGTGTCGGCCATTAATGCCTCACTGCAGGCGATAAATTCTCCAACATTGATGATTTCGGCCAAGAGATGGCGAAACTCAGAGATATACTCATCAAGGGACTTGGTTCCCTTTTTAATGGAGTGGAACCGTGAGGTTAGCTCCATAATCCTTGATTCTGAGGCAGAGGAGAGCTCAGTGGCGAGCTTCTCCCATGCTGCTCGTGCTGTTGGGGGCCTGTCAAACAAAATGTTACCACGCGGGCATCGGCGTACGAACGTCTACAGGCAACCACTCTGACAAGACGTGGAAGCCTCTAGAGGATCGTACGGACGCCGCCCTCAACGACAAAGCTGTCAAACAGAATGACGCCTACTCAAGTACGAGGGTACGGATGACTGAAGGCGGCCACTCCGACAAGACGTGGAAGCTTCCAGAACATCGCACGACCATCGCCAGTAACGATAAAGCAACTACGTGTCAGTCTCGGACAAGACGGCTTCCAGCCGACGTCGCATGGTCCCGAGATGAGAAGAGGCGGCGACGTCGACCTAGCAGCTTGACAGACACAGGCCATCATGGAAGCAGTATGGCGGCTGTCGCAGTGGCTAAGGCGGCCATTAATGCCTCACCGCCTTCAAATCCCCTATATATAGTTGAACAATCCGTCAATTCATTTTATGGGATTTCCTTCTTCTATCCCTATCTCGTCTTCATCTCAATCTCTCCTTTGGCACTACTCCGATCACCTCCCTCCCTCCCTTTCGCCCTCTGTCCCATTCTCACTCTCCCCCTCTCGTTTTCTTTCCCTCTATCTGTCTCCCTATCGCATTCTCTCTCTCTCTTTCTCTCTCCCGCTCTCACTCCTCTCTCTCTCTCTCTCTCTCTCTCTCTCTCTCTCTCTCTCTCTCTCTCTCTCTTCCTCCGGTTTTGGTCTTACTCTCTCTCTCTCTCATTCGCTCTCCATTCCTCGCTCCCTCTTTCGATTGCTCCCGTTCTCTCTCTCTCCCACTCATTTTCTTTCCCTCTATCCCTTTCTCTATCTCGTTCTCTCCCCCTCTCTCTTACCTTCTCTCCCGCTCTCCCTCTTTTCCTCTCTCTATCTCGTTCTCTTCCTCACTCTCTCATCCTCTCTCCCGCTCTCCCTCTCTTCTCTTTCTCACTCTCTCACCCTCTCTCCTGCTCCCCCTCTCTTCTCTCTCTCACTCTGTCACCCGCTCTCCCTCTCCTTCTGTCTCCCTCTCTCTTACCCTTTCTCCCGCTCTCTCTCGCCCTCTCTTCCTCTCTCTCACCCTCTCTCCCGCTCCCTCTCCTCTCTTCCTCTCTTTCTGGCCCTCTCTCCCTCTCTCCCCCTCTCTCTCAAACTCTCTCCTGCTCTCCCTCTCCTCCTCTCTCCCTTTCTCTCAAGCCCTCTCGTATTCTCTCCCGCTCTCAGTCACCCCCTCTCTCTCCCTCTGTCTGTCACCCTCTCTCCTGCTCTCCTCTAGTCCTCTCCCTCGCTCGGCCTCTCTTTTGCTATCCCTCTATCCCTGTCTCATTCTCTCACACACACACTCTCCCTCTCGCCTGCTCCCTCTCCCTCTCTCCCCCTCACTTCACTCTCCGGCTCTCCCCCTCTCATTCCCCCTCAGTCCATCTCTCACTCTCTTCCTCTTTCTCTCTTGTACTCTCCTTACCCGCTCCCTCTCTCCCTCTCGCACTCTCACACTCTCTCCCTCAGTCTCGCCCTCTCACTCTCTCACTCTCTCACTCTCTTCCTATGGTATTCTCTCTGCCTTTGCACTATCTCAGTGTCACTCTCTCCCTCTTGTAGAGAATGTCGAAGAAGGGGACTTGAAGAAGAGGAGTCGAGAGAGAAGAAAACAAAGAGGAAGAAGGCAGAGACACACCATTGTAGGTGATTAAGGTATCGTTGTTATTCCTCAAAGCATTACATTGGTAGAGTTTAATATATATATGATATCGTATAGTAGGATTTAGTTTTGGGTTATAGCCGTTGTAACAAATTACAACGGCTATAAACATTTGAATGGCGACCGTTAGTCCACGTTATAATCATGTCCGTTATAACGGGCATATGTGAGCTAATCGTGACCGTTGGTTTACGATCTGATCCTGTCCGTTATAACGGGCACAAGCAGACTGATCGTGACCGTTGGTCCACGATCTAATCTCATCCGTTATAACTCTTATGCGAATAGATCGTGGCCGTTGATCCTATCTACGATTTAATCCTATCTTCTATCTTTCATCCTAACATATGTTTAATCCTACATTGAATCCTAACCTCTATGTCTCTAACGAGTTTACTATCCTTATTGATTTTACTAACTAATCTTTGGTATGTCCCCATCTCTGGCTGCTGACTGTGGCGAGTTTCCAGACTCCTCAACACCCCCCCTCAAGCGCAACGGCAAGAGAGAGACGTTAAGCTTTCTGCGTAGAAAGTTGAATCTGGGTGACGGTAGTGCTTTGGTGAGGATGTCGGCCAGCTTCCCCTCACTGTTGATGAACTGGATTGCTAAAGATTTGGCTGCGACTTGCTCCCTCGCGAAGTGAAAGTCGATTTCTATATGTTTCGTCCGAGCATGGAAGACTGGATTAACAGCCAAATATGTAGCGTCGAGATTGTCGCACCAGAGGTTGGGTGGAGCATCGTTATGAAGCTTGAGTTCCTTCATTAAGGATTTAATCCATAGAACCTCGGCGGCGGCGTTTGCTAAGGCCTTATACTCGGCCTATGTGCTGGAACGGGCAACAGTTGGCTGCTTCTTGGAGCTCCAAGAGACAAGATTAGAGCCCAGAAATACTAAAAAACCGCCAGTAGAGCATCGGTCCTCTTGATCGCCGACCCAATCTGCATCACTAAAGACATTGATCAGAGAATTTGATTCTTTATGAATGAAAAGTCCATGTTGTAGAGTTCCTTTAAGGTAACGAAGGAGATGTTTTAAAGACTTCCAATCCTCCAGAGTAGGTGAATGCATTTTCTGACAGGCTTTATTGACTGCATAAGAAATATCTGGACGTGTCAAAGTTAGATACTGAAGAGATCCAGTGATTTGTCAATATAGAGTGGGGTCCGAGAAAGGATCACTGGACGATGTTGGTTTGTTAAGCTACAGGGGGTGAGTGATGGTTTGCAATTTGTCATATTGGCATTGTGAAGGATTTGAAGTAGGTATTTGGATTGGGACAAGAGATACCCTGTATTATTTTTAACTAATTCGATTCCGAGAAAATAATGAGCAGAACCTATATCCTTAATGGCAAAATGAGTTTGTAGCTATTGGACCAATTTTCGGATGGTAGAGGAACTTGAAGAGATAATCAGGATATCGCCAACATAGATTAAGATAAACACAGGGGTCATTGATGACAGTTGGAAAAACAGAGACGTGTCTGTCTTTGATCAGATGAAATTAAGAGTGGAGAGAAATTGAGTAAGCTTGGTAAACTAAGCCCTAAGTGATTGTTTTAGACCATAGATTGATTTCTTGAGGTGACACACATGATTGGGAAAATTTGGATCTTTGAATCCGGTGGGTTTCTCCATATAGATAGTTTCATCTAGATCTACATGCAAGAATGCATTGGAGACATCTAGTTGATGAATTACCCAGTTTTTGCTAATGGCAATGGAGAGTAGCAATCTGATAGTAGTGTGTTTAACTACAAGGCTAAAGGTTTCATTGAAATCAAAGCCCTCTTGCTGACTATAGCCCTTTGCCACAAGTCTGGCTTTATATTTTTCGATAGTACCATCGGATTTATACTTAACTCTATAGACCCATTTGCATCCTATAATATGCAGATTAGGATTTCTTGGGACTAGGTCCCAAGTCTGATTGCGCAACAGGGCTTGCATCTCTTGATGCATTGCATGCATCCATGCAGTACTTTTGGATGAAATGTGATAAGAAGAAGGTTCTTCAACTAAATTTACTGGAAAGCATTGGGGTAGAGGATGGCGAACAGCTATTAGTGATAATCGCATGTTAGTTGTATGGGATGAGTTATCGTGTTGAAGAATTTCTTTAATAGATTTAATTTTGAAAATATCTCCTGGTTCAGGAGTATAATCTAAGGTTGAGAGGATAGGTATTTCGGTTTCTAAAGGATTGTTTGGATCAAACTGTTGTGTGGTTGTTTGATCCAAGTATAGAGGCAAAGGCGATTGGGAGATTTCAGGTGTATTAGCTGAGTGTCCAGATACATCATCTGAGGAAGACTTGTTTTCAGTATCTGTTTTACTTGAGTGATGTGCAGAATCGGCTGGATTATCACAAGTGGTGTTTGGAATGGTCAGGATCGTCTCTAATTCTTGAGCCTTCGGTTGCTCAGAATTAGTGTGATATTGTCCAAGTATGCCTGTGTTTTGCATACTTGAGTTAGAACAAAAAAAGGTAAAAGAATTTTCAAAGAAGATAACGTGTCGAGAAATGTAAATTTTACCTGAGAGAAGAGACAGACATCAATATCCGAGATGTAGTACACTGTAGCCAAGGAATATACACTTCTCTGATCTGGCCTCGAGTTTGTGCTTAGTATAAGGTCTAAGATACGGGTAGCATAAACAGCCAAATGTTTTGAAGATATTATAGTCTGGTTTGCTTTTGAAAAGAACTTCATATGGGGATTTATGATTCAAGATGGGTGTGATTAACCGATTTATTAGAAATGCTGATGTCACAACAGCTTCATCCCAAAACTGCTTAGGCATTTTGGCTTGATGAAGCAGGGTGAGAGCAGTTTCAATTAAGTACCGATGCTTGCGCTCTGCTGCCCCATTTTGTTCGGGGGTGTGAGGGCAGGACACTCGGTGTATAATTCCTTCTGTTTTTAAATGAGAATGGAGAGACTGGTATTCGCCTCCCCAATCTGACTGAACATATCTTATCTTTGATGAAAATTGTCTTTCGACTTGTTTTTGGAAAGTTATGAAAACATTTAGGAGATCACTCTTTCTTTTCAAAGGATAGAGCCAAGTATATTTGCGAAAATCATCAATAAAGACAGCATAATATAAGAATCCAGAATGAGATAAAATGGGTGATGGCCCCGATAAATCGGAATGAATTGTTTCAAGACATTTATTGGATCAATGCAAGGTTGGAGAGAACGGCAGTTTATGAGCTTTTGAAATATTACACGAGTTACATAGAAACTATTTTTGGGAATCAAAAACAGGAAGGTCATATTTTTGAATTAGAGCTTTCAGAATCTTGAGTTGGGGATGACCCAATCTCAAGTGCCAGGTTTCTTCTGAAGTTCTTTCTCTGACGTAGGCAGACCTAGAATTGTGCTCGTCCAGGTAGTAGAGTCCATTTCTAACTGTCCGTCGAAGAAGAATTTTGTTGGTTGCCTTGTCCTTCACAAGACAAAAGGAATCATGAAATTCGACAAAAACATCATTATCCGAGGTAAGTTTTTGGATAGATAATAAATTTTTAGTTATAGATGGGACGTGCAGTATGCTTTTTAGAGAAAGAGTTTTGTCACAGGTAGTAATTTTAGAGTTACCAATGGATAAGATGTGCAAACCTATGCCATTACCAATTTGCAGACGATCAGTTCCTTGGTACCTTTGAGCCGATTGAAGGTTATTCACGTCAGCTGTGACATGATGAGTGGCCCCGCTGTCGGGATACCACCCTTGTTGTTCAGCAAAGTAGGCGTGAGGTTGAATAGTCGCTCGATTCTGATGATTGTGAAGGTTGCATGTTGATAATCTGATGAACTCCTGGCACTCTCTTGCACGATGGCCAAATTGCGAGCAGATCTGGCATCTGGCTTGAAATTGTTGATTTCTTCCACGACCACGGCCTTGATTTCGCCATTGAGGAGTATTCCATTGATAGTTATCTATTCTTAGACCACACCATTGATCAGTGATTTTTTCATTGCTCTGACCACGCCATTGATCCGTATTTCTAGCGGCATGGACTTGATGAGGCTGCCATTGTGCTGAATTGGCCAAAAGAGGAAAGCCACTTGACTGTCCCTTCTGGTGATATGTTAGGTAATCATCATGCACTTTCAGGTTTGTAACTATTTGCTCAAACCCCAAATGATCAATATTAGCATTGATGCTAATGACAAACTGAGCATATTCTGGAGGTAAACCACGTAGGAAAGTGTAGATTTTAGTGGGTTCACTAATCGGATGCCCAACGATTTCAAGTGCTTCGGATATGGATCTGAAGTACTCCTCAATGGTCATAGTGCCTTTCCCAATGTTATGGAATTGTCTGTTTAGCTCTATAATCCTGGATTGGCTTCTTCCAGCGAATGTGGTTTCCAGGCTTTCCCAGGCTTCTCTTGCAGATGTTGCCTTTATCACACACGGTAGGACTTGTTCTGTAATGGAGGACTGGAGAAAGCCAAGAACCTGCTGGTCTGTCCTCCACCAGTTTTCAAACTCTGGATTCTCCACAGGATTTCCTTGATGATCTGAAATGGAGATAGGTGGAGGATTTTCTGCGTTAATGAATCTGTTGAGGTCATACCCGTTGAGCAGCGGCTGCACAATATTCTTCCACATTTGGTAGTTGTTGGAGTCGAGCCGGATGGAGATAGTTGCTCCAGGTGGAATTGCGATTGGGACTGGATTCATTGCAGCCAAGCCGGGCGAGTAGGCGACTGCGGTGGTGGTGAGCTTCTCATTAGCCATACTTGATTCAGCTGGCTCTGATACCATGTGGAGAATGTCGAAGAAGGGGACTTGAAGAAGAGGAGTCGAGAGAGAAGAAAACAAAGAGGAAGAAGGCAGAGACACACCATTGTAGGTGATTAAGGTATCGTTGTTATTCCTCAAAGCATTACATTGGTAGAGTTTAATATATATATGATATCGTATAGTAGGATTTAGTTTTGGGTTATAGCCGTTGTAACAAATTACAACGGCTATAAACATTTGAATGGCGACCGTTAGTCCACGTTATAATCATGTCCGTTATAACGGGCATATGTGAGCTAATCGTGACCGTTGGTTTACGATCTGATCCTGTCCGTTATAACGGGCACAAGCAGACTGATCGTGACCGTTGGTCCACGATCTAATCTCATCCGTTATAACTCTTATGCGAATAGATCGTGGCCGTTGATCCTATCTACGATTTAATCCTATCTTCTATCTTTCATCCTAACCTATGTTTAATCCTACATTGAATCCTAACCTCTATGTCTCTAACGAGTTTACTATCCTTATTGATTTTACTAACTAATCTTTGGTATGTCCCCATCTCTGGCTGCTGACTGTGGCGAGTTTCCAGACTCCTCAACACCTCTCTCATTCTCACACTCCTTCACTTTCCCATTCTCACTCTCGCATTATTCAACACTACTTCAGCACCAGAGGTGACATCAGATTCATTGAGATGACCAAGTCAACTTAACATTGACTAGTCAACATGACCTACCGAAGACCGGACCGGACAAGAAACGATAACGATGGTGAGAGAAATGAGAGAGAGAGAGAGGAAGACAAGAAACGATAGTGAGAGGAATGAGAAACGAGAGAGAGAGAGAGAGAGAGACGAGAGAGCGAGAGACTAGAAACAATACAGAGATGGACGAGAAACCATACAGAGAGAATGGGCAATGTGAGAGCAGGAGAAAGAGAGAGAAAGAGGGATGAGAAACAATAGAGAGATGGACCAGAAATGATAGAGAGAGTGATGAGAAAGGAGAGGGAGAGGGAGAGAGAGAGAGATAGAGAGACAAAGAGAGATGAGAAACGATAGTGAGAGGAATGAGAAACGAGAGAGAGAGAGAGAGAGGGACGAGAAACGATAGAGAGAGGAATGACAAAAGAGAGAGAGAGAGAGAGGGACGAGAAACGATAGAGAGAGGAATGACAAAAGAGAGAGAGAGAGAGGGACGAGAAACGATAGAGAGAGGAGTGAGAAACGAAAGAGAGAGAGGGACGAGAAACGATAGAGAAGGGGATGAGAAACGAGAGAGAGAGGGGGACGAGAAATAATAGATGGAGGGTTGAGAAACAGTAGGAGGGACGAGAAATGACAGAGAACGGGATGAGAAACGATAGAGAGAGGGATGAGAAACGATTGAGAGGGGAATGAGAAACGATAGAGATACACAGAGAGAGGGAGACGAGAAACGAAGAGTGAGAAGAGAAAAAAACGAGACGAGAAATGAGAGCTTAGAGAGAGAGAGACACAGGAAACAGTTGTAATATGTCAAACCCCCGGCCCCATATTACGGGATTGAGGGCTTGACCCAGTACTTGTAACTGCCACTTGGCCATCGCTTCTGTCTATTTAAAGGCCCCAATTCCTCTTGTTTCTTATCCCCTTCTGCATTCCCCTTGATCCCATAGAGTTAAATTCTTTTTTTTTAACACACCTTTGAGCTCTCTCTCTCTCTATCTATCTCTATCTCTATCTCTATCTCTATCTCTCTCTATATCTATCTATCTATCTATCTATCTTTCTCTATCTCTCTCTCTCTCTCTCTTTCTCTCTCTCTCTCTGAGGGATCAGGGATTCGGACAGATCGTTTGAATGTTTAATCAGATCAGGCATTCGAACGATCGAATCCGAACACCAATCTGTCAAATTCAGATCTGATCTGGATCGAATTGTTCGAACAAACCGGCGGTTCAGATCGAATCTTCAAATTCAATCTGATGCGAACGCGTTGTTCGAATCAGATCGGATGACCGAATCCAAACTCGCTGTTCATTTCCCGCCCGAGCTGGCAAGTTGGCGTCTCAACGACAGTGGAGAAATGCGGAACAAGGAGAAAGATAGTGGCAGTCGACGCCATAGGCCAGCGGCGGTTGTTTGCCGGCGTGGGGGACCACCGCCCCGCATGCGCCAAACAAAGAAAGGAAGACAGAGAAGGGAAGGAGTGAAGACCCACTGCTGGTTCCTTCTCCCCAGCTCGTTGACGGGAGCTGGACAGATGGGAATATATCTCGTCAATTTTGTGGGCCATGTAAGAAGTGTAAGACGAATGAGTAGTAGTGAATAACATAGAGCCAGAATAGGAATCAACTGGGATAGAAAACGGAAATCCCATAAGTTCAAACAACGAATTTTCCAGGTATTAATAGGCATTGGAGGCTGTGCGGGTATTAAAGGAAATGCATTAAACGCTCTTAGCGTTTTGGCTTCCATGGCGTGTGTTGGCGGCAGGTGACATTTGTCTTGGGTCAACGCAACATCAAACTTGGAGCGCCGCCCACGTGTCAGTGAACGGTGTGCCCGAGGACAACAGCGTCATCCGTACCATGTTCTAGAGGCTTCTCTGACGTTTGGTTCCTCAAGGCGTGCGTAGGCCGGCGATATGCAGACATGGAATTACTGTGGCATGGTGGCATGCTGCCACCCCAACATTCTTCTTCATGATTACGTGTTAGTGTATTGACTGGCCCCCACAAAACAAGGTGGGTATCACGTTGAGTCATTCTATTACAATCAATCTCATATTTAAAAAAATGTTTGGGTGTATTTATTTTCCAAATGTCAGGTAATATGTTGTTAATAAACTTGGCCAACAATTGGAGCGGTACACTATGATAGGGCAGAGCATCCATCACCACATGTGTCATTGATACTCTCTCATTTTACTCCATATTTTTATCATGATGCGGCCTTTGTTAAAAACTGTTTTCCCTTTTTGAATTATCATTGCATCGTGACATCGTTCTCACTTCCTCCATCATCCAATATTCTTGGCCATCCCCCTCTCTTTGAATTGAGTTACCTATGCTCACGTTGCCTTCCAGCATAACCTTCTCCCTCTTCCGATCACTATCCCTCATCTCTCTACATTTCCCTACCTTGTCCTCCCCATAATCCTCCCCCCCATTGACACATTTGTTGTTTATCTGATATACATGCCCTATCACCTCCAATTACTGTCCTTGACCCTCTTCCCTCTTGTCATCTATCATCCACAATCCCCTCCAACTCGGCATTCATCTTTTGAGACCTCTCTTATCCTCTTGGGCACCAAGTCATGATCTATGAATATCATGATCTATTAAAAACCTCTTCTTGGGACCTTGTCCCGCGCCTCACCAACAGAAGATTATCAGTTTCAAATGGGTGTACCAAACTAACCTACACAATGACAATACCCTTGATAGTTGTAATGCTCGCCTCTTTGCACATGGATTCAGTCAAACTCAAATTATTGACTATCATGACACTTTCAGTCTTGTTTTGAAAATGCCCACATTACTCATTCTTCTTGCTCTTAATACATCCCATCAATGAGATATTCAATAACTTGACATATTCGTGAAGTTATCATATGCATCAACTAACAGGTTGTCCTTCATAGGCCATTCTCATGTATGTAATATCTATAAATCTCTATATGAGCTCAAGGAAGCCTCTCATCCCTAGTTACATAAACTCATCTAATTAGTACTCTCCCTTGGGTTCCTTGAATCTCAAATGGAATCCTCACTCTTTTTTAATATCTTGTCCTCTGGCCCGATTTATCTTCTTGTCTATGTTGATGGTATCCTCACTTCTCACTTTGGATCCCAATAAGCAAGTAGTAATTGGGACCCTTGGGCTTATGTTTGTTTTTTCCACTTTCGCCCAGCTCACCATTGTTTAGGTGTTGATTCGCATCATCATCAATAAGGTATTACTTTATCTCGAACTACCTATGCGAAAGAATTCCTTAGTCTAGCTTCTAAGGCTCATTGCAAACCAATTAGCACTCCATGTCATATTGACTCCAATCAAAAGGGAGTTGATGTAGACGAGTATAGGTACAATGTGACTCAATATCACAAAACTATAGGCAGTCTGAAATATTTTATGATCATACGTCCAGACTCATGGAAATATATGTGGGTGGCAAGCCAATCACACATTCCACATCTCGTTACATTCTCATTAATAGAACATATTCATTATAGTGCACGTGTGATGAATACATGATCGGACTTGTGAATTATGATGAATTCGTAATACGGAGATTACTAATCTTTAAGCATGTGTTCTAAACATTCCTATTCAAAGGATACGCAAGAAGGACGTTGAAGTATCCGAATAGAATAGCACTATCTAGCCTCACTCATGATGAGTATGGCCAGTCCCGTAGCCATTAGTGTGGCGACATGAAGGATAGATAGTGGGTGCTCTTTAGTGGAAGGAGTTCACTGAATTGATCCGTACGAATCCCTGAATAGTATTATACCAAACTTTCAACCAGGTTGATTCATGTCACAGTTGTGTAATTGGTCCTAATACCTGAGACACCAAAGACGTCTTGTGGACGAAAGGTTGTACTTTGGCGATGGCCAATGAGTCTCTAATCATGGGATTCTAAACGGTCTTAGTTTGGGTACATCAAGAAGCTCATGAAGACGATTGAGTGGTCAAGATGGGATCGTCCACCCTCGGTATAAGAGGTTACAGCTCAAGGAAGACAATGTGATGAAGTCCTGGGCCAAGGCAGTGAAATATCAGAGAAGAGTTCTGACAAGCCAAAAATAGCGGCAAAATTTATGCAATTTTAAGCCAAAAATAGGGGCAAAATTTATGCAAAATTTATACAATAAAATTTATAAAACCTCACTTAATATGCACAATGATGAGTGGAGGTATCATCCAAGGGAGGCTAGTGAGGAGTTCAATTCGATGATTTTTGTAATAATTAGGACTAACTTGATCTTCAATGAAGATCAAATTAACCTAATAGAAAGGGAATTTAGAGAGGGAGGTAGAAGAGATGAGAAGAGTAGAAGAAATTAGGGAACTCTAAGTTGAATTAATTGATCCAAATGAGAAGATCAAGGAATTCACTTTAGAGGGATTAAGATGAAAATTTTGATTTGGTTGGTTTGTTTTTGTAGATTTGATAATTCAGAACTGACTACAATATTAGATAATAAATAAATAAAACAATTTTTTAATACCCTAGAATTTAAAGTTTTTTTAGAGTTTTCTTTGGGAATGCAGTTGAATACCTAGTTAAATATCTCAATTTCTCCTCTCAATCCTAATCAGGGCTTGTACATGCCGCTCAAGCCAAGCGATTTAGAATTTCAGACCAAAATCAAGAAGAACAATCAAGAAATTGAACTAATTTCATTCAAAATGCACCAAAATTCAAATACAATGGAGGGAAATGTACCAAACAGGTTCATCCAGGCTGGGGCTCCTCTCTGTCTTTCAACTTTGATAGATAACCATCAAGAAAGACCCTCTCCTCTCGAAATTCGGCTTTTATACCTAGGTAAAATGGCAAAAATTACTATTTTACCCCTAATTAGTATTTAGTTTTTATCTATTGATATAGGCTTGAACTCAATGATACAACCATACAGATAGAAAGAGGGTATCAAGACGAGAAAATCCATAAAAAAATCATCTCAATCGGACTTCTGGATCGAAAGTTATGAATAAATAAATTTAAACCAATATTAGCCATTGGATTAAATCATTTATTTAAAATTTTCTTTTTTCTAACAGCTCGCTGAGGTGTCATTTTCTTATTGGTGGTGATGTTTCAACTTCTTCAGGCAGGTTCACTCCCGGTGCGCCACGTACCCCCTGGCGAAAACAAAAATGGAAAGAAAAAAAGGTGAGAAAATAAACGGTGTACATTGAACATGCACGTGGCGCATGCGTTTCTCGCAGAACGAGCGAGGCCGCAAGCGCTGCGTCACCGCCCGTGCGTGCGCGTTGTATGCGCTGTGCGGGCGGTGAACTTACCTCCCGGCGCTGACCCTCCTTTAGCGCCGTCGGATTCTCATTCGACGGCCACGATGAGGCCACGTCAACAAGCGGATAATTCCTCTAGACGTTTTGCGGAAAAACCCATTTTAAACCACGCAATTACACGTGGACGCCGCCCAAAAATATTTGCGTAGATGTCCTTTGCGCATTCTCTCTCCTCTGTTTTTTTCCTAAAATATTAAAGCATTTGCAGTAAAACCCTGGAAAATTTTAAATAATATCTTTATGCCTGCAACCACGACCGAGAGCTGTTTTGAGGGTGTAATTGCAACAAAAATTTACAACTAAAACCTTCAAAGTTCAGAAATTATCTTCATACTCATTTTTTTATTATAAATATATCTTATTTCTTAGAAAAATGCATTTCTTCTTCAAATAAATCTCAGAAAAATCCGGAAAAATCCTAAAAAATCCTAGAAAATTCTAGAAAATTCACTGATTCCTCCCCGTACTGATAAATCTTGAAATTAATTATTAAACTTGCAATTTTCATTAAAAATTAATTATTTTAAGCTCAAATAAGTCCCTTCAAATTCATAGAATTAACAGAAAATTAGGGAAAAATCAGAAATCACTTGGAAAATGTATTTTCATGTAAGTAGATGATAAGAACTCCATTTTGAGCTCTTTAAATGCATAAAATTGTGCTAATAGCATGAAATAAAGGCCGAATTCAGGGTGTTATCAAGTTCTCCGATGATTTTCGAATTCTTCAGTACTAACTCGGATTACGGATTAGGGTTTTGACAGTTGACCATACCCTAAGTCATCCAAGGACTGTCAAGTGGATGAGGAATTATACGTGCGTGGTAACCGATGACAAACAAGTTCCATGAGTGAGTCGATACACACTCCTTTGTATCTTTTGGAACACGAGGCGTAGGTTGGCACCCCACGTGTTGGAGACTCGACCTATCGATTGGGTTAAGTTGATCTGATGTTAATTAATCTATATGATGATATGGTTAATTAATTTGGAAGGCCAATAAAGGTTATTTGGCCACTAGATTCGTTAACTAGACTGATACATGGGCCTAGAGGATTACTCGCAAATGGTCTTTAGGAAGTCGGAAGATATACTTAAGTTTTGGGGGTTTTGTGAAAATTACCAACTAAGTATAAATAGGGGAAGGCCCTGATCAAAATTTACCCAGGCCAGAAATATTCAGGGCCCTTTCCCTTATTCTCCCCTCTCCCCATGACTTCTCTCCACTCCCGATGCAATCAGGATGGAGTAACGACGGCAACCGAGGTTGAATGGGGCCCGTCAATGAGAAGGTGGAGATTAGACATACCGAGTGATGGAAATATATGTAGTCGGCAAGCCAATCACACATTCCACATCTCGTTCCGTGTTCATTAATAGAACATATTCATTATAGTGCACGTGTGATGAGTATAATGAAGCCCATGAATACATGATCAGGCTTAGTGAATTATGATGAGATCATAATACGGAGATCACTAGTCTTTAAGCATGTGTTCTAAACATTCCTATTCAAAGGATATGCGAGAAAGACATCGAAGTATCCGGATAGAATAACACTATCTAGCCTCACTCATATGATGAGTATGGACGGTCCCGTAGCCATTAGTGTGGCGACACTAAGGATAGATAGTGGGTGCTCTTTAGTGGAAAGAGTTCGCTGAATTGATCCGCACGAATCCTTGAATGGTATTATACCGAACTGTTAATCAGGTTGATTCACGTCATGGTTGTGTAAGTGGTCCTTAGACCTGAGACACCAAAGACGTCTTGTGGACGGACGGTTGTACTTTGGCTATGGCCAACGAGTCTCTAATCATGAGATTCTAAACGGTCTTAGTTCGGGTGCATCAAGAAGTACACGAAGACGATTGAGTGGTCAATATGGGATCGTCCACCCTCGGTATAAGAGGTGACAGCTCAAGGAAGACGATGCAACGAAGTCCTTGGCCAAGGCAGTGAAATATCGGAGAAGAGTTCTCTGATGATTTTTGAATGCATCAGTACTAACTCGGATGACCTATTAGGGTTTGACAGTTGACCATACCCTAAGTTGTCCAAGGAGCGTCAAGTGGATGAGGGATTATACATACACGATAATTGATGACAAACAGGTTCCATGAGTGAGTCGATATACACTCTTTTGTATCTTCTAGAACACGAGGTGTAGCTTGGCACCCCATGTGTCGGAGACGCAACCTATTGATTGGGTTAAATCGATGCGGCATTAATTAATCTATATGATGATATAGTTAATTAATTTGGAAGGCCAATAAAGGTTATTGGGCCGCTGGAGTCGTTAACTAGACTGATACATGGGCCTAGAGGGTCACACGCAAATGGTCTTTTGGACGTTGGAAGATATACTTAAGTTTTGGGGGCTTTTATGGAAAATACCCACTTAGTATAAATAGGGGAAGGCCCTGAACGAAATTCACCTAGGCCAGAATTGTTCAGGGGCCTTTCCCCTTCTTTTCCACTCTCCCCACACCCCCTCTCCATCCCTGATGTGATCAAGATGACGTAACGACGCCGACGGAGAAAGAACGGGGCTCGTCAACGAGAAGGAGGAGATCTGACGCGCCGAGGACCATGTGGATACGTCTAGAGGCTGCACACTTGAGCAGCTAGACTCGTCGCGCTACGGGATCAAAGAAATCACGAATGAGATTCGTGCAAAGGTACTTCGTTTTAATGTTTTTGTCGATGCCGTTCGATTTGCAAAAAGACTTCGCTACGCATTGTTTTGTTCTGTTCATCCAGATCAAGGCCTCTAGAACCCAACACCGAAGACCACGTGGATGCGCCTAGAGGCTGCACACTTGAGCAGCTCTACTCGTCTTGCTCAGGAATCCAAGAAATCACGGATGCGTTTTGTGCACAGGTTCTTCGTTTCAATGGTTTTATCGATGTCGTTTGATTCCGTTCAAGTATTCCACTGCAGAATGTTTTGATTTGTTCATCCATATTAAGGCCTCTAGAACCCAACACATACATTACCTATGATGTCAGTAAAACACATCAATACATGCATGAGAGACTTTTTAAGCAATGAATTACACAACTCATGTGGATCTAGCTTTCAACATTGTAGAACATATTTCTATTATCATTTATATTTACATGAAAATTCATTCTCATAATTTTAGAGATTTAGTGGTACCTACTAGGTACGTGACTCAGGCAATCACTGTTCCACGAGTGGATACCTCATTTTCCCTGTCTCAATTTTAATTAATTGGCCTTCCAAGAAATATGCAATTGTTTAACGACCAAGTGCAGAAGCCAAGTACAAAGCCATTGCCAATGTCATCACTGAACTTGTAATAAGATTAATGTTTGTTCATGAGCTAATCTTAGTGTAAAGTGTCTTAATAAAAAGCCATATGTCTATGCAATAAAAATTTCTATTGAGATTTACTATCACTTTGTTCAAGAATGTGTAACCAGCAATGAATTACATATCTCCTTTTTTTCCAATTCAAGATCAGATCGATGATGCACTTAGAAAAACATAGCGAAAGACTTGTTTCAACTGGATAACATAAAAACTCAACCATGATCAAATTGAGTTTTTCGGGGTTTGTTAAATATATTAAGATTGTAACCCTATTTGGCACTCAAGATATGAAATGATAAGGAAATATCATTAAACATTCCTTTTTTGTATCTTATCTTTCTTTCTTCTTCCTATTTCTTTTACTTGTTGATGATGCTCTTCTGGCAAAGTTGTGTCTTTATCTGTTCCGTTATGTTACTTTGAAGCCGCTGAAGATAACTTTAGGAATTAGGCTAAAGATGATATAAAACACTGGGTCAACTTACTTTCTCAACATGATGTTTGCATTGATGGTGTCCTACAATATGTGTGCTTTTAGCATCAATGTTTATCCTCATTTACTGGAGTTGGTTACTGGTCTTTGAGATTAAAGGGAAAGACAAACCTCATACTCTTTTTCCAAGAATCTTGGGAACATTAGCAGTTGTAATAGCTCTTCCCCCTTGGAGAATGCATTGTTATGGTTACTTGGGAACATTAGCAGTTGTAATAGCTCATCCAGATGTCACAGGCATCCTATCTTGGCCATGTTTAAGCGTTCTAGGAGGGGACAGAGGAAGACATGAAGCACATTTGTCACACTAATCTAACTGATGCAATAGTTATGAGCACTTCTAGGGTTGCATGCATATGAGGAATTTTGGACTGCACATGTGCTGGTGACACACCTAGCAGTCGCAGCTGCAGCCACAAGCACCAACAATAGGTAACAACCACTACTACAGATGCAATGGCAGGATGTAGCCACACAGCCATGGCTATCGCCATAGCCATAGCATTGCTTCTACCCAAGACCACACCATCTGAGAGGTCAACATAGTACCAAGGGCCCGCATATGCATGAGTGGGAAAATTTTGTATTTTCAAATTCAAAATCATTTCAATGTAGAAATTATATAACATTTCCTTATTTTCACATTTCTTGGTATGGGATTTATCCTCTTAGATGTTTCAGATGAAATATGGATTATGCTTCAGGGAAATAGAATAGGACATGATCATGACCCACATGCAGTGCGCTTGAATGAAAGAAAAAAAAAGCCGGCAGCAAAATTCAAGCCTACTTAGCCCAAAGCTCGTCTCAAAGAGGACTTTTTTTAATAACATGTTTGAATCTTGATCGTTGATCTTTTCAAAGAAGATCAAGATCAGTCCTTGCCCATTATTTTATCTTTCTCTGTATCTCAGGTGGCAATTCACAACGACAATCACTCTGACATGGCCATATCCAAGAGGACCAGCTGGTAGCAGTGGTTGACAGGATGATGTTGACATAACATCTTGGAAAGAAAGTTGGTTCTCATTGACAAAGAAGAAGAAGAAGAAGAAGAAGAAGAAGAAGAAGAAGAATATGATGAGGATGAGGATGATGATGATGATTATGATGTTGACTGAGATCACTGCTATAATTATGGGGATAAATAGCAAGAACAAGATAAAGGAGACTCAGAGAAAGAAGAATAAGATCATTAATTGAAAGATGAAGGAGAAGACGATATTAAAATAATAAGAACATACTGAAAGTAACTGAAAGAAGAATTAGGTCAATAGCATTCAAGGGATTGAGAACATTAAAAAAAAGATCAAGAAGATTATGAAGGTTATGGGAAAGAATAATAATATGAAGATGATGATTATGAAGAATAATAATAAGATGAGGAAGATTATGGAGAAGATTACAAAGATAATTTAAGAAGATTTAGGAGAGAGACGAAGGAGAATACCTGAAAGGTAATGGAGTAGAAGACGAAACAGAATAAGAAGAAGATTAAGAATGTTCAGAAAACTAAGATGAAGGCGAAGGTGACGATCCAGAAGATTAAGGAGAATAAAAAAAATGAAGACTAATAAGAACAATCGGGAGAAAATTAGGAGGATTAGAGGAGCGTATAGAGAAGAGGGAACTCGCTCTCTCAGTTAACTAGTTAAGTTGATCCTCCGGAGGTTCAAATTAACAAGGAACGATGACCGACCGTAGATGGGCCAGGAAACATTTGCCTAATTATTCAGTTACCAAGCCAAGTGACGCCATTTGAGCCTCCATTTTGTCCTACTCCTGCCGACAAGCAGCACCTTCCACACGACACCACCCCCCCTTAATTCCGCGATTAAATGTCCTCCATCTTCCAGTTTAGACATATTTTCGTTTCTCACTTTCTCATAACCGGAAACTTGTACAATTGGATATCAATGGATCGACGGGTAGAGAGAGTGATAGATAGAAAGAGACAACACGGTAGAGATTGAGTATGATTTTTCTAGCGCGCCTATCTCACAGAGTAAAAACTTTCCGTCAGGACTTCTTCTCAGGGACCCCTCAAAGTAAACAGCAAAAGGTCAAAAAGCAAAGAATAATGCTCACTTTACAACGAGAAAACGCGGGTCAAGGTAGAAAGACACAAGAGGGTATACCCATATGGGTTTCGACGGAGAAATATCCAAAAGATAGCAGGGCGGAGAGCGAGAGGAAAGGAGAGTGAGATATAGAATAAGATTTGGAGGAGGGGACAAAAGCGACGTTTACCAGCAAGCATTGAGGAAGGGGAAAGGGAGAGGCGAGTGCTACCGTCTCCCGTCTCCATCTCCGGGTCAACGCCAGGTAGACAGACAGGGAAGATAAGAAGGAAGCGTAGCCCGGTTGGGTTAACGAAGAGGAGGAAGCCACGGCGTTGACCGCCACGCGGGGAGATAAGAAGAGAACGCGGTCGACGGTCCGAGTATAAGTATAGAATAGGAAGAAGGCGGGAGGAAATATCGGGTAAGAATGGAGGAGCTGCACGGGGACGTGTTGGTGGGGGTGCTGCGGCTGCTGGACGGGCGGTCGCTTGCGGCGGTGGGCTGCGCCAGCGCGCAGCTGCGGGCGGCGGCGGCGCGGCGCGAGCTGTGGGAGGAGCTGTGCTACGCGGCGTGGCCGGCGCTGCGGCAGCTGGCCGAGCCGGTTGGCGCGCCGGCGGGGCTGTTCGCGGACGCGCAGGGATACCCGGCCCGGGAGGGGAGGCGGGTGGGCGGGGGGCCGCCGGCGGCGCTGGTCTCGGTGGTGGAGCTGGCGCACGAGGGGCGGCGCGTGCTGTCGCGGGCGGTGCGGACCGAGGCGCGGGGGCGGTGGTTCGGGTGCTCGCCGTTCCGGGTGGACGCGGTGGCGCTGGACGAGTGGGTGGCGGCGCCGGGGGTGGCGCCGGAGGGGCTGAGCCTGGACTGGGTCATGGTGGACCCGGCGGCGGGGCGGGCGGTCAAGCTGGCGTGCCGGCGGCCCGTGGAGATCGAGCGGCGGTGGTACACGGGGGAGATTGTGGTGCGGTTCGGCGCGCTGCTGGGCGGCGGCGGCGCGGCGGCCGTGGCGGTGGTGGCGCTGGCCGAGGAGACGATGGAGGTGCGAGAGACGCGGCTCATGGTGGAGGACGCCGACGGGGCCGCGCTCAACGGCAGGGACGCGCTCGCCGTGCTGGCGGCGGCGCTGGCCGGGGAGCGCCGCCGCGGGGAGGAGGAGGTCTTTCAAGAGTACGCCGTCTACGCCAGGGAGGCCGCGGCTAGGAAGGAGATGCGACTCAAGGGCCGCGGCGGCGCCGTTCTCACCCTCTACCGCCTCGCCGCCGCCGCCGCCGCCGCCGTCGCCGCCGCCGCCTTTCTCTACCTCTGGTCCAGATAATAAACCAACTGTAAAAACAATAACAATAATAATAATAATAATAATAAACGAGATTTTCCTAATTGCGAACTTAGAGGCTGCAGGATCCCCACGGCGGTGACGACATCGAGGAGGTGAGCTCACCGCTCTGGGAGAGTCTAGAAGGCAAGCAGAGTCGCGTAAGGAGGCCGGTGCTCGGATCGCGGTACCTGGGGGGTCAAATTTGGGCGTTGACTCTACGAACGGGGGTCAAATATGTAAAAATATCTCACTTGGCGGGAAGTCCGGTGACCACGCCAACGGCCTTCTCAGGATCTGTGTCACCAAAGTACCAAGTTAGATAGAGAGAGAGAGAGAGAGAGAGAGTGCAAAGCTCACTTCTAGTTGCTCTCTCTCACTCTGTCTCCCTTTCTCTCTCTCACTCTCTTTCTCACTTCCTCTCTGTCACTCTCTCTCTCTCACTCTTTCTCACTTTTTCTCTCTGCCTCTCTTTAGGTCTGTCTCCCTTGCACTCTCTCGCTCTCTCTTTGTCTCTCTCCCTCGATCGCTTGCTATCTCCCTCTTTTTGCATATTGATTATTGTTGAACAATGTACCACGAACCTTTCTTCTCTCACAACTTCTCTACGACATTGTAGGGAGAGGAGTGAAAACGAGATTCAAGAAACTAACTTCACTCTTACACATTTCTAATGGAGTTCCTTGGCTTATATACATGCCAAGTTGAACATCCATGTGGTCTAATAATAGAAGGCCCAATACAAGAAAGTATCCAGAAGTGGAAATGAATAAAAAAAAGGAAGAAAATGACTAAAGAAAAAAGCTAATATTTCGGCTGACACTCCGCCTCAAGCTGGTAGGTAGATATTCTTCATTCCCAGCTTGGAATAAAGCCGATGAAATAAACTTCCTGGAATGCCCTTGGTGAGTATATCTGCAACTTGTTTAGTTGAGGGAATGTACTTTATAGCAATCACTTTAGAATCAATTTTCTCTCCTCGGATGAAATGTCTATCAATTTCAACATGTTTTGTCCTATCGTGTTGAACTGGGTTATGAGCTATATCAATAGCAGATGTTCTGTCACAATAAAGTGCGTTTAGAACAATCTTGAGCTATATTGAGATCGAGGAGAATATTTTGGATCCAAAGGATTTCAAAAATTCCTTTTGCTACTGCTCTGAATTCTGCTTCTGCACTCGACCTTGACACTACTTTTTGCTTCTTGCTGCGCCAAGTAATCAGACTACCACCAAGAAACATAAAGTATCCAGTTGTTAATCTAAGATCCACCATAGCCTGCATCACTGTAAGCTTCCAATATTAATTTTTTTCCTTTCTGAAATACTAGCCCATGTCCGGCTGTTCCCTTTAGGTAGGCAAGTACTTTAAATGCTGCCTGCGAAAGTGGTGCTCGCGGATTGTGCATGAACTGACAGAGAAGTCCCATTGAAAATGCAATATCTAGTCAAGAATGATTAAGATATTGAAGCTTACCAATCAACCTCTGATACTATCCCTAGTCAACAGGTGTTGCTTCATCACACGGTCTCAGTTTCAAATTTGGATCCACAGGTACTCGCGACGGCTCATACCCATCTCCTTCAATATGTAATAAATGTATTTCCTATGAGAAATAAAAATCTGAGCGAGTTTTTGACTTAAGATAGAAATCTCTTCATCATAATTTCCAGTAACACAAGTAATACAGTCACCTTTCCATTCAAACATGTCTTGACAAAAAGGGTGTGATCTCCATTGCTCATGTGTTAGCCCATGTCTTTCATTGCTTGAGAGAACTTCCCAAATCATGCTCTTGGAGATTCCTTCAAACCATATAGTGTCTTTTTCAATTTGCACACTTGATTCTTGCGTATATGTGGATAATATCCAGGATGAATTTCCATATAAATTTCCTCATCTAGATCTCCATGTAAAAATACATTTTTTATATCATACTGAAATAATTTCCAATTCAGAAAGACATGGTTATTTCAAGTAGAATACGAACCGTATTCAATTTTGCCACAGGAGAAAATATTTCCCCATAATCAATTCCATACGATTGAGTATACCCCATTCAACCAGCCGGGCTTTGTGCCTTTCCAATGTACCATCTGACTTATACTTGATGCAATATCACCCCATAATCTACATCCCACTATCTTCTTATATGAGGGTAATGCAAAAATTTCACATGTGTCATTTTTTAGTAGTGCATTCATTCCATCATCCATGGCTTGTTTACAATTTTTATCATCCATAGTTTCCTACCCTGTCTTGAGCAGTGATATTGCATCAATTCTGACAATAAGTGCTTGATATTCAGTTGAGAGGTGGAGTATCCTATAAAGTGTGATATAGGATATCTTGGAAATTGAGTACAACTCCTTTTTCCTTTCCTTAATGCAATTGGCTAGCCTAAGTCATCTCCAAAGGATACTTGCTGTGGTTGAGCCGCAGGCATTTCCCTCGATTCCTGTTCTTCCTCTACATCCTCACCATTATTTTCATTAGATTCATCATTTTCATTCTGTTGTACTGAATTTGGGCTCCCATTTTCAAACACTGATGGTAAGTTGGTAGGCACCTCTATATGAGTTTCACCTGTATTCTCTGGTGGTGATAGCATAGTAGGCCATTCGACTTCTCTTCCAACTTGAACTGGCTGTTCTGCTATACCACATAGAGATGAGAAATATCTTTCAAATTCATTGAAGGTTACGTCTAATGACTCCAACATCTTTTTGGATGGAGGGCGATAAAATTGATACCCATTATGAGTTGACATATATCCTAAAAATATGCATTTTACAGCCTTTGGACTGAGCTTGTCAATAGGATGATGTATATGGACAAAAACTATGCGGCCAAACAGTCTAGGTTTCAGTCCAGTTTTCAATCTCACAAGAGGAAAAATTTTGGTCATAAGGTTGAGAGGAGTCTTGTATCCAAGTACTTTGGATGGTAAACGGTTGATCAAATGAACAGCTGTCAATAAGGCCTCTTCCTAGAGATACTTAGGTACTCCCTGATGAATAAGTTATACTCGAGTTGTCTCTACAACATGACCTATCTTCCTTTCTGCTATACCATTCTGTTGTAGTGTATAAACACATGAGGACTCATGAAAAATACCATGCATTTAAAAATAAGATGTTGATGTTGTACTAAAGTAGTCTCAAGCATTATCTGATCTAATCCTCTTCACTTGCACACCAAACTGGGTCTATACCATGGTAATAAAATCGTTGATAATGTCTATTACCTCTGAATTATTCTTAAGGAGATATGTCCATGTCAATCGGGTACAGTCATCAACAATTAAAATTACCCATCGAGCACCATTCAATGATGATATAGAACACGGTCCCCACACATCAGTATGTATATGTTACGAATCACTGTTCTCTAGGAAAACAATGCAAGAATCCTTACGTACAAGTGTTTATCATTTAATTGATACCTCTTCTTCCTCTTGGATGTAGAATCCTTCTCTGGAATGGATCAACACCAGAGAGGTCCCTCCCGTACGTCTGTGACCGAATGCAGTCGTGAATCTCATAAGATAACTCCCGCGGATCTGCTCCCGCCAGTAGATGTTTTCCGCACTCTCAAGAGGTATAGAGATCACCCCCTTTTTCTCTCTCCTTCTCTTATTTATATTCTTTATTCAAAATACCAACTTTCCCATCAAATTACCTGGTGGTTATTCCCGCTGCCAGCCCATGTCATCGATCAAGCTGAGTGACTCCTTTGTTATTAATTCCTTTTCCCTTCCTCTTACTTTCCTCTTTACTCTTATTCATATACTTCAATGTCAGTATTGTAACATTCCCCCCCCTCAACCACCACCTTGTCCCCAAGGTGGAATTTTGGAAACTGACATTGAATAGTACTTGGGGACTCCCAGTAATAGTCTTCAATAGATAACCCTTTCCGCTCAATACACAACTCCACAATAACATTCTATCCACAATTCTTGAATCCAAATTTTTTCAAGGGTCGACGCCATTCTAGCTGTGGAGTTAACTATGGTGGTATCGATTGCGCTGTATTATGGTGCTCTATTGCCCGCTTGAGTTTAGAGACATGAAACACAAGGTGTAATCCGCAACCATCCAGAAGTGCTAACTTATAAGCCACCTGCCCAATTTTCTCGATAATGGTGAAGGGACCAAAAACTTTGGAGCCAACTTTTCATTCACCCTTTTTGCTAAGGTCCTCATTCGGTATGGTCTCAACCTTAGACAAACCATGTCTCCTTCAGTGAATTGTACATCCCTCCGATATCGGTCCGCTTTTCATACGAGTCTATACCAAAGATAATTTATGTCGTAATGCATCTGTTACCTGATCTCGTTCCCTTAAAAGTGTATCCACATCTGCTATTGGAGTAGGAGACCCGTAATTCAAAAATTGGGGAGGATCAGTTCCATACACAACATTGAAAGGATTTTCTGCAGGGATGCGTGATATGCTGTGTTGTATGCATAATCGTCCCACGATAACCATTTAACCCAAGGTTTTGGTTTTTCTGAAGTAAAGCACCAGAGATAATCCTCCAGACCATGGTTTACAACTTCTGTTTGACCATCCGTTTGAGGATGGTAAGAAGAACTCAAACAAAATGTGGCTCCTTGTTGGCAAATAACTCCTTCGAAAACACATTGGTGAAAACTTTGTCTCGGTCAGACACCACAACATGCAGCCACACAATCTCTTTAACAAACTGTTCAGCCACCACAAACGTGGAGAATTGGTGTTTTAGTGGCACAAAATGACCATATTTATTCAATCGGTCAACCACCACCATACTAGTAACCCTTCCACAAAATCCATAGATACTTCTTCCCAAATATGTTCACGAATGGGTAATGGTTGCAACAGTCCGGCAGGTGCTAATGAACTAATGAAGATATCTTGTGGGTCTGACAAATATGGCACTTATCCTCATACGACTTAATAGCCTTCTTCATCCCTTGCCAATAAATGTTTTTTTATGATACATTGGTAAGTATGTAGGAACCCTGTATGTCCTCCTACAGCTGAGTCATGATAGGCCTGCAACACCTCCGTAATCACAATCGACTGAGTGGACAACACCATCCGTCCTTTATACAACAATCGCTCTCGTTCCCAACTGAATCATTCATGTGACTGTGGGTCTTGACTGACTTCTTCAATGATTTTCTTCAAGCGTGGATCATTTTGAACCTCCTTTTGCTCGGTCTCAGAATCTAGCAGTCTAACCTGAGAGGTGGGGAGCATATTAACTGCTCCCATGATAATCGATCTTGATAAAGCATCTAGAACTGTATTATGTTTACCAGGTTTATATTCAATTTCAAAGTTGAACCCGAGTAGCTTGTAGGCCCACTTGTTGTAATGCTCTTGAACCTGCTTTTGAGACAATAAGAACTTGAGACTGTACTGATCTGTCCGTATTGTGAATATCTGATTATCAAATACTATTTCCATTTCTGCGCTGCCATTACAATATCTATTAGCTTCCTTTCATAGGCTGACTTCACCTGACTTCGCATTGGTAAGACCTTGCTAAAATAGGCAATAAGCCATCCTCCGTGTATCAATAATGAACTGGGAATTAAAATCTGGGAGAGCTAATATGGAAGTGGTACTCATAGCTCCCTTCAATTTTTCGGACGTAGTACTAATTTGTTCATTTAAATGCCTCTTTCTTCAAAAGTGTTGTGAGAGGTCTAGCTATGATGGCATAATCTCTGACAAACCTTCTATAATACCCTTTCAAACCCAAAAATCATCTAAGCTCCTTCAAGTAATCGATCTTGGCCAGTTGTCCATAGATTCCATTTTTACTTTATCAGTAATAACTCCTTGTGGGGAGATCAAGTGACCTAGAAATTCAATTTGCTCACAACCAAAATGACACTATTTTGGGTTAATATGCAACAAATTTGAAGTTAATTTTAAGCTAATATGCAACAAATTTTAAGATGCCCCTCATGCTCCTGTAACGATCGACTGTAAACCAGAATATCATCAAAGAATAAGAGCATAAATTGTCTCAAAAGTGGTCTTAACAGCTGATTCATCAAAGACTGGAATGTCGCATGCACGTTCATGAGACCAAAAGGCATCACACAAAATTCATTGTGTCCATCATGAGTTTTAAACACAGTCTTTGGAATATCTTCCTCCTTCATCCAAATTTGATGATAAATGACTTTAGGTCAAGCTTTGAGAAAATCACTGATCCATGGATCTCATCTAATAGTTCCTCTATCACTGGTATAGGGTATCGATTAGGAACTATGGCTTTATTTAAAGCACGGTAATCTACACAGAATCTCCACTCTACATCTTTCTTCTTGACCAACAGTATCGGACTGGCAAACGGGGCTATAGGATGGTCGAATGAACTCGGCTTCTAACATCTCTTGGATTTTTTCTCAATCTCATCCTTTTGAATATGTGAGTAATGGTATGGCCTTAAGTTCACGGGTTGAGCATTAGGCAGGATCTTTATCTGCTGATCAATCTCTCTCTTTGGAGGTAAGAAGCGCAGAACTTCAATAACCTGGGGATAATCAATACATGATTGTTGACATAAATTGTTCCCTTCTGTGATCTGTGATGTGATTTGATTTCGAACCATTTCGAACCATGTTTTTTCTGTAAAATTCTAATAACATGATCTGTTTGTGATGCATTAGCTTCTCCACTTCCTTGAACTTCAAAGTAATCCTTGATAATTTCTGATCACCTTCAGTACTACCAACTTGCCTTTCAACTTGAACTTCAATATAAGCCTTTCCCAATGAATATGCAACCACCCTAATGAGACTAATCATGCCATGCCCAGAATTATTATGTGCCTGCCAGCTCCAATGGTAAGAAATCAGCAGATAATGCCACGGTCTGTATCAAAAATTGTACCCCCACACATAATCCCTAGCCATTCATCAAAGTGCCATTTCCTAACATTACTTTAAACCTCACTGAGTCATCAACACTAGGGAACGGTACGTACGGGACGTGACGCCCTAGACATGACAGGACGGATGACCATGCATGATGAACAGTGATGTAATGGAATGTTGGTCATGTCACCATCTCGTCACACGTCTGGGGATTCTGAAAAAATCCATCACCTACCCGTTACGTGTCCCTCTTTCCTCGTTCCATCACGTCACCGTCTTCGTGACATCGTCACCGTCACAGGTGACGGAAATAGTATTATTTATTTTACTATGTTAAGAAACATAATAATCTCTTCTAATTCTCTATGTCACAGCCCATTAGGTCGAACTTCGCCCGTCAAAGTCAAAGTCAAAGTCAGAAGCGTCGTTCCTCTCCTATTTCTCTGGCAATTTGTAAAGGAGAACTCTCCAAATTTCCCTTGCACGTTGATCTTCTTCCTCACTCTCTCGCGGTGAGTTGTGATTTTTTTTTCATGCTATATCCGATATACTTCCTTCACGTTGATCTTCTTCCATCTCATATCCGATCATACTCTTCACTGAAGAAACGATCATAGCATCTCTATCTCCATCTTTTTATTTCTCGATCACTCTCTGCTCTTCCTATTTCTCTACCTCCATATCTCGATCACTCCATCTCCCTATCTCTATCCCTCTCTGATCTCCCTATTTCTCTATCTCCCTATCTCCATCCCTCTCACATCTCCTTATTTATCTATATCCCTATCTCAACTTCTCTATCTTTCTATTTCTCAATCACTCTCTGCTCTTCCTATTTCTTTATCTCCCTATCTCCATCCCTCTCTAATCTCCCTATTTATCTATCTCCCTATCTCAAAATCTCTATCTTTCTATTTCTCCATCACTCTCTGCTCTCCCTATTTCTCTATCTCCCTATCTCAAATTCTCTGTCTTCCTATCTCCATTCATCTCTTATCTCCCTATTTATCTATTTTCCTATTGCAAATTCTCTGTCTTTCTATTTCTCAATCACTCTCGGCTCTCCCTGTTTCTTTATATCCCTATCTCAAATTCTCTATCTCCCTATCTTCATCCCTCTCTTATCTCCCTATTTATCTATCTCACTATCTCAAATTCTCTATAATTATATTTCTCCAACCCTCTTTGCTCTCCCTATTTCCTACCTTCCTATCTCCATCCCTCTACGCTCTCCTTATTTCTCTATATTCCTATCTCAAATTCTCTATCTCCCTATCTCCATCCCTCTCTGATCTCCCTATTTATCTATCTTCCTATCTCAAACTCTCCATCTTTCTATTTCTCGATCACTCGCTGCTCTTCCTATTTCTCTATCTCTGTATCTCAAATTTTCAACTCCCTATCTTAATCCTTTTCTGATCTCCCTATTTATCTATCTCCCTATCTCAGATTCTCTATCTTTCAATTTCTCGATCACTCTGTGCTCTCCCTATTTCTCTATCTCCCTATGTCAAATACTCTATTTCCCTATGTCAAATTCTCTATCTTTCTATTTCTCGATCACTCTCTGGTCTCCCTTTTTCTCTTTCTCCCTATCTCGTATTCTATATCTCCCTATCTCCATCTATCTCTAATCTCCCTCTTTATTTATGTCCCTATCTCAAATTCTCTATCTTTATATTTCTTGGTCCCTCTCTGGTTACCCTATTTCTCTATCTTCCTATCTCAAATTCTCTATCTCCCTATGTCCATCCCTTTCGGATCTTTCTATTTATATATCTCTCTATCTAAAATTCTCTATCTTTATGGAGGAAAAGGGTCCTCTTCCTCCCTGCGGTGGCCCCGTTCCGCTGAACGGCGCCCCTATTCCGCCATGCGATGGCCCCGTTTCGCTGAACGGCGCCTCCGTTCCTCCATGGTTAGCAACAGGTCCCGCTCACGCTGAACGGGGACCCGCTCCACCCTGGACAGACCCTGTTCAGCCACTAAACAGGGTCCGTTCAAGCTCTAGAGAGCCCAGAACAGAATGGGAGGGACATCTGAACAGGAATGAACCAAAACAATGCAAAAACATCTTTTTGCACTCCGTTTTGAACAATTTTGATGCAGTTCTTCATCCAAATCAAGGCAGAACCTAGCTCTGATACCACTGTTGGGTTCTAGAGGCCTATATCTGGATGAAGAAATCAAAACGATATGCAGCGGAAGACTTTTGCGAATCGAACGGCATCGACAAAAACATTTAAATGAGGTACCTTTGCACGAACCTCATTCGTGATTTCTTCGATCCCGGAGCAAGACGAGTCAAGCTTCTCATGTGTGCAGCCTCTAGACGTATCCACGTGATCCTCGGCACATCGGATCTCCTCCTTCTCGTTGATGAGCCCCATTCTTTTTCCGCCGGCGTCGTTACGCCGTTCCAATCGCATCGGGCATGGAGAGGGGTGTGGGAGAGTGGAGAAGAAGGGGAAGGCCACTGAACTATTCTGGCCTGGGTGAATTTCGTTCACGGCCTTCCCCTATTTATAATAAGTGGGTATTTTTCATAAAAACCCCCAAAACTTAAGTATATATTCAGGCGTTCAAAAGACCATTTGCGTGTGACCCTCTAGGCCCATGTATTAGTCTAGTTAATGACTCCAACAGCCCAATAACATTTATTGGCCTTCCAAATTAATTAACTATATCATCATATAGATTAATTAACATCTGATCCATTTAACCCAATCAATAGGTTGCGTCTCCGACACATGGGGTGCCAAGCTACACCTCGTGTTCTAGAAGATACAAAAGAGTGTATATCGACTCACTCATGGAACCTGTTTGTCATCAATTATCGTGTATGTATAATCCCTCATCCACTTGACGCTCCTTGGACAACTTAGGGTATGGTCAACTGTCAAACCCTAATAGGTCATCCGAGTTAGTACTGATGCATTCAAAAATCATCAGAGAACTCTTCTCCGATATTTCACTGCCTTGGCCAAGGACTTCGTTGCATCGTCTTCCTTGAGCTGTCACCTCTTATACCGAGGGTGGACGATCCCATATTGACCACTCAATCGTCTTCGTGTACTTCTTGATGCACCCGAACTAAGACCGTTTAGAATCTCATGATTAGAGACTCGTTGGCCATAGCCAAAGTACAACCGTCCGTCCACAAGACGTCTTTGGTGTCTCAGGTCTAAGGACCACTTACACAACCATGACGTGAATCAACCTGATTAACAGTTCGGTATAATACCATTCAAGGATTCGTGCGGATCAATTCAGCGAACTCTTTCCACTAAAGAGCACCCACTATCTATCCTTAGTGTCGCCACACTAATGGCTACGGGACCGTCCATACTCATCATATGAGTGAGGCTAGATAGTGTTATTCTATCCGGATACTTCGATGTCTTTCTCGCATATCCTTTGAATAGGAATGTTTAGAACACATGCTTAAAGACTAGTGATCTCCGTATTATGATCTCATCATAATTCACTAAGCCTGATCATGTATTCATGGGCTTCATTATACTCATCACACGTGCACTATAATGAATATGTTCTATTAATGAACACGAAACGAGATGTGAAATGTGTGATCCACTTGCCGGCCACATATATTTCCATCAATATATTCAGAGTCTTGAAAATATGTAAAAAATATTTATGTCCAAGCTCATAAATAATTGTGCTCATGCGATCATGATGTAGCTCTAATAGTTGCACGTGTTGTCTCTAATGTTCATAGTATCTTCTTGATAATTTCATGGAGATTTATCCATTGAATGAGTTAATTTTTTAATTTGACTAAATGAGATTTTCCTCATATTCTCTACTACATGGTCACCAACGGAAACTCCAATTGGCGACGGGTGCGTTGACTTGGCAATCGAGTCATTGCAGGAGGATGTTTGAGAGACCCCTCTACCGGTTGTAGGGCCGTCACATCCCAAACACAAAGGGAAGGCTGAAATAATGCAATACTTCATAGCAGTTTGGTCAGGCGTATGGGGGCGCCTATTATGGTGCAACCAAAAAGTTGACCCATTGTGGAATAAGTTGAAAGGGCAAAAAGATGGGTCTACAAACATTTTATGGAGGCACTTAGAGTTCAATCATATCGGACTATACCACGAGCTGAAGGGCACTAATCTTGATCAACGGACAATAGCTGAGACTTACAGGCATGGTGGTGTCATCACGGAGACCCTAGAGAAGACAAAGTTTATCAAAGCGTAGTTTGTTTGCCTCACGGACTCCCCATGGGCCATAGTGGACAATGTGGGGTTCAAGAATATGTGGAAATACATCGCAGAGACGACACTTGACCCACCAGGCTCGAGGGCAATAAAGGCTGCGACACGTAAGCTATACATGACCATGACGGGGAGGCTCGTAGAGTTATTGAAAAATGTCCCCAAGGTCTCACTGACGATGGATGCGCGGACCGTCAAGAATTCATGTGTTATCGGCATCATGGTTCATTAGATGAACAACCGGTGAAAACTATGTAAATGTGTACTTGCTATACACGAGCGAGTAGTGATACAAGCATTGGAAGACTTTGGGTTGAAGATGAAGGTTGGCAACATCTCTTCTGGCTTCATTTTGCGTAGTACTACCTTGTTGCAAAACTAACTTTTTGAGCATGTAGTTTGGATCTATGACTACGGACAATGCATCAAGTAATGTACGAATGATAACACTACTCTCAAAGGAACTCAAGGCGATTAATGACCATTTCACAGAGAATCGACATGTCTTGTGCGCTGGCCACGTGTGAACATCATCGTCTAGGCTGCATTGAAATCATTGCATGTATCGGTGAACACACCTCATCCTAAGACTGCTGACAGCAGCGGAGCATACGCAGCATATGATCCTGATTACGATGCTGATATAGACGATTTGGATGCCATGGGGGAGGCTGTGGCAAGTCATGCAGAATGGTCATTCATGATAGTGGCCTCATCCTGGGGGACACAATTGCCGTCTTAGGCACTAAATGACAAGCACCCAAGCATCGACACAATGATGAGAATAGTATGTAAAGACGTGAAAAGACATGCATAAGAATCACAACCAAATCACATTAGACTGCCCAACGTGGTGGAATAGTATGCATGATATGTTGTATGACGTGTTGGAGAAGCGAGAAGTCGTAGATTTTCTGGCTTTACAAATATTGTCGGTGACAGATAAGGACATGAGAATCTCACGTGAAAAGTGAGAAATGTTGGCAGACTTCTTCAACATTCTAGGGTCATTTTATAGGATGCAAACTATGTTAGTGACTCGAGGACAGTGAGAGTCATGCCAGTGATTCGCATCTTGTAGGCATTGATGCTACATATCGACACAATCTTGCTCAAGTTTGATATGTCTACAATATTCACATCAGGAAGAGGGATGACCTCTGCTCAATTTGCGTCCATCTGCAAAGCTTGCGAGAGCATGAAGTGTAAGATGTTGAAGTACAAGAAGATGATTTCAGAAAATCAAGCGACGACAACAGCAGCAATTCTTGACCCTTTCAACAAAGGAGCATCACTCAATCCTAGTGGCATTCAGGATGCATTGGCATTTTTTCATCGACTTATTCCTCAACATGGTGAGAAAGACATAATTGGTAATGACACCGAGGATGAGGACTGGCTCACATAACTCATCGATGGCGTAGCGTCAGCACGGGAGAAGGAACAGTGAGTACCAACTCCATCAAAGGAATTGGTGGCGTATCTACAATCAACGAAGAGGAAGGACAATAAGACAGCACTGGGATGGTGCGCACGCATAGGCATACAAACCTACCCGTGACTTTCTACCCTTGCGCAAGAGTTTCTCTCAGTATGTCCCCAGCAGAACGTTTATTCACCGCAGGACGTGCAGTCATCACTTTAAAGTGGGCACGTCTTACTGCCAAAAGCATCTAGCTCCTGGTCACAGTCAAGTCTTGGTTACGTGCTGAGCATGCTCAGCTATGTGATGGAGACAGTGTGAATGACTTTTTTGACAATGAAGACTAGTGTAAGTCGTTACTCTTAATTTACTTCTATTGGTCCATTTGTTTAAGGTAATTTTATTGGACAATGGTGATCTTCGTTGCGAAAATTGTCTCTTCCGTTCTTCCACGACCAATGTCTTTTGTACTGATCCAAGCGCAGATAACTTTTTTTTGGAGAACTGAACTAACTCGCAACCTCGTTTGAGTTCTCAATCAGTATATTTATATTCATTTTTCTTTATAAAACTGACTTTTTATGTTACAAATTGACTGTTTACTATGAGAGCATGCCTGCAGTGAGAATTTAAAACTTTTATCTCATTAAATTGCACGTTTAAAAATTTTTTTTTAATGGCATGTGTTCCAATTTGGCTTGTGGAAGTTGTTTTGTTCTTAGTGGCTTGTGTTCCAATTTGGTTCAACGGGATTAATTATTTTTTTCTTTTAATGGCGTATGTTCCATTTGGGATGAATGGATTTTGATTTTTGGTTCCTAATTGCTTGTGTCGCACTTTCAATCAACGTAATCAGAAAAATCTCCCGATCAACGTAAATCTTCATGCGACTTTTGCCATTTCTCATCTAAAATCTGAACTTATGTTTGCAAGTTTTGCTGCTGTTCTTGAATTCTGGCAACATTCTTCTAAATTTCCTCAATCTTGATTTCTAATTCCTTGACTGTCATTATGCCGGGATCGCGGCTCTAATACCAATATTACAAATACATGTTCTAGTTGTAATTCACTAGTTATTCCAGATGCGCGCGAAAGCTGAAAAAACCCAGAGGTTATTTGTATTCCTCGAAAACCGCCGCCCACATCACCATTTAATATTTCTTGACCCACTATTGGCCAAACCACCTAGGCACTAGGTGCAATGTGAGTTGGATCACTTAGCCATGCTTCATAATTAGAAAAATGAATTCGATGATCCTTACCGGCCTGGAAGATCGCTTCTGGCGACTAGCTTCTACCGCTTCAATCAATAAATAGCTAAAGCTACCTTGGCAATGAATGAATGATTCGGAACATCCATGCGAGGACAGGTTGGTTCGAGGCGCGAGTGAGCGGGCGCGAAAGCGGGAGCGAGGAGGTCCAGATTCTGGGGCGGAGCCGTATGACACGAGAGTGTCACGTACGGTTCCTTTGAGAAGGGTGTGATACCACCACCTATCAGGCCCGACGAGCTGTCCACGGAGCTGCATCCCTACTCACCTGGTCCATGCACATCGCTCTCTCCAGGAGGTTGGCCTCTAGGAAATCAACACAAACAACAATGCTAGAATCCTAACCTACCAGCGTTTATCGTTTACTAGATACCTCTTCTTCCTCTTGGATGTAGAATCCTTCTCTGGTATGGATCAAGACCGGAGAGGTCCCTCCCGTACGTCTCTGACCGAATGTAGTCGTGACTCTCAAAAGATAACCCCTGCCGATCTGCTCCCAGCAAGTAGATGCCTTCCTTTCTCTCAAGAAGTCAAATATTGCTCCCTTTTCTCTCTCTCCTCTTATTTAGTGATTGCCCAACCGATATCCGTCCGATATCCGTCCGATATCCATCCGATATTTGACATCGGACAGCCGATATTCGATATCAGGGAGAAAAGCGGGACGGTGTCTGATATCAGATATCAGTCGATATCCGTCCTTTAAGTCTAGGCGGATATCGATGACATATATTGAGGGGGGGTGTGAGGACGAAACGGTTATCGGATACCCGATATCGGATTTTGATATCCGGATATCAGAACCGGTATCAACTTAAAAAAGTAAACATTTGTACCTCATGCCTAGGCTTAAGTACATCAGCTTTGTATAATTAAAATGTTATACCAACCTCTGTTAATATATAGAATGCAACATTTTTTATTTCTTCCATATGGGATAACAGGATTCTAAGTTTAATGTAAAGTCTGAATCTCGTTGTCCCACATGAAAGAAATTAGAAATGTTGCTTTGTATATATTAAATGAGGCAGGCCATATGTTAAGTAATAAAATAATATTCTACCTACCGCCGCCATATTTTTAGCGCCATAAATATGTTGGCTAATTAAAGTATTTGCATACCGTTCAATAAGTAGAGCTAAAAATTTCTATTTTCTTCCATGTGCAATAAACAGATTCCGAGTTTAACATCTAACTCTGAATCCTGTCATCCCATATGGAAGAAATTGAAAATATTGAGCTGTATATATTAAACAAAATGGGTAAACAATCAAAAAGGTCTCCTAGTAATCTCTTGGCCTCGTTAAACCCTTCCTACCGCTAAACACTTGTTGGTAAATAATATTTTTAAGCATCCTTTTGATGTGGATATCGAAATCCAATATCCACACCCGATAGCCGGTGTCGTCATCCTCCCCCCTGAGACGGAGGCAGATGGCGACATCGAGACAGATATCGGTATCGGATATCGTCACTGTAGCAACCAATATCCGGATATCGAAAAAAATTGATACCAGAAATTCCCTTTCCAGTTGCGATACAGCATCCATCCCGATACTGTCATCCAATACCAATATTGGGACGGGCAAACCCTATTCTTATTTTTATATTCTTTGTTCAAAATACCAACTTTCCTGCCAAATTACCTGGTGGTTATTCCAACTGCCAGCCGATGTCATCGATCAAGCTGGGTGATTCCTTTGTTATTGTTTCCTTTTCCCTTCCTCTTACTTTCCTCTTTACTATTCTTCATATGCTTCAATGCCGGTATCGCAACAGTATAAGATCATACGATGATCTCTTGTGTTTAGCACATTGGCATGCATCACATATGAGTTTGGAAAAATCCACATCACGAGTAAAAACAGGGAACATCCATCTCACGAGTTCAAATTATGGATGACCCAAACATGAATGAAAAAGTTTAATTTGTTCTATTATTGAAAGATTACCTTCCTCTGACAGATGTTTTCCATTTGCCATCAGCACCGCAACTGCTCCATCATGTACTGTCAGCAAGCCACGTGTCTCCACAATTAGTCCAATCGTTCGGCTCAGCTTCTTATCATGTAAAAAACAAATAGAAGAGACGGTTCGGCGCGCTGCTGGACGGGGTTGGCGCAGCTGTGGTGGCAGTGGTGGCGCTGACAGAGGAGACAATGGAGGTACGCGAGACGCGGCTCATGGTCGAGGCCACCGACGGCACTGCGCTCAACGGCAAGGACGCGCTCGCCGTGCTGGTGGCGGCACTGGCCGGCGAGCACCGCCACGGGGAGGTCTTTCAAGAGTACGCCGCCTACGCCAGGGAGGCCACGGATAGGAAGGAGATGCGACTCAAGGGCCGCGGCGGCGGCGTTGTCACCGTCTACTGCCTCGCCGCCGTCGCTGCTGCCTTTCTCACACTCTGGTCCAGATAATAAACCAACTGTAAAAACAGTAATAATAATAAACAAGATTTTCCGAGTTCCTACCTTAGAGGCGGCAAGATCCCCACGCCGATGACGTCACAGTTCGTCGCGGCGGTGCCGACCTATGGGACTTGGTGGCGAACCCGCCGTTGGGGACGAGGGATAACAATGGGCCGAGTTTGGGCCCACTTTCCTGGCCTTCTGGTCCAGCCCGGAACCTGACAAAGATTCGAACAAATGGCCGGTTAGTGAAACGGCGGTGGCGACATCTAGGAGGTGAGCTCACCGCTCGCGGAGAGACTTGAAGGCGTCCAGAGTCGCATAGGGGAGGCCAGTGCATGGATCGCGGTACCTGCGTGTCAAATTTCGGTGTTGACTCTACGCAAGGGTCAAATGTGTAAAAATATCTCACTTGGCGGGAAGTCCGGTGACGACGCAAACGGCCTTCTCAGGATCTGTGTGTCACCAACGTACCAAGTTAGATAGAGAGAGAGAGAGGGATAGAGAGAGACTGAGAGAGAGAGAGTACATGGCGGCGCAGCAGTGCAAAGCTCAGACTGGAAGGAGGCGCCGTTGATGAGCTCGAGGAATGTATTGCCTGCAGTGGGCGGACCTTTTATTTTGACGGGTTAAGCTTGAAATCATTTGAAAGAAAGTAGTTGTATTAATGCAATCGAAAACAAATCAAGGACTCAATGTCAACTCATCCGAGGTATGACATTGGGTAGAGAGATTGATGTCTGATGAAAAAATAGAAATTTTTTGCAAAGAATTGGAGGGTGATTGACATCTCTGGAGGCACTAGGCAGAAATAAATCAAGATTTAAGTGAGTCAAGGATTAATTAAGCTCAAGATTAAAAAAACAGTGCTGAGAATTTTTTTGCTTTAAGAGGAACACAAAAAAACTACGAGAAATAACAGAATGGAGCGCAGAAATTTTTAAAATTTTCATTCGGAAAGAAGAGGAATTAGAAATCCTTTATTCAAGTTTTTGGAATCTCAGAGAAAATAAGCACGGAAAAAAGGAGAGGGTACTCGCCATCTCTGGAGACATATCTCACGCACGGGCCAGAGTAGACCTCCTTATGAACAACCGCTCTCTTCTTCACTTCCTCCTCCATTGCCAACACCCGCTCCAAATTCCTTAGGTTCCGGATTTCTGCAATAGTTGACTTTCTCCAGTCAAACCGTAAATATCTTTTTCATTCTCTTTTTTTTTATGTCAAACCTTAAATATCTAAGAGAAATATCTACTGCACCGCTGACCTGTCTGGGCTGCTTCGAGAAGCATCTCTTCCTGCGTCATCTTCTTCTCTTCCCCTTCCTTCTTCCTCTTTATTGGCTAATACCCACAAAATAAAACTTGATATGATAAAGTTGGATGTTATCCTAAAATTAAAATAACCCATGGGTTAAAGCAAAAATACCTTCATAGTAGCTTGAAGAGCAGCACGGATGGCATCTCTCTCCGCCTGACGCACAATCACCGAAGTTCTAGTAGATTTCCTAACGATCCTGTCTGTTCCGTCGAAAGCTTCTTGTACCTCCGGCTCGATTTCGAGAGTAAGTGGCTCTTCTTCAGGCGCTGGCTTGACTTCAACTTTCTTTTCCTTCTTCTTTTTCTTCTTTTTTGATGCTAGTTTTCCGGGGAAAATCAACTTTTTTTTCGTCTTTTCTCTCTCGTCTCCTTCATCTTTGACTTCCTCTCCCGGCTCTGGCTCCTGAAATTCGGATTCAAAAAATTAAAAAAAGTGTGTAGAACAAAAAATTAAATATTGTATATTTTTCCCGAACAAAAGAAAATAATGCAGCGATCAGGACTCCCACATCGTCGTTGAAATCGCTGTCGTATTCATCGATAACCTCCTGCTCCTCCTCATAGTTGTCGTCGTTCTCGTCCTGAACAACAAATCGAGTCAGAGAATAAGAATGTTTAGAAGAAGTACGCATGTTCATATCGAAGAATAACTCCGTCAGTGAAAAAATTGTTATTTCTACGAAAAAACATTCTTCGAGAATTCATCAGATATGCTCTGAGGCCCACAAAGAGCCAATTCGCAAACTTTTTTAATGTTTAAGTGTCAGTCGCGTGGAATAAATTCCAGGGAGGAACTCATTCAACGAATATGTGCGTACCTCTTTCAGAGCATCCTGATTCCAAAACTGCTCGTCTTCGTCGATCTCCTCATCGAGCAACTTGGTCATCCTGCAGCCAGAATCGATCAACAAACAAAAACACATCAGTTTCATCATTTCGCATAAAGACAGAAGAAGAAAGAATAGAGAATTTCCCATTCATCACCGACTTTCGAAGAAAAATTAGGGTTCGTTTGCGAGGGCAGCGACGACGGGAAGTACCTTTTGCCCCTTGTTGATCTCGAAGTTCGATCCAGAAAACCATGTTCTTCCTCCTCCGCGAACGCCATCGCCTTTCTTCCTGGCAGTAAAATTAGGGTTTCTCCGTGAAGCCTGCGCCGCCCGGCGACGGCGTACAGATTCGACGCCGGCTTCCCTCCGGAGTCACTAGGAAGAACCTCGCCCTCCTCAGAGCGAATTAGCTTTCTTACGGTAAAAAAAAAATGAACGTTTATTAATCTTTTTATACCGAGTTCGCCACAGCTGACGATGACGACGTTGCATCGAACCGTCATCGTCATCTGTTTTCCTCGGGACGATAATGTCGATTCCGTCAACGCCATCCGCCGCTCGGTCGTTGACGGGTGGACGGCGATTACCTGTTGCAACAATCTTTGGACTGTGGGGCCAAAAACAAAGCTATTTATTATTAAATAACTTTCAACATGTGCAGACGCAACAACACAGATAAAATAAATTTTATTATTAAAAAAAAGGGATATCGGAGTAGCAGAGTTAAAAAAATACAGCATGCGCAGATGCAACCAAACAGGTAAAATAAACTTTGCCAAAAGTTAAAATTCATGGGGGCATTCCGAGAATTGAACTCGGGACCTCTCGCACCCTAAGCGAGAATCATACCACTAGACCAAATGCCCAGTTGTTATATGAAATAAAATATAATAAATAGGAAAAAAACCTACATAGATGAAATAATTATTCGATAAAACAACATTACAGCAGAGTGATAGGTTTGGTGGCATCAGGAGCGGCAGGAAGGGAGGGTGATCCCACCGCAACAAGCGGCGATTATGATGTACAGCAGGAGGAGCATCGCGCAAGTCAGCATGGCTCTGCAGGTCAATGTCAAAGTCAAAGTCAAATCCGTTGACTTTACGAAGAGGAAAGTACTCACAGGAGCTTGGCGTTCTTCATCCAAAGAGCTCGGTGCAGGCGTCGTGACTGTTTCCTGAAATGGAAAGAGCTGTTTTGCATTGTGGCAGTCTTGTCCACGAGCAGCTCGATCCGCTCTCCTCTCGCCAGTATCTTGTCCACGTTTTCCACCATGATTGTTCGGATCTGAGAACTCCATTTACATTTTTAAATATATTTATAAGTGTGTGTGTGTGTGTGCCCGAAAGAATTTGATGCGGAGAAGTATAAGGTTTTTAATGATACACATTTAAAACTCTGTCGATGTCTAAAATTCCATTTATATAATAGTCTTCAATGAACTAGCAAAAAGAAGACTCGGATACAGATGTAAGGTTTTAATGCAGTAATTTATACCAACGGATACACATGTTAGCTATTTCTAAAAAAAATCAATAAAATGTTGAGGACAGAGAAAGTGAAATAAGAGAATGAGACGTCTTAATAAACTGGCATAACGGCTTGGTATATATACAAAAGCGGATGGCAGTAAAAGTGGAAAGAAAAAGAGTGGGAGAGAGAGAAATGTGAAAATGGATATTCAATCAATCGAACGACCTTGGCCAATGATCGGATTAGTGATGGAGGACGATCCAAAACCAGTCATCATCGTCGTCATTGCCCACAGTTTGAGCAACGATGATGATTTCATCATCATCATCACTGTCATCATGCAGAAGACAATGATACTTTCTTCGTTGTCTTTCATCATCCGGGAGAGGTTAATAAAGAGAGAATGACGAGGGACAACCATGAGACAAATCATCCGCCCTGCCAATGAGAGACTCTGACGATAACAATTTTGTCATCATCCTCCTACAATTTTGACAGCAACTAATGTTGGGGAAGATGACTACTCGTTATCATCCTCTCATTATAGACAATGGCAACAGCAAACACAAGATCATATCAGTCGAGTCAATCCAGTCAAAAAATAAGATCAAGAGGTCAGTTCAATTGGTGACGATCTTTGACTCAATACCACACTAGAAATGTGAAATTGCATAAATATCAGATGATTGGGATGATTTACCTCACTGACTTCGTTCCTTACACGGTTCAGACTATCGGCGCTTGGATTACTGGAGAAGTGCTCCATCTGCTGGTGTAAGACCCTGGAGAATTCGTCATTCATTGAGTAGGCTAATGCGGAATGAGCCACTCTCCCGTAATTTTTCATAAAACGCATATGGATCTCCTCCAAATATGAGAAAGGCACTCTTCCTGGAATAGCACGGACACAAAAAAATTACTCATTCATCAAATATTAAAATATATCACAGATTAATGAATGCAAGCTCATTCAGGCGATGAATTCCAATTAGCAAAATCTGATATTGTAGCCTCTGTGGGATGGATTGCATGGCCAACGCGACCATATATGCGAAATCAAAGAGAAAGGTTTACACAATGTATCATTTCTGAGAGTAAAATAAGCAGAAGAACCACACGCTTCCATTCAAATTCACAATGTAAATAAATATTCCACTGTCTGAACATAGCCGAAACAATATATTTTAACCATTTAGTTCTATCGAAGCACAATAGGGAGGATTAAAAAAAAGCAAAGCATGGTTTCGGATGGTTCCGGACTGACATTCTATGATCCTGAGAAAGCATAAAAAATATCTGAGATAGGTTCCAATGATCGTAGTTTATTCATCTTTGGCTCGAAATATATACAGTCATATTTTAATCGACGTAGCATGAAAATACTACTTGTATGAAAAACTAGTGATAAATCTTTAGAATAATCTGAAGTTATATGTGTCGAATAATTGCCACTTTTATTTTATTTTCTAAAACCACTTATCCCACTTTAAGTTTGTCTCAACTTAGTTTGTTTTAAATTCTAAAATATGGAAGAACGTTTGATCTTGTATAAGGAAATAATCATTTCTATTCCCACCCTAACTTGATACCCATAATGATTGGTAGTACATTTTCAGCTAACAGAGAGGCAAAATTTGCCGTTTAGGATCAAGTTCAACACCGAGCACATGTCTCCGAATTCTACTTGTTTAAATTCCACTTCTCTTGCTACGATAATTTCTCTTCTGTCAATTAATTTCCTGCCTTCCAGAAAATTATTGGGCTTAATTTGACAAACCGAGGATCCCTTACCCCACATTAACCGGAGTCTCGGCCTATGCACGTTCTTTAACATGAGGAACAAGAGCATAATTTCAGGTTCATTAATTCTATCTCTCTCTTAGATTTAAACGAGGCAATTCGAACTCACTACACCATAGATACAACAATGGATCCCTAGTGTAACTAGAAACATTTCAAGCGACTCCAAAAGGAGAATAAAAAACCATAAAATAGCCTAATTACCAATCCTTTTGAGAAAAAAAATTTGAAATACTCAGAAAAAATGAATACGCACAAAAATTTAAAGGCTAGATTCTGCGATCAAATTCTGCGAGTAAAAGTAACCAAAATTGTCATCAGAAAATGAAAACTTACTTCCAAAAGTATCATTAGCCATGCAGAGGAACGTGATCCCGTCCAATCTGAGCACATGAAAGATGAAACGTTCCTGCGAGAAACATAGCCTGGAATCGGCGTCCGGCGGTAGCTTCTCCAGGATGCGCCGAGCCACCGCCCCGGTGTTCCCCGTGACTGCGCTGAATTCGGCCAAAACAACCGTTCCCCTCGCCACCAACGCATACAAGATCGCCATGGCCGACAACGCAAGATCACCTCGATCAACCAGATACTCGCCTACAGCAACGACGATCCCCCTCAGAAGAAATGCAATTGACTGGTTTAAATCAAATATATATATATGCAGTTATTATAAGCTACTTTACTTTCTTTATATTATTTCACTCCAAATGTTCTAAGGCTAACAGTATCTTATTCGTGCTATAGTGCATGGACGCGACGGGACGGTTTTTCGTCCCGGGACGAAAAAACGTCCCGTCCGCGAGGTTGGACGAAAATCGGGACGGAAATTCGTCCCGTGACCGCTAGACGGGACGGTTTTCGTCCACTCGGACAAAACACCGTCACGTCCAGCTGTCTCGGGACGAAAGAAAAGTCCCGTCCGCGTCCGTGCACTGATTCCGGACATCGGACGGGACGATCTGGAACTATTACTAGTGCAGGAACGTGGACGGGACGGTTTTTTCGTCCCAGGATGAAAAAATCGTTCCGTCCGTAAGGTTGGAACGAAAACCATCCCAGGATGAACGGACGGGATGGTTTTCGTCCACTCGGATGAAAAGATCGTCCCGTCCAGAGGTCTCGGACGAAAAAACCGTCCTGTCCACGTCCCTGCACTGATTTGGGATGTCAGATGGGACGATCTTCATCCCGTCCCGTTCATCATCCACGTCCGGGACGATCTGGAACTATATTCGTGCATAAAGTTCAGAAATGGATGACGGTCCGTCAGCCGCTGCCATTGTTCGTCATCTATCATCTGTCATCCGATGTGAAAGCCTTCTTGCTATCCGTTCTATTCCGTTCCGTTAGTAGGTGCCAGTGAAATCTGTCCCCCAAACCGAAAGGGGAGGAAACTGCAGACTCTGTGACATAGGACTTACCGAAATGCTATCAGTGAGGCTCACTTGTGCATGGGCAAGTGATGTCCCCGTGACTTAGGGGAAAAAATCATATTACAATATCATGAGTTTGTTTTAAGATTACTCAATGCATAATTTGGAGTTTTCAAACTGATTAAAGTGAATTATTGGATTTTGATAACCATATTGGTGTGACTACCATTGCGCTTTGTCATGCCAAGTCAAGTTTCCAATTTGGATCCAATCAATCATTATCAAATTGGATCAAATTGATCAATACCATATGGTGAATATGTGGATCCTTTCAGCTTTTCAATATCACACCAACTTTATAATCAATTCCATATCTGATCTGGCCTTGGTTCTCGTAACCATCAAAAGATTTTTTGATGGTCAGTATGCACAGCACAATAGCTTTACCAGCCTCATATGTGAAATATTTGAGGCTCATTTTCTCTTCTTTTTTTCTACTTTTGTCTCTCCTGCTTGGTTTTCTCTCTCCTCACTCAGCCACCTTTCTTTTCTTTTCCAATTACTCTCTGACCTCTGTGTTGTCTTTCATTCTTTTAATCGCCCACCATCTTTGCCTATTCTACCATTCTTTTCTTTCTCATTTTCTCACTTCTTTTCTCTACCATGAAAACTACCATATCTGTAGAATTCTGAGAAGAGAGAAAGTAGAGAGAGAAACAGTGCGCAGGATGAGAGAGAGACAGAATTAATCGCACACAAAAGATACTTTATTACTGAACCATGGCCCCTTTTATATAAGAAAAACATTGAGAGAAAAGACAGAAAGAAGCTGTTGTAAGAAAGGAATATTCCCTGACAGGGAATATTCCTTTCCAACGGCTATATTTTTAAAAATATAGCCGTTGGATGCTGGGCCTGATGTGAATCAGGCCCAGGCATATTAGGCCCTTAATGGGCCTAATATATGGGACCCTAAGGGCCCCCACTAATGGGCCCTTAATGGGCTGTTAATGGGCCTTGCACAGGCACATTAACTCAACCTAGAGGGATTAGTTTTTTATTATTTTCCCTAGGGTTAGGCTATTACATTTACAAGGCCTTGGGCCCAATAGTTAGTATCTCTGTCCTTAACACTCCCCCTCAAGCGCCGGAATGGATACCCATCATTCCAAGCTTGGAGAGAAATTGCCGTAGGGTTTTGCCGAGTAGCCTCTTGGTGAAGATGTCAGCAAATTGATCTTCAGAGGCCACATGCTCTGTCTTTAATAATCCACGTTCCAAATGATCTTGGATGTAAAACCTGTTGATATTGACATGTTTCATCCGATCATGGTACACAGGGTCATGAGCACTGCTGATGGCGAACTTGTTGTCGCAGCGGATTGAAACTGGTTTGTCGTATTGAATGTGGAGATCGTCAAGCATGTGGCAGATCCACATTACTTCATCAATTCCCTTGGACATTGCTCTGAATTCAGCTTCGGTGCTGGATTTAGAGACAACACTTTGTTTCTTACTCCTCCATGTGACTAGATTGCCACCTAGGAGAGTACAGTATCCTGAGGTGGATTTATAATCCATCCTGGATCCTGCAAAATCAGAGTCAGTGTATAAAACTAAATCAAGTTTACCTGTTCTTCGGTAGGTGATGCCCAGTCCGAGAGTTCCCTTTAGATACCTGAGAACTCTGGTAGCAGCTTGGAAATGAGAAATACGAGGTGAATGCATAAATTGGCTGAGGACATTAACAGTATAACATATGTCGGGTCGTGTATGAGATAAATTCAGGAATTTGCCAATAAGTTTCTGATAAGCGGTGACATCAACTTTTTCTTCAGTGTTATCAAGGAGAAGATGGTGATTAGCCTTGATTGGAATTTCACTAATCCGACAATTATGGTGTTTGGTTTCTTCAAGGAGTTCTAGGATATACTTCTGCTGAGTCAGAAGTAGTCCTTCAGAGGATCGGGCAAATTCAATGCCTAAGAAGTACTTTAAGGGTCCTAATTGTTTGACCTGGAATACAGAACTGAGGTGTTTTTCCAGGTTATTAATTTTGGCTATGTTACTTCCAGTGATGATAATATCATCAACATAAACAAGAAGAAGAGTTAATAAGGAGGAAGAATGTTTAAAGAAGAGAGTATGTTCACCATTGCATTGACGATAACCCAAATTGTTCATAGCTTGGGTGAACTTACCAAACCATGCCCTTGGGACTGTTTTAAACCATATAAAGCCTTTTTTTATTTACATACTTTACCTGATAGTTTGGTATCACCATACCCTGGTGGGAGAGTCATATAGATCTCCTCTTTTAGCTCCCCATGAAGGAAAGCATTCTTAATATCATACTGCTTTAGAGCCCAGTCGAAGTGGACAGCTAAAGAAATAATAATTCGAATGGTATTCATCTTAGCTACCGGCGCGAATGTCTCCTGGTAGTCAATATCGTAGGTCTGGGTGAAGCCCTTAGCAACAAGCCTTGCCTTTAGTTTGTTGGTGACTTCCATAGTACATTTCAGTGTAATCACCCATCGACACTCAACAGTCCTTTTTCCTTTTGGGAGATCCACTATGTCCCAAGTATCATTTAATAGGAGAGCTCTCATCTCCTCATCCATAGCCTCCTTCCAATGAGGAATTTGTAAAGCCTCTTGGGGAGTTTTAGGAATATATCTTTCTTGGATATTGAGAAGGAAGGTTTTATACTCAGGTGACACTACAGTAAACTGCAGAAAATTTGCTGCAGTGTATGGCCGAGGTTTAACACATGATCGTTTACCCTTTCTGAGGGCGATAGACCATTCACCTGTACCACTTCCAATGTCTGGTTGGAGAGCAGTAGGATCTGTACTTGGTTGAGGAAATGTTGAGAATGGTTCTTCCTCAACATGTGTGGGTTGAGAGGAAGATTCATCTACTGGCCAAGTATCTGATGATGGACTAGCTGTTGTCTCAGATTTCTCTAAGACAACAGGAGTTTGTATATCAGACCCTGGAAGACTAGTAGATGGAAGCAGACGGAGCTCAGACTGCTGAATTTGAGACTGATCCAGAAGATCAGTATCAGATTCAGGAGATTCTAAGGTTTCATCATTAAGTCTTTTCAGATAATTAAGGTCCCGATGGGTGTCGTGTTTAGTGGTTTTATAATAGAAGGTGGTTTCATCAAAGATAACATCTTTTGAGACCATATATTTTCTTGTGATTGGATGATAAACTTTATATCCTTTTTGGGTGTTTGAATAGCCCAAAAATACACATTTCAGTCCTTTGGAGGACCACTTATTTTGCTTATGTCCAGGATTATGGACATAGGCAACACAGACAAATATTTTAGTTGATAGGTCATTTTTCGGTCTAACAGTGGGAAAGTGCTGCTCAAGAATATGTACTGGACTTTGTAAGTTCAGATTCTTAGAGGGTAATTGGTTGATAAGGTGAGTTGCAGTCATAACTGGAAATCCCCATAAGTTCAAAGGCATACTAGCTTGGATAAGAAGAGTTCTAGCCTTATCAACTAAGTCACCTATCTTCCTCTCAGCAAGTCCATTCTGCTGAGGGGTATAGGGACAAGAAGTTTCATGAAGTATTCCCTTAGATGCTAGGAATTCCCTTAAATCTCCATTAAGGAAATCCTTTGCATTGTCAGTTCTTATTCCCTTTATAGTACTCCCAAACTGATGTTCGATAAGAGCACAAACATTCTTGACACACTTGGTTACTTCAGACTTTTGTTTGAGTAGAAACATCCAAGTGAACCTACTGTGATCATCGGTGCATATTAAAAAATACTTATGCCCTAATAAATCACTAGTAGGAGATGGACCCCAAACATCGCAATGAAGTAGTTGGAAAGGAATATTAGCTCGATTATTACTAACCGGATAAGTTGCTCTCTTAAATTTACCTAACTGGCAAGCATCACAGATTAATAATTTCATATCAGTATCCTTAAACAGAGAGGGATGAAGTTGTTTAAGGAGATGAAAAGAGGGATGACCCATCCGCTGATGGGTCTCCATGATCTTCTCCACTGATGATGCTTGTGTAGTAGCTACTTTTGGTCCCATCCATTGAGATGACTCTGGTCCAGGGAGATAATAGAGTCCTTGTTGAACTCTAGCTAGCCCAATCTTCGACCCGAGGACCTTGTGACATAGATAAGCATCAATGTCATCAAAAAGGATAGTGAATTGTTGTATTTTTGCTAATTTCTGAACAGAAATAAGACTAATAAACAGTTTTGGGACATATAATACATAGGAGATATTTCCTATGGGTGGTAAGTTCATTTGTCCAAAACCAGCAACATGCATTAAAGACCCATCTGCTGTTTGGACATACTTTCCTGCGGCCATTGACTCATATGTAGTAAATAAATCTTTCGAATGAGTCATATGGTCAGTTGCCCCAGAGTCAAGTATCCATGCCATTTTTGAGTTTTGTGTAAAATTGTTTAAACTAGTGAGAAGTTTAGAGTTACCAGAGTTCGCCATTGATGTGGATCCGATAATGGAGCCGTTAGTAGAGGTGATCATGCTCTCCAGGTTCTGCAGCTTCTACAGGACCATCTGGAAATCTTCAAGTGCAGGTGGAGTGTCAGAAGTGTCTCCCCCTTGCTGAGAATTCTGGGTCAGATGAGCTTTAGCGATGTGAGGAGGCTTTCCATGAAGCCTCCAACACTTCTCACGAAGATGTCCCAGCTTTTTGCAGTAAGTGCACACCCAATCTTCCCTGGATCCCCGTCCAAGGTTAGTTCGTGGCACGTCTTGTCTCTATTGTGGCCTGTGGTTAGATCCAGGGTCTTGAAGTTCTTGGAGGCATAGGCCCCATGAGCTGGGCCAGATGTCTTTTCTCGGAGGATGCTGCTTTCATCTGTCATAAGTTTTGAAACTGCTTCGTCAAAAGTAGGCTCTACTGCTTGATTTTAGAGCTGGCTTCTGCAGACTTCGAATTCGGAGTTTACACTAAAGAGGAGTTGGCAGAGGCGGAGAGTAGACCACTGAGCTCTTGCCACTGGGTCTGTTGACTGCGGCCAGACATGATCTAGCTCGGTGAAGATATTCCTCAGCTCATTTGCATGAGCCTTGATGCTTTTCTCTCCCTGTCGGATAGAAAAAGATTGGTAAAGAAGATCAATAATTTTGGCCTTGTCACCTTGTTTTGAGTGGTCCCCGTTGATGGCCTCCCACAACCCTTTGGCAGTGGCATAATCAGAGTAAGAGGGGCCTTGATCAGTCGCCAATGTGTCAAGGAGCCAGCCAAAGACGATTTCCTCCTCAATTATCCATTTGGGAAAGTGAGGAGACACTCTGGGAGGTGCAACCTCTGTAAGATGATGGCTGAGTCCTCGAGGTGCCAAGGCTGCCTGAACTCGTTGGGCCCACAGGAGAAAGTTACTTCCATTGAAGATGGCGCATTTGGCCATCAACGGCAAGGAGGTGAGCCATCGATCCGTGGAGATGACGGCCTGCCTTTCAGTAAAAGGTAGGGTTTCTTGCGGAGCCGAAGCAGGAGAAAGAATCTGGTCATTGGTGTTAGCCATAACGGTAATTTTGCAGTAACTTTGCAAGTAAAAATACTTCCTTTGAAGCCCTCTCCTCTTAGAAAGGATCAAGAAGATTCTGCCCTTTTGAAGGTACCTCCAGTGGATGTACTTTGAATGCAAGGAAGTCAGCAGGCTTGACAGAGTTCTGCAAGCAGCGGTTTGCAAAGGTGAGCCTCAAAAAACTCTGTAGATGCAGCGGAATCAACTCTCTGGATGCCTTAGGAAGCCTCCCGTAGGATGCCCTAAGCTCCAGAAAAAATACCAAAGACAGGATCAGGAATCCTGCTCTGATACCATGTAGAATTCTGAGAAGAGAGAAAGTAGAGAGAGAAACAGTGCGCAGGATGAGAGAGAGACAGAATTAATCGCACACAAAAGATACTTTATTACTGAACCATGGCCCCTTTTATATAAGAAAAACATTGAGAGAAAAGACAGAAAGAAGCTGTTGTAAGAAAGGAATATTCCCTGACAGGGAATATTCCTTTCCAACGGCTATATTTTTAAAAATATAGCCGTTGGATGCTGGGCCTGATGTGAATCAGGCCCAGGCATATTAGGCCCTTAATGGGCCTAATATATGGGACCCTAAGGGCCCCCACTAATGGGCCCTTAATGGGCTGTTAATGGGCCTTGCACAGGCACATTAACTCAACCTAGAGGGATTAGTTTTTTATTATTTTCCCTAGGGTTAGGCTATTACATTTACAAGGCCTTGGGCCCAATAGTTAGTATCTCTGTCCTTAACAATATCTGACTTTAAATCTCTTTCTTCCAAATCCTCCCACCACCCACTTGACCGTTTCCCTTAACCCTATTGTTCCCACTTCTCACTCTGCCACACTTGCATTACCGTCCATATTTTGTTTTTTTTTGTGACGACATCTTTTTTCCCTTTAAAAAGGCCACGAGCCTATCAGTAATAATATACTACTTGAAGTCTATTATTAAGGGATTCTTCTCTTGAAGAAGACTGAAATGAAAGTAATCATAGTGGCATCATGATAAACCAGAATATAGGTTAAACAGTTCGTTTTAAGGCTCTGATTTATGCATCAATGTTATATAAAAATTTTATCCCTTAGAATAAGGCGAGTAAGGGTTGAAACTACAATGAGCATGTAATCAGAGAAAATATTGCAATTCAAATATATTCTTAAAATATTTTTTAGGATAATTTTTATTTTTCTGTATTTTTAACTATCTATACTACTATAATAGGAATACATGTGTGCTTCTGGCCTCTGATTGGCTGACAAAAGAGTGAGAGAGAAGAGAGAGAACGGTTGAGCATTATCGTAGGTCGAGGCGGAGGGTTGCACGACTAGAAAACTAACGGAGCGTTCCAAGAACGTCAGGATCGTCGATCGTGGGGACAACTCGCTGTAGAGTCACAGGCTGAGAGAAGGAATCATGGGCTGAGACCAGAACAAAAGAGCGCGGGCGAGCGAGAAAACAGGGAGGAGGCAGCAAAAGGAGAGAGGGAGGGAGATAAAACGATCGTGTTGGAGAGAGTAATAGAGAGAACAACAGAAACGTTGGGCGACAGGGAGATGTAGCGGAGTAAAAAGACACACGGAGCGCATATTTCTGCCCTAATTTCAGCCCTAATTTCTAACATTTTTCCGCCCTAATTTCTTCTCATTGTCTCAAGTTTTCGATTCTTTGCAAAAACAGATCTCCGGGTCGAAGAATCGGCCGCCGAAGATTTCAGAATATTCGGCTTCAATTCAAGAGATGCAGATCGAGGTAGAGGAGGTGATAACGGCCTGACGAGGCAATTCCAGGAGCCCTCGAAGCCGGATAATCCGGATAATTGAAAGAGGCGAACAGATCTTGCCAGGAGACCAAGTCCAGAACTTCCTCCCCGGATTGGCTCTCTCCTCCTCGCGCGCCTTCTCAGTCTTCGATCTTGCCCATCGTGCCGAAGAGGAAGAGACCGCGGCAGATCAAATATGTGAGGAGGAGAGCCTGACAAGCACCTCTGTTTCCTCGGCCAATAAGACCACCACGGAAGGCGGCCGGACAAAGGCAGACCTCCATTCGTCTAAATTGGAGAGGACAGCATCGTCTCTGGTGGAGAACGACGGCGCGCCATCGAGCGCGGCTGCGGGGGACACTTTCGTGGCCTCCAACGTGAATCAACCGGCGACGGAGTTGGAGGCTTCCATTCACTCCAAAGAACCCGCTTCTCTCGGATTCGATGCCAACCCATAAGCCCCGTTATCTTTTCTCCCTCTCTCGGTCTCTCCTTCTTGACGACCATCCCCATTCCGTTATCTTCAGAGTCTCGGCGGATGACCATCCCAGAGACAAAGTTCCAGATCGATCTGATGGTGGTTATTGCTCAAAAACGGCTTCTTCTTTCTTCTCTTTTTTGAGATGGAATCCGTTATCCGTCTCTCTGCGCAGGCGCCACCTCCTGGGAAGCCGCCAGCCGAGATGGAGTCTGAAGCTGCGGAGGAGGACATACACCAAGGTAGAGTTTTTTTCTTGGTCTATTTGTTATTCTCTTGGGGGATGGCATTCTCACTCTTCTTCCTCAGACGGGTAAGGCTGAGTTTGTGAAGACCGAAGAGGGGGTTTGATATGAGAGAGCCGTGAAGCAGGAAGCCCAGGAGTCGCGTAGAGAAGAGAAAATCCACGAGAAAATTTCCTCGTAAAAGAGAATCCAAGGAGGCTGCTCTTCTCGATGTTGCACCGGACTCGGATAAGAGGGACAGAGTCAGACTCAGCGGCGGCTGACGTATACCCTTCTGTACTACTATAATAGGAATTGGTGTACCCTTCTGGCATGTGATTGGTTGTCATAAGCGTTAGAGAGAAGAGAGAGAGTGAGAGAGCCCCCTCCCCACCGCTGCCCCACCCTCCTCCCCCGGCCTTCCACGCCCCCTCCCTGGCGCTGCGCCGCCCTCCTCACCCGGCCTCCTGCGCGCCCTCCCTACCTCCGCTCCGCCCCTCCCCCGGCCACCCGCTTCCTTCCCGTCGCCACCCGCTTCCCCTCCCCCCTGGCCCCCTCCTCGTCGCCGCTCGAGCCTGGCGGAGGTCGAGCCGCTCGAGCCGGTGGAGCCACCCCAGGGAAGTGGGGAGGTTGGGCAGTCGTCAGCGAGAGAGGGCGGCAGGGCGGCAGCGGGGGAAGGGGGCTGGCAGCGACGAGGAGGGGGTGTGGGCGGCCGGGGGAGGAGGGCGTGGCGGCAGCAGGAAAGGGCAGGGCGGCGGCTGGGAGGGGGCGAGGGCAGTCGAGGGAGGGGCGGGCCGGCGGCTAGGAGGTGGGCGCGGGTGACCCGGGGAGGGGCGGGGCTGCGGCGTGGGCACATAACCGCACCGCACAGATCCGTGTGCGGTGTGCAAAACAGTGTGCGAATATTTCGTGCAGTGCAATGTGTGAAATTGGTGTACCCTTCTAGACGCTAATTGGCTGACAAGAGAGAGAGAGAGAGAATGAGGGAGAAGAGAGAGAGAGAGTGAGAGATCCCCCTCCCTGCCGCCCCCCCCCCAGCCTCATGCGCCCCGCACAAAGGCACAAAAAATTATCTATAGCGAGCATTGCGAGCGGGCTCCACTAGTTTTATGAATAGCAAATCAACAAAATGAAGGAAAGCTAATCAAAATATTTTCAAATAAGGGAGTAAAATATTTTTTATATTAAGATCTAATAATTTGTTATGATTTTTAATAATTTTTTGGTATTTTCTAGGTTAAAATAAAATTTAAGGACAAATAGAACCTTAGAACTCCCTTCCTGCAATCAAATTTGTGGGTGGCACCACACCGTCGGGTGGCAGAATTGGGCAAAAATGAGTAGTGGATAAAAAATGCTGCAACTTGTGCTGCATGTGGAATTTTTTAGTGTCGCTTGATGTCTTGGAGAGCTTAAATTCTAGGCAATCGGCTAGAATTTTTTTCTACATAAAATGGTGAGTTAATTCAAATCAAACTGTCAGGAGATCACACAAAGCTTGTTGTCACTTCCCCCAAGTCACTAGTGGTTCTCTTTCTCAGAGAATATTGACTCTCTCAGCCATTGGATTTAATTCCAAGGGTTTGGAGGGCTAGGATTACTTGATTTCCATCCTAGATCCACATTATCCCCATCCCAAATTTGTAAACAGGCCTTCCACATTCGAATTGTGGGTTAGTTCCACAAGTCTTGCCTTTAGTTGACCTAGTTCTTAAGGAGGTTTGCATGGGCTTTTAGAGTGGGCTTCTTGTGTATTTGGCTTCTTCGTATTATCTGGGAGATGGGTTGGGTTTCTTCTTTCCTCTCAATTTTATCCCAAGTTATTTACCTAAGTCCTGTTTTTCAAATAAACCTCCAAGAAGATGTCAAAATCCACTTGACTGCAAGGAGTCAAGTGTGGGTGGTCTCAAAAATCAATAAAATATACAAAATAGAGCTTAGGAAAATAAATTTATCATGTTATCCTTAAATGTTGAGTAATGAAAGCCCAAATCTAAAAATAAGTGGTAAAAAAGTATTAAAGTATATATTTTTATTAATCTAATTGATACATCATTTGTATAGAAACCAGTCTTTCTCGATTTCTTCTCTACCTTGATCGATACCTCATTATTTATATGTCTTCTTCCCTCATCATATTCAACATTTGAACATTATCATCATCGACCTCTTTTCCATGTCTCACCCCTCACCTCTCATTTTGTTCCCATCTTTTTATATGTATTCATTATATATCCTTCTCCCATCTTGTCAGTTCACATTCACCCCTTTTCTTCCACCCTCTCCAAGCTACATATGATCTTATTGTCATGTTATTCCTGATCTTTCATTACCATCAACTAACTAACTGAACCGCCTCTCCTCTAAACATCGCCCTTACTAAATAGCTCGGTTCCTGATCTTATCCCTTCGTATCTGACTCCTACACCTTCCCCTTTCCTTTAGTACCCCTCAATGGAGCATCAAATCAACATAAATCAAGGCCCTTCAACATTAGAAGAGCCGAGCTATTTTTTCCCTTATCTGAGGTACCGTGTGACACCTTAACTTTGAAATAATTTTTGGTTAATTATTAATTTTCATTGAAAAATTGTGTGATATCATGGTTACCTATATTCTTAACTTTAATTGGATACCTTTCACCATATAATTCAATTAAATTAGGGGCATCTGAATATTTCCCTTGATTGATCATTGTTAAGTCCAGAGACCACAGATTCGGGTCCCTCCCTACAAGATTGAGTATATTCAGATCGGTTGGGTTCAATAGGCCTAGATCTAGATGAACAAATCGAAACGATTCTCAGCGAAAGAATTGAACGAATCGAACGGCATCAATGAAAACAATTAAAATGAGTACCTTTCCACGAATCGCATCTGTGATTTCTTGGATCCCGGAGTGAGGCGAGTTGAGCTACTCATGTATGCAGCCTCTAGACGTATCCACGCGGTCCTTGGCACATCGGATCTCCTCCTCGTTGACAAGCCCCGTTCTTTCTCCGTCGACATCGTTACGTTGTCCTGATCACATCAGGGATGGAGAGGGGGTGTAGGGAGATGGGAGAAGAAGGGGAAAGGCCCCTGAACTATTCTGGCCTGGATGAATTTTGTTCAGGGCCTTCCCCTATATATACTAAGTGGGTATTTTTCATAAAAACCCCCAAAACTTAAGTATATATTCAGGCGTTCAAAAGACCATTTGCGTGTGACCCTCTAGGCCCATGTATTAGTCTGGTTAACGACTCCAGCAGCCCAATAACATTTATTGGCCTTCCAAATTAATTAACTATATCATCATATAGATTAATTAACATCTGATCCATTTAACCCAATCAATAGGTTGCTTCTCCGACACGTGGGGTGCCAAGCTACACCTCGTGTTCTAAAAGATACAAAAGAGTGTATATTGACTCACTCATGGAACCTGTTTGTTATCAATTATCGTGTATGCATAATCCCTCATCCACTTGATGCTCCTTGGACAACTTAGGGTATGGTCAACTGTCAAACCCTAATCGTTCATCCGAGTTAGTACTGATGCATTCAAAAATCATCGGAGAACTCTTCTCCGATATTTCACTGCATTGCCCAAGGACTTCGTTGCATCGTCTTCCTTGAGCTGACACCTCTTATACCGAGGGTGGACGATTCCATCTTGACCACTCAATCGTCTTCGTGTACTTCTTGATGCACCCAAACTAAGACCGTTTAGAATCCCATGATTAGAGACTCATTGGCCATAGCCAAAGTACAACCGTCCGTCCACAAGACACCTTTGGTGTCTCAGGTCTGAGGACCACTTACACAATCGTGACGTGAATCAACCTGATTGACAGCTCAGTATAATACCATTCAGGGATTCGTACGGATCAATTCAGTGAACTCTTTCCACTAAAGAGCACCCACTATCTATCCTTAGTGTCGCCACACTAATGGCTATGGGACCGTCCATACTCATCATATGAGTGAGGCTAGATAGTGTTATTCTATCCGGATACTTCGATGTCTTTCTCGCATATCCTTTGAATAGGAATGTTTAGAACACATGCTTAAAGACTAGTGATCTCCGTATTATGATCTCATCATAATTCACTAAGCCCGCTCATGTATTCATGGGCTTCATTATACTCATCACACGTGCACTATAATGAATATGTTCTATTAATGAACACGGAACGAGATGTGGAATGTGTGATTGGCTTGCCCGTCACATATATTTCCATTAAGATCGCCCTCAAAGAATATTTTCGTAGAAATATATATAATGTAATTTTTAATTCATATTTTTTAAAATATCCATGTTTATTCCGCATCAAGTGCTATCAAGACAAAATATCTTGAAAAAAACTGTGAAGACTTCCCAAAAGTATAGATAGAGAGGGGAACCCTCTTTTGATACATGTGTTTCACTCTTAAGTGCCCACCTATCTATTCTATTGTTATTGCCAAGTGATGATTCTAACGAGACCAGATAGTGAGGAAAGAAAATTTCTGCCAGCATAGTTTTTTGAATGATGAGGATATCCAGTGCTTTGAACATCGCAAAAATATGTTTCGAGGTAAAACATCCTAGAAGCTTAAAGACTCTCAAGGAACCAAGAAATCATGGCTTTGATCCGTGCAATTGTAATGTGATTATTTAGGTTTTTATTTTAAGACCCATTTTTTATTCAGTCTTATGGTGCGTAATCAATCTCAAATTGAATTGATAAGGCTCAGATTCCCAGCACATAAATAATTCATTTGGAGGTAACTTTTTTGGAAAATACGTTGAAGACTTTTTCACTTTGTTGAAGTTATTTCATGAATAAGTCCTCATCACATGGAAGAAACCAAAAAAAGATCAAATTTTTGGTTGCACAACATAAAGATCTATTTTAATGGAAGCTAAATTTTGTTTATTTTCATTTATGAGATTCTACACATGAGATTCTACATATTTGTGAGTAGTTGATAATGTGCATTTCTAGATATCTCAATAAATTGCTTTTTCTTAAGAACAAAAATATTGAGTGCATTATATTCATTTTACAATTCATATTCCATTCATTCACACCCACATATATATGCCAACACAATTTTCCATTTCATGCATGTAATAGAAAATTAATAATTTTATGAATCAATTTTAGTTGCATTTGTATTTTTATTTAACCTTATATCATCATATTAATTTTGATCCATTTTTTTGTGACCAGATAATATTTTAATAAAAAGAGATAATTAAAGACATAATTAAAATAAAATACAGTAGTTAAAAGTGGGTTTACTTGGCTATTTAAAGGTGTAGCTAAGTTGAAACAGTAATCTATTATGAGAGACCAGTGCGCTCCAAAATCAAGGAATTTATTATTATGGAGTTAATGAGGTTCTAATTTGGGTATTAATTCTTTCTTAAGATTTGAGTTCATAAATAAAATATATGAGACGTTCACTAGTAAAATGGTATGACAAGCTAGTGACAAGCAAGGGTCGACTCCACATGTAATGCATAATTGTGATTTAAAGCCTTCCTAAATAATAATGTTTGGATGAGAAGAGATATTTTAGAAAATAGAAAATACATGAGATGAGAAGTATAGTAAGTAAATATAGATGTGTGTAATAGTTAATGTACAAAAGTGTTTAAAATAATGGAGTAGATTGGCCTGGTAAATGATGATGACATGTAAATTAGATATGGATGGATGATGTGCATGGATGAAATGGATTGGATTGATGATAAGGATAATATGGATGGGGATGGATGGATGGGTGTTGAGAAGAAATATGATAACTAAAGCACAAGGAGAGTCACTATATATCCTTATATTGCACCAGGATTAATAAAGATAATGATAACAGGAGATCCCCTCCACTTCTATTTCACCTCATAAATTTGATCAATGATCAGCACTAAGAAAACTTCATGGATCTCAAATTGCATTATTGAATTGGCCTACCAAAATAGGAGAAATGTTAAGATAATTTTTACATGGATATGGGGTTCTATTAATAGATCAGATGGTGTGGATGTATATATATATATATAGATATACATATATAAGACAAGAAACCAATTATTAGGTCAATATTAAGATATTTGCAAATATTCCATATTTAAATAAGTATGTATGCATGTTATGAACCCTGAGATATGTAAATCTATTTTTTTCTAAAATATATTCTGGTTTTTCAGATTATAGGTAGTGTGATAACTTCAACTTAGATAAATAAAATTATGCATTTATACTAACACATATTTTTAGATTTTCACTGGCATTATTCAGCGTTTAAGGATAAATGAGAATTTTATGATTTATTTTCCTACGTTCTATTTTTATATATTTTATTGATTTTTGAGACTAACCCCATTTGGCTCTCTAAAGTCAAGTAGACTTCTCACATATTCTTGGAGTTTTTTTTTTATAAACAGGACTTGGGTAAATACAATGGTGAATTTGAGATACAAATGGGAGGAAAGTAGGAGTCTAATAGATAATAAGAGGAGGCCCAATACACAAAAAGCCCATTCTACAAGCACATTCAAACCTCCTTATAGATCAGGTTAAATAAAGACAAGAATTGCGTCTAGGTAAATATTCCAGAGAACTTAGCTTAGACTTCAAACTTTCCAACGTATCAAACGGCACTCAAAAATTCCTCCTGTAGCAAAAGATAAAGCAAATTTCGTTCACTACTCATTTCTACAGCAATTTCACTGTGAAAATGTGGCCTAAGGTTCTATTTGTCTTTAAAGTTTATTTATTGCCCTAGAAAAAGTTTTAAAATCATAATTAATTATTAGAACTAATAACTTTGAATAGTTTCTATCATTTAGTCAATTTTCTCTTTAGAGAATAGTTAAAAATCCAAAAATATATCCAATCACCAAAAAGTTATTTTAGAATATATTTGAATTATAATGTACTCTATCATTCCCTTCTCCTTGTGGATTCAACCCTTACTTAACCTATTATAAGTAAGGAAAATTTTATAAATAGTGTTGCATAAATTTTATAAGTAACGACTTATTTACAAATTTTATAAATAGTATTACATAAATTTTATAAGTAACGACTTATTTAACTCAAATTCTGGTTTATCATACTCTAAAGAAATAAAATATTTTTCTGACATGATATTCTTAAATAAATTATTTTTTTGAGTCAGAATATTTTTTTATTAAAATTTTGATTTATACATTCAGGGATATATTTTTTAAATCAGAATCTATATTTTTATTAATTGTATTTTATTGAATGTTTTTGGGTCATTTTTTTTGCTCTAGCTTCCATTCGAACAGAATGGCAACAATCATAGTTTTCAAGCAAAGATAAGCACATCTTATCATTTAAAAATATAACATTATGGCACTACAAATTGGGATGCCATAATAGCAAATAGTTGACTGACACATTTTAAAAACTTAGGAGTGATACGGGGCAATAAATAAAAAAACAGGCTAAAACTGAAATATACGCGATCACAAAGAATAAGGGAAAATGCACTATGTATTTGTTACTCAACACTTGAGAAGTCAAAATTGAACTGCGGTTAGGTGTTTTACTCCATTGGAGAAGGAAGAAAATTTTTTGCGGATGTGGCACCCAATCTGCACCGTCACATAATGGCTTTACTTGCACATTCATTGCATGCATTTATTTTACAAGAATAACATGTGTCCACATATACTAATCACAAATAGCATGCTAATCTGATAGCAATTTCAAATAGTTTATTTTTTTTCATTGAAATTATCATAATGCTTGTTATTAAGGCTTATACTTATCTATTGCCTTTTCAGAATCAAGTTTATATTATTCTCGATTTTGTGGTATTTAAACAGACTTGTTGAAATTATTTTCAATAATAAAAGCTCTCTATAAGTCACAATATATTTATATATATATATATATATTTAAACATTTCTACAGGTTGAAATATTTTCTATTTTTCAATAAATTATGGAATTTTATGACATTAAATTCATAAAGAAAATACTTTTATCAGTCATACAATAACATTTAGTTTTATTAAAATAATTATGGTACTTTTTGAAGAAAAGTCTTATTTTTTGGTGTTATATGATCTTTTTAACATCAAGTTCAAAATTAAAATAATTTAATAAGTTTTGAATTCATTCTATTTTACGAGTTTTTTTTAACTTTTTTGGTCTTCAATTTAGTACCATGTTGGCAATTCATCACATTGATTACATAGAGAAAATAGGAGGAGATATAAAAGCAGAGTGTAGAGAAAATTGGACGGTTAAGATTTCTCCAGCTTCATATGAAGATTTCTAAATCTAAAAGGAATTGTAGCTAACCTCTTCAGGGTAGTTTCTCCTTTATCCATCCATAATCTCTAGTTTATAGATAAAACCCACATCCTTGTAAAAAATACATACTTGGATTTTATTCCTAATTTGATTAGTAAATTGATTTGCTCATTAAAAAAAATTTGGGTCCTCTATATCATTTCCTATAGTGAAGGACTCAGGAAGTGACATTCAGATCAAGACTTATCAAAATAAAGCACCAATCAATCTTCTTAAAGAAGATTGGAGGGTAACATCTAAAACATGTAATTTCAAGATTATTTCTTTCTTTTCTAGTCCCCTGAATGGCTGCGGCAAATAACAAGGACGGCCTGCTCAGCAGATGAAAATGTTAGTGTGATCATTGTATTTTGTTTACTCATGTTTTTGTACCTTTTCCAAGGGTATCATGACATATAGCCAAGGTTTTCATCATCACCCAAGTCACCTCCAGCTCTACCACTTGTCACCATTGATTCGCTCCCATCTTTGTATCCACGTGCGACTACTGAAATTTGCATCACTTGCACCTGCTCTGTCAGTTGTCGATCCATATCCATTACCATCGACAACGCAATTTATGACCATCAAAATCATATGTTCACTCCTTTCAAACCGCCACCATCAATTTTCACCCAGCGCTGCCAAAGCACTATTGAAGGTACCTTTTCAGAATTAATTACTACTCTCTACTATTAATTTTATTACAATTAAAAATTATTTTATAATTTTGACTAAATTGGATTCGTTTAGAAATTTATCTTCTCACCATTTTATCATTTTTTAAATTTTATTATTTTCAGTTATATAAAAGTATATAAAATCTTATACAACAAAAATTCATTTTAATTTCATTGCTTTAACAACTGCCCCCAATGGATTCGACCCTTACTTGGTTTGTGCTCTCAAGGAAAATAAGGTGCTCTAAATAAAAATCTAATGATCGTTCATAATGACATTACTATTTGAGATGCATTAATTTTACCTTTTCATGATGATTCGAAGGCAAATTATTTGTTGCACCCACAGATTGGCTGTGGCCAATGAATAGATGCAATCAAATTTTATATGATTATGATATGAGACAAACTCGGTATAAACCCAAACAAATCGTAGATATAAGTTTAAGCAATTTCAATAAATATTTCCTAATTCAAAGAAAATGTAACGTTTACTAAATTAAAAGAGCAATATGCCTCCAAATATAAACTCAGAAAATTATAAAAAGTTGAAAATTATAATTTATTTATTTACAAATATGATGTCTTAAAATTCATTATAATTGCAAAAAATTCCATAAAAAATATAATGTTATTCCAAATATAGTTTTTTTATTTTAATATTGATAAAGAACGTAATCATTTTAGCACAAATAAATATGGGAAATTCATGATCTTAATCTAATAATGTGGGTGCTATCAGGGTCTCTTAATCGTGGTACTATTTAGGGCCATGTATTATTCCACATTAAGAAAATAAGGTGTCAGCTTGTGATTGTTCCAGTATGGCATTACAATCTGTGATGCCCTAATGGCACCTTTTCACAATGATTGTAAGGCCAATCATTGTTGCAAATGTGCATTGGCCGTAATTAGGGAAGTTCATGGTCTGACCAAACCTCGATCAGACCAAACCAAACCAGAACGATGGCTAACCTTTTTGGGGTTGACTGAACGTCCAGTCCTCTTTTGGTCCATTTGTTGAACCTAATAAAAATATCTCAATATTTTTTTTATTATGATATTATATATATATATAGAGAGAGAGAGAGAGAGAAGTCCCCTGTCGTCCTCCATCTGTTTTGCTCTCTCTCTTTCAATTTTTGTATCTCTCTTTCAACCCCTGCCTAGCTCTCTATTTGTTGATATATCTCTCTCCGTTTCCTCTCTCTATACGTATGTCGTTCTCTTTCTCTCTTGCTCTATCAATCTATCTATGTCTCTTTCTCTCCCCATCTTGTTATCTCTCTCTCCATTGATCTATATATCTCTATTTCTCTCTCCGTTTTCTGTCATTATTCTCTCCCTATCTCACTGTCATACTCTCTTGTTCTTTAACTTTCTCACGCTCTCATTCTCTCCGTCGCTCCCGGCCACACTCTTCTTAATTTTTTACTCACTAACTCACTATCTCATTTCTTCCTATTGTCGCACTCTCTCCCTCTCATATTCTCATTCCGTCACTCCCTCACTTTCTCCCTCTCGCTCTCTCCTCCTCTCTCCATCTCAAATTCTGATTCAGTCACTCTCTCCCTCTCTCCGTCTCTCATTATATAACTTCATAACACTCTCAATCCCTTGCTCACTCTTCTTACTTTCTTTCTCACTTTTTCACTCGCTCATTTATTCCCATTGTGGGACTTTCGCTCAACCCCACCTCATTATCTCCTTCTCTTCCTCTCTCATTCCTTCTCGCACTTGTAAACTCTCCCTCTTACTCTCTTCTCTATCTCATTCGCGCACTCTCTCTCTCTCATTCTTTCTCGTTCCTTCTCACACTCTCATTCTTTCTCAATATATCTCTCCCTCTCTCATTCTCTCCCTATTACTCTTGATATCTCTCCCACTCTCGTTCTCTCACTCTCTCATCCCTTCTCGTGCTCACATTTTCTCTATCTCTCACTCTCTCATTCTCGCATTACTCCTCACACTCGTACTCTCTAACTCTGTAAGTCTTTCCCTCCCTCATTCTCTAACTATCTCCCTCTCTCAATCTCTCACTCTCCCCCTATCTCATTCTCTCAAGCTATCACACTCTCCCTCGTCTCACTCACTTACATTCTCACTCTCTCACTCGCTCCATGTATCATTCTCTCACCATCTCACTTTCCCACTAGTCTATTTGTTTTGAATTTCAGTTTGAGAAACATAACATGCGTCGAAATATAGTGGGTTAAAGACAAGGTACTCTCGGGTTTTATTTAACTTTATAATAATTAATATGAACTAGGATTTACTCTCTTAATAAATTATAAATGATTCAAATTATATAGATGATTTAAGTATGAAGCGCACCAAGGTTTTCCAATGTAAAAAGTGCCTCTGATAACACATTTTTAGTAAGTTAATATGACAGTATTTACATTTCTAGTTGAATTAAATTGATATTATTTGTGAGTCATTAAGCCTAAAATGATTAAATCCATTTTAGAATGATTTTTTGAATGTTGTGACTTTTTACGTATTTTTAGGGATTTCTCTGATGTCAAATTCTGAAAGAACATAATTTTGTGAGCTAGAATATAATTTTTTGTGATCTTTTACATCTTTTTTAAATTTAAAACATATATTTATTTTAGTTTTAGTATTAATATCTAATTGTTGGAACTATTTAATGGTTCTTTGATTTGTACGTGCTTCCAAAATCAGAGAAGAGAGAATGGCGGAGGACTGAGAATGATCCAAATTCAAATCGTGATATCCGATGATAAGGAAGGAGTTTCAAGCTGAAATTTTGAGCAGAACTTCCTTTTCCTGCCTTTTCCACCCGTACGGTTGGACATATAAATACAGCCTCAGATTTTTTTCAAAATTATCTTTAAACTCACTTTGTCCTAGAGAGGCAGATTGACAGAGAGTGAGGTTTTGAAGGTCCATCAAAGGTGTTCTTGGTGTCTTGAATGATTGGGAAAAATCAACAAAGAAGTGGAGAGGCTGATCTACATTCATCCATCTCATCATCATATCTTCTTATTCATATTCTGCTTCCATCATCACTTCACATTCTCGCCTATCTCAATCTTTAATGTCCATTTGATCTATCCACATCCTCATATTATTATTCATATCATATTTATTAATAATTATTATCACTCTCTTACCCACTCATATTCATTTGATTTCCTCTCATCACTCTTGAATCATCATTTAAAGAGTATTTAAACCATAATATTTGTTCCCTGTAGAAACGACCGTTGCTCACAATTAACTAGTCAAATTATTTTATGAGTAAAGATTTATAAAGTATTATTGATTAAACTCAAATCCACAATGATATGATTTACCCTAATTTTGACTTTATCAGCATCCTATTTTGGAGTACTTTATCAAGAATAATAACGACACTTATTGATAATCGCAAATAATACGCTATTTTTTTAGTAAGTCTATGTATTCAAATTATCATAAATGCATGTTATTATATTATAAAATGATTTATTACTGCTTTGGAACTGGGTTCTAATTTTTATTATTTTATGGTATTTTAATATAATTTTATTAGTTTAATGTCATAAATAAAATAATTTTATAAGTCAGAAAATATTTATTTAGATTTTACAATATAATATTTTTATAACTAAATTCTAATTTTTCAAGATTTCATGATACTTTCTTGCAAATGTTTGACCTTAAATTCATAAAGAATTCATAAAGAAAATAACTATATATATATATATATATTTGGATTTATTTAAATATTCTTGATGAGTTTTTTTACTTTATAAAGTATTCCTAAAATTTCACGCCATGTTGGCAATCCGTCATGCGCTTCGGTTGCGAGAAAAATCAGAGTAAAGAGAAAATTGGATGACACAGATTACTCCAAATTTAAACTATGATATCTAACAATCCTGAAGGAATTTTGAGGGTAATTCCATCGTTATCTCCTCTGTCCATCCAATCTAACAGATGTATAAGTAGAACCCCCATAATTTTTTAAAAAGGCACCCTTGAATTATATTCCTAATTAAGATTAGTTGAATGATTTGCTCAAGCAACATCTGTTTGGATCTGTTCCTGTATTCCAAGAATGAAGGATTGAAGGAGTGGTATTATGATCAAGACGCATGAAGATAAAGGACTACTCGGTCTGTTGGGCATGTGATGGCAACGTCAATATGATCTTTGTCTTATTTGGATGCACGTCTTTGTTATTTTCCTAAGCTAACATGATTGATAGCTAAGGTTTTCATAATCATGCATGCTGCCACCAACTTTGACGATCATTGGAACCTATAATACCAAGGTTTTCACAATAACACAAGCCACCACCAATTTCAACATTTGTCGGAGCATATAACACCAAGGTTTTCACAATCATGCATGCCATCACCAACTTCGACGTTCCTCCGAGCTGTATAATACCAAGGTTTCACAATCACGCATACCACCACCATCATCAATAGAGAATCCTTCACACTGGAACCTCAAAGTTATCCCTCTCTCTTTGATCCCTTTGCTCGCTGGCCATTTGCTCTCTACATCTTTGTCTCCCCACCGGAGCTTTCTGTTGTTAGATGGCGCCCATCTTTCTATAGATCCTGCACCATCTCTTAACCATTCACATTCATTCTATCTATATATACATATATCTCTTATGTAATTCTTCATATACTCTGAGAGTGTCTCTGGACTACTGGCAATTTATTAATCAAGGTGTACATTTTGGAAGTGTTGGAGTGGAAATCACTTAGAAAATTATGCAATTTTGCCGAGTCTGCGTCAATCACTTTGTATGCTTGTTTGAAACTTACATTTGAGATGAACACATTGAAATTTTCTTATATCCATGACATCATATCAATGAAGTGTACATTCTGAATCAAATATAAAATGAGTGCATCTTACATAGAATTATGCATTCTATCACGTAGATTGAAAATTATAATAAGAATTTCCATAAGGTTTTCAACATAAAATAACATCCAACCCTCATTATTCTAACTAATTTTAAAATCACCCATTTTGTACTACGAAAGTTCATCAAACGAAATTTTTGTTAAAGGACATCACCCCAAAATGTCCTGTGGATTGATCCTTCTCTTTTTTTGGAATTGGACAACACATAAAACAGAAACTTGGGATTAAACTTATGCCATCAATTTATGGTTATTATCTCGGGATATAGTTATAGTGCAGGGACGTGGATTGGACGATTTTTTGTCTCGGGATGAAAAAATCGTCCCGTCCAAGGATACGGACGAATTTCAGGACGAAAAAACCGTCCATCTGGAGGTCTCGGACGATGGACGTACGAATTTGGACGGAAAACCGCCGGATTCACATCCCACGGTCGAGATGTTGCCACGTGGCCTCGCAATGACAATTTGCATCAAAGTCCCTATATTTTTACGTGCGTGCAAATGGACGCCACTCAGAAATAATTGTACATATGTCCATTTGCGTTCTATCTCCTCAGTAATACCCTTAAAAACTTGAAAAAATCTATTTCAATGTATTAAAAATGTGAAATGGGTTTTTTTCGTCCGGGCCAAAAATTCGTATCTGTCCCAGGAGGGCTGAACAGGACGAAAAACCATCCCGGTATGACTAGACGGGACGGTTTTTTATCGTTGGATGAAAAAAGCGTCCCGCCTTTCGACCCTGAACTTACTCGGGACGGCAGACAGGACAAAATTCGGCCCGTCCCATCTATCGTCCATGTCCGGGACGATCCGGAACTATAGATGTAGTGCACAGAATCTTTAAGTCTGACTATTACATATTCTTTATAATTTCTCCTTTGCAAGGGTCACATTTGACACTTCATTTTCGGGTTCTACTCTCTATTCTCTTTCCCGCTAGAAATTAAATATGTTTCCTTCCTTAAATAATGTATTAAGACGTTAGTAGTTAATCCAGAGAAAGTTCAGGTCTAACTCTACAGTGCAAAAAACGGAAGCTCAAGCTTCATATGGTTCGCTGATTTCTCCGCCTGGTGTTAGCCTCGAGGAACATTTTACTGTACTCTCAACTAGAGTTCATAAACTCGTTACCTAAAAAAACAGATAATCAAACGAACCTACCCAATAAAGTAAGTAAAGTAAACTAGGTATCTCAGAAACTCTCCTGCCTCATAAATTTGTTGAAATGATCACAATTTAAAGACTTTTGTGATTAAAATTCAATAGAAAGGGAGGCGCTGTGAAAAACTTTTAGAAGGCACAACCCGTATGGAACGGTTCGAGACAAGAAAGTAAATATTAAGTCAACGGATTTAAGAAAATAACCTAAAAACGTTGAGAACAAAAAGAACCCAAGAACGCAAATAAGCTGAGCCGTCCGATCCAGATGGACCACAGCCAGGCATGATGCAGATGACGTCTCTACAGCCTTCTTCCCCTTCTCCCTCCCTTCCGGCGGGTGCTGTCAGTCGGAATCGGAGTCACATCCTCTGCGCATCAAATTGAACATATAATCAGAATACAAGAAGAAAATATAGATGTCTTCACGTAAGTAATCTTAAAATATACTTGCCAAGCATCAAATTTATCTGTGGAATTAATTTCCCAAGATGAAATTCAGGACAACCCTTCACCAAAACTCAGATATATTCTGAATGTAGTAGAGTCGCGTAGGGAGGACAGAAGAATAACGATCGTCCATGGCACTTAACACAATTGGAGAAATCATGGTCACGGGGAGGAAAAATAATAATTCAACCAGTTTTCAAAAGAACCCTGGAGAGAAGATAGAAATGAATGATTCCTGATCATCTCTGACATTGATCATTTTTGGAGAAAAGGAAGGTAGAAGCAATGCATCATTTCGACCGATTAAATTTGAGTGAAAGAGGAACAAAACTCAGGATGAACTCCGGGAGAAATTAATAAACCAATTGGATCACTTCAGATAGATCAGCGTCGAACGGAATGATAAAAAAACAAAAGTTATGGTTATCTACGGTATTTATCAGTAATATTAATACTATTAGTCAAATAAGAGAATTTTAAATACCAATTCGACCAATTTTCATCCCTGAACGCGCCAAGGCACGAAGGGCTGATTGAGCGCCGGGACCGGGCGTCTTGGTCTTGTTGCCACCAGTGGCCCGGAGTTTGATGTGAAGCGCTGTAATTCCAAGCTCCTGAAAGAAATAAGAATTAAATAATCAATTAACATAGTTGGCCAGAAACATAAAGTAATAAACTACTAAGATCATCGGTTTATACCTTGCATCGCTGAGCAACATCCTGGGCAGCAAGCATAGCCGCGTAAGGAGAAGATTCATCTCTGTCTGCCTTAACTTTCATTCCACCTGCAGATAATCGAACATAAAATATGAAACCTTAATACTTATATAACCTGCAATTCACACGAATGAAGAGTGGAAATCTAATTCATCTGGAATAAGAGAAGATATTTAAGCGTAGATAATGTGGGAAACACTATAAAAGAGACAGATCAGACCACTAAAGCGACGAGTGAACATAATTACAAAAGTCAAACAGAACCAGTGAGCATCGCAAAAGTTGAAGACACATTACAGAACATGGAAAATCTAAAAAATGGGAAATTAAACTAGGCATCAAGTAAGATTATCATTTCGGTCAAAAACATGCATAAAATTCTATAACAATAGTTTTGCCGGTTCGATGCAGTTTAGAGATTTCAATCAATTTACCGGTGATACGGACGAGAGTTTCCCTTCCAGACAGATCGGTGACATGCTGCGATAACCAAAATAAATTTTATTAGACGTTCGCATAGGACCGATAACGAATCAAACAAACAGGAAGACATTAGAGAAACCAACAATGAAAGTATCATTGAAAGAGGCGAAGACGTGCGCCACTCCGAACACGTGCTCCCCATCACGCACTGCGGGTCCAAGAGTCACATTCTCCTCCTTCGGCTCTCTGGTCTTTCTCCTCGACTGCGCCACAAAAGCGAAATCAATCAAACCTCCGGCAATTCCTTCTAACATCGACCCCCTAAAACTGATCCAAGAAAAACGAAGAACAGAGCCGACAACCAGAAGAAAAAAAACCTAAAAGAACAATCTTTCCGACTACAACCCCGCTAACACTAGAAAGAGAAAGAAAGATCGAAATGGCGAGAGAGATATGAAGTTGGGGAGAGATCAATTAAGCAGGAGAATCACCATGGTTGATGCAAAGCCGGGAGCGCGATCGACGAAGGCTTCTTCGCAGAAAAACTCGAGGAACAGCGGCGCCAATCAACCCACCATGGATGGGCTTGGCGGCACAATATATACCTCTAGGGTTTCTCCCCATCTGAGATGACGAGAATGTGGGCCCTTAAACCTTGCTTGGACATCTCGGCCCATTAGGCCCAATACCATACTAACCACGCTGGAATAAGGAGCCCAGAATAGGGTTGAAGGGATAACTTACCCTCATCCATTCCATCTTAATCTATCATCGTCCAGACTGATTTGCAGATGATTAGAGGGAATCATTTTTGTGATAAAATCATCTGTCATCTCAGACGGGATTATTTTTGTAATCTGTCGTGAGTTATGTAAGAATCCGCCGTCCTTTGGGCTGACGGACATATGATTGGATGGGATCATTTCCGTCATCAGTCATCCCTCGTCTCGGATGGAATAATTTCCGTCGGCAATCATCTGTTTGGCAAGAATCCATCATTTTTTGGACCAATGAATGTAATTCTTGGATAGAATAATTTCCGCCATCGGTCATTCATTCATCATCGTACGTGGAATCTTTTTCGTCGTCAGTGATCCGTTCCATTAGGATCCGTTTTTGTCCGGGCGGATGGACAAATGATTGGATGAGATCTTGTGTCATCAGTCAACCCTCGTCTCAGATGGATTCATTTTCATTGTCAAGTGATCTGTTCTGATGGAATTCGTCGTCTTTGGAACTGGATAGATGAGTGGATGATATAATTTATGTCATCACACGGTCATCCATCTGAAATGATGGATGACTGATGATGAAAAGGACAAATGGATGAAAGAGGATGACTCAATTGTGAGGAAATTTAGATGCATTGTGAAATCACTTTCTTTCACTCAGCCTACCAAGTACAAGCAATTACAATATGAAGATTAGGGCATAGAGCATTTTCTATTCTGATGAATATTTAAGGAGGATTATGGAAAGTCAACGATAAGTCAATTGTTTACAATAGTTTATACATATTTATTGATATGAAGAGTTATGTGTATGAAGATAACTACGGTTCCGGTTCAAACTATGCAACTCACGCATGCATGGGATGTTTACTTTCATTAATATACATGTGATTTTGACCACCAGGTCGATATACCAAATCTTCCAGTTGGCCTCAATATTGATACAAAATGTTGATGACCAAGTCCTAAGTCCATGATCTAGTCTTCATGTGAATCTGACACCATTTGGTCAGTGAGATATAATGGCCAACATGGACAACTCTACCTACCTTAAATATTTAATTCCGAATTGAAGGATTATTTTATAAGAGCTAAAATATAGATGTAATTAATTATTCATAATTTTTTGAAGGAATTTATTTCAGAAATTAAATTATTTTTATGATCTTTTAATGTTGATTTCATGGAGAAAATGTAATCATTATACTTATCTCGTGTCTCATAGGAAAGTGGATTGGAAAGTTGTAATTCTACCAATTAGAATTTTAATTATGTATTGTGTGTTATTTAAGGCCTTCAACTGTAGAATTTTTTAAAATCAAAGACCCGGTCCTTTCACTTTCAACATCCATATTCATAGATCAAGCCCACATTTTTAGAATCCCCTCTTTCTCTATCAGCGAATATCACACTATGAAGAGCAAGCATAGGTATGTCGTTCTTCAAACAATCGCATGTCGTTTCACGATATTTTTCTATATAAAGTTTATTTTAACAAGATTCCAGATTCAGAGGATTTGGAATCATGTTTGTTGGTAAAAGTTTGAAGAAGTTGCAAGGAGTAGAAGATTGTGTCCCAGAATTTGCGCCCTCACTGACCTGTGTTTGAGTATCATCATTTAGATATTTATGCTAATAGTTTTTGAAATCTTATTAAACTCAAATGTCTTTTCTAACATTCACAAAAATTCATATCATATAGAAATGTGTCATTTGACACAGGTTAGAATAGTTAATACCATGCCCTAGAATTTGTGTTTGAATGGTAAATGGTGATCTCACTGACATTGGCCTGAAGATCACCATTCGAACATTAAAAAAAACTATTTTTGACTTATTTTCAAGATAAAATTTTACTATTTATTGCACTCATAAAATTCCATATCATGTGTGATCTTGACATTTGATACAAGAAAGAGGACGAGGAAACATCCAAAAGTGCAATAGTGAGATTTAAATGAAGAATATTGATTTCTGCACATCTTCAACCAATGGTGAACTTGATTCTGAAAAAGCTTGAATGTTAATTATTTATAAGGATTTGTCATTCAAATAAATTTAATGATTATGTCATATATAAAATCCTAAAAATTCTATTTGGTTGAAAATATTTGCATATATGTGAGTATTTGGGTTAACTAAATATGTGAACTTTAATTGTATCCAGCTAGACTATGGGATCAACTAGCTGAAGGCTTTGTTGGTTGAAGAAGAGATGGCTTTAGGCATGAATCAAATGAGGTCAAGTATCTCACCTTCGCGGAAGACTTTGGGGTTAGAGGATTACTGGTATCATTGCTAAGCTTTATATATAAGTGTTCTTTGGGAGGCATTCACGCAAGCTATGTCAAGGCTTATCATTACCTCGAGCTAGATACCCCCAAGCATCAGTAAGCAGTAGCCTAACCTGTATAAAAAAACAGAGTCTCCCCTATCCTCCACCGTATTTCCTAGATAGGTAGAACATATTTGACTCTGGTAATCATATTATAATGAGAATTTTATAAAGGACCTAATACATTCCCCCCTAGGGATCTGCAGGCATCATCTGTCACGTCACACGTCACCATGATGGAAACGTGACAGATGACGCGACAGTGACGGTGATAGAATTAGGGGTCCGTGACGGCGGTGGTGACGGATGACGGATTGATCATGATGGGAACGTGAAGATGACCGGGTGCCTCGGACGCATGGCATGACAGAATGGCTGTCATTGATGATGACCGTGACAGATTTTTTAAAAAGTTAAAAATGGACAGAAAAAGCATATTAAAATCATTGTTTTTAAGCTTTCTGACGTCCAAGATTTTGCCACCTGGCTTAGCTATTTTGATTTCTTTGTATTTTGTGCAGAAGTTCCTTTTTGCGAGCACAAAGTGATGCCGCCTATAAACAATTGGAGATTTACCCCTCCAATTCTCTGTCCTCCAAATTTTCATAATAATTGAAAATATTTTTTATGTTTTTTTTTCACGTCACCGGTGACTGTGAAGTCGTCCGGTGATGGAGACGTGACGGGACTCGTGATGGTAACATGATGGTTTTTTCTCCATATAGTGGGATGCATGATGGGACGGTGACGTGATGAAAGTTTCATGTCACCGTCCGTCACGTTTCCTCCTCAGTTCTGTCACATCCCAAACATGATGTTCCCTATTCCCCCCTTGTAGGTCATACGTTGGCCACTTAACATAACATATGGTGATCTTTACATCCGTTGGGGGTTGATACTGATGTGGTATCTGATGGATAAAGGTTTTCGTAGATCCATTCATAAGAGAGTAGTCGCTTTAAATTCCCAACTGAAATGAGTTTTGTGACACATAGAATGGAATGGCTAAGAAGAAGATAAATGAAAGGATCAAAGGATTCTTCCCCCTAGACACAGATGTCTCACACTCCCTAGTTTCAACCCATATTCACTGAACAAGACTGCCGATTTTTTGAATAAATTTCATTTCTTTACTTGCGCCCTATTGTCATGGCTCTCCCCTTGTCTTGAGTCTATTCTATTAAGTTCCTTCAAAATATCATATTAGCAGCAAATTCAGATATCTGACTTCACGGATGGACAGAAGAGTGAGAGACAAAGTGATGGAGTGCACCAATCCGATCTTCAAGAGACGTCTACGGAGCTATCTTTGTCGTCATCGACAGCTCCGCCGGTCTGCATCCAGCCCGACCGGCACGCCAAAGCAACAGTGAAGATGCATGGCTTCAAGTACCCCGAGGAAAGCCTGTCTGTAATCTCTGCGTTTTGATCTTCATCGGTTCGTGCTCGTCGATTCCTCGTTTTACTGTGTTTGTTCTTGTCCTGTCTCGTCGTGTCGTGTGATGTTCCGTATAAGAGTCGATTTGCATTTTTTTTTTGTGTTTTCTAAAATGTATTTCCTTTTTTTAATTTTAATTTTAATTATTGTAAAATGGGGCCCAGAATCATAAGGGCCGTGTAATGGGTTCTATGTAATGGGCCCATCATGGCCCTATATATAAGGCCATGATGGGGACGTCAAGTCTCAGATCTGGATTTTCAATTGTCGCAGTCTCACCACGATCTGCAAGAGTGCAAGATCTGTTCTTCAGATCTCACTGCAAGAGGAGAAGAGGAGGAGAAAGAAGAGGAAAGGGGAAGAAGAAGAAAGGGGACGAAGAGGGGAGAAAGGGGGGGAAAAGGAAAGGTTCTGAGGCCATTTCTTTCCTTCTCTATCAAGAATGCATCTACAGTGACCAGCTTCTCACCATGAGTCCTTTGACTGCTCGACGTGAATTAGTGGGCCCGCCTGACAGTTACGCATTGCACCATTCAGTATCCCACGCGCCACGATCAAGAGAACGACCGCACCCGATTGCCGACTCCGCCACTCGCCGATCAGCCTTTCCTCCATCAAGTGCAGTCTTTTCCACACTCTGAGATCTTAACTGCTGTGTTGCGATCCCGCCGCCACATTCACCGCTCGCTGCATCTCACGCGATGTTGACTCGCGGCCAGAATCGCACCCGGTGTGGTGGCGTGATTCATTTTTCTCTTTTTCTTTCACATTGTCTATTCACAAACCATTTTAGATCTCTATAGCCAGCATTCATTCTTAGACAGTTTCCCTAAAAAAATCACAAACA